>NC_053389.1:816688527-817393498 GCF_905171765.1 Bufo bufo
TGGTACTAAAAAGTAAGAGCAATCTAGCTCTAAGGCCATGGGGGGGGGGGTAATGCGGTTCTCTTACTAGAGAGCAACTATGACGATCCCTCATTAAAGAGAAAAATTCTTTGGATTTGAGCTCCAACTAAAACAGGAACTAAGAATAAGGGAGGTGGTACGACACATCTGATGAAATATAAGAAAAATGGGTACATATAGTAGAACATATTTCAATGTTATAACTATCAAGCATTTGAGAAATGAAAACTATAAGAGTTCTGAGTACTCTTTTTCTATTAATTAGGCTTCAACTGAAGGAAGGCTTGGACCATATTTATCTTCTCCTAGTGGTTCAGAGGTTATATCAGTTAAAGCGTCCTCTTCCAGTGTGAGGGTTAGAAGTAGAGTTGAGCGAACACCTGGATGTTCGGGTTCGACGAGTTCGGCCGAACTTTCGAAAAATGTTCGGGTTCGGGATCCGAACTCGACCCGAACTTCATCCCGAACCCGAACCCCATAGAAGTCAATGGGGACCCGAACTTTTGGGCACTAAAAAGGCTGTAAAACACACCCGGAAAGGGCTAGAGGGCTGCAAAAGGCAGCAAAATGTAGTTAAATCCCCTGCAAACAAATGTAGATAGGGAAATGATGAGTTAACATAAAATAAATAAAAATTAAACAATATTAATTGGAGTGAGGTCCCATAGCACAGAATCAGGCTTCAAGTCACCCACCAATGGAGAAGGTCACTTACTATTATTTTGACCACAGCACCCAGACAAAGGAGAGAGGTCCCACAGCAGAGAACCAGGCATCATATCACCCACCACAGGAGTAGGCCACCATTTAGTTACTTTGACCCCTACACCCAGACGGAGGAGAGAGGTTACACAGCAGAGAATCAGGCATTTAGATCACCCACCACAGGAGTAGGCCACCATTGAATCAGACCCCGGCAACCATGTCAGATGGCACAAGCATAAGCTTTATATCAATCAGCACAGGAGAAGGCGACTTTGACAGACTTTGACCCCTACACCCGGACGGAGGAGAGAGGTTTCAAAGCAGAGAATCAGGCATTTAGATCACCCACCACAGGAGTAGGCCCCAATTTAATGGGACCCCGGCAACCATGTCAGATGGCACAACCATCAGCTTCATATCAATCAGCACAGGAGAAGGCGACTTTGAAAGACTTTGACCCCTACACCCAGACGGAGGAGAGAGGTTTCACAGCAGAGAATCAGGCATTTAGATCACCCACCACAGGAGTAGGCCCCCATTGAATCAGACCCTGGCAACCATGTCAGATGGCACAACCATCAGCTTTATATCAATCAGCACAGGAGAAGGCGACTTTGAAAGACTTTGACCCCTACACCCAGATGGAGGAGAGAGGTTTCACAGCAGAGAATCAGGCATCATATCAACCACCACAGGAGAAGCCACCATTTAGTTACTTTGACCCCTGCACCCAGGAAGAGGAGAGAGGCACCACAGCACATATTCTGGCATCATATCAGCCACCACAGGAGAAGCCACCATTGAGTTACATTGACCCCCGCACCCAGGAAGAGGAGAGAGGCACCACAGCACATATTCTGGCATCATATAAGCCACCACAGGAGAAGCCACCATTGAGTTACTTTGACCCCCGCACCCAGGAAGAGGAGAGAGGCACCACAGCACATATTCTGGCATCATATCAGCCACCACAGGAGAAGCCACCATTGAGTTACTTTGACCCCTGCACCCAGGAAGAGGAGAGAGGCCCCACAGCACATATTCTGGCATCATATCAGCCACCACAGGAGAAGCCACCATTTAGTTACTTTGACCCCTTCACCCAAACAGAGGAGAGAGGTTCCACATCAGAGAATCAGGCATCATATCAACCACCACAGGAGTAGGCCACAATTTAATGGGACCCCGGCAACCATGTCAGATGGCACAACCATCAGCTTCATATCAATACGCACAGGAGAAGGCGACTTTGAAAGACTTTGACCCCTACTCCCAGACGGAGGAGAGAGGTTTCACAGCAGAGAATCAGGCATTTAGATCACCCACCACAGGAGTAGGCCCCCATTGAATCAGACCCTGGCAACCATGTCAGATGGCACAACCATCAGCTTTATATCAATCAGCACAGGAGAAGCCACCATTGAGTTACTTTGACCCCTGCACCCAGGAAGAGGAGAGAGGCCCCACAGCACATATTCTGGCATCATATCAGCCACCACAGGAGAAGCCACCATTGAGTTACTTTGACCCCCGCACCCAGGAAGAGGAGAGAGGCACCACAGCACATTTTCTGGCATCATATCAGCCACCACAGGAGAAGCCACCATTGAGTTACTTTGACCCCTGCACACAGGAAGAGGAAAGAGGCCCCACAGCACATATTCTGGCATCATACTAACCACCACAGGAGAAGCCACCATTGAGTTACTTTGACCCCTGCACCCAGGAAGAGGAGAGAGGCCCCACAGCACATATTCTGGCATCATATCAGCCACCACAGGAGAAGCCACCATTGAGTTACTTTGACCCCCGCACCCAGGAAGAGGAGAGAGGCACCACAGCACATATTCTGGCATCATATCAGCCACCACAGGAGAAGCCACCATTTAGTTACTTTGACCCCTTCACCCAAACAGAGGAGAGAGGTTCCACATCAGAGAATCAGGCATCATATCAACCACCACAGGAGTAGGCCACAATTTAGTTTATTTGACCCCTGCACCCAGGAAGAGGAGAGAGGCCCCACAGCACATATTCTGGCATCATATCACACACCACAGGAGAAGGCCTCTTTCAGTGATTTAGGCCTTTGGACCCAGACAGAGGAGAGAGGTCAGAGATTAGCTTCATATCCCCCAGCACAACAGAAGACCGCTTTATTTGACTTAGGCCTCAGCACCCAGACAGAAGACAGAGGTAGCATGGCAGAGGTTATGGCTTCATGTCACCCGTTAGTTTAACCGGCCACTTTCATCTGGTTAGGCCCCGGCGCCCAGACAGAGAAGAGTTTCATTCAACTGTGGGTTTCATAAAATTTGTATCAAATAAAGAAGTGGCCCGTAGCACAACAAGACATGTTTTAGGCAGTTAATAAGGACTACTCTGCACAAGGGAGGGACAGGTCCTGTGGGATCCATGCCTGGTTCATCTTTATGAAGGTCAGCTTGTCCACGTTGGCTGTGGACAGGCGGCTGCGCTTGTCAGTAATGACGCCCCCTGCCGTGCTGAATACGCGTTCAGATAAAACGCTGGCCGCCGGGCAGGAAAGCACCTCCAAGGCATAACATGCTAACTCTGGCCACGTGGACAATTTCGAAACCCAGTAGTTGAATGGGGCCGAACCATCCGTCAGGATGTGGAGGGGTGTGCAGACATACTGTTCAACCATGTTAGTGAAATGCTGCCTCCTGCTAACACGTTCCGTATCAGGTGTCGGTGCAGATAGCTGTGGCGTGGAGACAAAACTTTTCCAAATTTCTGCCATGCTAACCCTGCCCTCAGATGAGCTGGCCGTGACACAGCTGCGTTGGCGACCTCTTGCCACTCCTCTGCCTTCACCTTCCACCTGTTCCCCTGTGACATGTGGGAATGCTCTCAAGAGCGCCTCTATCAGCGTGCGCTTGTACTCGCGCATCTTACGGTCGCGCTCCAGTTCAGGAATTAAAGTGGGCACATTGTCTTTATACCGGGGATCCAGCAGGGTGGCCACCCAGTAGTCTGCACACGTTAAAACGTGGGCAACTCTGCTGTCGTTGCGCAGGCATTGGAGCATATATTCGCTCATGTGGGCCAGGCTACCCATGGGTAAGGACAAGCTGTCCTCTGTGGGAGGCGTATCGTCATCGTCCACCGTATCCCCCCAGCCACGCACCAGTGATGGGCCTGGGCTGCCACCCCGCTGTGAACTTGCGTCATCCTCGTCCCCCTCCACCTCCTCCTCCTCCTCGTCCTCCAGTACAGTGCCTTGGCTGGCGACTTGTGAACCTGTCCTCTGCTGCTTAAACAATCCTTTCTAATAAAGCTTAAGAGAAAGGGGTTTCTAATAGTAATCTTAAAAAGATCACAAATAAAAACAAAGTTTTGAAACCGCAAGCTCCGAATTCCTAAGAGAGGAGGGACAGCTATCTCTCAGTTCTTTAGGAGCTAAGGCGATCACGTCTTTTATAAAGGTAAAAGGAGAGGGGAGAGTTAAGGCCCCCATGCTGGCCGAGAACCACCCCCAGACCTTTAAGGTATTTCGAATCAAGGGGTTCGGTATAGAGCTGGGAACTGGGGGAGATTTATCAGCCAGAATCAGGGCCCGAATGGGGGAAGGTAAGAAAGCATTTTCTAAGACTAGCCAAGATTTATGAGGAGGGTTTCTAATCCAGTCTACTACCCTTGAGAGCTGAATAGCCTTCATGTACATCTCCGGGTCGGGAAGTCCAATACCTCCTTTAGACCTAGGTTTGGTTAGAGTCTCAAAAGACATACAGGATTTTTTCACCTGCCAGATATATTTACGGATACACTTGTTGAGGGAGGAAAAGTAGGATTTGAGGATTTCAATAGGAAGCACTTGCATCAGATACGTAAGTCTAGGTATTACCAAGGACATGAGAATATTTTTCCTCCCAAACCAGGACAAAAAGGGGAAATCTAGAGATTCTAATTGGGTAATCAAAGATGCTAAAAGGGGTTTATAATTAAGTTTAAATAAGTCCACAACATGTGGGGATAGTTTCACACCTAGGTATGTCAATTATTGGGTTTGCCAATTAAAGGGGGAATTACTCTGAAGGGATGAGAGAGTATGTGGGGAAAGGCCCATATGGATTATCTGGGATTTAGAGGCATTAACTTTAAAATTGGATAGGGAGCCAAAGTGACTAAGTTTAGACAATATTACAGGTATAGATATAAGTGGGTTGGTCGTAAGTATCAATAAATCATCTGCGAATGCAGCCAATTTAAATTCACAGCCACTAACTTGCAGGCCTTTAATATCTGATTCTTGTCTAAGGGACTGTAGTAGGGTTTCCATCACTAGGACAAAAAGAAGGAGGGAAAGTGGGCAGCCCTGTCTTTTTCCATTTCTAATGGGGAAACCAGTGGATAAGGTATCATTGACTGACACGGACGCCGAAGAGTGGGAGTACATGGAAAAGACAGCATTGATTAATGGTACAAGTATTTGAAATTTAGATAAAGTCAAAGATATAAAGGTCCAATCTACTCTGTCAAATGCTTTTTCGGCGTCCGTGACAATCAATACTAGGGGGGGTGGATCTATGGGAGGCATAATATAAAGCATTTAATACTTTAGTGGTATTATCTTTACCTTCTCGACCTCTGTTAAAACCAACTTGGTCTGGATGAATTAATTGTGGCAGAAGGCTCTGTAATCTAGTGGCTAACATTTTTGATAGTAATTTAAGATCCACATTTAATAGGGAAATGGGGCGGTAATTGGAACATGAAGTGGTATCTTTGCCCTGTTTAGAGATAACTGTAATGATGGCTTTTGTCATATCTGCGGTAAGTGGATGTTTGTCTAAGGTGAGATTATAGATTGGGAGCACAAAGGGGAGAAGAATTTCCTTGAATGTCGAATAGTAAGTTATAGGCAGTCCGTCCGGACCAGGGCATTTTCCTTTAGGAGTCGATTTAATGGCAGCTAATACCTCAGGAATAGTAAATGGCTTGGATAGAGATATTTTTTGAGATATAGAAAGTGATGGTAATTTAAGAGAGGATAAGAAGGAATTGATATTGGATTTTCTATCTTGTGAGGGGTCTGGAAGTATAGAAGGGGGGAGATTATAAAGAGACTCGTAAAATTTCCTAAACTGTTCAGCTATTTCCTTCGCTTTAAACAGGTGAGTATTTTGGGGAGACTTAATGCTCTGGATATAACGGGATGTTCGTCTCTGTTTAATTCTCTGCATTGCAAATTTAGAGGCCTTATTTCCATGGGTAAAGACTTTCTGCTGAGCAGATAAGTAATATTTGGCTGATTTATCATTGAGAAAGTTTTTTAATTCCGTCCTGAGGGAGGTAAGTTCCGAAAGGTGCTGAGCTAGTAGCGATTGTTTATGGGCCTTTTCCAAGACGTGGATTTTGGATAATAAGGTGGAGAGTTTTTTCTCTGATTGTTTTTTAATAAAAGAGCAGAGACTGATTAATCTACCTCTGATAAAGGCCTTGTGGGCATCCCAAAGCATTTGGGGGGAAATATCTTGAGTATTATTGATTGAAAAATACTCTTCAAGAAAGGAGGATATTTGAGTTTTGTATTTCTCGCTCCCTAACAGGGATTCGTTGAGACTCCAGTTTGAGTTTTTATTTGATCTATTGAGTGGGTGGATGTCGCAAAATATAGGGGAGTGATCCGATAGTGTTATATCACCTATCCAGGAGGATGAGCATAATTGCAGGTTTTATTTTGAGATAGAAATGTAATCTATCGTGCTATAGGATTTGTTTGAAGGGGAGTAGAAGGAGTAATCTAATCCCTGGGGGTTATGACAACGCCATATGTCTAGGACACCAAGGTTTTGGAGTTTAGAATGTAGGAAGTTGAGAGCTTTTAAGGAGATAGATGATTTCTTGGAGGTGGTATCTACTAGCGGGTTAAAGGCTAAATTAAAATCATAATTAGTATACCTTCTTGATGAGTTTCTATTAATGATATTAACGTGGTGAGCCAGCTGATCTGTTCCGTATTAGGAGCATATATATTTACAAATGTATACATTGATCTGCCCACAAGGCCCTTGAGTATGAGAAACCTGCCTTCTGGGTCCTGTATATGGGAATTGTAATGGAAGGGTAAGCCTCTATGGAAACCAATACTGACTCCCCTCGAGGCGGCACCCCCAGCTCCGCAGTGGTACCAATTAGGAAATTTGGAAAAGGAGAGGTTGGGGAAATTGCCATGTCTAAAGTGAGTTTCCTGTAGGGAAACTATAGAACATTTCTCCTTATTTAAAAGAGAGAGAATCTGACATCTCTTCGAAGGAGATCTCAGCCCCTTGACATTATATGATACAACTCTAATGTCAGACATATTTGTAAAAATATGAGGGTGTAGATAGGGCTAAAAATGTGAATGGCAATTGTATGTCATCAACCAACCGGAGTAGAGGGAGGGTGCCACCTCAAGGTAAGTGTTGACTCCAACGAGTTCTGAGGGGAATGCCTATTTCAATGTTCTTGTTTTCCATGTTCCCAATATTGAACTGAATACAAATTAGCAAATTTAGACAATAGAGTATTTCACAGATCTGGAAATGCATCAGTTATTAAACTATATATTCTAATGCGCTCTTGGGACCTGTCAGTTTAATAACATAAACATTTAAACAAAAACAAAAACAAAGACAGCACCAGAATGGTACTAAAAAGTAAGAGCAATCTAGCTCTAAGGCCATGGGGGGGGGGGGGGTAATGCGGTTCTCTTACTAGAGAGCAACTATGACGATCCCTCATTAAAGAGAAAAATTCTTTGGATTTGAGCTCCAACTAAAACAGGAACTAAGAATAAGGGAGGTGGTACGACACATCTGATGAAATATAAGAAAAATGGGTACATATAGTAGAACATATTTCAATGTTATAACTATCAAGCATTTGAGAAATGAAAACTATAAGAGTTCTGAGTACTCTTTTTCTATTAATTAGGCTTCAACTGAAGGAAGGCTTGGACCATATTTATCTTCTCCTAGTGGTTCAGAGGTTATATCAGTTAAAGCGTCCTCTTCCAGTGTGAGGGTTAGAAGTAGAGTTGAGCGAACACCTGGATGTTCGGGTTCGACGAGTTCGGCCGAACTTTCGAAAAATGTTCGGGTTCGGGATCCGAACTCGACCCGAACTTCATCCCGAACCCGAACCCCATAGAAGTCAATGGGGACCCGAACTTTTGGGCACTAAAAAGGCTGTAAAACACACCCGGAAAGGGCTAGAGGGCTGCAAAAGGCAGCAAAATGTAGTTAAATCCCCTGCAAACAAATGTAGATAGGGAAATGATGAGTTAACATAAAATAAATAAAAATTAAACAATATTAATTGGAGTGAGGTCCCATAGCACAGAATCAGGCTTCAAGTCACCCACCAATGGAGAAGGTCACTTACTATTATTTTGACCACAGCACCCAGACAAAGGAGAGAGGTCCCACAGCAGAGAACCAGGCATCATATCACCCACCACAGGAGTAGGCCACCATTTAGTTACTTTGACCCCTACACCCAGACGGAGGAGAGAGGTTACACAGCAGAGAATCAGGCATTTAGATCACCCACCACAGGAGTAGGCCACCATTGAATCAGACCCCGGCAACCATGTCAGATGGCACAAGCATAAGCTTTATATCAATCAGCACAGGAGAAGGCGACTTTGACAGACTTTGACCCCTACACCCGGACGGAGGAGAGAGGTTTCAAAGCAGAGAATCAGGCATTTAGATCACCCACCACAGGAGTAGGCCCCAATTTAATGGGACCCCGGCAACCATGTCAGATGGCACAACCATCAGCTTCATATCAATCAGCACAGGAGAAGGCGACTTTGAAAGACTTTGACCCCTACACCCAGACGGAGGAGAGAGGTTTCACAGCAGAGAATCAGGCATTTAGATCACCCACCACAGGAGTAGGCCCCCATTGAATCAGACCCTGGCAACCATGTCAGATGGCACAACCATCAGCTTTATATCAATCAGCACAGGAGAAGGCGACTTTGAAAGACTTTGACCCCTACACCCAGATGGAGGAGAGAGGTTTCACAGCAGAGAATCAGGCATCATATCAACCACCACAGGAGAAGCCACCATTTAGTTACTTTGACCCCTGCACCCAGGAAGAGGAGAGAGGCACCACAGCACATATTCTGGCATCATATCAGCCACCACAGGAGAAGCCACCATTGAGTTACATTGACCCCCGCACCCAGGAAGAGGAGAGAGGCACCACAGCACATATTCTGGCATCATATAAGCCACCACAGGAGAAGCCACCATTGAGTTACTTTGACCCCCGCACCCAGGAAGAGGAGAGAGGCACCACAGCACATATTCTGGCATCATATCAGCCACCACAGGAGAAGCCACCATTGAGTTACTTTGACCCCTGCACCCAGGAAGAGGAGAGAGGCCCCACAGCACATATTCTGGCATCATATCAGCCACCACAGGAGAAGCCACCATTTAGTTACTTTGACCCCTTCACCCAAACAGAGGAGAGAGGTTCCACATCAGAGAATCAGGCATCATATCAACCACCACAGGAGTAGGCCACAATTTAATGGGACCCCGGCAACCATGTCAGATGGCACAACCATCAGCTTCATATCAATCAGCACAGGAGAAGGCGACTTTGAAAGACTTTGACCCCTACTCCCAGACGGAGGAGAGAGGTTTCACAGCAGAGAATCAGGCATTTAGATCACCCACCACAGGAGTAGGCCCCCATTGAATCAGACCCTGGCAACCATGTCAGATGGCACAACCATCAGCTTTATATCAATCAGCACAGGAGAAGCCACCATTGAGTTACTTTGACCCCTGCACCCAGGAAGAGGAGAGAGGCCCCACAGCACATATTCTGGCATCATATCAGCCACCACAGGAGAAGCCACCATTGAGTTACTTTGACCCCCGCACCCAGGAAGAGGAGAGAGGCACCACAGCACATTTTCTGGCATCATATCAGCCACCACAGGAGAAGCCACCATTGAGTTACTTTGACCCCTGCACACAGGAAGAGGAAAGAGGCCCCACAGCACATATTCTGGCATCATACTAACCACCACAGGAGAAGCCACCATTGAGTTACTTTGACCCCTGCACCCAGGAAGAGGAGAGAGGCCCCACAGCACATATTCTGGCATCATATCAGCCACCACAGGAGAAGCCACCATTGAGTTACTTTGACCCCCGCACCCAGGAAGAGGAGAGAGGCACCACAGCACATATTCTGGCATCATATCAGCCACCACAGGAGAAGCCACCATTTAGTTACTTTGACCCCTTCACCCAAACAGAGGAGAGAGGTTCCACATCAGAGAATCAGGCATCATATCAACCACCACAGGAGTAGGCCACAATTTAGTTTATTTGACCCCTGCACCCAGGAAGAGGAGAGAGGCCCCACAGCACATATTCTGGCATCATATCACACACCACAGGAGAAGGCCTCTTTCAGTGATTTAGGCCTTTGGACCCAGACAGAGGAGAGAGGTCAGAGATTAGCTTCATATCCCCCAGCACAGCAGAAGACCGCTTTATTTGACTTAGGCCTCAGCACCCAGACAGAAGACAGAGGTAGCATGGCAGAGGTTATGGCTTCATGTCACCCGTTAGTTTAACCGGCCACTTTCATCTGGTTAGGCCCCGGCGCCCAGACAGAGAAGAGTTTCATTCAACTGTGGGTTTCATAAAATTTGTATCAAATAAAGAAGTGGCCCGTAGCACAACAAGACATGTTTTAGGCAGTTAATAAGGACTACTCTGCACAAGGGAGGGACAGGTCCTGTGGGATCCATGCCTGGTTCATCTTTATGAAGGTCAGCTTGTCCACGTTGGCTGTGGACAGGCGGCTGCGCTTGTCAGTAATGACGCCCCCTGCCGTGCTGAATACGCGTTCAGATAAAACGCTGGCCGCCGGGCAGGAAAGCACCTCCAAGGCATAACATGCTAACTCTGGCCACGTGGACAATTTCGAAACCCAGTAGTTGAATGGGGCCGAACCATCCGTCAGGATGTGGAGGGGTGTGCAGACATACTGTTCAACCATGTTAGTGAAATGCTGCCTCCTGCTAACACGTTCCGTATCAGGTGTCGGTGCAGATAGCTGTGGCGTGGAGACAAAACTTTTCCAAATTTCTGCCATGCTAACCCTGCCCTCAGATGAGCTGGCCGTGACACAGCTGCGTTGGCGACCTCTTGCCACTCCTCTGCCTTCACCTCCCACCTGTTCCCCTGTGACATGTGGGAATGCTCTCAAGAGCGCCTCTATCAGCGTGCGCTTGTACTCGCGCATCTTACGGTCGCGCTCCAGTTCAGGAATTAAAGTGGGCACATTGTCTTTATACCGGGGATCCAGCAGGGTGGCCACCCAGTAGTCTGCACACGTTAAAACGTGGGCAACTCTGCTGTCGTTGCGCAGGCATTGGAGCATATATTCGCTCATGTGGGCCAGGCTACCCATGGGTAAGGACAAGCTGTCCTCTGTGGGAGGCGTATCGTCATCGTCCACCGTATCCCCCCAGCCACGCACCAGTGATGGGCCTGGGCTGCCACCCCGCTGTGAACTTGCGTCATCCTCGTCCCCCTCCACCTCCTCCTCCTCCTCGTCCTCCAGTACAGTGCCTTGGCTGGCGACTTGTGAACCTGTCCTCTGCTGCTTAAACAATCCTTTCTAATAAAGCTTAAGAGAAAGGGGTTTCTAATAGTAATCTTAAAAAGATCACAAATAAAAACAAAGTTTTGAAACCGCAAGCTCCGAATTCCTAAGAGAGGAGGGACAGCTATCTCTCAGTTCTTTAGGAGCTAAGGCGATCACGTCTTTTATAAAGGTAAAAGGAGAGGGGAGAGTTAAGGCCCCCATGCTGGCCGAGAACCACCCCCAGACCTTTAAGGTATTTCGAATCAAGGGGTTCGGTATAGAGCTGGGAACTGGGGGAGATTTATCAGCCAGAATCAGGGCCCGAATGGGGGAAGGTAAGAAAGCATTTTCTAAGACTAGCCAAGATTTATGAGGAGGGTTTCTAATCCAGTCTACTACCCTTGAGAGCTGAATAGCCTTCATGTACATCTCCGGGTCGGGAAGTCCAATACCTCCTTTAGACCTAGGTTTGGTTAGAGTCTCAAAAGACATACAGGATTTTTTCACCTGCCAGATATATTTACGGATACACTTGTTGAGGGAGGAAAAGTAGGATTTGAGGATTTCAATAGGAAGCACTTGCATCAGATACGTAAGTCTAGGTATTACCAAGGACATGAGAATATTTTTCCTCCCAAACCAGGACAAAAAGGGGAAATCTAGAGATTCTAATTGGGTAATCAAAGATGCTAAAAGGGGTTTATAATTAAGTTTAAATAAGTCCACAACATGTGGGGATAGTTTCACACCTAGGTATGTCAATTATTGGGTTTGCCAATTAAAGGGGGAATTACTCTGAAGGGATGAGAGAGTATGTGGGGAAAGGCCCATATGGATTATCTGGGATTTAGAGGCATTAACTTTAAAATTGGATAGGGAGCCAAAGTGACTAAGTTTAGACAATATTACAGGTATAGATATAAGTGGGTTGGTCGTAAGTATCAATAAATCATCTGCGAATGCAGCCAATTTAAATTCACAGCCACTAACTTGCAGGCCTTTAATATCTGATTCTTGTCTAAGGGACTGTAGTAGGGTTTCCATCACTAGGACAAAAAGAAGGAGGGAAAGTGGGCAGCCCTGTCTTTTTCCATTTCTAATGGGGAAACCAGTGGATAAGGTATCATTGACTGACACGGACGCCGAAGAGTGGGAGTACATGGAAAAGACAGCATTGATTAATGGTACAAGTATTTGAAATTTAGATAAAGTCAAAGATATAAAGGTCCAATCTACTCTGTCAAATGCTTTTTCGGCGTCCGTGACAATCAATACTAGGGGGGGTGGATCTATGGGAGGCATAATATAAAGCATTTAATACTTTAGTGGTATTATCTTTACCTTCTCGACCTCTGTTAAAACCAACTTGGTCTGGATGAATTAATTGTGGCAGAAGGCTCTGTAATCTAGTGGCTAACATTTTTGATAGTAATTTAAGATCCACATTTAATAGGGAAATGGGGCGGTAATTGGAACATGAAGTGGTATCTTTGCCCTGTTTAGAGATAACTGTAATGATGGCTTTTGTCATATCTGCGGTAAGTGGATGTTTGTCTAAGGTGAGATTATAGATTGGGAGCACAAAGGGGAGAAGAATTTCCTTGAATGTCGAATAGTAAGTTATAGGCAGTCCGTCCGGACCAGGGCATTTTCCTTTAGGAGTCGATTTAATGGCAGCTAATACCTCAGGAATAGTAAATGGCTTGGATAGAGATATTTTTTGAGATATAGAAAGTGATGGTAATTTAAGAGAGGATAAGAAGGAATTGATATTGGATTTTCTATCTTGTGAGGGGTCTGGAAGTATAGAAGGGGGGAGATTATAAAGAGACTCGTAAAATTTCCTAAACTGTTCAGCTATTTCCTTCGCTTTAAACAGGTGAGTATTTTGGGGAGACTTAATGCTCTGGATATAACGGGATGTTCGTCTCTGTTTAATTCTCTGCATTGCAAATTTAGAGGCCTTATTTCCATGGGTAAAGACTTTCTGCTGAGCAGATAAGTAATATTTGGCTGATTTATCATTGAGAAAGTTTTTTAATTCCGTCCTGAGGGAGGTAAGTTCCGAAAGGTGCTGAGCTAGTAGCGATTGTTTATGGGCCTTTTCCAAGACGTGGATTTTGGATAATAAGGTGGAGAGTTTTTTCTCTGATTGTTTTTTAATAAAAGAGCAGAGACTGATTAATCTACCTCTGATAAAGGCCTTGTGGGCATCCCAAAGCATTTGGGGGGAAATATCTTGAGTATTATTGATTGAAAAATACTCTTCAAGAAAGGAGGATATTTGAGTTTTGTATTTCTCGCTCCCTAACAGGGATTCGTTGAGACTCCAGTTTGAGTTTTTATTTGATCTATTGAGTGGGTGGATGTCGCAAAATATAGGGGAGTGATCCGATAGTGTTATATCACCTATCCAGGAGGATGAGCATAATTGCAGGTTTTATTTTGAGATAGAAATGTAATCTATCGTGCTATAGGATTTGTTTGAAGGGGAGTAGAAGGAGTAATCTAATCCCTGGGGGTTATGACAACGCCATATGTCTAGGACACCAAGGTTTTGGAGTTTAGAATGTAGGAAGTTGAGAGCTTTTAAGGAGATAGATGATTTCTTGGAGGTGGTATCTACTAGCGGGTTAAAGGCTAAATTAAAATCATAATTAGTATACCTTCTTGATGAGTTTCTATTAATGATATTAACGTGGTGAGCCAGCTGATCTGTTCCGTATTAGGAGCATATATATTTACAAATGTATACATTGATCTGCCCACAAGGCCCTTGAGTATGAGAAACCTGCCTTCTGGGTCCTGTATATGGGAATTGTAATGGAAGGGTAAGCCTCTATGGAAACCAATACTGACTCCCCTCGAGGCGGCACCCCCAGCTCCGCAGTGGTACCAATTAGGAAATTTGGAAAAGGAGAGGTTGGGGAAATTGCCATGTCTAAAGTGAGTTTCCTGTAGGGAAACTATAGAACATTTCTCCTTATTTAAAAGAGAGAGAATCTGACATCTCTTCGAAGGAGATCTCAGCCCCTTGACATTATATGATACAACTCTAATGTCAGACATATTTGTAAAAATATGAGGGTGTAGATAGGGCTAAAAATGTGAATGGCAATTGTATGTCATCAACCAACCGGAGTAGAGGGAGGGTGCCACCTCAAGGTAAGTGTTGACTCCAACGAGTTCTGAGGGGAATGCCTATTTCAATGTTCTTGTTTTCCATGTTCCCAATATTGAACTGAATACAAATTAGAAAATTTAGACAATAGAGTATTTCACAGATCTGGAAATGCATCAGTTATTAAACTATATATTCTAATGCGCTCTTGGGACCTGTCAGAGGACAGAAAGAAGTTAATAACATAAACATTTAAACAAAAACAAAAACAAAGACAGCACCAGAATGGTACTAAAAAGTAAGAGCAATCTAGCTCTAAGGCCATGGGGGGGGGGGGTAATGCGGTTCTCTTACTAGAGAGCAACTATGACGATCCCTCATTAAAGAGAAAAATTCTTTGGATTTGAGCTCCAACTAAAACAGGAACTAAGAATAAGGGAGGTGGTACGACACATCTGATGAAATATAAGAAAAATGGGTACATATAGTAGAACATATTTCAATGTTATAACTATCAAGCATTTGAGAAATGAAAACTATAAGAGTTCTGAGTACTCTTTTTCTATTAATTAGGCTTCAACTGAAGGAAGGCTTGGACCATATTTATCTTCTCCTAGTGGTTCAGAGGTTATATCAGTTAAAGCGTCCTCTTCCAGTGTGAGGGTTAGAAGTAGAGTTGAGCGAACACCTGGATGTTCGGGTTCGACGAGTTCGGCCGAACTTTCGAAAAATGTTCGGGTTCGGGATCCGAACTCGACCCGAACTTCATCCCGAACCCGAACCCCATAGAAGTCAATGGGGACCCGAACTTTTGGGCACTAAAAAGGCTGTAAAACACACCCGGAAAGGGCTAGAGGGCTGCAAAAGGCAGCAAAATGTAGTTAAATCCCCTGCAAACAAATGTAGATAGGGAAATGATGAGTTAACATAAAATAAATAAAAATTAAACAATATTAATTGGAGTGAGGTCCCATAGCACAGAATCAGGCTTCAAGTCACCCACCAATGGAGAAGGTCACTTACTATTATTTTGACCACAGCACCCAGACAAAGGAGAGAGGTCCCACAGCAGAGAACCAGGCATCATATCACCCACCACAGGAGTAGGCCACCATTTAGTTACTTTGACCCCTACACCCAGACGGAGGAGAGAGGTTACACAGCAGAGAATCAGGCATTTAGATCACCCACCACAGGAGTAGGCCACCATTGAATCAGACCCCGGCAACCATGTCAGATGGCACAAGCATAAGCTTTATATCAATCAGCACAGGAGAAGGCGACTTTGACAGACTTTGACCCCTACACCCGGACGGAGGAGAGAGGTTTCAAAGCAGAGAATCAGGCATTTAGATCACCCACCACAGGAGTAGGCCCCAATTTAATGGGACCCCGGCAACCATGTCAGATGGCACAACCATCAGCTTCATATCAATCAGCACAGGAGAAGGCGACTTTGAAAGACTTTGACCCCTACACCCAGACGGAGGAGAGAGGTTTCACAGCAGAGAATCAGGCATTTAGATCACCCACCACAGGAGTAGGCCCCCATTGAATCAGACCCTGGCAACCATGTCAGATGGCACAACCATCAGCTTTATATCAATCAGCACAGGAGAAGGCGACTTTGAAAGACTTTGACCCCTACACCCAGATGGAGGAGAGAGGTTTCACAGCAGAGAATCAGGCATCATATCAACCACCACAGGAGAAGCCACCATTTAGTTACTTTGACCCCTGCACCCAGGAAGAGAAGAGAGGCACCACAGCACATATTCTGGCATCATATCAGCCACCACAGGAGAAGCCACCATTGAGTTACATTGACCCCCGCACCCAGGAAGAGGAGAGAGGCACCACAGCACATATTCTGGCATCATATAAGCCACCACAGGAGAAGCCACCATTGAGTTACTTTGACCCCCGCACCCAGGAAGAGGAGAGAGGCACCACAGCACATATTCTGGCATCATATCAGCCACCACAGGAGAAGCCACCATTGAGTTACTTTGACCCCTGCACCCAGGAAGAGGAGAGAGGCCCCACAGCACATATTCTGGCATCATATCAGCCACCACAGGAGAAGCCACCATTTAGTTACTTTGACCCCTTCACCCAAACAGAGGAGAGAGGTTCCACATCAGAGAATCAGGCATCATATCAACCACCACAGGAGTAGGCCACAATTTAATGGGACCCCGGCAACCATGTCAGATGGCACAACCATCAGCTTCATATCAATCAGCACAGGAGAAGGCGACTTTGAAAGACTTTGACCCCTACTCCCAGACGGAGGAGAGAGGTTTCACAGCAGAGAATCAGGCATTTAGATCACCCACCACAGGAGTAGGCCCCCATTGAATCAGACCCTGGCAACCATGTCAGATGGCACAACCATCAGCTTTATATCAATCAGCACAGGAGAAGCCACCATTGAGTTACTTTGACTCCTGCACCCAGGAAGAGGAGAGAGGCCCCACAGCACATATTCTGGCATCATATCAGCCACCACAGGAGAAGCCACCATTGAGTTACTTTGACCCCCGCACCCAGGAAGAGGAGAGAGGCACCACAGCACATTTTCTGGCATCATATCAGCCACCACAGGAGAAGCCACCATTGAGTTACTTTGACCCCTGCACACAGGAAGAGGAAAGAGGCCCCACAGCACATATTCTGGCATCATACTAACCACCACAGGAGAAGCCACCATTGAGTTACTTTGACCCCTGCACCCAGGAAGAGGAGAGAGGCCCCACAGCACATATTCTGGCATCATATCAGCCACCACAGGAGAAGCCACCATTGAGTTACTTTGACCCCCGCACCCAGGAAGAGGAGAGAGGCACCACAGCACATATTCTGGCATCATATCAGCCACCACAGGAGAAGCCACCATTTAGTTACTTTGACCCCTTCACCCAAACAGAGGAGAGAGGTTCCACATCAGAGAATCAGGCATCATATCAACCACCACAGGAGTAGGCCACAATTTAGTTTATTTGACCCCTGCACCCAGGAAGAGGAGAGAGGCCCCACAGCACATATTCTGGCATCATATCACACACCACAGGAGAAGGCCTCTTTCAGTGATTTAGGCCTTTGGACCCAGACAGAGGAGAGAGGTCAGAGATTAGCTTCATATCCCCCAGCACAGCAGAAGACCGCTTTATTTGACTTAGGCCTCAGCACCCAGACAGAAGACAGAGGTAGCATGGCAGAGGTTATGGCTTCATGTCACCCGTTAGTTTAACCGGCCACTTTCATCTGGTTAGGCCCCGGCGCCCAGACAGAGAAGAGTTTCATTCAACTGTGGGTTTCATAAAATTTGTATCAAATAAAGAAGTGGCCCGTAGCACAACAAGACATGTTTTAGGCAGTTAATAAGGACTACTCTGCACAAGGGAGGGACAGGTCCTGTGGGATCCATGCCTGGTTCATCTTTATGAAGGTCAGCTTGTCCACGTTGGCTGTGGACAGGCGGCTGCGCTTGTCAGTAATGACGCCCCCTGCCGTGCTGAATACGCGTTCAGATAAAACGCTGGCCGCCGGGCAGGAAAGCACCTCCAAGGCATAACATGCTAACTCTGGCCACGTGGACAATTTCGAAACCCAGTAGTTGAATGGGGCCGAACCATCCGTCAGGATGTGGAGGGGTGTGCAGACATACTGTTCAACCATGTTAGTGAAATGCTGCCTCCTGCTAACACGTTCCGTATCAGGTGTCGGTGCAGATAGCTGTGGCGTGGAGACAAAACTTTTCCAAATTTCTGCCATGCTAACCCTGCCCTCAGATGAGCTGGCCGTGACACAGCTGCGTTGGCGACCTCTTGCCACTCCTCTGCCTTCACCTTCCACCTGTTCCCCTGTGACATGTGGGAATGCTCTCAAGAGCGCCTCTATCAGCGTGCGCTTGTACTCGCGCATCTTACGGTCGCGCTCCAGTTCAGGAATTAAAGTGGGCACATTGTCTTTATACCGGGGATCCAGCAGGGTGGCCACCCAGTAGTCTGCACACGTTAAAACGTGGGCAACTCTGCTGTCGTTGCGCAGGCATTGGAGCATATATTCGCTCATGTGGGCCAGGCTACCCATGGGTAAGGACAAGCTGTCCTCTGTGGGAGGCGTATCGTCATCGTCCACCGTATCCCCCCAGCCACGCACCAGTGATGGGCCTGGGCTGCCACCCCGCTGTGAACTTGCGTCATCCTCGTCCCCCTCCACCTCCTCCTCCTCCTCGTCCTCCAGTACAGTGCCTTGGCTGGCGACTTGTGAACCTGTCCTCTGCTGCTTAAACAATCCTTTCTAATAAAGCTTAAGAGAAAGGGGTTTCTAATAGTAATCTTAAAAAGATCACAAATAAAAACAAAGTTTTGAAACCGCAAGCTCCGAATTCCTAAGAGAGGAGGGACAGCTATCTCTCAGTTCTTTAGGAGCTAAGGCGATCACGTCTTTTATAAAGGTAAAAGGAGAGGGGAGAGTTAAGGCCCCCATGCTGGCCGAGAACCACCCCCAGACCTTTAAGGTATTTCGAATCAAGGGGTTCGGTATAGAGCTGGGAACTGGGGGAGATTTATCAGCCAGAATCAGGGCCCGAATGGGGGAAGGTAAGAAAGCATTTTCTAAGACTAGCCAAGATTTATGAGGAGGGTTTCTAATCCAGTCTACTACCCTTGAGAGCTGAATAGCCTTCATGTACATCTCCGGGTCGGGAAGTCCAATACCTCCTTTAGACCTAGGTTTGGTTAGAGTCTCAAAAGACATACAGGATTTTTTCACCTGCCAGATATATTTACGGATACACTTGTTGAGGGAGGAAAAGTAGGATTTGAGGATTTCAATAGGAAGCACTTGCATCAGATATGTAAGTCTAGGTATTACCAAGGACATGAGAATATTTTTCCTCCCAAACCAGGACAAAAAGGGGAAATCTAGAGATTCTAATTGGGTAATCAAAGATGCTAAAAGGGGTTTATAATTAAGTTTAAATAAGTCCACAACATGTGGGGATAGTTTCACACCTAGGTATGTCAATTATTGGGTTTGCCAATTAAAGGGGGAATTACTCTGAAGGGATGAGAGAGTATGTGGGGAAAGGCCCATATGGATTATCTGGGATTTAGAGGCATTAACTTTAAAATTGGATAGGGAGCCAAAGTGACTAAGTTTAGACAATATTACAGGTATAGATATAAGTGGGTTGGTCGTAAGTATCAATAAATCATCTGCGAATGCAGCCAATTTAAATTCACAGCCACTAACTTGAAGGCCTTTAATATCTGATTCTTGTCTAAGGGACTGTAGTAGGGTTTCCATCACTAGGACAAAAAGAAGGAGGGAAAGTGGGCAGCCCTGTCTTTTTCCATTTCTAATGGGGAAACCAGTGGATAAGGTATCATTGACTGACACGGACGCCGAAGAGTGGGAGTACATGGAAAAGACAGCATTGATTAATGGTACAAGTATTTGAAATTTAGATAAAGTCAAAGATATAAAGGTCCAATCTACTCTGTCAAATGCTTTTTCGGCGTCCGTGACAATCAATACTAGGGGGGGTGGATCTATGGGAGGCATAATATAAAGCATTTAATACTTTAGTGGTATTATCTTTACCTTCTCGACCTCTGTTAAAACCAACTTGGTCTGGATGAATTAATTGTGGCAGAAGGCTCTGTAATCTAGTGGCTAACATTTTTGATAGTAATTTAAGATCCACATTTAATAGGGAAATGGGGCGGTAATTGGAACATGAAGTGGTATCTTTGCCCTGTTTAGAGATAACTGTAATGATGGCTTTTGTCATATCTGCGGTAAGTGGATGTTTGTCTAAGGTGAGATTATAGATTGGGAGCACAAAGGGGAGAAGAATTTCCTTGAATGTCGAATAGTAAGTTATAGGCAGTCCGTCCGGACCAGGGCATTTTCCTTTAGGAGTCGATTTAATGGCAGCTAATACCTCAGGAATAGTAAATGGCTTGGATAGAGATATTTTTTGAGATATAGAAAGTGATGGTAATTTAAGAGAGGATAAGAAGGAATTGATATTGGATTTTCTATCTTGTGAGGGGTCTGGAAGTATAGAAGGGGGGAGATTATAAAGAGACTCGTAAAATTTCCTAAACTGTTCAGCTATTTCCTTCGCTTTAAACAGGTGAGTATTTTGGGGAGACTTAATGCTCTGGATATAACGGGATGTTCGTCTCTGTTTAATTCTCTGCATTGCAAATTTAGAGGCCTTATTTCCATGGGTAAAGACTTTCTGCTGAGCAGATAAGTAATATTTGGCTGATTTATCATTGAGAAAGTTTCTTAATTCCGTCCTGAGGGAGGTAAGTTCCGAAAGGTGCTGAGCTAGTAGCGATTGTTTATGGGCCTTTTCCAAGACGTGGATTTTGGATAATAAGGTGGAGAGTTTTTTCTCTGATTGTTTTTTAATAAAAGAGCAGAGACTGATTAATCTACCTCTGATAAAGGCCTTGTGGGCATCCCAAAGCATTTGGGGGGAAATATCTTGAGTATTATTGATTGAAAAATACTCTTCAAGAAAGGAGGATATTTGAGTTTTGTATTTCTCGCTCCCTAACAGGGATTCGTTGAGACTCCAGTTTGAGTTTTTATTTGATCTATTGAGTGGGTGGATGTCGCAAAATATAGGGGAGTGATCCGATAGTGTTATATCACCTATCCAGGAGGATGAGCATAATTGCAGGTTTTATTTTGAGATAGAAATGTAATCTATCGTGCTATAGGATTTGTTTGAAGGGGAGTAGAAGGAGTAATCTAATCCCTGGGGGTTATGACAACGCCATATGTCTAGGACACCAAGGTTTTGGAGTTTAGAATGTAGGAAGTTGAGAGCTTTTAAGGAGATAGATGATTTCTTGGAGGTGGTATCTACTAGCGGGTTAAAGGCTAAATTAAAATCATAATTAGTATACCTTCTTGATGAGTTTCTATTAATGATATTAACGTGGTGAGCCAGCTGATCTGTTCCGTATTAGGAGCATATATATTTACAAATGTATACATTGATCTGCCCACAAGGCCCTTGAGTATGAGAAACCTGCCTTCTGGGTCCTGTATATGGGAATTGTAATGGAAGGGTAAGCCTCTATGGAAACCAATACTGACTCCCCTCGAGGCGGCACCCCCAGCTCCGCAGTGGTACCAATTAGGAAATTTGGAAAAGGAGAGGTTGGGGAAATTGCCATGTCTAAAGTGAGTTTCCTGTAGGGAAACTATAGAACATTTCTCCTTATTTAAAAGAGAGAGAATCTGACATCTCTTCGAAGGAGATCTCAGCCCCTTGACATTATATGATACAACTCTAATGTCAGACATATTTGTAAAAATATGAGGGTGTAGATAGGGCTAAAAATGTGAATGGCAATTGTATGTCATCAACCAACCGGAGTAGAGGGAGGGTGCCACCTCAAGGTAAGTGTTGACTCCAACGAGTTCTGAGGGGAATGCCTATTTCAATGTTCTTGTTTTCCATGTTCCCAATATTGAACTGAATACAAATTAGCAAATTTAGACAATAGAGTATTTCACAGATCTGGAAATGCATCAGTTATTAAACTATATATTCTAATGCGCTCTTGGGACCTGTCAGAGGACAGAAAGAAGTTAATAACATAAACATTTAAACAAAAACAAAAACAAAGACAGCACCAGAATGGTACTAAAAAGTAAGAGCAATCTAGCTCTAAGGCCATGGGGGGGGGGGGGTAATGCGGTTCTCTTACTAGAGAGCAACTATGACGATCCCTCATTAAAGAGAAAAATTCTTTGGATTTGAGCTCCAACTAAAACAGGAACTAAGAATAAGGGAGGTGGTACGACACATCTGATGAAATATAAGAAAAATGGGTACATATAGTAGAACATATTTCAATGTTATAACTATCAAGCATTTGAGAAATGAAAACTATAAGAGTTCTGAGTACTCTTTTTCTATTAATTAGGCTTCAACTGAAGGAAGGCTTGGACCATATTTATCTTCTCCTAGTGGTTCAGAGGTTATATCAGTTAAAGCGTCCTCTTCCAGTGTGAGGGTTAGAAGTAGAGTTGAGCGAACACCTGGATGTTCGGGTTCGACGAGTTCGGCCGAACTTTCGAAAAATGTTCGGGTTCGGGATCCGAACTCGACCCGAACTTCATCCCGAACCCGAACCCCATAGAAGTCAATGGGGACCCGAACTTTTGGGCACTAAAAAGGCTGTAAAACACACCCGGAAAGGGCTAGAGGGCTGCAAAAGGCAGCAAAATGTAGTTAAATCCCCTGCAAACAAATGTAGATAGGGAAATGATGAGTTAACATAAAATAAATAAAAATTAAACAATATTAATTGGAGTGAGGTCCCATAGCACAGAATCAGGCTTCAAGTCACCCACCAATGGAGAAGGTCACTTACTATTATTTTGACCACAGCACCCAGACAAAGGAGAGAGGTCCCACAGCAGAGAACCAGGCATCATATCACCCACCACAGGAGTAGGCCACCATTTAGTTACTTTGACCCCTACACCCAGACGGAGGAGAGAGGTTACACAGCAGAGAATCAGGCATTTAGATCACCCACCACAGGAGTAGGCCACCATTGAATCAGACCCCGGCAACCATGTCAGATGGCACAAGCATAAGCTTTATATCAATCAGCACAGGAGAAGGCGACTTTGACAGACTTTGACCCCTACACCCGGACGGAGGAGAGAGGTTTCAAAGCAGAGAATCAGGCATTTAGATCACCCACCACAGGAGTAGGCCCCAATTTAATGGGACCCCGGCAACCATGTCAGATGGCACAACCATCAGCTTCATATCAATCAGCACAGGAGAAGGCGACTTTGAAAGACTTTGACCCCTACACCCAGACGGAGGAGAGAGGTTTCACAGCAGAGAATCAGGCATTTAGATCACCCACCACAGGAGTAGGCCCCCATTGAATCAGACCCTGGCAACCATGTCAGATGGCACAACCATCAGCTTTATATCAATCAGCACAGGAGAAGGCGACTTTGAAAGACTTTGACCCCTACACCCAGATGGAGGAGAGAGGTTTCACAGCAGAGAATCAGGCATCATATCAACCACCACAGGAGAAGCCACCATTTAGTTACTTTGACCCCTGCACCCAGGAAGAGGAGAGAGGCACCACAGCACATATTCTGGCATCATATCAGCCACCACAGGAGAAGCCACCATTGAGTTACATTGACCCCCGCACCCAGGAAGAGGAGAGAGGCACCACAGCACATATTCTGGCATCATATAAGCCACCACAGGAGAAGCCACCATTGAGTTACTTTGACCCCCGCACCCAGGAAGAGGAGAGAGGCACCACAGCACATATTCTGGCATCATATCAGCCACCACAGGAGAAGCCACCATTGAGTTACTTTGACCCCTGCACCCAGGAAGAGGAGAGAGGCCCCACAGCACATATTCTGGCATCATATCAGCCACCACAGGAGAAGCCACCATTTAGTTACTTTGACCCCTTCACCCAAACAGAGGAGAGAGGTTCCACATCAGAGAATCAGGCATCATATCAACCACCACAGGAGTAGGCCACAATTTAATGGGACCCCGGCAACCATGTCAGATGGCACAACCATCAGCTTCATATCAATCAGCACAGGAGAAGGCGACTTTGAAAGACTTTGACCCCTACTCCCAGACGGAGGAGAGAGGTTTCACAGCAGAGAATCAGGCATTTAGATCACCCACCACAGGAGTAGGCCCCCATTGAATCAGACCCTGGCAACCATGTCAGATGGCACAACCATCAGCTTTATATCAATCAGCACAGGAGAAGCCACCATTGAGTTACTTTGACCCCTGCACCCAGGAAGAGGAGAGAGGCCCCACAGCACATATTCTGGCATCATATCAGCCACCACAGGAGAAGCCACCATTGAGTTACTTTGACCCCCGCACCCAGGAAGAGGAGAGAGGCACCACAGCACATTTTCTGGCATCATATCAGCCACCACAGGAGAAGCCACCATTGAGTTACTTTGACCCCTGCACACAGGAAGAGGAAAGAGGCCCCACAGCACATATTCTGGCATCATACTAACCACCACAGGAGAAGCCACCATTGAGTTACTTTGACCCCTGCACCCAGGAAGAGGAGAGAGGCCCCACAGCACATATTCTGGCATCATATCAGCCACCACAGGAGAAGCCACCATTGAGTTACTTTGACCCCCGCACCCAGGAAGAGGAGAGAGGCACCACAGCACATATTCTGGCATCATATCAGCCACCACAGGAGAAGCCACCATTTAGTTACTTTGACCCCTTCACCCAAACAGAGGAGAGAGGTTCCACATCAGAGAATCAGGCATCATATCAACCACCACAGGAGTAGGCCACAATTTAGTTTATTTGACCCCTGCACCCAGGAAGAGGAGAGAGGCCCCACAGCACATATTCTGGCATCATATCACACACCACAGGAGAAGGCCTCTTTCAGTGATTTAGGCCTTTGGACCCAGACAGAGGAGAGAGGTCAGAGATTAGCTTCATATCCCCCAGCACAGCAGAAGACCGCTTTATTTGACTTAGGCCTCAGCACCCAGACAGAAGACAGAGGTAGCATGGCAGAGGTTATGGCTTCATGTCACCCGTTAGTTTAACCGGCCACTTTCATCTGGTTAGGCCCCGGCGCCCAGACAGAGAAGAGTTTCATTCAACTGTGGGTTTCATAAAATTTGTATCAAATAAAGAAGTGGCCCGTAGCACAACAAGACATGTTTTAGGCAGTTAATAAGGACTACTCTGCACAAGGGAGGGACAGGTCCTGTGGGATCCATGCCTGGTTCATCTTTATGAAGGTCAGCTTGTCCACGTTGGCTGTGGACAGGCGGCTGCGCTTGTCAGTAATGACGCCCCCTGCCGTGCTGAATACGCGTTCAGATAAAACGCTGGCCGCCGGGCAGGAAAGCACCTCCAAGGCATAACATGCTAACTCTGGCCACGTGGACAATTTCGAAACCCAGTAGTTGAATGGGGCCGAACCATCCGTCAGGATGTGGAGGGGTGTGCAGACATACTGTTCAACCATGTTAGTGAAATGCTGCCTCCTGCTAACACGTTCCGTATCAGGTGTCGGTGCAGATAGCTGTGGCGTGGAGACAAAACTTTTCCAAATTTCTGCCATGCTAACCCTGCCCTCAGATGAGCTGGCCGTGACACAGCTGCGTTGGCGACCTCTTGCCACTCCTCTGCCTTCACCTTCCACCTGTTCCCCTGTGACATGTGGGAATGCTCTCAAGAGCGCCTCTATCAGCGTGCGCTTGTACTCGCGCATCTTACGGTCGCGCTCCAGTTCAGGAATTAAAGTGGGCACATTGTCTTTATACCGGGGATCCAGCAGGGTGGCCACCCAGTAGTCTGCACACGTTAAAACGTGGGCAACTCTGCTGTCGTTGCGCAGGCATTGGAGCATATATTCGCTCATGTGGGCCAGGCTACCCATGGGTAAGGACAAGCTGTCCTCTGTGGGAGGCGTATCGTCATCGTCCACCGTATCCCCCCAGCCACGCACCAGTGATGGGCCTGGGCTGCCACCCCGCTGTGAACTTGCGTCATCCTCGTCCCCCTCCACCTCCTCCTCCTCCTCGTCCTCCAGTACAGTGCCTTGGCTGGCGACTTGTGAACCTGTCCTCTGCTGCCTAAACAAACCTCCCTCTGAGCCACTTCGAACAGACTGGCCCGAAAGTGTTAGAAACGAGCCCTCATCCTCCTCCTCCACCTGGGCCACCTCCTCTAACATCATTGCCCTAAGTGTTTTCTCAAGGAGACATAGAAGTGGTATTGTAACGCTGATAACAGTGTCATCGCCACTGGCCATGTTGGTGGAGTACTCGAAACAGCGCAGCAGGGCACACAGGTCTCGCATGGAGGCCCAATCATTGGTGGTGAAGTGGTGCTGTTCGGCAGTACGACTGACGCGAGCGTGCTGCAGCTGAAACTCCACTATGGCCTGCTGCTGCTCGCACAGTCTCTCCAGCATGTGCAAGGTGGAGTTCCACCGGGTGGGCACGTCGCATATGAGGCGGTGAGCGGGAAGGCCGAAGTTCCGCTGTAGCGCAGACAGGCGAGCAGCGGCAGGATGTGAACGGCGGAAGCGCGCACACACGGCCCGCACTTTATGCAGCAGCTCTGACATGTTGGGGTAGTGGTGAATGAACCTCTGCACCACCAAGTTCAGCACATGCGCCAGGCAAGGGATGTGCGTCAAACCGGCTAGTCCCAGAGCTGCCACGAGATTTCGCCCATTATCGCATACCACCAGGCCTGGCTTGAGGCCCACCGGCAGAAACCACTCGTCGGTCTGTTGTTCAATACCCCGCCACAACTCCTGTGCGGTGTGGGGCCTGTCCCCCAAACATATGAGTTTCAGAATGGCCTGCTGACGTTTACCCCGGGCTGTGCTGAAGTTGGTGGTGAAGGTGTGTGGCTGACCGGATGAGCTGGTGGAAGCAGTGGAGGAGGAAGCCGAGTAGGAGGAGGAGGCTACAGGAGGCAGAGAATGATGCCCTGCGATCCTAGGGGGCGGAAGGACGTGCGCCAAGGAACTGTCCGCCGGGGCCCAGCCGCCACTACATTCATCCAGTGTGCAGTTAGTGAGATATAGCGTCCCTGGCCGTGCTTACTGGTCCACGTATCTGTGGTTAGATGGACCTTGCCACAAATGGCGTTGCGCAGTGCACACTTGATTTTATCGGACACTTGCATGTGCAGGGAAGGCACGGCTGTCTTGGAGAAGTAGTGGCGGCTGGGAACCACATACTGCGGGACAGCCATGGCCATCAGCTGTTTGAAGCTGTCTGTGTCCACCAGCCGGAATGACAGCATTTCAAAGGCCAGCAGTTTAGAAATGCTGGCGTTCAGGCCAAGGGCTCGAGGGTGACTCGGGGGGAATTTGCGCTTCCTCTCTAAGGTTTGAGATATTGAGAGCTGAACGCTGCTGTGTGATATAGTGGAGACGCTAGTTGATGGTGGCGGTGGTGGTGGTGTCGGTGGCACATCCTCTGTTTGCTGCTCGGCAGGTGGCAACATTCCTCTCGAGGCGGAAGCCGAGGCAGCAGCGGTAGAGGGAGCAGGGGGAGCCTCAGCGAGTGCCTGGTTTTTAAGGTGTGTACCCCACTGCAGTTCATGCTTTGCATGTAGATGCCTGGTCATGCAGGTTGTGCTGAGGTTCAGAACGTTAATGCCTCGCCTCAGGCTCTGATGGCAGAGCGTGCAAGTCACTCGGGTCTTGTCGGTAGGACATTGTTTAAAGAAGTGCCATGCCAGGGAACTCTTTGAAGCTGCCTTTGTGGGGCTGGGTCCCTGTTGGCGATGTCCAGTAGCAGGCGAACTCTGGGGGCGGCGGCTCGTCTGCTTTGGCCCCCTGCTCCCTCTTTGGCTTCGCTGTTGTCTCGGTCTCACCACTACCTCTTCCTCTGAACTGTGAAAGTCATCGCCACGACCTTCAGTCCATGTGGGGTCTAAGACCTCATCGTCCTCTGCATCGTCTTCCACCCAGTCTCCCTCCCTGACCTCCTCCTGTTCAGTCTGCACACTGCAAAAAGACGCGGCAGTGGGCACCTGTGTTTCGTCATCATCAGAGAGTCGGTGACTCTGCTGTGGTGGTATTCCCATGTCCTCTTCATCTGGAGACATAAGTGGTTGTGCGTCAGTGCATGGTATGTCTTCCTCCACTGGGGAAGGGCTAGGTGGACGCCCCTGGGAAACCCTGGAAGCAGAGTCTTCAAACAGAAGAAGAGACTGCTGCATAACTTGTGGCTCAGACCGTTTCCCTGATATGCTTGAGGGTGATGTGACAGACTGATGGGCTTGGTTTTCAGGTGCCACCTGTGCGCTTTCCGCAGAAGACTGGGTGGAAGACCATGTGGTGAACGTGCTGGAAGCACTGTCGGCCACCCAATCGATTAATGCCTGTACCTGCTCAGGCCTTACCATCCTAAGAGCGTCATTGGGCCCCACGAGATATTGCGGTACATTCTGCCGGCTAGTTGAGGGAGTTCGTTCCCTACTGTGTGCGCCTGGGGCCGAACGGCCACGTCCTCTACCAGCAACAGAGGCTCCACGGACACCACCACGACCGCGTCCTCGTCCCTTAATAGTATTTTTCTTCATTGTTGCGATTCAACTCGCACCACAATGAAATATATTATTTTTTATAAGCAAAATCCCCTCACTGGAATACTTTCAGTCTTTTGACTGTATGGATTACAGATGGAATGACTGTTATATGTGAGTACCGCTTTCTTTGACAGATTCTAGTATGGGTACATATATGTTTTCCCAACCCCAGCACATTAGTTTGCTAATTCCAGATGTATGAAACGCAGGCCTAACTGTATCTAGTATATTGAACGCCAGATAAACTAACTTGGCCTTTTTTAAATAAAAAAAAAATTCCCTCACTGGAATACTTTATGGCTTTTCACTGTATGGATTACAGGTGGACTGGTATTAGTAGGGGTGACACAAGCACACCCAAGTCCCTGATGTAGGATTTCTATGGCACAGACCACTATTACAAGTGATTAATGGACGTTGGGAGAGATTGTGCTGCAGCACTAGTCCCAAGATGGCCGCCGCCTATCAGCCCAGTAACATGTGCCACAAAATGGTCTGCACAACCTTTAAAAAAAATAGCCTTGGACTGTGCTGCTAAATCGCTATTGGTCTGAATCCCAGGTGTAGATGTCTGACTTGTTTGGAGCTTTGGAATGCACACTGTGGCAGCTTCTGCTGCTGCACTACAAGTCGCAAAATGGCGGCCGGCGGTCAGCCCAGGTACATGTGGATGGAAAAATCACTCTGGCCACTCTAAAAATAGCCAATCCCTATCAAAAAAGCAGCTCAGCTGCAGTTGTTCAGATGAATCACAGGTGGAGGAGAGAAATTTGCTTCCAGTTATTCAATTATCCCTGCCTATTCTCGCCCTAGCATCAGCTGCGTCTATCCCTGTTCTATTCACATCGGGAGTGAGCACGTCCCGACGTGCGCACAAGCTTATAAAGAGGCTGAGTCACATGCTGCACTTGGCCAATCACAGCCTTGCCAATAGTAGGCATGGCTGCGATGGCATCTTAGGGCAAGTAGTATGATGCATGTTGATTGGCTGCTTTGCAGCCTTTCAAAATGCGCCAAAATACATGCCGAACGACGAACCCGAACCCGAACTTTTACGAAAAAGTTCGGGTTCGGGTCCGTGTCACGAACACCCCAAAATTCGGTACGGACCCGAACTATGCTCGAACTGTTCGCTCAACACTAGTTAGAAGGACTAGCGTGAGTTAAGTCAGTCGTCTGTGAGTGTCAGACGCTTGGAAGAGGAGGACTGATGGTTTCTTCTGGTTCTTTGAGACCTTTGAGTGCGAGGGGTCTCCCACGGTTCATCTGGGGTCAAGCTGGGTATGTCAGAGAGATCTCTGACTATTTCCCAGTTTTCAATGGGAAGCGGTGGAATTTGCAGGATGTTGTAAGCTTTATCCAGGTCACCATATGATTGGATGGAGATTCTGCGCCCATTGTGAAAGAAGGACAGCCCAAACGGAACTAACCATCTATATACGATCTTTCTGTTTCTCATCAGGTCAGTGAGTGGTTTCAGGGATTTACGTTTTTTCAGTGTGGATTGGGCTAAGTCCTGTTATATAGAAATTGGGTTTTCATCCCATGACAATTGGAGGGTATTTCTTGCACTGTTTAAAATTGCCTCTTTGGCAGGAAAATGCAAAAATTTACAAGTTATGTCCCTAGGAGGGTCTGTGGGCTGAGGCTTGGGGCGCAGTGCTCTGTGGGCACGCTCAATGATCACTTCATGCGTGGAATCTGGGCCCAGGAGTTTCAGACATATTTGCATCACTGTTTCAGGTATTTCCTCAGGGCCCACCGATTCAGGGACACCTCTGAAACGCAGATTGTTTCTCCTGCCTCTATTTTCCTGATCCTCTAACTGCATATAGAGGGCGTTCAGATGCTTTTGGTGTATATTCAGATTAGAAGTGATCGCATTTTGATGAGCGGTAAGGGCTGTATGCGCTTCCTCCAGCGCTTCTACCCTTCTCCGTATATGTCTCACATCTTCCCTGATAGAGTTAAGGTCAGTTTTAAGTGGCTCTAGGGCCTCCGATAATGCTTCTTTTAGAAAAGATCTAGAGAGCGTGAGTGTATCGGCCCCAGGGGACTTATCTCTCACCTTCTCAGCAGCGCTTCCAGCTTGCTGCTTGTTTTTCGGTGTGCGAGGTGGTTCCGGCGCCATTTTGGAGTCTCTGGCCGCATATGTCTGGGCGGATTTCTTTATGGATTTCTCCATATTGCCGGCTTGAGACGTCGATTGGGTCGGCTTCTGAGTGTCAGCAGACCTTGGACCTCCGATTTTAACCATTTTGGGCTTGAATAGCTGAAGAACTGTGCTTATGAGGGAATCGTTCACTGCAGAGCTTCACATCACACAGCCATCCGGCTCTGGCGTTAGCTCCGCCCCCCACATCCTTGCTTTCTAGCAAGTATATTATAGTGCATTTGTATTGTGCGGCAGTTGTGTGCGGTTCTGCTGCGATACTGCAGGTATACAGGGAGTGCAGAATTATTAGGCAAGTTGTATTTTTGAGGATTAATTTTATTATTGAACAACAACCATGTTCTCAATGAACCCAAAAAACTCATTAATATCAAAGCTGAATATTTTTGGAAGTAGTTTTTAGTTTGTTTTTAGTTTTAGCTATTTTAGGGGGATATCTGTGTGTGCAGGTGACTATTACTGTGCATAATTATTAGGCAACTTAACAAAAAACAAATATATACCCATTTCAATTATTTATTTTTACCAGTGAAACCAATATAACATCTCAACATTCACAAATATACATTTCTGACATTCAAAAACAAAACAAAAACAAATCAGTGACCAATATAGCCACCTTTCTTTGCAAGGACACTCAAAAGCCTGCCATTTATGGATTCTGTCAGTGTTTTGATCTGTTCACCATCAACATTGCGTGCAGCAGCAACCACAGCCTCACAGACACTGTTCAGAGAGGTGTACTGTTTTCCCTCCTTGTAAATCTCACATTTGATGATGGACCACAGGTTCTCAATGGGGTTCAGATCAGGTGAACAAGGAGGCCATGTCATTAGATTTTCTTCTTTTATACCCTTTCTTGCCAGCCACGCTGTGGAGTACTTGGCCGCGTGTGACGGAGCATTGTCCTGCATGAAAATCATGTTTTTCTTGAAGGATGCACACTTCTTCCTGTACCACTGCTTGAAGAAGGTGTCTTCCAGAAACTGGCAGTAGGACTGGTAGTTGAGCTTGACTCCATCCTCAACCCGAAAAGGCCCCACAAGCTCATCTTTGATGATACCAGCCCAAACCAGTACTCCACCTCCACCTTGCTGGCGTCTGAGTCGGATTGGAGCTCTCTGCCCTTTACCAATCCAGCCACGGGCCCATCCATCTGGCCCATCAAGACTCACTCTCATTTCATCAGTCCATAAAACCTTAGAAAAATCAGTCTTGAGATATTTCTTGGCCCAGTCTTGACGTTTCAGCTTGTGTGTCTTGTTCAGTGGTGGTCGTCTTTCAGCCTTTCTTACCTTGGCCATGTCTCTGAGTATTGCACACCTTGTGCTTTTGGGCACTCCAGTGATGTTGCAGCTCTGAAATATGGCCAAACTGGTGGCAAGTGGCATCTTGGCAGCTGCACGCTTGACTTTTCTCAGTTCATGGGCAGTTATTTTGCGCCTTGGTTTTTCCATACGCTTCTTGCGACCCTGTTGACTATTTTGAATGAAACGCTTGATTGTTCGATGATCACGCTTCAGAAGCTTTGCAATTTTAAGAGTGCTGCATCCCTCTGCAAGATATCTCACTATTTTTGACTTTTCTGAGCCTGTCAAGTCCTTCTTTTGACCCATTTTGCCAAAGGAAAGGAAGTTGCCTAATAATTATGCACACCTAATATAGGGTGTTGATGTCATTAGACCACACCCCTTCTCATTACAGAGATGCACATCACCTAATATGCTTAATTGGTAGTAGGCTTTCGAGCCTATACAGCTTGGAGTAAGACAACATGCATAAAGAGGATGATGTGGTCAAAATACTCATTTGCCTAATAATTCTGCACGCAGTGTATAGAGGGACAAGCGTTATTGGAACAAATAATTTCCACTGGTGTCATATACCAGTCACCCCCAAAAAAAACTGATTGAAGCGGGGTGTTATATACCAATATACTTTCTTTATAGTGCATTTGGGTACTGTATAGTGCATTTGCGCATGCGCGTGCGCAAAAATTATATTGCCGATATTTCGCATTGAATAAAATAATGAATGGAGATTGCAAATTCGAATAATACATCTGGTATGTCACTGTCCATGTTGTGGGACTATTTGTGCACTTCTAGTAATTATTTCTTGGCTGCAAATATGAGCTGAAAGTTTTTCAGCTTCGCCTGCCATTAAAATGAATGGTTCCCGCCGCGAACTTGCGGTTTGCGAGCATTTGACCTTCCTGGCAGATGTTCGTCCATCACTATTGACAACATGAGCGGTGTCCCGAATGCTTAGTCCAGGTAGACGTGGGTCAGTCTTTGCCAACTCTAACTCCATGAGGAGGTCACTTAGATCTTGGAGCTTGTCATAGTCTTTGTTCCCTATTTTTGGGAAGTTTTGCAGTCTCTTGAATAGAGCGCTTTCTATGGCTTCAGAGCTACCATAGGTTTTCTCAAGTCTTGCCCATGCAGAAACAAGACTTGCATCTGGGTGGTCAACATGTACTGTTCTGAGTCTTTTATGCAGATTCTGGTCCCAGCCACTTTATGAGCAAATCAAGTTCTTCCTTAGCAGTAAGGTTGAGATCGGCAATAGTAGCCTTGAAGGTTGATCTCCAGGCCCTGTAGCTCTCTGGACAGTCGTCAAACCTTGAGAGGCTGGTGTTAATGAGCTTACGGCATACCATGTATTTGGCAAAGTCATTCATGTCTGGTCTCTCACTCCTTGGTGTCAAAGTAACTTGTGGAACCCCTTGGGTGTGAAAGTTCTCTGGTGATGTAGGGTGAGGTTTACCAGGGTAAAATGATGTTGCATGAGCGTTTAACTGTGGTGTAGTCTCTAAGGCTTGTGCTGGCTTTGGTTTGAGCTGCGGCTTATCGCTGGAAGTCAGCTTGTTGTTGACATGAGTTGATCCGGTTTGCTGCATAGATGTACTTGCGTTGTAGACTTGAAGAGGCTCAGACATATAGAGCTGAGAGGTCTCTGCGTTGAGAGTCAGAACAGTGTTGTTAGTAGGAGGTACAGGAGATGACTCTGAATCTTTGCAGATGTTATGCTTTAGAATGTATTCACTGGTGTGTTCAGCTGGATCTTCCAGTTCTGCTGGGATAAGGCAGTCTGAATTAGTACTTTGTCCCATTGCTTGTTCAAGGACTTTCAGCCTTGCTAGGGAAGCTGCTTCCTCCCCTTCCATTTGCAGAATCTTTATTTGTGAATCTGCCTCTGCTTGGAGAGCTTTGCTTTGAGCTTCCATATCTGCTTGACGAGCTGCCATCTCTGCTTGTTGAGCTGCCATTTGAGCTTCTATCTCTGCTTGCTTTCTGGTAAAGGAGCTTTGCGCCTTTTTTGATTCGGCCTCAGCGCGGGCCTCTATTAACTTGTCGCTTAATGTTGATCTTCTGGAACGAGAGGATCTGGAAGAAAGTGCAGTGTGCTTGGTTGTGGCAGATCTGTGAGATCTGGTCTCCTGCAGTTGAGTAATGCGGAGTTCTGCCTTAAGCTTAGCATTTTGCACTGCGAGATCCCTTTGTTGGTTCAGTGCATCAGTCTTGGTCAGTTCTGCTGAAGAATCCTCTATATTAGCGTCCTGCAAGAAAGCTGAGTATTTTGCAGACAGCTGCTGGTAGCGTACATACACAGCAAATAGGTGATTTATAGAGTCTCTTATTTCAGCTGGTTGATCATTAGAGTGTGACAAAACTGATATGCGGTGTGAGGCTCTGTCCCAGAGGTCTGACAGATTGCTGGAGAACTCATCTCTAGTGGCTTGATAGTTTTCTCTGAGTTTCTGTGTTGGTTTTAATGTACGTTTGGATCTTACACTCTGTTCGGTAATATCTGCAGAAATTGCTCCCTGTACGTCTGCCGGTTCAGAGGCATGATGTATCTGCGTTGGTTCAGCCATAAAAGAGTGTTCAGAGCCTTGTCTAGACATTTTTTATGGTTTTGCTAAAAATTGTACTGTCTCTTAAAGAAGACGAACAGCAGCTTAGACAGGTGAGGTAACACAGTGCAATGTAGAGAAACTGTTTTGAATATTCACTTGAAGTACAGTAAGCTTGTGAGACCATGTGCTTTCACAAGATGGCGGATGGCACTGAGCTTGATTGCAGATTAGGCACACACATATACACAGCAGGCTGTAGGAATTCTATGCATATTTTGACTATTCTGACTCAGAGTGTTGTAATAGTGATTTATCCCTAGTGAGACCTGTATGCCTGGCCTGTATATGCAGATAATAATCACTGTGGACAATCATTATCAGATAGCTTGAACTTACCAACACATAGTATATCCGTGTAAGTTGCTTTATTCTGTAAGCCAGATAACAGAGTACAGCAGTACAGATGGATTGTGGTGTTGTGCGGTCAAAAGATGATGCTTTTGTAAGCTTACATGAGAATACATGTGTACCTGTTCAATGCCTGGAGCAGTATGGAGAAACAGGAAGTGAGGTACACAGAAGAAGGGGTGGAGCAATGAAATGAATCACAGATATCACGAACAGAAAAACAAGTGCAATACTAAAAATGGCCACTAGATATGACCAAATATAGAATATCATATGAATTAAACGATATAGATTTTTAACTGCGTAGCAGCACACACTCTGTGTAGATGCGGTAACGCAGCAAAACGGCAGACAAATGCTGCACTACCTAAATGCACTGGGGGGCAACTCGTATATCACACCAGTAGAAATTATTTGCTCCAATAGCGTTTGGCACTCTGTGTAGCTGCAGTATCGCAGCAGAACCACACATAACTGCTGCATAATACAAATGCACTATAATATACGTTCTATGTTAGAAAGTATATTATAAGTATATTACACCCCTTAGTATATATCACTAGAGTTGAGCGAACACCTGCATGTTCGGGTTCGAGAAGTTCGGCCGAACTTCCTGGCAATGTTCGGGTTCAGGATCCGACCCCGACCCGAACTTCGTCCCGAACCCGAACCCCATTGAAGTCAATGGGGACCCGAACTTTTCGGCACTAAAAAGGCTGTAAAACAGCCCAGGAAAGGGCTAGAGGGCTGCAAAAGGCAGCAAAATGTAGTTAAATCCCCTGCAAACAAATGTGGATAGGGAAATGAATTAAAATAAAAATAAAATAAATAAAAATTAACCAATATCAATTGGACAGAGGTCCCATAGCAGAAAATCAGGCTTGTTGTCAGCAGAGAATCAGTCTTCATGTCATAGCAGAGAATCAGGCTTCACGTCACCCAAAACTGGAACAGTCCATTGTCAGATATTTAGGCCCCGGCACCCAGGCAGAGGAGAGAGGTCCCATAACATAGAATCTGGCTTCATGTCAGCAGAGAATCAGTCTTCATGTCATAGCAGAGAATCAGGCTTCATGTCATAGCAGAGAATCAGGCTTCACGTTACCCACCACTGGAACAGTCCATTGTCAGATATTTAGGCCCAGGCACCTAGGCAGAGGAGAGAGGTCCCATAGCAGAGATTCAGGCTTCATGTCAGCAGAGAATCAGTCTTCATGTCAAAGCAGAGAATCATGCTTCACGTCACCCAACAATGGAACAGTCCATTGTCATATAATTTAGACCCCGGCACCCAGACAGAGGAGAGAGGTCCCATAACATAGAATCTGGCTTCATGTCAGCAGAGAATCAGTCTTCATGTCATAGCAGAGAATCAGGCTTCATGTCACCCACCACTGGAACAGGCCACTGTCAGATATTTTTAGGCCCCGGCACCCAGACAGAGGAGAGAGGTCCCATAGCAGAGATTCTGGCTTCATGTCAGCAGAGAATCAGTCTTCATGTCACCCAACATTGGAACAGTCCATTGTCATATAATTTAGGCCCCGGCACCCAGAAAGAGGAGAGAGGTCCCATAACATAGAATCTGGCTTCATGTCAGCGACTCAGCAGAGAATCAGTCTTCATGTCATAGCAGAGAATCAGGCTTCATGTCACCCACCACTGGAACAGGCCACTGTCAGATATTTTTAGGCCCCGGCACCCAGACAGAGGAGAGAGGTCCCATAACAGAGATTCAGGCTTCATGTCAGCAGAGAATCAGTCTTCATGTCATAGCAGAGAATCAGGCTTCATGTCACCCACCACTGGAACAGGCCACTGTCAGATATTTTTAGGCCCCGGCACCCAGACAGAGGAGAGAGGTCCCATAACAGAGATTCAAGCTTCATGTCAGCAGAGAATCAGTCTTCATGTCATAGCAGAGAATCAGGCTTCATGTCACCCACCACTGGAACAGGCCACTGTCAGATATTTTTAGGCCCCGGCACCCAGACAGAGGAGAGAGGTCCCATAAAAGAGATTCAGGCTTCATATCAGCAGAGAATCAGTCTTCATGTCATAGCAGAGAATCAGGCTTCATGTCACCCACCACTGGAACAGGCCACTGTCAGATATTTTTAGGCCCCTGAACCCAGACAGAGGAGAGAGGTCCCATAACAGAGATTCAGGCTTCATGTCAGCAGAGAATCAGTCTTCATGTCATAGCAGAGAATCAGGCATCACGTCACCCACCACTGGAACAGTCCATTGTCATATATTTAGGCCCCGGCACCCAGACAGAGGAGAGAGGTCCCAGAGCAGAGAATCTGGCTTCATGTCAGCAGAGAATCAGTCTTCATGTCATAGCAGAGAATCATGCTTCACGTCACCCACCACTGGAACAGGCCACTGTCAGATATTTAGGCCCAGGCACCCAGGCAGAGGAGAGAGGTCCCATAGCAGAGAATCTGGCTTCATGTCAGCAGAGAATCAGTCTTCATGTCATAGCAGAGAATCAGGCTTCATGTCACCCACCACTGGAACAGGCCACTGTCAGATATTTTTAGGCCCCGGCACCCAGACAGAGGAGAGGTTCATTCAACTTTGGGTTGCCCAGCAATATAATGGTAAAATGAAAATAAAAATAGGATTGAATGAAAGAAGTGCCCTGGAGTACAATAATATATGGTTAAGGGGAGGTAGTTAATGTCTAATCTGCACAAGGGATGGACAGGTCCTGTGGGATCCATGCCTGGTTCATTTTTATGAACATTAGCTTGTCCACATTGGCTGTAGACAGGCGGCTGCGTTTGTCTGTAATGACGCCCCCTGCCGTGCTGAATACACGTTCAGACAAAACGCTGGCCGCCGGGCAGGCCAGCACCTCCAAGGCATAAATGGCTAGCTCTGGCCACGTGGACAATTTGTGCACAGGTACTGTTCCACCATGTTAGTGAAATGTTGCCTCCTGCTAACACGTTCCGTATCAGGTGGTGGTGCAGTTAGCTGTGGCATGGTGACAAAACTTTTCCACTTCTCTGCCATGCTAACCCTGCCCTCAGAGAAGCTGGCCGTGACACAGCTGCTTTGGCGACCTCTTGCTCCTCCTCTGCCTTCGCCTTGGGCTTCCACTTGTTCCCCTGTGACATTTGGGAATGCTCTCAGTAGCACGTCTACCAATGTGCGCTTGTACTCGCGCATCTTACTATCACGCTCCAGTGCAGGAAGTAAGGTGGGCACATTGTCTTTGTACCGTGGATCCAGCAGGGTGGCAACCCAGTAGTCCGCACACGTTAAAATGTGGGCAACTCTGCTGTCGTTGCGCAGGCACTGCAGCATGTAGTCGCTCATGTGTGCCAGGCTGCCCAGAGGTAAGGACAAGCTGTCCTCTGTGGGAGGCGTATCGTCATCGTCCTGCGTTTCCCCCCAGCCAAGCACCAGTGATGGGCCCGAGCTGCGTTGGGTGCCACCCCGCTGTGAACATGCTTCATCCTCATCCTCCTCCACCTCCTCCTCATCCTCCTCATCCTCCAGTAGTGGGCCCTGTCTGGCCACATTTGTACCTGGCCTCTGCTGTTGCAAAAAACCTACCTCTGAGTCACTTCGAAGAGACTGGCCTGAAAGTGCTAAAAATGACCCCTCTTCCTCCTCCTCCTCCTGGGCCACCTCCTCTTCCATCATCGCCCTAAGTGTTTTCTCAAGGAGACATAGAAGTGGTATTGTAACGCTGATAACGGCGTCATCACCACTGGCCATGTTGGTGGAGTACTCGAAACAGCGCAACAGGGCACACAGGTCTCGCATGGAGGCCCAGTCATTGGTGGTGAAGTGGGGCTGTTCCGCAGTTCGACTGACCCGTGCGTGCTGCAGCTGAAACTCCACTATGGCCTGCTGCTGCTCACACTGTCTGTCCAGCATGTGCAAGGTGGAGTTCCACCTGGTGGGCACGTCGCATATGAGGTGGTCAGCGGGAAGGCCGAAGTTACGCTGTAGCGCAGACAGGCGAGCAGCGGCAGGATGTGAACGCCGGAAGCGCGAACAGACGGCCAGCACTTTATGCAGCAGCTCTGACATGTCGGGGTAGTTGCGGATGAACTTCTGCACCACCAAATTAAGCACATGCGCCAGGCAAGGGATGTGCATCAAACCGGCTAGTCCCAGAGCTGCAACGAGATTTTGCCCATTATCGCACACCACCAGGCCGGGCTTGAGGCTCACCGGCAGCAACCACTCGTCGGTCTGTTGTTCTATATCCCGCCACAACTCCTGTGCAGTGTGGGGCCTGTCCCCCAAACATATGAGTTTCAGAACGGCCTGCTGACGTTTACCCCGGGCTGTGCTGAAGTAGGTGGTGAAGGTGTGTGGCTGACTGGATGAGCAGGCGGAAGAAGAGGAGGAGGAAGCTGAGTAGGAGGAGGAGGAGACAGGAGGCAAAGAATGTTGCCCTGCGATCCTTGGCGGCGGAAGGACGTGCGCCAAACAGCTCTTCGCCTGGGGCCCAGCCGCCACTACATTTACCCAGTGTGCAGTTAGGGAGATATAGCGTCCCTGGCCGTGCTTACTGGTCCACGTATCTGTGGTTAGGTTGACCTTGCCACAGATGGCGTTGCGCAGTGCACACTTGATTTTATCGGATACTTGGTTGTGCAGGGAAGGCACGGCTCTCTTGGAGAAGTAGTGGCGGCTGCAAACAACATACTGTGGGACAGCAAGCGACATGAGCTGTTTGAAGCTGTCTGTGTCCACCAGCCTGAATGACAGCATTTCATAGGCCAGTAGTTTAGAAATGCTGGCATTCAGGGCCAGGGATCGAGGGTGGCTAGGTGGGAATTTACGCTTTTTCTCAAATGTTTGTGAGATGGAGAGCTGAACGCTGCCGTGTGACATGGTTGAGATGCTTGGTGACGCAGGTGGTGGTGTTGGTGGTACATCCCATGTTTGCTGGGCGGCAGGTGCCAACGTTCCTCCAGAGGCAGAGGAAGAAGCCGAGGCGGCGGCAGCAGAAGAGGCAGCAGGGGGAGCCTGAATGACTTCCTTGTTTTTAAGGTGTTTACTCCACTGCAGTTCATGCTTTGCATGCAGGTGCCTGGTCATGCAGGTTGTGCTAAGGTTCAGAACGTTAATGCCTCGCTTCAGGCTCTGATGGCACAGCGTGCAAACCACACGGGTCTTGTCGTCAGCACATCTTTTGAAGAAGTGCCATGCCAGGGAACTCCTTGAAGCTGCCTTTGGGGTGCTCGGTCCCAGATGGCGGCGGTCAGTAGCAGGCGGAGTCTCTTGGCGGCGGGTGTTCTGCTTTTGCCCACTGCTCCCTCTTTTGCTACGCTGTTGGCTCGGTCTCACCACTGCCTCTTTCCTCCGAACTGTGAAAGTCAGTGGCACAACCTTCATTCCATGTGGGGTCTAGGACCTCATCGTCCCCTGCATCGTCTTCCACCCAGTCTTTCTCCCTGACCTCCTGTTCAGTCTGCACACTGCAGAAAGACGCAGCAGTTGGCACCTGTGTTTCGTCATCATCAGAGAGGTGCTGAGGTGGTATTCCCATGTCCTCATCATCAGGAAACATAAGTGGTTGTGCGTTAGTGCATTCTATTTCTTCCTCCCCTGGGGAAGGGCTAGGTGGATGCCCTTGGGAAACCCTGCCAGCAGAGTCTTCAAACAGCATAAGAGACTGCTGCATAACTTGAGGCTCAGACAATTTCCCTGATATGCATGGGGGTGATGTGACAGACTGATGGGCTTGGTTTTCATGCGCCATCTGTGCGCTTTTTGCAGAAGACTGGGTGGGAGATAATGTGAACGTGCTGGATCCACTGTCGGCCACCCAATTGACTAATGCCTGTACCTGCTCAGGCCTTACCATCCTTAGAACGGCATTGGGCCCCACCAAATATCGCTGTAAATTCTGCTGTCTACTAGTTGGTTCACTAGGACGTGTGGCTGTGGCAGAACGGCCACGTCATCTCCCAGCACCAGAGGGTCCACTAACACCACCACGACCATGTCCGCGTCCGCGTCCCTTACTAGATGTTTTTCTCATTGTTACCGTTCACCACAATAAGAAAAATATTATTTGGCCCAATGTATTGAATTCAAATTCAGGCCTTTTTTTTACAGACACCTAACACTATCTGGCTATCTATTTAGGTACCGTAATACACTAATACAGGCACACAAGTAATGACAGATTTAGCTGAATATAAATTTGAGGCCTATTATTTAGGCGCTGGGTGACAGGTATACGTTTACACACAGAATTAGACTTGGATCTGCACAGTAGCGTGTGTGTGAAGTTATTGAGAATTACCCTATCAGCACCTTGACTCTTATATACCCTTTTAGGGATAGATTTAAAGTAGGCCTGATACAGCAGAAACCACTAATTTAGAGAATTGCAAAATTGGGAATTGTATTTCAACCCAGAACAAAAACTGTGCTTTGACGGACACTAAATAACTTGACCAGCTAAAGCAATAATGACAGATTTGGATGAATATAAATTTGAGGCCTATTTTTTAGGCGCTGGGTGACAGGTATACGTTTACACACAGAATTAGACTTGGAATTGCACTGTAGCGTGTGTGTGAAGTTATTGAGAATAACCCTATCAGCACCTTGAATCTAATATACCCTTTTAGGGATAGATTTAAAGTAGGCCTGATACAGCAGAAACCACTAATTTAGAATTGCAAAATTGGGAATTGTATTTCAACCCTGAACAAAAATATATCCTTTGCCAGACAGCAGACAGTATTACAATTGACTGGCCACAGCTGAAACACCAGATTAAGGGTACTGCTATTTTGGCAATTGTATTTCACCCCTCAATAAAATAGCAAGCACAGCCAAGCCCCTGATGTAGGATATAGCCAAAAAACAACCACACTATTGATGGTTAAATGCACTTGGTGTGACAGCTTGCCCCATATGTAGGATATGGCCAAAGAACAACCACACTATTGATGGTTAAATGCACTTTGTGACAGGCTCAGCTTGCCCCTGATGTAGTATATGGCCAAAAAATAACCACACTATTGATGGTTAAATGCACTTTGTGACAGGCTCAGCTTGCCCCTGATGTAGTATATGGCCAAAAAATAACCACACTATTGATGGTTAAATGGACTTGGTGGCAGCTTGCCCTGATGTAGGATATAGCCAAAAAATAACCACACTATTGATGGTTAAATGTACTTGGTGGTAGCTTGTGCTGGCGCACCACAAGACACGAAATGGCCGCCGATCAACCCAGAAAAAAGTGAATGAAAAACGCTCTGGGCAGCCTAAAAACAGTGAGCAATTGAATAGCAGCAGTTCAATGATCCACAGCTGTAGATCGATCACTGAATGAAGTCTTTTGGAGGAGTTAATCACTGCCTAATCTCGCCCTAACGTCGCAGCTGCAACCTCTCCCTACACTTGTATCAGCAGAGTGACGTGCAGCGCTACGTGACCCAAGCTTATATAGAGGCTGGGTCACATGCTGCACTGGCCAATCACAGCCATGCCAATAGTAGGCATGGCTGTGATGGCCTCTTGGGGCAAGTAGTATGACGCTTGTTGATTGGCTGCTTTGCAGCCTTTCAAAAAGTGCCAAGAAAGCGCCGAACACCGAACCCGAACACAGACTTTTACGAAAAGTCTATATCACACCTATAGATAGCACACCTATACCAGTCCTTAAAAGGACTTTTGTGGCCCTATTAGCTAGCGTTTGGTATCCCTAACAGCCTGTCCCTGCTCCACACAGCAACCTCTCCCTACACTGGCAAAAGACTGAATGTAAAATGGCGGCCAGATCAGGTTTATTTATAAGGCAGGGTGTATGTCCATGAGCTGAAACCTCTCAATTGGCTGTCCTGTACCACCTGATGGATGTACCATGGGTCAAAGTTCTTCACAATGTAAAAGAATATGGCGGGTGCCAATATCGCCATATGTTTGCCCGTTCGGCAAACAGCGAACGAGCAAAGTTCGCTGCGAAACGACCGCCGGGCGAACTGCAAGGCCATCTCTATTCATCATCTTTCCCCCATCTTGCTCAACCCCCTCAACAGACCTATCTATCACGATCAATGGCTGCACACTCTCCCCGATCAACCAAGTCCGCTTCCTTGGAGAGACCTTGGATTCTGCACTCTCCTTCCAACCGCACATCCAAGCCCTTTCCACCATCTGCCGCCTCCAACTCAAAAGCATATCCCGCATCTGCTCTTTCCTCAACTTTCAGTCTGCGAAAATACTTGTACATGCCCTCATCATCTCCCACCTAGACTACTGCAACATCCTCCTCTGTGGCCTTCCATCTAGTACTCTCGCACCCCTCCAATCTATCCTCAACTCTGCTGCCCGACTAATCCACCTCTCACTCCGTTACTCCTCTGCCTCTCCCCTCTGCCAATCCCTTCACTGGCTCCTCATTGCCCAGCGAATTCACTTCAAAGTACTAACAAATACATACAAGGCCATCCACAACCTGTCCCCTCCCTACATCTCTGAGCTACTTTCCCGATACATCCCCACACGCACTCTCCGATCCTCACAAGACCTTAATTTGAGGCTATTTACATCTAAATCAGATGAACAGTGTAGGAATTACAGCAGTTTCCATATGTGCCTCCCACATGTTAAGGGACCAAAAGTAATGGGACGATTGGCTTCTCAGCTGTTCCATGGCCAGGTGTGTGTTATTCCCTCAATATCCCAATTACAATGAGCAGATAAAAGGTCCAGAGTTCATTTCAAGTGTGCTATTTTCATTTGGAATCTGCTGCTGTCAACTCTCAAGATGAGATCCAAAGAGCTGTCACTATCAGTGAAGCAAGCCATCATTAGGCTGAAAAAAACAAAAAACATCAGAGAGATAGAAAATACATTAGGCGCGGCCAAAACAACTGTTTGGAACATTCTTAAAAATAAGGAACGCACCGGTGAGCTCAGCAACACCAAAAGACCCGGAAGACCACGGAAAACATCTGTGGGGATGACCAAAGAATTCTTTCCCTGGTGAAGAAAACACCCTTCACAACAGTTGGCCAGATCAAGAACACTCTCCAGGAGGTAGGTGTATGTGTGTCAAAGTCAACAATCAAGAGAAGACTTCACCAGAGTAAATACAGAGGGTTCACCACAAGATGTAAACCATTGGTGAGCCTCAAAAACAGGAAGGCCAGATTAGAGTTTGCCAAACAACATCTAAAAAAGCCTTCACAGTTCTGGAACAACATCCTATGGACAGATGAGACCAAGATCAACTTGTACCAGAGTGATGGGAAGAGAAGAGTATGGAGAAGGAAAGGAACTGCTTATGATCCTAAGCATACCACCTCATCAGTGAAGCATGGTGGTGGTAGAGTCATGGCGTGGGCATGTATGGCTGCCAATGGAACTGCTTCTCTTGTATTTATTGATGATGTGACTGCTGACAAAAGCAGCAGGATGAATTCTGAAGTGTTTCGGGCAATATTATCTGCTCATATTCAGCCAAATGCTTCAGAACTCATTGGACGGCGCTTCACAGTGCAGATGGACAATGACCCAAAGCATACTGCAAAAGCAACCAAAGAGTTTTTTAAGGGAAAGAAGTGGAATGTTATGCAATGGCCAAGTCAATCACCGGACCTGAATCCGATTGAGCATGCATTTCACTTGCTGAAGACAAAACTGAAGGGAAAATGCCCCAAGAACAAGCAGGAACTGAAGACAGTTGCAGTAGAGGCCTGGCAGAGCATCACCAGGGATGAAACCCAGCGTCTGGTGATGTCTATGCGTTCCAGACTTCAGGCTGTAATTGACTGCAAAGGATTTGCAACCAAGTATTAAAAAGTGAAAGTTTGATTCATGATTATTATTCTGTCCCATTACTTTTGGTTCCTTAAGAAGTAGGAGGCACATATGCAAACTGTTGTAATTCCTGCACCGTTCACCTGATTTGGATGTAAATATCCTCAAAATAAAGCTGCCAGTCTGCAGGTAAAGCACATCTTGTTCATTTCATTTCAGATCCATTGTGGTGGTGTATAGAACCAAACATGTCAGAATTGTGTCTATGTTCCAATATTTATGGACCTGACTGTATATGCACATTATTGGTATTGATACCCACTTTTGTGCCCCCGTTACCAGACATACTTTTGTTACAGGGATATTCAAATAGCGTACACTGGTGGCATATCTGTAGGATATATCCCCACGGAATGATAGGTGTGGGTCTAGCACCTATGGGAACAATCAGCCATCTGGTAAACGAACCCAGTAAAGTCCTGAATGGGCGGAAATCAGCAGAAGCCATTGGAAGATCCTGATATCGCCCTTCAGGGTCCGGAAATCTCTCCCTTAGGCCTCTTGCATACGACCATATGGCTTTTTCAGTATTTTGCGGTTCGCAAAAAATGGATCCGCAAAAAATACGTACTACGTCCGTGTGCATTCCGTTTTTTGCAGAACGGAACAGCTGGCCCCTGATAGAAAAGTCTTATCCTTGTCCGTTATGCGGACAATAATTGGACATGTTCTATTTTTGAACAGAACGGAAAAATGGAAAAACGGAAACTGAAGGCATACGGAGTACCTTCCGTTTTTTTTGCAGATCCATTGAAATGAATGCTTCCATATACGGTCTGTATACGGAACGCAAAAAATGGAAAGGAAACAGAAAAAAAAAAAACGTTGTGTGCCCATGGCCGTATTGTGGCTAGTGATAAGTGGCATAGGCAATACTCGAATTTGCGATATTTTGCAAATTTTTGGGCCGAATATTCACCATAAATTTGCAAATTCAAGAATTTGTGATCTTCAGTAATTATTTTTTTGATTGAGAAAATCGGCAATGTAATATATTCGCGATAAAAATTTGCGATTAGGATTTTCGCGATCAACACTAAGGGGTAGGCAGCTTTCCTATTGGTTGCTAGGGATGTTGCTAAGTGCCGATATTCGCGATAAATTCACAATAAATTTGCGATTAGAATATTCGCGATCAACACCATTCACGAATACGAATATATAGCACTATAGTCTAAATATTTGTGAATTCTCGAAGCGGCGATATTCGCGATTAAAATTTGCGATTCGAATATTCGCACTCAACACTAATTGTGGCCTGCATATGGTGGTTCCGCAATCCACGGGGCATCGGCCATCACTTGAAGGGGTCCGCAATCACAGAGATGCGGAATGGAAGCACGGATCGGAATCCCATGGAAGCACTATGGCGTGCTTACGTGGTGTCTCTGTCCGTGCCTCCGCACCGCAAAAAAGTAGTACTTGTTCTATTTTTTTGCGGAGCGGACGTATCACAGACCCATTCAAGTTGAATGGGTCTGGATCCGTCCCGGCCGCCGCACAGACGTTGCACTTGCATTGGGGACCGCGAATTGTGGTCCCCAATGCACAGAACGGAACCACAACGTTCGTGTGCAAGAGGCCTTATTGTTCTTGTTACACAGGACGGGAGCGGTATCCGTACATGTTCTCCTAGGTATCCGTAAATCCAGGGGGTAAATTGTCGATAAGCTGTACGTCGAAGAGAACAAACAAAATAATGCTTAGTGTGGCAGAGGCTATCCGGCTGGTTCTCCTGATGGAGGGAAGTGCCGCTCACTCTGACAGCAGCAGTCGGACTGGCTGGGAATACAACTTTTAGGAATGTCAGCCACCGCCCCTCCAGCATAAGCCCTGCGGATGTCACTACTGCATGTGTGTCTTCCCCTCCCCCACCAGCTCTGTGGCTGAACCATCTCATATACAGCTCTGCTACATCTGTCTTCCCTGAACTGCTATATATATATACACACACACAGCTCTGCTACATCTGTCTATTCCCCTCCCTCTGGCTGTAGCTGCACATCCTGCCCCACTGTATGTCATAGACAGAAACACATAAACACTCCAATAAATAAGGTGCCACATCGCACACCCAGCTCTGCTTTAAAAGAAGAAAATTTAAAAGAAGAAAAACTGCCACAAGAGGACATAGTTTTAAATTAGAGGGGCAAAGGTTTAAAAGTAATATCAGGAAGTATTACTTTACTGAGAGAGTAGTGGATGCATGGAATAGCCTTCCTGCAGAAGTGGTAGCTGCAAATACAGTGAAGGGGTTTAAGCATGCATGGGATAGGCATAAGGCCATCCTTCATATAAGATAAGGGCCGGGGGCTATTCATAGTATTCAGTATATTGGGCAGACTAGATGGGCCAAATGGTTCTTATCTGCCGACACATTCTATGTTTCTATGTTTCTATGTTGTACGGACACGCAGCAGTACTGTGTATGTGATGTAGCACCTTACTTTACTAGTTAGTAGGTTTCTGTCTATGACATACAGCAGGGCAGGATTTGTAGCTATAGCCAGAGGGCCACAGTGCTGGTGGGGGAGGGGAATAGACAGATGTAGCAGAGCTGTATATATATATATATATATATATATATATATATAGATAGATAGCAGTTCAGGGAAGACAGTTGTAGCAGAGCTGTATATGAGATGGTTCAGCCACAGTATTGGTGGGGGAGGGGAAAAGACAGATGTAGAGCTGTATATTTATATATAGCAGTTCAGGGAAGACAGATGTAGCAGAGCTGTGTATGAGACGGTCCCACCACAGTGCTGGGGGGTAGAGATGAGCGAACTTCTGTTTTAAGTTCGGCGTCTAAAGTTCGGCTTCCGATTAGCGGAGAATTCCGATATGGATTCCGAATTCCGTTGTGGTCCGTGGTAGCGGAATCAATAATGGCCGATTATTGATTCCGCTACCACGGACCACAACGGAATTCGGAATCCATATCGGGATTCTCCGCTAACCGGAAGCCGAACTTTAGACGCCGAACTTAAAACAGAAGTTCGCTCAACACTAATTGGGAACACATTCTATTCCAAATCAAAACATGAAGAAAAATATATCAAATTTGTGTTGTTCAAAAATTGAAGAAAAGTGAATATTAGACTGTTCAAAAAAATAGCAGTGTTTGCATTCTTCTTTACAAACTCAAGCATTCTCTATATAAACTGAAAATTGTTTGAAGATTTTGCTTTCCTTCGAATCACTTCCGGAATATTTAGGCCTCATGCACACGACCGTTGTGTGCATCTGTGGCCGTTGTTCCGTTTTCCGTGATTTTCTGCGGACCCATTGACTTTCATCCACGGCCGTGATCCGTGTTTCCTATCCGTCAAAAAAATATGACCTGTCCTATTTTTTTGATGGACAACGGTTCATGGACCCATTCAAGTCAATGGGTCCGTGAAAAAACACGGATGCACACAAGATTGGCATCCGCATCCGTGGCCGTAGGCCACTTTCACACAGACGGATCGCAGATCCGTCTGCATAAAAGCTTTTTCAGAGCTGAGTTTTCACTTCGTGAAAACTCAGATCCGACACTATATTCTAACACAGAGGCGTTCCTATAGTGATGGGGACGCTTCAAGTTAGAATATACTAAGAACTGTGTGCATGACTCCCCCCTGCTGCCTGGCAGCACCCGATCTCTTACAGGGGGCTGTGATCCGCACACCCGATCTCTTACAGGGGGCTGTGATCCAGTAAATTTTGTGCATCATAGCACCCTGTAAGAGATCATGTGCTGCCAGGCAGGAGGGGGCACACCCCCCTCCCTCCCCAGTTTTAAAATCATTGGTGGCCAGTGGGCCCCCCCTCCCTCCCCTGTATTACTGTACATTCATTAATGGCCAGTGCGGCCCCCCTCCCTCCCCCTCTAATTAAACCCCCCCCTATCATTGGTGGCAGCGAAGAGTTCCGATCGGAGTCCCATTTTAATCGCTGGGGCTCCGATCGGTAACCATGGCAACCAGGACGCTACTGCAGTCATGGTTGCCATGTTTACTTAGCAATTTTTAGAAGCATTATACTTACCTGCGATGTCTGTGACCGGCCGGGCGCTCCTCCTACTGGTAAGTGACAGGTCTGTGCTATAAGCAATGCGCCGCACAGACCTTTCACTTACCAGTAGGAGGAGCGCCCGGCCGGTCACAGACATTGCAGGTAAGTATAATGCTTCTAAAATTGCTAAGTAAACATGACAACCAGGACTGCAGTAGCGTCCTGGTTGCCATGGTTCCCGATCGGAGCACCAGCGATTAAACTGGGACTCCGATCGGAACTCTCCGCTGCCACCAATGATGGGGGGGGGGATTTTAATTAGGAAGGGGAGGGAGGGGGGACCCACTGGCCACCAATGAATGTACAGTAATACAGGGGAGGGAGGGGGGGCCCACTGGCCACCAATGATTTTAAAACTGGGGAGGGAGGAGGGTCTGGCCCCTCCTGCCTGGCAGCACCTGATCTCTTACAGGGGGCTATGATACGCACAATTAACCCCTCAGGTGAGGCACCTGAGGGGTTAATTGTGCGGATCACAGCCCCCTGTAAGAGATCGGCTGCTGCCAGGCAGCAGGGGGCAGTCATGTACACAGTTCGTAGTATATTCTAACTTGAAGCGTCCCCATCACTATGGGAACACCTCTGTGTTAGAATATACTGTCGGATCTGAGTTTTCACGATCTAACTCAAATCCGATGGTATATTCTAACATAGAGGCGTTCCCATGGTGATGGGGAAGCTTCAAGTTAAAATATACCATCGGATTGGAGAAAACTCCGATCCGATGGTATAATAGGGACTCCTGACTTTACATTGAAAGTCAATGGGGGACGGATCCGTTTGCAATTGCACCATATTGTGTCAACGTCAAACAGATCCGTCCCCATTGACTTGCATTGTAAATCAGGACAGATCCGTTTGGCTCCGCACGGCCAGGCGGACACCAAAACGCCATTTTTTTCATGTCCGTGGATCCTCCAAAAATCAAGAAAGACCCACGGAAGAAAAAACGGTCATGGATCACGAAACAACGGAAATCCGTTTTGCGGACCGCAAAAAAAAACGTCCGTGTGCATGAGGCCTTAGTTGTATAACCGCTGTTTCTGAGAACTGCTGTACATCTGTGTTGCATGGAGTCAACCACCTTCTGGCCCCTGTGAACAGGTATTCCAGCCCAGGATGATTGGACTACAGTCGTGGCCAAAAGTTTTGAGAATGACACAAATATTAGTTTTCACAAAGTTTGCTGCTAAACTGCTTTTAGATCTTTGTTTCAGTTGTTTCTGTGATGTAGTGAAATATAATTACACGCACTTCATACGTTTCAAAGGCTTTTATCGACAATTACATCACATTTATGCAAATGGTCAGTATTTTCAGTGTTGGCCCTTCTTTTTCAGGACCTCTGCAATTCGACTGGGCATGCTCTCAATCAACTTCTGGGCCATTTCCTGACTGATAGCAGGGATGGACTGGGACAATAAAGTGGCCCTGGACTTCAGCCAGACCGGCCCACTTTATTTTTCCCAAACACACTCAAAAAAAAACATGTGAATGGCGCTGTTATGGAGGGGATCTGTGAATGGCACTTTTATGGAGGGGATCTGTGGATGGCACTGTTATGGAGGGGATCTGTGGATGGCACTGTTATGGAGGGGATCTGTGGATGGCACTGTTATGGAGGGGATCTGTGGATGGCACTGTTATGGAGGGGATCTGTGGATGGCACTGTTATGGAGGGGATCTGTGGATGGCACTGTTATGGGGGGATCTGTGGATGGCACTGTTATAGAGGGGGATCTGTGGATGACACATACCGTATATAGCATCTTATGCTATGTGTCATCCACAGATACCCCTCCATAACAGTGCCATTCACAGATACCCTCCATAACAGTGCCATCCACAGATCCCCCCCCATAACAGTCATCCACAGATCCCCCCATAATAGTGTCATCCACAGATCCCCCCATAACAGTGTCATCCACAGATCCCCCATAACAGTGTCATCCACAGATCCCCCCATAACAGTGTCATCCACAGATCCCCCCCATAACAGTGTCATCCACAGATCCCCCCCCATAATAGTGTCATCCACAGATCCCCCCCATAATAGTGTCATCCACAGAACACTGTTATGGAGGGGGATCTGTGGATGACATTGTCATGGGGTGGATCTGTGGATGACACATATAGCATAAGATGTTATATACGGTATGTATCATCCACAGATTCCCCATAACGGTGCCATCCACAGATCCCCCTCCATAACGGTGCCATCCACAGATCCCCTTCCATAACGGTGCCATCCACAGATCCCCCTCCATAACAGTGTCATCCACAGATCCCCCTCCATAAGTGTCATCCACAGATCCCCCTCCATAACAGTGTCATCCACAGATCCCCCTCCATAACAGTGTCATCCACAGATCCCCCTCCATAATGGTGCCATCCACAGATCCCCCCCATAAGTGTCATCCACAGACCCCCCCCCCCATAAGTGTCATCCACATGACAGACCCCCCCCCCCATAACAGTGCCATCCACGGATCCCCCTCCCTATAACAGTGCCGTCATCCATAGATCCCCCTCCCCGCCACTCACAGTAGTATACATTAATAAATCGGTAATATCCTGCAGGCTGCAGACAGTAACTTTAATTTTAACACAGCGCTCATCTCTTTACTACCTTACATTCAGCTCCCTCCAGCCTCCAGTAACAAGTGCGGGCGGCAGCGCTCACTCACTGACGTCACGCGCCTGCGCCGCCTAGTGGGAGGAGCAGGCGTGTGACGTCAGTGAGTGAGCGCCGCCCCCACACTGCCTGCTGTTACTGGAGCTGAGTCAGTGTAAGATAGTAAAGAGATGAGCGCTGATTTTAAAGTTAACACACTGACAGCAAAAAAATTAAAATGGCTCGGGACCGGCCGGGCCCCCCCGGGGTCCGGGCCCCTTACTGGGGTATCGGCTTTACCCAGGGGCGTACCTAGAGCATTTGGCACCCGGGGCGAACCCTTTGTTTGGCACCCCCCCCCCAAGAAAGTTAAGAAAACATGCACAAACTTTTTTCAATGTTTTCAATAATATTTATAAATAAAAATAAAACCCCTTAATAAAATAAACCTCTGCACACACCCTTAACCCCCCTTAATAGACCCCTTAACCCTTCCTTAATAAAATAAAAACCTGCACCCCCAACACCCTAGTATAATAAACATTGGTGGCGCAGTGTGCCCCCCCAACATAATAAACATTGGTGGGCAGTGCGCCCCCCCTCCCTAGCATAATAAACATATAAACATTGGTGGTGCAGTGCGCCCCCCCCCCAACACCCCAGTATAATAAACATTGGTGGCGCAGTGTGCCCCCCCCAACATAATAAACATTAGTGGGCAGTGCGCCCCCCCTCCCTAGCATAATAAACATTGGTGGTGCAGTGCCCCCCCCCCCCCCAGTATAATAAACATTGGTGGCATAGTGCGCCCCCCCCCCCCCAGTATAATAAACGTTGGTGGCATAGTGCGCCCCCCCCCCAACATAATAAACATTGGTGGGCAGTGCCAATGAGGGTTAAAAAAATAAATAAAAATTAACTCACCTCCTCCAATTGATCGCGTAGCAGCCGGTCTCATGTACTTTCTTCAGGACGCAGGACCTGTGGTGATGTCACTGAGCTCATCACATGATCCATCACCATGGTAATGGACCATGTGATAGAGGCTGGAGCTCAGTGACGTCACCACAGGTCCTGAAGAAATTACAAGGAGACCGGCAGCAGCTACGCGATCAATTGGAGGAGGTGAGTTAATTTTTTATTTTTTAACCCTCATTGCCACTGCCCACCAATGTTTATTATACTGGGGGGGGGGGGGGCGCACTCAATGTTTATTATACTGGGGGGGGGGGGCGCACTCAATGTTTATTATACTGGGGGGGGGGGCGCCGCAATCAATGTTTATTATACTGGGGGGGGGGGGCGCACTCAATGTTTATTATACTGGGGGGGGGGGGCACTCTGAAGATAACTGAGCTGTTAATACAAATACAGGAGGCGGGTGCTGGAATCACATAGCACCCGCCTCCTGTATTTGTATTAACAGCTCAGTAATCTTCATTGGTGGCGCAGTGGCCACAGCCCCTCCCCCGGCCCTGTCCCTCTTCTTATTGGCCGCGGCGGCAGCAGCACAGGGGGAGGGAGAGACCATCTGGAGCCCTGCCCCTATCACAGCGCCACGCCTGGGCCGGCCCACTCGCCACATTTTTTTTTTTTTTTTTTTTTTTTTTTTTTTATCCTCAGTCGCGGCTGGCACCCCCCTTGTGAGTGGCACCCGGGGCGGGCCGCCCCCCCCGCGGGCCGCCCCCCCCTTGGTACGCCACTGGCTTTACCCCCCTGATGGCGGCCCTGGCCGGCCCATAATTCGATCGGCCCACCGGGATTCTCCCGGTACTCCCGATGGCCAGTCCATCGCTGACTGATAGGAACCCATTCTTTCATAATCACTTCTTGGAGTTTGTCAGAATTAGTGGGTTTTTGTTTGTCCACCCGCCTCTTGAGGATTGACCACAAGTTCTCAATGGGGTAAAGATCTGGGGAGTTTCCAGGCCACGGACCCAAAATGTCAACATTTTGGTCCCCGAGCCACTTAGTTATCACTTTTGCCTTATGGCACGGTGCTCCATCGTGCTGGAAAATGCATTGTTCTTCACCAAACTGTAGTTGGATTGTTGGAAGAAGTTGCTGTTGGAGGGTGTTTTGGTACCATTCTTTATTCATGGCTGTGTTTTTGGGCAAAATTGTGAGTGAGCCCACTCCCTTGGATGAGAAGCAACCCCACACATGAATGGTCTCAGGATGCTTTACTGTTGGCATGACACAGGACTGATGGTAGCGCTCATCTTTTCTTCTCTGGATAAGCCTTTTTCCAGATGCCCCAAACAATCGGAAAGAGGCTTCATCGGAGAATATGACTTTGCCCCAGTCCTCAGCAGTCCATTCACCAAACTTTCTGCAGAAGATCAATCTGTCCCTGATGTTTTTTTTGGAGAGAAGTGGCTTCTTTGCTGCCCTTCTTGACACCAGGCCATCTTCCAAAAGTCTTTGCCTCCCTGTGCGTGCAGATGCGCTCACACCTGCCTGCTGCCATTCCTGGGCAAGCTCTGCACTGGTGGCACTCCGATCCCGCAGCTAAATCCTTTTTAGGAGACGATCCTGGCGCTTGCTGGACTTTCTTGGACGCACTGAAGCCTTCTAAACAAGAATTGAACCTCTTTTCTTGAAGTTCTTGATGATCCTATAAATTGTTGATTGAGGTGCAATCTTAGTAGCCACAATATCCTTGCCTGTGAAGCCATTTCTATGCAATGCAATGATGGCTGCACGCGTTTCTTTGCAGGTCACCATGGTTAACAATGGAAGAACAATGATTTCGAGCATCACCCTCCTTTTAACATGTCAAGTCTGCCATTTTAACCCAATCAGCCTGACATAATGATCTCCAGCCTTGTGCTCGTCAACATTCTTACCTGAGTTAACAAGACGATTACTGAAATGATCTCAGCAGGTCCTTTAATGACAGCAATGAAGGCAGTGGAAAGGTTTTTTGGGATTAACTTAATTTTCATGGCAAAGAAGGACTATGCAATTCATCTGATCACTCTTCATAACATTCTGGAGTATATGCAAATTGCTATTATAAAAACTTAAGCAGCAACTTTTCCAATTTCCAATATTTGTGTCATTCTCAAAACTTTTGGCCACGACTGTACATTCCACAGTTCTTCTCTATTTCTCGGTTTTGCCTCAGAAACTGCATTTTTGATGTCACCCCACAAATTTTCTATTGGATTAAGATCCGGGGATTGGGTTGGCCACTCCATAACATCAATCTTGTTGGTCGGTAACCAAGATGTTGCACGTTTACTGCTGTGTTTGGGGTCGTTGTCTTGTTGGAACACGCATTTCAAGGGCATTTCCTCTTCAGCATAAGGCAGCATGACTTCTTCCAGTATTCTGATGTATTCAAACTGATCCATGATCCCTGGTATGCGATAAATAGGCCCAACACCGTAGTATGAGAAACATCCCCATATCATGAGGCTTGCCCACTATGCTTCACTGTCTTCACAGAGTACTGTGGCTTGAATTCAGTGTTTGGGGGTCGTCTGACAAACTGTCTCCGGCCACTTGACCCAAAAAGAACAATCTTACTTTCATCAGTCCACAGAATGTCTCTTTAGGCCAGTCAATGTGCTCTTTGGCAAATTGTAACCTCTTCAGCACATGTCTTTTTTTCAACAGTGGGACTTTGCGGGGGCTTCTTGCAGGTAGCTTGGCTTCACATAGGCGTGTTCTAATTGTAACAGTTTTCACAGGTAACTTTAGACCTTCTGTGATCTTCCTGGAGCTGATTGTTGGCTGAGTCCTTGCCATTTTGGCTATTCTTCTATCCATTCGAATGGTAGTTTTTCACTTTCTTCCACGTCTTTCAGGTTTTGGTGGCCATTTTAAAGCCTTTGCGATCATTTTAGCTGAGCAGCCTATTATTTTCTGCACTTCTTTATATGTTTTCTCCTCTCCAATCAACTTTTTAATCAAGGTACGCTGTTCTTCTGAACAATGTCTGGAACGACCCATTTTCCTCAGAATTTAAGAGAGAAATGCCCTGTAACCAGCATGCACAACATTTGCTGCCTTCCTTCCTTAAATAAGGGCAATAATTGCCACCAGTTTTTCAAAGAATAAATGACCTCACTCATTGAACTCCACACTGCTATTATTTTGAACATGCCCCTTTCAATAAGTGATTGAATTACACAGAATCAGCAGCATGCATGTCATGACTGTTGGGTCTGTTGGATTTCTATTACTCTACTACACCTGCTAGTAAATTATTTGCCATGTAGAAGTATAATTTATACCAAAAACAGTGATTGATCAGGTTAGTGATGTCTGACTGCTATTATTTTGAACACAACTGTATATATATATATATACACACACACAATGACATGTTCACAGCTTATTCACCTCACAGCAGCTTCCCATAGACTTCAAACCCCCCATAGACATATGCTTGAAATTCTGAAGGGGGTTCAGTCCCTGCCCCTCATTGCCTTATTACTATTTCTAATAGGGCAATGAGCGTCAGGGACTGGATTCCCCTCAGAATTTCAAGTATATGTCTCTGTATTGTTATTAGGGATGTGCGAACTTGTGTTTTGAAGTTCGGCGTACAAGGTTCCGGTTATTTAAGAATTCCGTTATGGATTCCGTTACCAAGAACCATAAGTTATGGCCCGTGGTAGTGAAATCCATAATGGAATTCTTAGATAAGCCGAACTTCAAAACACAAGTCCGCTCATCCCTAATTATTATCTGTGTGTAATAATTAGGAAGTGATCCAGGGCACTGGGGAAGACAGATGTATCAGAGCTGTATATATAGCGGTTCAGCCACAGTGCTGGTAGGGCACTGGGGAAGACAGATGTATCAGAGCTGTATATATAGCGGTTCAGCCACAGTGCTGGTAGGGCACTGGGGAAGACAGATGTATCAGAGCTGTATATATAGCGGTTCAGCCACAGTGCTGGTAGGGCACTGGGGAAGACAGATGTATCAGAGCTGTATATATAGCGGTTTAGCCACAGTGACAGAGGGGGAGAGGAAGACAGATATAGCAGAGCTGTATATGAAGTGATTCAGCCACAGTGCCGGTAGGGGACTTGGGAAGACAAATGTAGCTATGCTGTATATGCATCTATACAGATACATATACACAACTGTAGTAGAGATGTAATGGAAACAAATCCGTGCTGGTCAGTGGGGGATAGTCATGTTTTATGGAGTCAGTAGCACAGCTCATATGGCAATAGCTGACATGCTTTAAGCTCTTCAGGACACATGACGTACCGGTACGGCATGTTGTCCTGGTACTTAAGGACACATGACGTACCGGTACGTCATGTATAGTTCCGATCACCGCCGCCCGGCGGGCGGTGATCGGAACCCGGTGCCTGCTCAAATCATTGAGCAGGCACCTTGGCTAGATGCGCCGGGGGGTCTTGTGACCCCCCCATGTCGGCGATCGCAGCAAACCGCAGGTCAATTCAGACCTGTGGTTTGCTGCGTTTCTGGGTTATTCGGGTCTCTGAGGACCTGATAACCCGGAACAGGATGGTGATCGGTGGTGTAATTTTACCCCACCAATCACCATCCTGCGATCCTGAGAGGTAATGTGACATCACCTCTCAGGATCGCCTCTGATTGGTAGGTGGGCGGACGGGCGGGAGATTCAAATGTTGCCAGCGCTCCTCTCCTCCTCCTTCTGTGTCCGGAGCGGAGGAGAGAGGAGCGCTGCAGTGCACGTCGTCGGATCTGTGCCAGCATCACCCCATCTGTGCCCCAGCACCCATCCTTGCCCCCAGGACCCGATCTGTGCCCCAGCACCCCCCATCTGATCAGCAGGTAATTAGGGAAAGTCTAGGGAAAGGTTGTGCTAGGCAGGGATAATAAAGGGAAAGTTAGTGTGAAAAAAAGTTTTATTGCATCACCCTAAGACCCCCCCAGGGGTGTTGCCAGCGTATGCTGACTGTGGCCGGCACTCTTAGCGTCCGGCCACTGTTAGCGCATCGCACACCCGACCACTAATCAACTTCAGCGGTTTTGAATTTTTTTTTCACATTTTTTTGCCCTTTTTTTAGTTAGTCTTTTTTTCTTTTTTCTGTTAGTTTTAGGGATAAGTCCGCAAACACCCGTGTCCCCACACACACGCACACCAAATAAAGATTTACACGCACGCACATACACACGCAGACACACACACACTCCCCTATGGCCTGCCGGATGTTCTCGGCCGAGGAGGCATACGCCCAGCTTACCTCTGAGTCCGAGAGTCCCAGTGAGGACGAGGATGACCCCACTTTCCTGTTGTCATCCGCGTCCTCCTCATCATCTAGCGATGATGATGAGCCTCCAAGGCAGCGGAGACGCCGCCAGGCGGAGCAAGTGGACCGCAATGTTAGGGACCCTGTGGCCCACTCCAGATTTCCACAGTGGGCTTCACTGAATATTACTTTTTTAGTCATTTTTTTCATTGACCAACTGGTGAATCTAATGGTGGAGCAGACGAACCTGTACGCCCAACAGTTCGTTGCTCAACACCCGGGCTCCTTTTTGGCTAGGCTCGGTGGCTGGATGCCGGTCAGTGCAGCCGAGATGAGGAAATTTTGGGGCCTCGTGCTGCATATGAGCCTAGTCAAGAAACCTAGTGTCAGGCATTACTGGAGTGGGGACGTCCTCTACCAGACCCCACTTTACAGTACGGCCATGACACGCTCCCGGTTTGAGGCCATCCGGAAATGCCTGCATTATTCAGATAATGCAGCATGTCCCCCCCGAGGTGATCCTGCCTATGACAGCCTGTACAAAATCAGGCCGGTCATCGATCACTTTGGGGCCAAATTTGTACAGGCCTATGTACCTGGAAGGGAGGTCGCGGTTAATAAGTCTCTCATTGCGTTCAAGGGGAGCCATATAATGCCATGCGCAAAACCCGGGCATGGTACAAAAAAGTTGCAGTCTACTTGGTGCAGGTTTCCATGCACAACTCTTTTGTGCTGTCCCAGAGCGCTGGCAACACAGGGACATTCCTTCAGTTCTATGACGCAGTCCTCAAGGCCCTGATCTTTTCGGACCGGGAAAGAGCAGGCCAGAGTACCTCGGGAACTGTAGGCGCCCGGAACGTCCCTGGCCAACACTTTCCAGGAGTGGTCCCCCATACTGGAAAGAAGGGACGGACCCAAAAAAGGTGCAGAGTGTGTCACAGGAGGGGGATACGGAAGGACACCACTACTCAATGTGACACGTGCCCCGATCATCCGGACCTCTGCATTATTGGTTGCTTCAGGGAGTACCACACTTCCATACTAAATATATATCCCAATGTAGACACTGATAATCGGATAAAAAAACTATGGTTCTCAGACTTGAGACACCAAAAAAATTGTAAAAACTAAAATAATTTAAAAAAGTAAACAAATTAGGTTTTTCCGCATCGGTAATAATCTCCTCTATAAAAATACCCAATGACCTAACCCCCCCAGATTAACACGGTCCAAAAAAAAAAAAAAAACGGTGCAAAAAAAGTTTTTTTTTGTCACCTTACATAACAAAAAGTTTAATAGCAAGCGATCAAAAAGTCATATAGCCCCAAAATAGTGCCAATAAAACCGTCCCCTCATCCCGCAAAAAATGAGCCCCTACCTAATACAATCGGCAAAAAAAAAATGACTCTTAGACTTTAGAGATACAAATTATTATTTTTTGTATCAAAAAGGATAATATAGTCTAAAACCTAAATAATTGTAAAAAAGTAGACTTATTAGGTATCGCCGCGTCCGTAAGAATCTCCTCTATAAAAATACCTAACCCCCCAGATTAACACGGTCAAAAAAAAAATGGTGCCAAAACAGCTATTTTTGGCACTTTTCCATTTCAATCCATTTTTTCCGGTAACAAAGCAAGGGTTAACAACCAAACAAATTTAATATTTATTACCCTGATACTGCAGTTTACAGAAATGCCACATTTGTGGTCGTAAACTGCTGTATCACTAAAAGGCAGGGAGCAAAAGGAAAGGACCGACATGGTTTCTGGAAAGCCGATTTTGATGGCCTTTTTTATTGACACAATGTCCCTTTTGAAGCCCCCCTGATGCACCCCTATAGTAGAAACTCCCTAAAAGTGACCCCATCTAAGAAACTACACCCCTCAAGGTATTCAAAACTGATTTTAAAAACTTTGTTAACCCTTTAGGTGTTCCTCAACAGTTAATGGCAAATGGAGATGAAATTTCAGAATTTCAATTTTTGGTATCCTTACCTCACAAAAATGTAATATAGAGCAACCAAAAATCACATGTACCCTAAAGATAGTCCCAACAAAACCGCCACCTTATCCCGTAGTTTCCAAAATGGGGTCACTTTTAGGGAGTTTCTACTCCAGGGGTGCTGAAACAGGACACGGTGTAAATAAACCGGTCCATAAAAATCAGCCCTCTAAAAACCACACGGCACTCCTTTCTCTCTACGCCCCGCCGTGTGGCCGTACAGTAGTGTACGACCACATATGGGGTGTTTCTGTAAAAGGCAGAGTCAGGGCAATAAAGATACAGTCTTTTTTGGCTGTTAACCCTTGCTTTGTTAGTGGAAAAAATGGGTTAAAATGGAAAATTTGGCAAAAAAATGAAATTCTCAAAATTCATCCCCATTTGCCAATAACTCTTGTGCAACACCTAAAGGGTTAACAAAGTTCATAAAATCAGTTTTGAATACCTTGAGGGGTGTAGTTTCTTTGATGGGGTCACTTTTTATCACGGTCGGCGTGACTATCACATACGTGACGCAGAGGGAGGGAACAAGGAAGGCCCTGCCCAAGTGAGAGGGAAGGTGGTGACCCCTGACTCACCTAGCGGCTGGCACCTGGCTGCCCTGACGTCCCTAGACGGGTTCCTCACCTGTACGCCGATCACGTGCCTAAAGCCCTGGCTTTCCCTAAGCTGAGCCCTAGATAGTGAACAGGGCGGTGGGAACACTAGTCTGCACCACTAGCTCTAAAGGAAAACACCAAGGGAAGGACAGACAATGCAAACTCAACATATAATCCCAGGTGGGCGACAACAGGAGACAACAAGAAGCCCAACAGGGATCCGGAGGGTAGCACACAGGAACAACAACCAGGATACACAACTCCAGTGGGTCAGTATAGATGTCCAGGCAGGAAGCTCTATAACTGGCAACTAGAGAAGAGTGAGGGGAGAATATAAGGAGGTTGGGAGTGGCAGACAAGAAACAGCTGAGGAGGAGAAGCTACGGATCCCTGATTGAGACAAAAAGGATAGCAAGGCAAACACAGAAAACAATCACTAAGAAACAACGTGATCTTTAGATATAGAGCGCGCAGCCACCCGCTGCGACCTCCTGACCCCGGGTATAACGGAGTCAGACGTGGCTCTTGATACCCTCGTGACAGTACCCCCCCTTTCACGAGGGGCCTCCGGACACTCAGGACCAGGTCTCTCCGGATGAGAGGCATGGAAAGCCTGAATTAACCTGTTGGCGTTTACCTCTGACGCTGGAACCCACATTCTTTCCTCGGGACCGTAACCCCTCCAATGCACCAGATACTGAAGAGAGCGGCGGACCCGACGAGAATCAACAATTCTGGCTATTTGAAACTCCAGATTACCATCCACAATAACAGGAGGAGGTGGCAGCGGTGATGGTTCTAGAGGTGGAACATACTTCTTGAGTAACGATTTATGGAAGACGTTATGGATCTTAAAAGTCTGAGGTAGCTCCAGGCGAAAAGCCACAGGGTTAATGACGGCTACTATTTTATAAGGACCAATGAACCTAGGGCCCAGTTTCCAAGAGGGAACCTTCAACTTAATATTCCTAGTAGACAACCACACATAGTCATTCACCCCTAGGTCCGGACCTGGCGACCGTTTCTTATCGGCCATGCATTTATATTTACCACTCATCTTTTTCAAGTTAACTTGCACCTTCTGCCATACCGAAGAAAGAGATGAAGAAAACCTTTCCTCTTCGGGAACCCCAGAAGACCCCCCCTCTTTGAAAGTACAAAATTGGGGATGAAAACCGTATGCACCAAGAAATGGTGACTTGCCAGTGGACTCCTGATAATGATTATTTATGGCAAACTCAGCTAACGGTAAATATGATGACCACAACTCTTGGTTTTCAGACACAAAACACCTTAAATATGTTTCTAGGTTTTGGTTGGTACGCTCAGTCTGTCCATTCGACTGAGGATGGAAAGCTGAGGAAAAGGACAAGTGTACCCCCAAACAGGAACAAAAAGATTTCCAAAACTTAGAAATAAACTGGGTTCCCCGATCCGAAACCACATCGGAAGGGACCCCGTGAAGCTTCACGGTTTCACTGATAAACACCTGAGCAAGAGTTTTAGCATTAGGAAGTGCGGGTAGCGCAATAAAGTGTACCATTTTGCTAAACCTGTCTACTACTACCAAAATAACTGTTTTACCCGCAGACAACGGTAAGTCAGTGATGAAATCCATCGACAGATGTGTCCATGGCCTATTGGGGATAAAAAGAGGCAATAAAGACCCTGCTGGACGTGTATGAGAGACTTTCGCGCGTGCACAAGTAGAGCAAGTAGACACGAAATCCATTACATCCTGACGCAACCTTGGCCACCAAAAACGACGAGATAATAGCTCCAAGGTTGCTTTACTACCCGGGTGCCCAGCAAGTGCCGAATTATGATGTTCTTTTAATAATTCAAGACGCAGGTTTAACGGTACAAACAATTTCTCTGAGGGGCAAGAGGCCGGGGCGTCCCCCTGGGCCTCTTACACCTTTCCCTCTAGAACAGAGTGTACAGCAGAGACAACCACTCCTCTTTGTAAAATAGGTACCGGATCACTAGCATTGCCCCCTCCAGGGAAACTACGAGATAACGCGTCTGCCTTGGTATTTTTTGCCCCAGGACGATAGGTGATTACAAAGTTAAATCTGGTAAAGAATAGCGACCACCTAGCTTGTCTAGGGGTGAGACGCTTAGCCGATTCTAGGTACAGAAGGTTTTTGTGATCCGTAATCACCGTGACGGGGTGGATTGCTCCCTCTAAGAAGTGACGCCACTCTTCAAGCGCCAGCTTAATCGCCAACAGTTCCCTATTTCCAACATCATAGTTCCTCTCTGCAGAAGATAATTTTTTGGAAAAGAAAGCGCAAGGGCGCCATTTGCCAGGAGACGGACCCTGAGACAATACAGCCCCCACTCCCACCTCTGACGCATCTACCTCAACAATAAAAGGCTCGGAGACATCAGGTTGAATTAGAACAGGTGCCGAGGTAAACCTCTCTTTTAGAGAGGAAAATGCATTTTTAGCGGCGTCAGACCATTTAGAAAAATCAGTCCCCTTCCTAGTCATGTCGGTAAGGGGTTTAACGATCACTGAATAATTTTTAATGAACTTTCTATAGAAATTTGCAAAACCCAAAAACCGTTGTAGGGCTTTAAGGTTCTCAGGAAGATCCCAATCTAAAATTGCCTGGACCTTCCCAGGATCCATACGGAAACCTGAAGCAGATAATAGATATCCCAGGAACTGTATTTCCTGAACGGCGAAGACACATTTTTCAATTTTTGCATATAATTTATTCGTCCGTAGGACCTGCAGTACTTGCCTGACATGCACCTCATGTGTTTTCAGATCAGCCGAATAAATTAAGATATCATCTAGGTATATGACTACAAACCTGCCGATGAGATGACTAAAAATATCATTAACGAAATGTTGGAAGACAGCGGGGGCATTGGTCAGACCGAAAGGCATAACTAGATTTTCATAATGCCCCTCAGGGGTGTTAAAAGCTGTCTTCCACTCATCCCCTTCCCTAATACGAATCAGATTGTAGGCCCCCCTAAGATCAAGTTTGGAGAACCACCTAGCACCCGCAATCTGATTAAAAAGGTCAGGAATGAGAGGAAGAGGGTATGGGTCTTGGATGGTTATCTGGTTTAGCTCACGGAAATCTAGGCAAGGACGCAGGCCCCCATCTTTCTTTTTAACAAAGAAAAACCCTGCAGCCACGGGTGAAGAAGAGGGTCTGATGTGTCCCTTAGCCAGACTCTCGGAGATATAATCTTTCATGGCTTGTCTCTCGGGACCCGAAAGATTATACAACCTGGACTTGGGTAATTTTGCACCGGGAATCAGGTTAACCGGGCAATCATAAGGACGATGAGGTGGTAGCTTCTGACAACCCTTTTCAGAAAAAACGTCCTCAAAGTCCGAAATAAATGTAGGTAGGGAAGCTATGGAGGCGATTAAGCAATTGTTATTTAAGCAATTCTCTCTGCAATGCTCACTCCACTCCAATATCTCCCTGGCCTGCCAATCCACCACTGGATTGTGCGCTACCAACCAGGGAAGACCCAATACCACAGGAGAGGGAAGGCCCTCCAGAACGTAACATGAAAGACACTCATTATGGTGGTCCCCTACCCGAAGGTGTAAATTATGAACAATGTGGGTGAGGTTTCTCTGAGACAGAGGAGCCGAATCTATAGCGAATACGGGAATAGGTCTCTGCAGCGTACAGAGAGACAAACCCATAGTGCGGGCAAAATGGGCATCTATCAAATTTACCCCTGCTCCACTGTCTAGAAAAAAAGAAATAGACTCCGTCTTAACACCAAAAACAATAACCGCTGGTAACACAAATTGAGATGTTCGTATGGAGGAAACGTATACCCCCCGGCTGACATCCTCCGCACAGCCTGGGGTTAGTAGTTTTCCGACGGTCTTTTGTTTTTGAGAAAGGAGGGACAGACATTAATGAAATGACCCTTCCCCCCACAGAAAAAACAAGCCCCCCCCCCTACGGCGAACCTCAGGAGGACGGACCTGACGAGAAGTTCCGCCTAGCTGCATAGGCACATCTAAGTCAGTACAGACTAATTGTTGCTTGGGAGAGGTAACCAATTGCTCAGGAATTTTCGATCTCTCCCTAAGACGCCTATCTATTCTGATAGAGAGGGACATAACAGCATCAAGGGAAAGGGGGGTCTCATACAGCGCCAGTGCATCCTTAACCCTTTCAGATAACCCAGAGCAGAACTGACTCCTGAGAGCCGGGTCGTTCCACTGAGTATCCGTAGCCCACCTACGGAACTCTGAGCAATATTCCTCTGCTGACCGATCTCCCTGTAGGAGTCTCCGTAACTTCGACTCAGCCAGGGCGACTCGGTCAGGGTCATCATATATGAGACCCAAAGCCCCAAAAAATCCCTCCACTGACCGGAGAGCCTGGGAACCAGAGGGTAACGAGAACGCCCAGGATTGTGGGTCCCCCTGAAGCAGGGAAATGACAATCCCTACCCGCTGTTCTTCATTACCTGAGGAGTAAGGGCGCAACTTAAAGTATAATTTGCAGGCCTCACGGAACGTCGCAAATTTGTCCCTTCCCCCAGAAGATCTGTCAGGAAGAACAACCTTGGGTTCTGTAACTACCTGGTTACCCATAGCAACCGCTGGGGGTGCGGTCTGCTGCATTTGCTGCTGTTGTTGGAGGACAGACGACTTCAATCCTGCCACCTCCAAAGACAGGCCTTGAAGCTGTTTTGCCAAGGCAGCAATAGGATCCATATTGGATTCTAAGTAGAGAAAAAAAAACAACAAAAATTTTTTATTTTATTTTTTTCTCAAAAAGTAAAGGCCAGTTATAATATCACGGTCGGCGTGACTATCACATACGTGACGCAGAGGGAGGGAACAAGGAAGGCCCTGCCCAAGTGAGAGGGAAGGTGGTGACCCCTGACTCACCTAGCGGCTGGCACCTGGCTGCCCTGACGTCCCTAGACGGGTTCCTCACCCGTACGCCGATCACGTGCCTAAAGCCCTGGCTTTCCCTAAGCTGAGCCCTAGATAGTGAACAGGGCGGTGGGAACACTAGTCCGCACCACTAGCTCTAAAGGAAAACACCAAGGGAAGGACAGACAATACAAACTCAACATATAATCCCAGGTGGGCGACAACAGGAGACAACAAGAAGCCCAACAGGGATCCGGAGGGTAGCACTCTGGAACGACAACCAGGATTCACAACTCCAGTGGGTCAGTATAGATGTCCAGGCAGGAAGCTCTATAACTGGCAACTAGAGAAGAGTGAGGGGAGGATATAAGGAGGTTGGGAGTGGCAGACAAGAAACAGCTGAGGAGGAGAAGCTACGGATCCCTGAGAGAGACAAAAAGGATAGCAAGGCAAACACAGAAAACAATCACTAAGAAACAACGTGATCTTTAGATATAGAGCGCGCAGCCACCCGCTGCGACCTCCTGACCCCGGGTATAACGGAGTCAGACGTGGCTCTTGATACCCTCGTGACACTTTTATGGAGTTTCTACTCTAGGGGTGCATCAGGGGGGCTTCAAATGGGACATGGTGTCAAAAAAACAGTCCAGCAAAATCTGCCTTGCAAAAACCATATGGCACACCTTTCCCTCTACGCCCTACTGTGTGGCCGTACAGTAGTTTACGGCCACATATGGGGTGTTTCTGAAAACTACAGAATCGGGGCAATAAATATTGAGTTATGTTTGGCTGTTAACCCTTGCTTTGTTACTGGAAAAAATGGATTAAAATGGAAAATTTGCCCAAAAATCTAAATTCTGAAATTTTATCTCCATTTGCCATTAACTCTTGTGGAACACCTAAAGGGTTAACGACGTTTGTAAAATCAGTTTTGAATACCTTGTGGGGTATATTTTCTAGAATGGGGTCATTTTTGGGTGGTTTCTATTATGTAAGCCTCGCTTAGTGACTTCAGACCTGAACTGGTCCCTAAAAATTGGGTTTTTGAAAATTTCTGAAAAATTTCAAGATTTGCTTCTAAACTTCTAAGCCTTGTAACATCCCCAAAATATAAAATATCATTCCCAAAATGATCCAAACATGAAGTAGACATATGGGGAATGTAAAGTAATAACAATTTTTGGAGGTATTACTATGTATTATAGAAGTAGAGAAATTTAAACTTTTATAAATTAAAAATGCATTTTTTTTACTTCATTTTACCAGTGTCATGAAGTACAATATGTGACGAAAAAACAATCTCAGAATGGTCTGGATAAGTCAAAGCGTTTTAAAGTTATCACCACTTAAAGTGACACTGGTCAGATTTGCAAAAAATGGCCTGGTCCTTAAGGTGAAAGGCTGTGTCCCAAAGGGGTTAAGCTGATGTATAGTAGTGAATTATTGTTTTGCTGCACAGAATGGGTTTGTAAAAGATAAAGAAAGGTTTTGTGTGTATTAGACTGCAGGACAGCGACATGTACTGTCTCCTGAGCTCACTGACCACTGCTCTCTGAGTGATGACACTGCAGGCTGCCAGACTGATGACTCCCACTATCCACACAAGGACTGAGTTCTCAGTGTGATGTCATAAAGAGGCGTGGCCGGCCTTCACTCACACTGCCTAAGCCTGCCCAGCCTTAAGCCTCATGCACACGTCCGTGGAACACAGACCGAGAGATCCCGTGCAGAAGCGCACAACGTCATTGGTTGCTATGTGCGCTTCGTGCCGCCGCTGCTGTACAGTAATACACTCGTATAGATCTGTACGAATTTATTACTGTACAGCAGCGGCGGCACGAAGCGCACAGCGTCATAGCAACCAATGACGCGGTGCGCTCCTGCACTCAGCAGGAATCCAGGCCGGGATCTCACCGTCTGTGTTCCACGGACGTGTGCATGAGGCTTTAGAAGCGGGAAACCCGGAAGAGAACAGCAGAGCTGGCTGCAGGTGAGGATTAATTAGCAAGATGGGAAAACCCCTTTAGGTTCACCTACAGTTTATTAAGCGCGGCAACAGGGCCCCAACATGCAGACCTTATATTTGATATTCAGACTGTAGTATAAATTATAGAATATCGTATATATATTTAAAATGCATGCAATTGTCGGAGGATTGTGAGATGTGTGATAATATCAACAGTATGCAAAAAGAGCAGAGCTATTTCCAAAAGTTTAATATCATATCTGCAGATGAGCAGATTTTTTAATAATTTGATTAGGGCCGGTTAGCAGAATTTTTTGTTTTTTCTTCGGGGCGAATCACGTTAAAAAACTGCTATTTCCTGGCTGCAGAGAGCCTGTATAGTGGTGTAGAACACTGTGCCTTGTAGTAACAAGCATGGGGAGTCTGCTGTGGTAGTGAATCAATACTGTGAGTCAGTATGACATGTAGATGACAGGTGTCGCTCTTAGAATCACTGCGCACTTCACTTATTTGGGCAGTCAGGGGGCCAAAACTGACCAAATAACTCAAGTATGAACTCAGCCTTACAGGTTGATGTTAGCGCCAAGAAGAAGCGCACTCCTTTTACACCGTCGCCAGCTGATTCCACATAGATGTCTACAGAACCTGTTCTATTAAACGCTTATACAAGTAGAGCCCCCCGACAGAGTGGAGAGGGTGTCAGCAGTAAGTTTGTGTTGATGTCACTGATTTTTTTGCCCTTCCTCTGATCCGTCAGAACAATAACCCCCAAAAAACGGATCCCGTCTGTGGAGCATCCGCCTTCACTCGGTCAGTATTTTGTCAGTAATCCATCAGTATTGCTAAAGCCCAAAAAAACAGGAGTGGATCCAAAACAGAGATGTTAAGTGAATGGAATATTTGCATGTCTACTGTGTTTTGTACCCACTCCTGCTTTTGGCTACCAAATCAGAAGCCAATTCTGATGGGACCATACAGGCATTGGTAGGTGGAAATCCTGGCTGATCCACGCCTGATTCATCTTGACAAAGGTCAGTCTCTCCACATTTGGACAGGCACGTTCTTCTTGGGGTAATTATGGCCCCCGCTGCACTAAACACCCGCTCTGATGCCGCACTACTGGCCGGGCAGGCCAGCTTTTCCAGGGCAAACTCGGACAGTTGCAGCCACAAATCTAGTTTGGCTGCCCAGTAGTCCAGCAGATCTTCAATGATGGCTGGCAGGGTGCACTCTAAATATGCCACCACCTGCTGGTTTAGGTTCTGCTCTATGTCTAGCTGCTGGTAAGTAGTTTCTTCACTTTGCGGGTAAAGAAAGCTGCTCATCAGCGACTATAGACTTAGGCTTCTGCTGATGGAGCTGGTACTGCTCCTTCCAACCCACCCCTCCCCAGCAGCCATGGCAGTGGAACGTGAACCCCCGGTCAGACCTGAGAGAGGATGGACGATGGCGCAGATTGGCAGTGGCCAACTGACTACATAGGATGTCTCTGTAGTAGTTCAGTTTGCCTTCCATCTCAGCGGGTGTAAAAAAGGCCCCCATTTTGGATCGGTAGCGAGGGTCCAACAAAGTGGAGAGGCAGAAGTCATCGCTCTGCCAAATGGTGACAATTCGTCTGTCACTACGCAAGCAAGTGAGCATGCAGCAGGCCATTTGTGCAAGTGACTCAGAGGGACTCCCTGCCTCCATCTCCACTGCATACTGCCACGATGTGTCTGGGTCCTCTGCCTCGTCTTCCTCATCACCCTTTAGCTCCTCTGGCTGCTCCTGCTATTCCTCTCCTTTCACCTGTGTGGAAAAACCACCCATTTCGCTACACATTGCTTGTGCTCCAATGTCCTCCTCCTCCAGTTCAGCCCCCACAGGGCTCATGTGGTCGTGAGATGGATTTACCAGCCTCTGTTCCAGGACATGAAGCAGTGGAATGACATTGTTCATCCCGTAGTCCTGGCGAATGACAAATAACGTGGCCTCCTCAAAGGGCCTGAGCAACCTGCTGGTGTCACGCATGAGCTGCCACTGGCTGACATCGAAGTTACACAGTGGAGTACTCCTATCCGCTTGCATTATCAAGAAATCATTGATGGCCTTTCTCTGTTCGTATAGTCGGTCCAACATATGGAGGGTGGAATTCCAACAGGTGGAAACGTCGCATATCAGCCTATGTTGGGGTATGCCGTTCTGCTTCTGCAGCTCAAGGAGTGTGTGCTTTGCGGTGTACGAGTGGCTGAAGTGCATGCAAAGTTTCCTGGGCATTTTTAGGATGTCTTGCAGTTGGGTGGAAGACTTGAGGAACCGTTTGACAACCAGATTGAACATGTGTACCATACAGGGCGCATGGCTCAGCCTTCCTTGAGGCAGCGCCGACACCATGTTCTTCCCGTTGTCGGTCACCATGGTTCTGATTTTGAGTTGTCGCAGAGAAAGCCAGGATTCGATTTCTTCATGCATCACATGGAGCAGTTCCTCCCCTGTGTGACTCCGTTCGCCCAGGCAAACCAGGTGCAGAACAGCGTGACACCGCCGTGCCCTGCACATGTGGTATGCTGGAGGGGCACTGTGAATTGTTCCTGCAATGGAGGCTGAGGACACGGTGTAGGATGAGAAGGCAGAGGCGGACATTGTCGCGGGACCAACGGCGTGAGAACGTGGAGGCGGAAGCGGCGTCATCTGGCCAAGTTTCTTGTTTGGCTGTGCAGGAACCACATTCACTCAGTGGGCCATAAAGGACATGTATTGTCCCTGACTTTAGTTACAGCTCCAGACGTCAGCGCTGCCATGCACTTTGGCAGACACCGACAGGCTCTAGGACTAACACACCTTATGTTCTACATATGTGTGCAGGGCTGGCACTGCCTTTTTGGCAAAGAAATGACTGCTTGGGGCTCTCCACCTCAGCTCGGCACAAGCCCTCAGTTCTCTGAAAGGTGCAGAGTCCACCACTTGGAAAGCTGCACCACCACATTGGAGCCACAGTTCTCCCAGGCCACTTTATGGTGACGCTGCATATGTTGACGCTGGGCCGTGGCACCTTGGTCACGCTTCACCTTCTGCCCACAGATTCTACATATGGCCAGGTTCACCTACTCCGGCTTAACAAAAAACTGCCACACCACGAGTAGCTGATTTTACCCCCAACACTCTGTACTGACTGACTGCTACCGCCGCTTCTTCCGTGAACCCGTGCACCACTACTTTCTGGGCAGGGAGGCTGCTGCGAAGTGGGTGGTCTACTCCGGGCACTTTTGGCTCCCGACCTCCCACTGCTGCCCCTCTGCTGACACCCGGCCATGTTAGTGACTTGCTGGCTCCGCTGCTGACTCATGAGCAAGCTGCCACCCTTTTCTCCCGATGATGATGAAGCCTCTTCGTCACCCTGTTCCCAAGTGTGATCAGCTACATCATGAATATAGAGTACTGTCTACACATCACTGATGTCCACCTCAACGGTCTCAGGGTCAGGAGCCTGACCGCTCGCAACACCAGCTCCCATGCCACTCTCCTTATCACTACTTGCCCGCCTAGCGGAGGAAGCGGCGGATGTCTCCTCCACATCTTGGCTGGCCAGTAGCTGCTGACCGCCCTCTAGTAGCTTGTCCTCGTTGTATAGTGGAGCTGAACCCACAGCATACAATACTTCTCTGGCTGAGGGAACAGAAAAGGACAGAGGCAGGTTGAATACAGGTGAGGGCACAGGGCCTGTTCCTGGGCCATGCCAACTAAGGTTTGTGTCTGACGAACCCACCGACTCTTGGCTGGGGGTGTCTGATGTCAGTTGGGATGTAGTGGATGACAGAGTTAACCATTTAAGAACCACTGGTTTGCTGGTCGAGACACAACCGCTAGATGACACTGGGAGCTCAGGCCTTTCGCTGCGACTCCTTCTGCCACGGCTCCTTACTCTGCTGCGACCTATGCCTGCGCCAGGAACATTTAGGCCTCTGGCACTCCCCTGTGCAGGGCCTGGCACCTCGCTGTCTGACATACATTTTAGCAGCCATTTTAGGAAATTCGGATTTGTTTTGCGAATCAAATAATTCCTGAAATTAGGATCTAATTCCACTTCGTCAGCTTCGATTAGCTCATCTCTAATTATATCATCGATATTATATCTATTTGGTGTCACGGCGGACGGAGAACTTAGACACACAGATAAACCAACAACCAGGCTCTAGGCGAGAAGCAGGGGAAGGGTCACCTCCTAGCTAAACCCTGACCTCTCTCCCTGCACTGCTCAGCCCACATTCAGACCTTGAAGGTAGGAATGAAGTGTCCTCGTGCCTGGGCTAAAACACCCTAGAATCCCTGAGATATGAAAAGGGGAAAAGGAGCAGCCTGCTCGCACAGATCCTGGATGGGAAAGATGACACAAACACAACCTAGACAGCAATCAACAAAAACTGAAACCACACTAATCTTTTCTGAGCTGGAACAGACAACCTTCCTTCCTTGCTTCCAAGGCCAGACTGATTTCTATAACCTGCTCAGAACACTGGATTAGAGTGATATTTAAACCAATGACCCCACCCAGTGCACCTGATGGGAGGCGGATCCAGCACGACTCCAAAACAAAACAAAACTAAACACGTGCTGCTATTCTGGCCGACCTCCGCACATAGTCAGAGCAGGGCATGACATTTGGTCAGTACCATTTGTCTTATCTGAATATCCCATTCTTATTTCTGATTGTCTCACCTTTAGGCCTCTTTCACACTGACGTGTGTGATCCGTGGCCGTATTGTGGCCCGCAAATTGCGGGCCGCAATACACGGCCACAGTTCCGTGTGCATTCCGCATCACGGATGCGGACCCATTCACTTCAATGGGTCCACAAATCCGGAATCGCGGAACAGCCGCACCGAACGGGACCCCTCGGAAGCACTACGGAGTGCTTCCGTGGGGGTTACGTCCCGTACTTCCGTTCCGCAAAAATATAGAATTGTTCTATCTTTTTGCGGAACGGGCGGATCGCGGACCCATTAAAGTGAGTGGGTCCGCGATCCGATGCGGCTGACCTACGGCTGGTGATCGTGCATTGCGGCCCGCTATTTGCGGGCCGCAGCACGGGCACGAGTCACACACGTCAGTGTGAAAGAGGGGGGGGAGAAAAATTATATACTGTGATAAAGAAGTACCCAGCTTTCCTGTGGCTGCCATTTTACAGACAGAATTTTGTGTTTAATTTCTATGTGCGCCATAAGAAGAGGGCGATGACTTATAAGCTAAAACTATAGAAGTTAGCAACTGTGTGTGATAAGATAAGATAAGCTGTGAACTGCTAAATAACCAGTGTGTATTTTACTAAAAAACATAGTCTGAGAAATTAACCCGTTAGTAGGAAACAGAAAGCTCATAGAATATTAACTAATCAATAGATGGATTCAGTTCTGACGAATTAGAAGTATTATTTGTGTACCAATGAGAAGCCATTGTTGGAGTATTGGTAAACCAATTATGTCAATACTTTGAGAAGTTACACAGAGTCCACCCTGTTGGAATGGGTATAAAAAGGGCTAGGACACGTCCCAATTGGGATCCCGGCAGATTTTTACCTGTATGCTGACTTCTGTCATTTTCCTCCTCGTCATTCACCTGGAACACGTGGCTCGATCCTCACGTGACCCTTAAGTGTAAACCTTGGAAGCTGTGGTCAAGCGAAATACATATACTTGAACTGTTCTATACCCAGCCAACTCATCTGACCTGAACTGTTCTACATTTAACAAACTAACCCGATTTGAACAGTTCTATACTGAGCCTACTAACCCGGCTATTATATGTTATTTTATTTATTAAATAGAGCTTTATATTTTAGCATTCTCCCGTGACCTCATATGTAAGTGTGCCTGTCCACTTATTAGTTAATGTATCTAACAGAATCTTAACCAGCCTATAGTTGTATAAAATCTGGCTAGATTATTTAAAGGGGTTTTCAGGGAGAGTTTTTACAGATGACTTATGCTCTGGATAGGTCATCAGTATCTGATAGGTGGGGGTACGACAACCGGGACACCCGCTGATCAGCTGTTTGATAAGGCAGCAACACTTGCAGTAGCGCTGTGGCACTCTCCAGCTTTTCATAGGCCGTGTGACATCCTGTTCATCGGTCATATGGCCTAGGCACAGCTCTGCCCCATTAAAGTGAATGGGGCTGAGCTGCGTTACCAAGCACAGCCGCTATACAATGTACAGTCCAGTGCCTGGTGCACACAGAGAAGAACGTGGCGCTACTGTGAGCAATGCCTTTTCAAACAGCTGATCAGGTAGAGGACTCCTGCATAAAGGAAACCAGACGGATCCGTTATGCGGTCCATAGACTTCTATTATGACGGAATGCAAAACAGAATGTCTCTTAAAGGCATTCCATCCTATAATTCCGTTATGGCCCGTGGTAACAGAATCCATAAATTGCTAGAAAACCTGAACGCTGAACTCGAACTTCAAAACATGAAATTTGCTCATCACTACTGATGACCTATCCAGAAGATAGTTCATCAGTGTAGAGATCTCTGAAACCCCTTTAAAAGACTATCCAGCTTATTATAGATGCATCGGGTAGCTGAGATGACTTCTAGACACAGAGGTAGGCCAGCCAGTACCCTCTTTCCCAGGGACCTACCTCTCAAGGACCCCCACAATCAACCATCTTGTAGCATTTTGCTGCTGGGGCTGTTTGTGCAGATATTCGCATGGCCCTCGGTCCGACTCTGTCTGTGAGTATAATCAATCTGTCTGTGGACATAAGCTTCTCCATGGTACCCTATATTTACACTACAGCCACACGTTCAGGTTTCTTGATGCAGTTTTGGAAGCTAAAACCAGGAGTTAATTGAAAAAGAGGAGGAGTTGTATCTGTCCTTTTATATTCCTGATTTTGACTTTCAAAACTACACTCAGAACCCTGACCGTGTGGCTGTACCCTAACACTGAAAAGACTAAAAGTATTTCACTAGTAGAACAAAATATAAACAAATCTTAAAGGCTTGATTAAGTAATATTTAACATTCCTTCTCCTTTAAAAGCAGAGGCTAAACTCAGTAAATCAGATTTGGGACCTCCCAGTGGGCAAGGATTCATGAGAACTCCCCCTAAGAGGAAGTATCTCAGGAACGTAAAACAAGAATGTATTATTCTCAGCAGATGTTACAGTATTCAGCATGAGATAATCTCCACTGGATCCAGTGTAGGGTATGTGTCTGGTTGGTGACTTCTCCGGGAGTCTTCTCTCGGTTCTCTCATCTCCATAGTGGGTGCATGTTTCTGCATGTGATGTCATTTACTTTCACTTTCATCTTCTAAAAAAATTGGGTGGAATAACAGGATCTGATAACATGAGAATGAGCTGGGACCCGAGATAGATGGTAGCCTATAGAGGTAAAGAATATAAAAAACTTTGGGAATTCTCATGTATAAATATTGTGGTAAGGAGTGAGTGACTATATTAAATTTGTAGCCTGTTTAGAGGAAATACTGCATGAGGAACATGACAAAGCTAGATCCAGTAAATATGACCACACACATCCAAGACTCCTGCTATGTCCACCACAAAAACCTTTCTGAAATCTGTACTTTCCTCAACCTGTAGTTAACAAAAATGTTTGCACATATTATTGTCATCTCCCACCTGAACTACAGCAACATCCTTCTATGTAGCCTCCCCAATAATACTCTTGCAACCCATCAATCAATCTTCAACTTATTTCCCAAGCTTAGATATATTTCTCCTTGTTCCTTACTGCTTTGCCTCTCCTTTTTGAATACATCCCCACATCCAATCTCTAGTCCACAACCTGTCCCCTCCATACCTCACTACACGTAATCTCCAGTCCACAACCTGTCCCCTCCATACCTCACTACACGTAATCTCCAGTCCACAACCTGTCTCTTTCATACCTCACTACACGTAATCTCCAGTCCACAACCTGCCCTTTCCATACATCTGTGATCTAAGCTAGGAAAATAGCTCAGCTTGCTTTTTTTTTTTAAGTTGCAAGGCCTTAAGGGGAACTTCTGGGTGGGTACTAATTCTATTATAAGACCAATTGATGTACAGTACTAGAGATGAGCGAATCGACGCTGACGAAGTGGAGTTCGATCCGAATTTCCTCACGCTTCGTGGTAACGACTCACATTTTTTCCTAACATGGTGTCACGCCTTGCCCTGTGAATGTGTGGAGGTCTGTCAGACTGGCTGCACATGTCTGACTTCTCTGTTTGTTTTGGTTTAGGTTTGAGCTGGATCCACCTTCCCTCAGGTGTACTAGGTTTGATTGTTAGTGAGGCTATTTATCCCTCCTTCCTCCAGTGGGGGTTATAGTTCTTTGCTGTGAGCTCTGGATGTGTAGTGGATCGTCTGCGTCAGCTCTGCTCAAGATAAGTCCTCTCCATTATTTCCCATTGTGTCTTTTATCTAGGCCTCTAGGGAGATGCTTGCTTCCTCCGGATTTGAAGAAGCAGGTTGCCTCTTCTCTTTTCCCTACAGCTTAGGGTTTGCCCAGGGTGCATAATTTTAGGCACGAGGGCATGTGCATATCCACCATTAGGGTATGCACATGGGCACAACAGTTTAGAGAAAACTTTTAGGGATCGCTAGGAGGTGACCCTTTTCTCCCTAGCTTTTGGGCCTAGTCATTTGTTCTGTTTGTTTTCCTGTGTTTGGTTATTTTCCTGCTTACCTACCTATTGTGAAATTATAACCCGCCAAAAAACTGTCATTTCCCTGCTGTTTGCGAAATGGAGGCTATTGAGGCTGTGGTTGATCGCATGCAGGGATTATCGCTGGAGGTTGCTGACCTCCGCAGTAATGTTGCATGGTGTCAGAATGCTCTGGCGTCTGGCACCGTTGGAGGAAATCTGGTCTGCTTAGAGTCTAAAGTTGCTCTCCCTGATAGGTTCTCAGGGGGTGGTGATGACTTTATTCGGTTTAGGGAGTCCTGCAGGTTGTATTTTCGTCTGTGGCCGGTTTCATCTGGTGACGAGAATCAAAGAGTGGGGATCATTATTTCTCTGCTCAAAGGGGATGCGCAGTCCTGGGCTTTTTTTACGCCGACCGATTCACCATCCCTCCGGTTGGTAGATACATTTTTCAGAGCCTTGGGCTTGATTTATGATGACCCAGACCAGGTCTCTATGGCTGAATCTAAGTTGCGCAGTTTGTTACAGGGAGAACGTACTGCGGAGTCGTATTGTACAGAATTTAGAAGATGGGCAACTGACTCGGGGTGGAATGATCCTGCACTCCGGAGTCAGTTTTGTCAGGGGCTATCCGAGAGGTTGAGAGATGCCCTTGCTTTTCATGAGTATCCCAATTCATTGGAGACGTCTATGTCTTTGGCAGTGCAGCTTGATAGACGTCTTAGGGAGAGGTATAAGATTCCTATTGAGCGGGGGGTCCCGTCTGAAAGTGGATCCGTCCCACCTATTCCCCGGGGTAATATGACATTTGAATCTGGGGCAGGAGAGGAGCCTATGCAGTTGAGCCAGGTTTCCTTTCGCTCAGATGATAGGGATTTTAGGAAGCTGAATAAGTTATGTTACTTCTGTGGAAAAGTAGGTCATTTTGTTTGTGCGTGTCCTTTTGTTAAACCTCAAAGCGGTAATGAAAAACTACGGAGGTATTCACATAAAAAGAAAAAAAAAAACTTCCCTGACTCTTGGTAGTGTGAATGGGGAGTCTGAGCAAGCAAATATGCATTCTCCCTGCAATACCCATTTCCTCCTGCCTGCCATGGTGGCGCTAGACTCTGGAAATTTTGATTTTGAGGTATTTGTTGACAGTGGTGCTGGGGTAAACCTTATTGATTTTCATTTCCTCCAAAATCTTGGTTTTAGAACTTGCACATTAGATAAAAAGATACCAGTGTTTGCTATTGATTCCTCCCCTCTCTCACAAAAGAGTCTTACTCATATCGTTCATGACATTCAGTTAAGGGTGGGTGATTCACATGTTGAGTTTATTTCTTGTTTTGTTATGAAGGGCTTGCCTGCTCCGATGGTTCTAGGTTTACCGTGGTTGATAAAGCATAACCATACTATTGACTGTCAAACAAGACAAATCAGTAGCCGGAGTGAATTTTGTACGGACAACTGTCTTTGTGCTTCTATCTCAGGGGTGTCAACTACCGACCTACCTCAATTTCTCTCTGATTTTGCAGACGTATTCTCGGCGGGTGAGGCTCAGGAGTTGCCCCTCCATCGAGAATATGATTGTCCGGTCAATCTCATCCCTGGAGCTAAACTGCCAAAATCTCGACTATACAACCTTTCCCAACCTGAAAGAGAAGCTATGCGGAAGTATATTGCCGAGAGTTTGGCAAAGGGACATATTATGCATCTAAGTCCCCTGTGGCCGCCGGCTTTTTTTTCGTAAAAAAGATAGACGGATCACTTAGACCGTGTTTAGATTTCCGGAAATTGAATCTCATTACGGTCCGTGATCCGTATCCCCTTCCTTTGATTTATGATCTATTTGATCAAATTGTCGGAGCCAAGGTGTTCTGCAAGTTGGATTTAAGAGGAGCTTACAATCTGATCAGAATTAAGGAAGGAGATGAGTGGAAAACGGCCTTTAATACACCCGAAGGTCATTTTGAGAATATTGTCATGCCTTTTGGTTTAACTAATGCGCCAGAGGTCTTTCAGCGATTTATCAATGATATTTTCCATCATTTAGTGGGAAGGTTCATTGTTGTTTACCTTGATGACATACTGATTTACTCACCCGATTTGGAGACCCATCAGGATCACGTGAGACAGATGTTGTCGATCCTTCGGGAGAATAAATTGTATGCAAAATTGGAAAAGTGTGTACTTGCTGTCCAGGAGCTACCGTTTTTGGGATACTTGCTTTCTGACTCTGGTTTTCGTATGGACCCCGAAAAGGTCCGGGCGGTACTGGAATGGGACCGGCCTGAGAATCAGAAAGCTCTAATGCGTTTTTTGGGTTTTACCAATTACTGCAAAAAATTCATCTTGAATTATTCCACCATTGTAAAACCTTTGACAGACATGACTAAAAAAGGCGCTGACTTCTCTGTCAGGTCGAATGAGGCATTACAGGCCTTTTCTGCTATTAAGAAATGTTTTGCGTCTGCTCCCATTCTGATGCAACCTGATGTGTCTCAACCATTCGTCGTGGAGGTTGATGCATCAGAAGTGGAGGTCGGAGCAGTTCTGTCGCAAGGTCCATCCCCTAGCAAATGGCGTCCATGTGCTTTTTTTCTCCAAGAAACTCTCGGCCGCTGAAAGAAATTATGATGTAGGAGATAGAGAATTACTGGCCATCAAATTTTCCTTTGAGGAATGGCGTCATTGGTTGGAAGGGGCTACTCATCCTATTATGGTATATACTGACCACAAGAATTTGGCTTAGGCCTCTTTCACACTTGCGTTGTCCGGATCCGGCATGTACTCCACTTGCCGGAATTACACTCCGGATCCGGAAAAACGCAAGTGTACTGAAAGCATTTGAAGACGGAACCGTCTTCAAAATGCGTTCAGTGTTACTATGGCACCCAGGACGCTATTAAAGTCCTGGTTGCCATAGTAGGAGTGGGGAGCGGGAGAGCAGTATACTTACAGTCCGTGCGGCTCCCGGGGCGCTCCAGAATGACGTCAGAGCGCCCCATGCGCATGGATGACGTGTCCAATGCGATCACATGATCCATGCGCTTGGGGCGCCCTGACGTCACTCTGGAGCGCCCCGGGAGCCGCACGGACGGTAAGTATGCTGCTCCCCGCTACACTTTACCATGGCTGCCAGGACTTTAGCGTCCCGGCAGCCATGATAGCCATTCAGAAAAAGCTAAATGTCGGCTCCGGCAATGCGCCGAAACAACGTTTAGCTTAAGTCCGGATCCGGATCAATGCCTTTCAATGGGCATTAATTCCGGATCTGGCCTTGCGGCAAGTCTTCCGGATTTTTGGCCGGAGCAAAAAGCGCAGCATGCTGCGGTATTTTCTCCGGCCAAAAAACGTTCCGTTCCGGAACTGAAGACATCCTGATGCATCCTGAACGGATTTCACTCCATTCAGAATGCATGGGGATAATCCTGATCAGGATTCTTCCGGCATAGAGCCCCGACGACGGAACTCTATGCCGGAAGAAAAGAACGCAGGTGTGAAAGAGCCCTTACCTGCAGTCTGCTAAGCACCTGAATCCTAGACAGGCTAGGTGGTCACAGTTTTTTACTAGGTTCAATTTTGTGGTCACCTTTCGCCCTGGGGTTAAAAACGTCCAAGGCAGATGTGTTGTCATGTAGTTTTCCTGGGGAGAGTGATTCGGTGGATCCCGCTCTGATTTTGGCTGATGGGGTGGTGGTTTCCGCTCTGTACCCCGAGTTGGAGATGGAGGTGTTGGGGGCCCAGGAGGAGGCTCCTGATTCTTGTCCTCCAGACAAGTTGTTTGTTCCTGCTGAACTGCGATACAAGGTGTTCAAGGAACATCATGATACGGTCCTTGCGGGACATCCTGGAAGCAAATTCAACATAGATCTTATTTCCCGGAGATTCTGGTGGCCGGGGTTGCGCAAGGGTGTGGAGGGTTATGTGGCAGCTTGTGAGACCTGTGCACGTGTAAAGGTGGCTCACACTCGGCCTTCAGGATCCCTTCTTCCTTTGTCCATCTTGTCTCGTCCTTGGACACATTTGTCCATGGACTTTATTAACGATTTACCGAGTTCCTCTGGGAAAACTGTGATTTTGCTGGCAGTGGACCGCTTCAGTAAGATGGCCCACTTTATACCGTTACCTAGCTTGCCCAATGCCAAAACTCTCGCTCAGGTTTTTATTGATAACATTGTGAAACTACATGGCATTCCCTCTGATGTGGTGTCTGATAGGGGGACGCAATTTGTTTCCAGGTTTTGGAGGGCGTTCTGCTCTCGTCTGGGAATTCAACTGTCTTTCTCTTCAACTTTTCATCCCCAGTCGAATGGTCAGACAGAGCGCACTAACCAAAACCTGGAGACCTATTTGAGGTGTTTTGTTGCCAAGAACCAGGATGACTGGTCCTCGTTCTTGTCTGTAGCCAAATTTGCCTTGAATAACCGTAGACAGGCGTCCACTGATAAGTCATTATTTTTTGGCGCATATGGTTTTCACCCTCAGTTTGATACTTTTTCTGGGACTGGATCTTCTGGGATTCCAGAAGAGGAGAGATTCTCTTCTGCCTTGTCCTCTATCTGGCAGGAGATCCAAGTTAATTTGGAAAAGATGGGTTAAAGATATAAACGGATGGCAGACAGGAGACGTGCGACTGGTCCGGACCTGTGTGTGGGTGATTCAGTGTGGTTGTCCACTAAAAACATTAAGCTGAAGGTACCATCTTGGAAATTGGGTCCAAGATTTATTGGCCCTTACAAAATCTCTGCTCATCTCTTGTGAACCCGGTGGCGTTTCGTCTGGATCTTCTGCAGACCTGGAAAATCCATAATGTGTTTCACAGGTCTTTATTAAAGAAATATGTGGAACCTGTGGAACCATCTCCATTGCCACCTCCCCCTGTCCAGGTGGATGGCAATTTTGAGTTTGAGATCTCTAGGATTCTCGACTCACATGTTCTTCGGGGTTCCCTTCAGTACCTGGTGCACTGGAAGGGATACTGTCCCGAGGAAAGAATGTGGGTTCCGGCTACTGATGTTAGTGCTAGCTGCCTGGTGAGGACCTTTCACAGGGCCCACCCGGATAAAGTTGGTCCGGGGTGTCCGGAGGTCACTCGTAGAAGGGGGTGTACTGTCATGCCTTGCCCTGTGAATGTGCATACGTCTTTCAGACTGACTGCACATGTCTGACTTCTCTATTTGTTTTGGATTGGGTTTGAGCTGGATCCACCTTCCCTCAGGTGTACTGGGTTTGATTGTTAGTGAGGCTATTTATCCCTCCTTCCCCCAGTGGCCTGTGCGGGTTATAGTTCTTTCCTGTGAGCTCTGGATGTGTGGTGGATCGTCTGCTCCAGCTCTGCTCAAGATAAGTCCTCTCCGTTATTTCCCATTGTGTCTTTTATCTAGGCCTCTAGGGAAACGGTTGCTTCCTCCGGGTTTGAAAAAAGCAGGTTGCCTCTTCCCTTTTCCCTACAGCTTAGGGTTTGCCCAGGGTGCATAGGTTTAGGCACGAGGGAATGTGCATATCCACCATTAGGGTATGCACATGGGCACAACAGTTTAGAGAAAACTTTTAGGGATTGCTAGGAGGTGACCCTTTTTTCCCCTAGCTTTCGGGCCTAGTCATTTGTTCTGTTTCTTTTCCTGTGTTTGGTTATTTCCCCGCTTACCTACCTATCGTGACACATGGCTGCTGCACGTGTGAGGATATGGAGCAAGGAACTCTGGGAAGGTGTGATCATCCATAATGCCATGCATGCAGCCAATCAGCAGCCAGCCAGCCCTGTGATGTCACAACCCTATAAATAGCCTCAGTCATCTTAGATTCTGCCATTTTCCATTGTACTTAGTGCAGGGAGAGACGTCAGCAGGTGCTAGGGACAGTGCTAGGAAAGACTTTATTGTGCTGAAAAAATGATTTACAAGTTCAGGGAAAGATCATTCAAGGTGTAGGGAAAGGATAGGGAGGAATCATTGCACAGCATTTATGTAAAACAGGGTTCAGTAGTGGAGGTTACAGCCTGGGTAATAGGAACAATCCTATTACACCTTGCTGCACTGACTGGGGATCCAAATTGCTATTATACAGCTCTGTAATTCCAGCAAACCGTTCTTAGGCCTCATTCACACGTCCGCAATTCTGTTCCGCATTTTGTGGAACGGAATAGCGGACCCATTCATTTCTATGGGGACAGACTTTGTCCCGCTCGGATCCGGAATTGCGGATCTGCACTTCCGGGTCCGCACTTCTGTTCCGCAAAAATATAGAACATGTCCTATTCTTGTCCGCAATTGCGGACAAGAAAAGGCATTTTCTATATAGTTCTGGCAATGTGCGGATCCGCAAAATGCGGAAAGCACATTGCCGGTGTCCGTGTTTTGCGGATCCGCAAAACACATACGGACGTCTGAATGGAGCCTTATTGGGGTACAAGTGCTGTTTGATACAGCCATTAACAGGGGTTATTACAAGGAAATATTTCTATATCTTATTTGCCCTTGTGCGGTGCAGTTATATGTTCTAAAGCCCTTTTTGCCGTGTATTAGTGGCAAAAGAAAAATATAAAATATTTCCCGTTCAGCGGTGCAGTTATAGATTGAAAAGCCTTTTGTGCCGTGTATAAGTGGAAAAAAATATGGCCCTATTTGCCATTCAGCGGTGCAGTTATATATTCTTTGCCATTCAGCAGTGAAGTTCCATTGTACTACAGCCATTAACAGGGTTTATTAACAGGATAGATACGTACGTTTTATTAGCTGTTCTGCAGTGAATTGTGATTGTAATATTTATTTTTTGGAGGTGTATTAATAGAAAAAAGAATACATCTTATTAGCCGGCCTGCAGTGAACTAACATTGTTATACAGCCATTGTTGGAGTCTATTAATGGGAAAAATAAGTACAGTACGTGTTATTAGCCATTCTGCCATGAATTTAAATTGTCATTCAGTAGTGAAATTTGTTTGTGATACAGACTTTTTGGGGAAAATTGATGGGTGATTGTAGACCACCTTTTGCTGTACGGACCGAATTACGTCAATTATCCTTTCGTTGGTTAAATTTTTTGTGAAACAACCTTTTTTGGGAAAATTGATGGGTGATTGTAGAGCTACTTTTGCTGTACAGACCGAATTAAGTCGGTTATCCTTTCGTTGGTTACTTTTTTTTTCTAAAACTGCCTTTTTTGGGAAAATTGGTCTCTAGCTGTAACTACGGTCAAGGACAATATATATCCTTTACGGCCCACTTAGTGAATGTGGTTCCTGCCCAACCACACCAGCAACTTGGCCAGGTGACGCCGCTTCCGCCTCCACGTTCTCACGCCGTTGGTCCTGCAACAATGTCCGCCTCTGCCTCCTCGTCATCCACAGGGTCCTCAGCCTCCACTGCTGGGACAATTCACAGTGCCGCTCCAGCATACCACAGAGCACGGCAGCGTCAGACTGTTCTCGTTTGCCTTGGCGAATGGAGGAACTGCTCAGTGTCCTTCATCAAGAAATCGAATCATGGCTTTCTCCGTGACAACTCAAAATCAGAACCATGGTGACAGACAACAGGAAGAACATGGTATCAGCGCTGCATATAGGGGGACTGAGCCATGAGCCCTGCATGGCACACGTGTTCAATCTGGTTGTCAAGCGGTTCCTGAAATCTTCCACCCATCTGCAAGACATCCTAGAAATGGGCAGGAAACTTTGCATGCACTTCAGCCACTCGTACACCGCAAAGCACACTCTCCTTGAGCTGCAGCGGCAGAACGACATACCCCAACATATGCTGATATGCGACGTTTCCACATGTTGGAATTCAACCCTCCATATGTTGGACCGACTATACGAACAGAGAGAGGCCATAAACTTTTTCTTAATCCAAGCGGACAGGAGTACTCCCCTGTGTAACTTTGATGTCAGCCAGTGGCAGCTCATGCGTGACACCTGCCGTTTGCTCAGGCCCTTTGAGGACGCCATGTTATTTGTCAGTCGCCAGGACTACGGGATGAACAACATCATTCCACTGCTTTATGTCCTGGAACAGATGCTGGTAAATCTGGCTGGTCAGGGGACTGGAGATGTGGTGCCTAGATCTCATTGCCACATGAGCCCTGTGGGGGCTGAACTGGAGGAGGAGGACATTGGAGCACAAGCAATGTGTAGCGAAATGGGTGGTTTATCCACACAGGTGACAGGAGAGGAGGAGCAGCCAGAGGAGCTACAGAGCAATGAGGAAGACGAGGACACACCGTGGCAGTATGCAGTGGAGATGGAGGCAGGGAGTCCCTCCGAGTCACTTGCACAAATGGCCTGCTGCATGCTCACTTGCTTGCGTAGTGACAGCCGAATTGTCACCATTCGGTAGAGGGATGACTTCTGGCTCACCACCTTGTTGGACCCTCTCTACCGGTCCAAAATGGGGGCCTTTTTTGCACCCACTGAGAGGGAGGACAAACTGAACTACTACAGAGACATCCTATGTAGTCAGTTGGCCACTGCCTATCTGCGCCATCGTCCATCTTCTAGCAGGCTGACCGGGGGGGGGGCCTCTGCTCTCACGTCCCACTGCCATGGCTGCTGAGGAGGGGTGGGGTAGGGTGGGGTGAGTCTAGAGTCGCTGATGAGCAGCTTTCTTCACCCGCATAGTGAAGAAACTACTCAGCAGCAGCTAGACATAGAGCAGAACCTGAACCAGCAGGTGGTAGCATACTTAAAGTGCACCCTGCCAGCCGTCATTGAAGATCCGCTGGACTACTGGGCAGCCAAACTGGATTTGTGGCCGCAACTGGCCGAATTTGCCCTGGAAAAGCTGTCCTGCCCGGCCAGTAGTGTGGCATCAGAGCGGGTTATCAGTGCGGCTGGAGCCATAGTTACCCCAAGAAAAACTCAACGGTCCACCCAAAATGTGGAGAGACTGACCTTTGTCAAGATGAATCAGATGTGGATCAGCCAAGATTTCCACACACCACACAATCAGATTAGATCATCCATGCTGCCTCACCCAAACCTTAACTAAAGAGATCAGTTTCTTCTGGCTACCTGCCTCAGCTACTATTCTGATGCTGCCACCCGCCTGATGCCACACATCTGTTGCCAAGTGCTACTTCTTTCACCCACCATTTTCAGCTGGTATTCGTATTGCCACCCACCTTCCCACTCTATCACCGGGTCACTCTGTGGTCTACTGATGCTGCTGCCACCTCCATACTGTCATTGTGTTGTTATGTGGCCTTCTGATGCCTCTGCCACCTCCAGACTCAGTCATTCGGCCACTCTGTGGTCTCCTCATGCTGCTTCCACCTCCATACTGTCATTGTGTTGCTCTGTGGCCTCCTGATGCTGCCACCACCTCCAGACTCAGTCATTGAGCCACTCTGTGGTCTCCTCATGCTGCTTCCACCTCACCACTTTGTCATACGGCCACTCTGTGGCCTTCTGATGTTGCCACCACCTCCAGACTCTGTCATAGGGCCACTCTGTGGACTTCTCATGCTGTTCCCACCCTCCCCACTTCCAGACTCTGTCATTGGGCCACTCTATGGTCTTCTCATGCTGCCTCCATCTCACCACTATGTCATTGTGCCACTCTGTTGCCTCCTCATACTGCTGCCACCTCCACACTCTGTCATTGTGCCATTCTGTAGCTTCCTCCTGATCCTCCCCACTTCATGACTTGGCGACTATTTTGCCTTTCGGCCTGGCTGACATAATTTATTTGACCCTTCTGATTTGGTAGCCAAAAGCAGAAGTGGGTACAAAACACAGAACATGCAAATATTCCATTCACGTGTCATCTGTTTTGGATCCACTCCTGTTTTTTTTTTGGGCATTTGCAATACTGATGGATTACTGAGTAAATGCTGACCGAGTGAAGGCGGATGCTCAACAGACAGGATCCGTTTTTTTGTGGGTTATTGTTCTGATGGATCAGAGGAAGGGGAAAATAATCAGTGACGTCAACACAAACCTTCTGCTGACACCTTCTCCACTCTGTCGGGGGGCTCTGCTTGTATACGCGTTTAATAAAACCGGTTCTGTAGACATCAATGTGGAATCAGCTGGCGACGGTGTAAAAGGAGTGTGCTTCTTCTTGATGCTAACATCGACCTGTAAGGCTGAATTCATACTTGAGTTATTTGGTAAATTTTGGCCCCGTATCTGCCCAAATGAGTGAAGTGTGCAGTGATTCTAAGAGCGACACCTGTCATCTGCATGTCATACTGACTCACAGTATTGTTTCACTACCACAGCAGACTCCCTATGCATGTTGCTGCAAGGCACAGTGTTCTACACCACTATACAGGCTCTCTGCAGCCAGGAAATAGCCGTTTTTTTTAAAGCGATTCCCCGTGAATAAATTTGGATCAAACCAAATCTTTTCAAAAAAATTCGGAGAACTGGCCGAATCGAATTTTTGAAAATTTCGCTCATCTCTATACAGTACGTGAAGATTATTTTAAAGGGGTATTCCCATCATAATGATCACTGTCCTGAACGCGCATGCCACCGCGCATGCCACCGCGCATGCGCGATGGTGACTTCTTCCTGGCCAGAATAGTACAGAGCGTCGAACGCGCACGCCGGCTCTGTACTATACTGGCCAGGAATAAGTCATCATGGCACATGCGCAGCGGCGTGCGCGTTCAGTCCAGCGCGCGGCCCGGCCGGGAGAAGACTTCAATCAAGATGAAGCCCGCCCCTACCCAGAATCCAGGAAGTGAATGGCGCGCTGGCAGCAGGTAAGTATGAAAAGGCGAAGTGGGATAACCCCTTTAAGCTAGACAACGCTAGATTTCTGTGAAAAATATATGCACATTTTCATGTCTAACATTTTCCGGCATCAGATTTTGGAATGCTAAATCTAATATATAGAGCTGAGTGTATGTATGTACGCTAAAGAAATCTGCACCATCGCATCACTGTTAAGGGAGCGGAGTGCTGTGGAGGTCACAGTTAAGGGGGCAGGCTGCTGTGGAGGTTACAGTTAAGGGGACAGTCCGCTATGGAGGTCAGTGTTAAGGGGAAGATTTCTGTAGTGGCCACTGTTAAGGGTCGGGGTGTTGTGAAATTACTGTTAAAGAGGACCTTTCATCGGTCCAAACATTGTAAGATAACTATCGGGCTGTGTAGAGCGGCGCCCCGGGATCTCACTGCACTTACTATTATTCCGCTTCGTATTCCTGCTATGTCCCCTGGTATTTTCGCTGACTTGGTAACACTAGGAGGAGACTGCCCTTTTTCTCCTGGGCGTCTCCTTCTCCCAGGCTGTAGTGCTGTCCAATCGCAGCACAGCCTGGGAGAAGGAGACGCCCAGGAAAAAAAGAGCATGAATAATAGTAAGTGCAGTGAGATCCCGGGGCGCCGCTCTACACAGCCTGATAGTCATCTTACAATGTTTGGACCGATGAAAGGTCCTCTTTAAGGAGATGTGGTACTGTGGAGGTCACAAATAAAGGTCCGGTCACTGTGGAGGTTACTGTTAATGGGTAAGGTGGACTCTGGAGGTCACTTTTAAAGGGGCAGCTGCTGTAGAGGTCACTGTTAAGGATGCGGGTTATTGTGGAGGTCACTAATAAAGGGGCAGCTACTGTGGAGGTCACTGTTAATGGGGAGGGTGCTGTGGATGTTACTGTTAAGGGGGCAGGCCACTAGGGAGGTCACTGTTAAAGGCGCGGGCATTGTGGAGGTCACTTAAGGTAACAGGGGACTGTGGATGCCACTATTAAAAGGGCAGCGGGGTACTGTGAGGTCACTGTTAGGGGAGCGGGGTACTGTGAGGTCACTGTTAGGGGAGCGGGGTACTGTGGCAGTCACTGTTAAAAGGGCAGTCGCTGTGGAGGTGTATTACGACCAGAGGATGTGGATCCTCTGGATCAGTTGATAGAGGACTGGGAATTAGCCCAATATTGCTGACTGCTGACTCCCAGAGTCAGGACCCTGGTGTTCTCACCAGTCACCCAGAACGCAGCTAACTGCAGCAGTGTGTACAGAGTCCAACAAAGGCACAGAGGTAGAGGAACAGATGATCTTTACTGGCAGAAGGTAGACAAAAGTCACTTGAAGAAAAGGCAAAACAAAGTTCAGAGTAATACGGTATACTGGATCAGGCGGACTCGTGGTCAGGCAGTGCAAGGTCAGGGGTCCAGACGAACTTACAGATGATGGCAGGCAGATTCGTAGTCAGGCAATGCAGGGGTCAATAGTCCAGGTAATCAAAGTAGCAGACGGCAGTCAGAGCCGTAGTCAGGCAATGCAGGGGTCAGTGCTGGAGACAGGCAGGAAAGGTCGGGGTAAACTTGGCAGAAGTCCAAAACACATCAGAAGTATAATCAGGTATACAACCACGCTTGGGCACTTCATGGTAAGTGAAGCTGCCCTATATACCAGTATCCCTGCCTCCAGGTGGAGCCAGTAATTAGGAGCATGCTCTCCACTCCCATAAGAAAGGGAGAGGTGCGCACGTGTGTGCTATAGCGCACCAGATGATACCTGGCAGTGATGATGGATGCAGCGGTTGCCTGCTTCTCCTGTGAGGTGAGCCAGAACTGGGACCCATGGGGCTGCAGTGTGCAGACGACGATCTGCCACCCTGCGGTGAGGTCACAGACCCAATGCTGACAGGAGGTCTCTGTTAAGGTAGCCGAGAATGGTGGAGGTCACAGTTAAAGGGGTTGTCAGAGTTATGAAAAAAAAAATATATATAGCACTGAAAATCTGATGGGCAGCAATATATAGCTAAGCTAAGCAAGTTTTATGCTAAAAAAAAAATATATATATATATATATATATATATATATATATATTTCCTTATTTCCCTGGTTCTCTTCTGGCCCTTTGTTTACATGCAATAAAAACAATCCCTGCCCCTCCCCCTGCTCTGCTAAGGGAGTGGATACAAGAACTGCCCTGAGTGACATGTCTGCCTGCTAGGAGACTCTGCAGCATGTTGTATGTGTAGAACTACAAGTCCCAGCTGTATAATGACACTGCTAATACACACAGGATCTTCCCCCTACCTCCTTGTGCAATGCTCTCTCTAGTATGTCAGCTCCATTGCCCAGCATTGTCTCCTTACTGTCTGCAGAGCTACCCAGTCTGTGCAGCTGAAGGGGTTAAGAATCCTAGCAGAGAGTAGATGGCAGTGAAGGGGGGGGGGGGCGTGGCCAGCACAGTGACATCTGGTTTACAGGTTTGTAAACGACCTTTATCAGAGCAGGGAGAGAAGCTGACATCACAGGTCATGTGACCCTCAGTGAAATCTGAGAAACCAGCCACTGGAGATAGTGAGTGAATTGGAAAGCTGTTACATTTGCTTAATTAGGAACATAGAAAGAACAAAAAAATAACTCGGACAACCCCTTTAAGGGGACTGTAACCGATGGTCAGTGTTAAGGGGGTGGGGTGCTGTGGAGCTTACTATTAAAGGGGCAGGCTGCTGTGAAGGTCAAAGTTAAGGGGGTGGGCTGATGTGGAGGTCCCATTTTAAGAAGACAGGGGCACTATGGGGGGGGGTCAATATGAGGGGTTGGGGGCTGTGGAGGTCACTTTTAAGGTGGCGGGGTACTGGAGATGTCATTGTTATGGGGAATACTGTCAATATTTTTTACACACGAACATTAAATGAAATAGATGAAATATTCTCGTGCGAATCCGTTTCCTTCTGCTAGTTGAATATATTTCACAGAAACCCAAATTTGGTTTCATGTTATTCACGAACCAGTTTGCTCATCCTTACCCCAAATGTAACCTCCAGTCCACAAACTGTCCTCTCTCACCTAATCTCCTGATATTTCCCCACTAGGAATGAGTGAATTGGTTCTAACAAATCTATTTGTCTCATTAGCAATAACTCTTCTTTCATGGCGGACAGTAAAATTATATCACTCGGTAGATATGCGCTAAAAATATATATTGCATGCTACATTGTGATTAAATAATATGTTTGACTGACTTCATCATATTAAACAAAAGCAAACAAATCTAGTAAAGTGTTAGCCAGTAGAAAACAGTTTTTTCTGTACTTAAGAGAAACTTAAACGAGTTCTCCAGGAATTAAAAAAATGAAAATACTTAAATATTATTTTATAATAAATATATTCACAAATACCTTTAATTACTTAGTAAGGCTTGTTTTGTCTAGGGAGTAATCATTAGGATAAATAAAATGGCCGCTGTCCTATTAGTACACACATAACCTGTCCTAATTACACTGGATGACAAGTTACTTCACCACAATGAGCCATAGAGCTGCCTCATCCTCCTCTCTGCTTGTCAGGAATCATGATCCTGAATACAGGTGAATCTCTGTGGGAATGGAGATGATGAGGAGACATGAGAGGAGGGTGACATAGTAACACAGTATATAAGGCCGAAAAAAGACATCTGTCCATCCAGTTCGGCCTGTCATCCTGCAAGTTGATCCAGAGGAAGGCAAAAAAAAACATGTGAGGTAGAAGCCAGGTGTAGCTAATGAGCAGCAAGTATGCAGTGTCCATTACCACAGCCTGTCCTGTCCGTCCTCTCTGTACTTCGTGTCTCCTCACGAACTCCATTTCCACAGACACTCAGCTGAAGATCTTATCAGCTGTATTCAGGATCGTAATCCCTGACAAGTAGAGAGGAAGAGGAGGATGAGGCAGCTCTTTACCTCAGTGTTGTAAAATAACTTGTAGAGATGGCCTTGCGGTCGTTTCGGGGCGAACTTTGCCCATTCGCGATTCACCGAACATGCGAACATATGGAGATATTTGCTCCCTCCATATTCGTTTACATTGTGAAGAACTTTGACCCATGACACATCCATCAGGTGGTACAGGACAGCCAATTGAGACATTTCAGCACATGGACATACCCCCTACCTTATAAATAAACCCGATCTTGCCGCCATTTTACATTCAGTGTTTTGCCAGTGTGGGGAGAGGTTGCTGTGTGGAGCAGGGACAGGCTGTTAGGGACACCAAACACTAGCTAATAGGGCCATAAAAGTCCTTTTAAGGACTGATATAGGTGTGCTATCGATATGTGTGATACACAGAGGGGTGCGATATACTTATAATATACTTTTATAATGAGTCATAAACACATAGAGCTATATAGTGATCACCTGGAAGTCAGGGGCCCAGGGGCTAGGGGCTTACTAGGGCCATTTTTATATAGGGTAAGGTTCCGGACAGGGTTGCTCTTATCAGGGCGGGTGGTCTGTGGTTAGGCTATCAGGGCCAGAATAGCACCCCTCTGTAGGGCAATATCAGGGACAGTTCTTTGCCCACCCGGTCCTTCAATACCACATCATCATCTAGCCCAGGGAAGGATGTTTTTTGCTTTCCCTCCTGGATTCATCGATGTGCACTGGAACCCCCCGGATTGTGGTAGGACATATGGTTTCTGATTTAGTGCCGCCGAGCACTTGTTATTGCCGACCACATCTATGCTTTTTGCTTAACTTTAATAATTAAATTTATTTTCATTTTGAGGGATATCTTTTCCATTCACACATCCGCAAAATGGGTCCGCATCCGTTCCGCAATTTTGCGGAACAGGTGCAGCCCCATTCATTTTCAATGGGGCCGGAATGTGCTGTCCGCAACCGCATTTGCGGATCCGCACTTCCGCATCTGTGCTTCTGTTTCCGCCAAAAAATAGAACATGTCCTATTCTTGTCCGCAATTGTACAAAAGATTAGGCATTTTCTATTATAGTGCCGGCGATGTGCGGTCCACAAATTGCGTAATGCACATTGCCGGTGCCCGTGTTTTGCGGATCCGCACAACCTTTACGGATGTGTGAATGGACCCTCATAGTAACATTATTAAAGGTTACGTTTTATCTTCCTGTATATTCTAATGGATTGCCTTCCTTGTACAATGTTATAATATACTGTCTGTTAGAAAGTATATTATAGTGCATTTGTATTGTGCGGCAGTTGTGTGCGGTTCTGCTGCGATACCGCAGGTTTATAGAGGGACAAGCGTTATTGGAACAAATAATTTCTACTGGTGTGATATACCAGTCCCCCCCCAAAAAATACTGATTGAAGCTGGGGTGTTATATACCAATATACTTTCTTTATAGTGTATTTGGGTACTGTATAGTGCATTTGAGCATGCGTGTACGCGAAAATTACATTGCCGATATTTCACATTGAAAAAAATAATGAATGGAGATCGCAAATTGGAATAATACCTCTGGTATGTCGCTGTCCATGTTGTGGGACTATTTGTGCACTTCTAGTAATTATTTCTTGGCTGCAAATATGAGCTGCAGGTTTTTCAGGTTCGCCCGCCATTAATATGAATGGGACCGCGTTCGCGAACCGTCCCGGCAGATATTCGTCCATCACTAATAACTTGTCCTCATGTGTGATCAGGACAGGTTTTGTGTGAACTAATGGGACAGCGGCCATTTTGTTCCCCCTGATGATTGCTCCCCAGACAAAACAAGCCATTATAACTAAGGGTACTTTCACACTAGCGTTTTTCTTTTCCGGCGCGGAGTTCCGTCCTAGGGGCTCAAATCCGGAAAAGAACTGATCAGTTTTAGGCCTCCTGCACACGACCGTTGTGTGCACCCGTGGCCGTTGTGCCGTTTTCCGTTTTTTTTTTCGCGGACCCATTGACTTTCAATGGGTCCGTGGAAAAATCGGAAAATGCACCGTTTTGCAGCCGAGACCGTGATCCGTGTATCCTGTCCGTCAAAAAAATATGACCTGTCCTATTTTTTTGACGGACAACGGTTCACGGACCCATTCAAGTCAATGGGTCCGTGAAAGAACACGGATGCACACAAGATTGGCATCCGTGTCCGTGATCCGTGGCCGTAGGTTACTTTTATACAGACGGATCCGAAGATCCGTCTGCATAAAAGCTTTTTCAGAGCTGAGTTTTCACTTCATGAAAACTCAGAACCGACAGTATATTCTAACACAGAGGCGTTCCCATGGTGATGGGGACGCTTCAGGTTAGAATATACTAAAAGAACTGTGTACATGACTGCCCCCTGCTGCCTGGCAGGTGCTGCCAGGCAGCAGTGGGCAGACTCCCCCCCCCCCCCCCCCCCCCCCCCCCCCCCTGTAGTTAACACATTGGTGGCCAGTGTGGCCGCCCCCCCCTCCCTCCCCTGTAGTTAACTCATTGGTGGCCAGTGCGGCCGCCCCCCCTCCCCTGTAGTTAACTCATTGGTGGCCAGTGGGCCCTCCCCTGTAGTTAACTCATTGGTGGCCAGTGCGGCCGGCCCCCCTCCCTCCCCTGTAGTTAACTCGTTGGTCGCCAGTGGGCCCCCCCCTCCCCTGTAGTTAACTCATTGGTGGCCAGTGTGGCCGCCCCCCCTCCCTCCCCTGTAGTTAACTCATTGGTGGCCAGTGCGGCCGCCCCCCCCCCTGTAGTTAACTCATTGGTGGCCAGTGGGCCCTCCCCCTCCCCTGTAGTTAACTCATTGGTGGCCAGTGCGGCCAGCCCCCCTCCCTCCCCTGTAGTTAACTCGTTGGTGGCCAGTGCGGCCGGCCCCCCTCCCTCCCCTGTAGTTAACTCGTTGGTCGCCAGTGGGCCCCCCCCTCCCCTGTAGTTAACTCATTGGTGGCCAGTGCGGCCACCCCCCCCTCCCCTGTAGTTAACTCATTGGTGGCCAGTGGGCCCCCCCCTCCCCTGTAGTTAACTCATTGGTGGCCAGTGCGGCCGGCCCCCCTCCCTCCCCTGTAGTTAACTCGTTGGTCGCCAGTGGGCCCCCCCCCTCCCCTGTAGTTAACTCATTGGTGGCCAGTGCGGCCAGCCTCCCTCCCTCCCCTGTAGTTAACTCGTTGGTCGCCAGTGGGCCCCCCCTCCCCTGTAGTTAACTCATTGGTGGCCCCCCATTATACTTACCTGCGAGCTGCGATGTCTGCGTCCGGTCGGTAGCTCCTCCTACTGGTAAGTGACAGGTCCGGCTGGGAGCTCCTCCTACTGGTAAGTGACATGACCTGTCACTTACCAGTAGGAGGAGCTCCCGGCCGGACTTGTCACTTACCAGTAGGAGGAGCTCCCGACCGGACGCAGACATCGCAGCTCTCAGGTAAGTATAATGGTTCTACAAATTGCTAAGTAACCATGGCAACCGGGACTGCAGTAGCGTCCTGGTTGCCATGGTTACCGATCGGAGCCCTAGCGATTAAACTGGGACTCCGATCGGTACTCTCCGCTGCCACCAATGATAGGGGGGAGATTTTAATTAGGAGGGGGAGGGAGGGGAGAAGGCCCACTGGCCACCAACGAGTTAACTACAGGGGAGGGAGGGGAGAAGGCCCACTGGCCACCAACAAGTTAACTACAGGGGAGGGAGGGGGGCCGGCCGCACTGGCCACCAATGAGTTAACTACAGGGGAGGGGGGGGCCCTCTGGCCACCAATGAGTTAACTACAGGGGAGGGGGGGGCCGGCCGCACTGGCCACCAATGTGTTAACTACAGGGGGGGGCTGCCCCCTGCGGCCTGGCAGCACCTGCCAGGCAGCAGGGGGCAGTCATGTACACAGTTCTTTTAGTATATTCTAACCTGAAGCGTCCCCATCACCATGGGAACACCTCTGTGTTAGAATATACTGTCGGATCTGAGTTTCACGATGTAACTCAAATTCGACGGTATACTCTAACATAGAGGCGTTCCCATGGTGATGGGGACGCTTGAAGTTAAAATATACCATCGGATTGGAGAAAACTCCCATCCGATGGTATATTAACTCCTGACTTTACATTGAAAGTCAATGGGGGACGGATCCGTTTGAAATTGCACCATATTGTGTCAACGTCAAACGGATCCGTCCCCATTGACTTGCATTGTAATTCAGGACGGATCCGTTTGGCTCCGCACGGCCAGGCGGACACCAAAACAACTTTTTTTTTCATGTCCGTGGATCCTCCAAAAATCAAGGAAGACCCACGGACGAAAAAACGGTCACGGAAAAAAGGAACCCCGTTTTGCGGACCGCAAAAAAATACGTTCGTGTGCATGAGGACTTATCCTAATGCATTCTGAATGGAGAGTAATCCGTTCAGGATGCATCAGGATGTCTTCAGTTCAGTCTTTTTGACTGATCAGGCTTTTCAGAAAACCGTAGCATGTTGTATTTTTACCTCCAGCCTGAACACTTTGACTGAACGCCGGATCCGGTCTTTTTCCCATTGACTTGCATTAACGCCGCATCCGGCGCCTTGTGGTCCGTCAAACCGGATCCGGCTTTTGCATGTTAAACCCGAAAAATGTGAAAAAAAAGTTAAAGTCCATAAATGGCTGATCCGTTTTTTCCAAAGCATTTTTTCATTGCGATCAAAATCTTGATCAGGATTCAAATGTAATCAGTTTTCACACGTTTTTCCGGATCCGGCGGGCAGTTCCGGTGTCGGAATTGAATGCCGGATTGAAACAACGCTAGTGTGAAAGTAGCCTAATGTATGGTATTTCAGAATCTATTTATAATAAAGTAATATTTTAGCATTTTCATTTTCTTAATTCCCGGAGAACCCCTTTAAAGGGATTGTCTCACTTCAGCAAATGGCATTTATCATGCAGAGAAAAGTCAATACAAGGCGGCACTTCCTAATGTATTGTGATTGTCCGTGTTTGAAAAATCGTCGGTCTCTCTGGTGGCTGGGCCCTTGAGAGTGCGCATAGTGCAGCACTTTTTCCTATAGTGTACAAGCACAAGATCTAAAGGGCCTTCTCTAGAGACAGTGAAGGTACCAGGTCCCTGAGATAACATCAATTTGGAGACCATAAAATGTTCCCACTGCTTATCTGTAATATAATTAAGGACTCATCCTCAAAATTTTTGATATTCTATTGTTGTTTGTCACACCATGCCTCTGCTCTTTTTGTATCTGTATGTTTTAGTGCGCGTGACAAAGGGCGATGTCTCGAAAGCTCTCTATGTAACATCATTGCTTTTACTTTTGTTAGCCATTAAAAGGTATCAGAACTGCAAGACTCTTATTTGGAGAGTAATAAACCAAGTTCAGCTCTGCTAAATTTGCATGGAACACAAAAAAAAAAAGTATAAAAAATTTAATTTGTAAAATAAAAACAATAGGAAAATACAAGATTTTCTTGAAAATAATTTACTGTAAATGTGCTTTCTCCTTTAAGATTGAGACATAAATTCAATCTTTCAGATTTGGCACCACCCGGTAGGTGAGGCTTTATGCTCATTGATCAGACAAGGAACTATCTCTAACAGAAGACAAGGAATGTAAGAAATGAAATTCTCCCAGCAGGTGCTACACTATCTGTATGAGACAATATCCAGTAGATCTAATGCCCTGGTCACTGAATTCTCCTGATGTCTCTTCTCAGTTTTTCCCTCTTTATAATCAGCACCAGGTTCTATATTTTACATCATTGACTCTTTTTCCACTAGGTACAGTGAAGTAACGGGATTTTATAACAGAAGAACAAGAACTGGGCCTGAGAGGAGAAATTATATAGAGGTAAAGAAGATATTAAGACTTCTAGGACTCTCACCTTCTGAGGTTAGGTATGAAAACGGTGGTCAGGAGGCGCACCTGAGACTCGTTCATAGAAAATGTTACAAGAGGATGAATCCAGGTCCATGAAGTATGTGCTTATATGTGGAGAGCAGATCAAAAACCTCTCCTTAATTTATTTTTTTCTAAAAAAAAGGTTCAGAAAAAGTATCATTTTCAGTACTTTATGTGTTTGTCAAGCTGTAGGCCACGTTGTGTGTTTCTCTATGAGTTGTGTCTTCACTAGATGTATCCTTTTATGATATCCCCACTCAGTATTGTCTAGTTCTTTTTTCATTGTATCTGTACATAGACATGATGATTCAGCAGCAGTGGCCTCACTGTGTACAATCATCCTGCTGTATGTGTACACTCAGGGGCGTAACTACCATACCGGCAGACCATTTGACTGCTATGGGGCCCAGAGCAAGAGGGGGCCCAGTCTTAGTTGGGATTATCTCCTCTTCTACTGGAGGTGAAAACTTGGTCAGGACTCTACCTACTCTAAAGCAGGCATCCTCAAACTGCGGCCCTCCAGCTGTTGCAAAACTACAACTCCCAGCATGCCCGAACAGCCTACAGGTATCAGCCTACAGCAGGGCATTGTGGGAGTTGTAGTTTTACAACAGCTGGAGGGCCGCAGTTTGAGGATGCCTGCTCTAAAGGAACAACTTTTAGCAAATGAGGCAGTGGAAAAATGTCCCAAGGTTCATTGAAAGGGGTTTAGGCAGAAACCTTCTGTCCTGTGTGGGGGGCCTGGTTTGATCCTTGCTAAGGAGCCCTTACTTCTCTATGTACGCCACTGATCACACTTCATGTATTCAGAGGAAGCCATGTTTCATGTCCTGGAAGAAGTTGTGCTGAAGAGTTTATGTATTCAGTAGAAAAGATATTAAAGACAAAGAACTGTTACAGTTAAATACATACAAGAAACCATTCAGGGAAGTATCTGTAGAGAGAGAGAGAGAGAAGAGATTCACAATTAAAGGGGTTATCCAATTTCTCAAACGGCCCCCCCATGTGCTGGCCCTGCATGGAGAATATACTTAGCCCGCTCCCGGCGGCGCTCCTGGTCCCCGCACCACCGCTGATGATTCTCCCTGTACACAGATGAAAACATCCGGTGTTCGGTGGAGCAGCCAATGGTAGGGGGGGATGGGGATGACCCTCCCTAGCTTCACCCATGGCACCAGGAGCAGGGAGCGGGGTAAGTATATTACCTGTGAGGGGCCCGGCATATGGGGGGGCTGTTTGAGAAATTGGATAACCCCTGTAAGATGCTCCTCTGCTGACATTCTAAATCCAGTTGTAATGCTTCATCCGAAGTCGGTTCAGTATCAGGGATGAGCGTTTTTAGAAACACGTATGCCCAAACATTAGCTTGTACAAATGATCACAGCAATCAGATAGTACCGCCTCCCTCAATCCCTCTTACAGATGCACTGTATGTGTAGGCACAGATAACACTGCCTTCCTACAAAAGTAATAGGCACAGGTAGTAATTTCCAGCTGTAACTCCCTGTAAATGATGTAGGTATAGGTCGTACTGCCTCCCTGTCTCTCCTTGTAAATGACGTAGGTACAGATAGTTCTGCCTCCCTTTCTCTCCCTGTGAACGATGTAGGTACAGATAGTACAGTCTCCTTGTCTCTCCTGTAAATGATGTAGTTACAGATAGTACTACCTCCCTGTCTCTCCCTATAAATGATGTAGGTACAGATAGCACTGCCTCCTTGCCTATCCCTATAAATGATGTAGGTACAGATAGTACTGCCTTCTTGTCTCGTTCTGTAAATGATGTATGTACAGATAGTACTGCCTCCTTGTCTCTCCCTGTAAATAATGTAGGTACAGATAGTACTGCCTCCTTGTCTTGTTCTGTAAATGATGTACAGTACAGACCAAAAGTTTGGACACACCTTCTCATTCAAAGAGTTTTCTTTATTTTCATGACTATGAAGGCATCAAAGCTATGAATTAACACATGTGGAATTATATACATAACAAACAAGTGTGAAACAACTGAAAATATGTCATATTCTAGGTTCTTCAAAGTAGCCACCCTTTGCTTTGATTACTGCTTTGCACACTCTTGGCATTCTCTTGATGAGCTTCAAGGGGTAATCTCCTGAAATGGTCTTCCAACAGTCTTGAAGGAGTTCCCAGAGATGCTTAGCACTTGTTGGCCCTTTTGCCTTCACTCTGCGGTCCAGCTCACCCCAAACCATCTTGATTGGGTTCAGGTCCGGTGACTGTGGAGGCCAGGTCATCTGGCGCAGCACCCCATCACTCTCCTTCATGGTCAAATAGCCCTTACTTTCAAAGTTTTCCCAATTTTTTGGCTGACTGACTGACCTTCATTTCTTAAAGTAATGATGGCCACTCGTTTTTCTTTACTTAGCTGCTTTTTTCTTGCCATAATACAAATTCTAACAGTCTATTCAGTAGGACTATCAGCTGTGTATCCACCTGACTTCTCCTCAACGTAACTGATGGTCCCAACCCCATATATAAGGCAAGAAATCCCACTTATTAAACCTGACAGGGCACACCTGTGAAGTGAAAACCATTTCAGGGGACTGCCTCTTGAAGCTCATCAAGAGAATGCCAAGAGTGTGCAAAGCAGTAATCAAAGCAAAAGGTGGCTACTTTGAAGAACCTAGAATATGCCATATTTTCAGTTGTTTCACACTTGTTTGTTATGTATATAATTCCACATGTGTTAATTCATAGTTTTGATGCCTTCATAGTCATGAAAATAAAGAAAACTCTTTGAATGAGAAGGTGTGTCCAAACTTTTGGTCTGTACTGTAGGCACAAATAGTACTGCCTCCTTGTCTCTCTTGTAAATGATGTAGGTGCAGATAGTACTGCCTTCCTGTCTCTCCCTGCAAACGATGTAGGTACATATAGTACTGAATCCCTGTCTCTTTCTCGGTAAATTATGTAGGTACAGATAGTACTACCTCATTGCCTATCCTTGTAAATGATGTAGGTATAGATAGTACTGCCTCTCTGTCTTTCTCTGTAAATTATGTATGTACAGATAGTATTTCCTCCATGTCTCTCCCTGTAAATGCTGTAGATACAGATAGTACTGCCTCCTTGTCTCTTCCTGTAAATATTGCTGGTACAGATGATACATTCACCCTGTCTCTCCCTGCATATGATATAGATATAGACAGTACTGCTTTCCTGTCTCTCTCTGAAAATGATATACTGTAGATAAAGATAGTACTGCCTCCCTGTCTCTTCTTGTAAATGATGTAGGTGCAGATAGTACGGCCTCCCTGTCTCTCCCTGTAAATTATGTAAGTACAGATAGTACTACCTCCTTGGTATTCCCTGTAAATTATGTAGATACAGATAGTACTGCCTCCCTGTCACTCTCTTTAAATTATATATGTACAGATATTACTGCCTCCCTGTTTCTCCCTGTAAATGATGTAGGTGCAGATAGTACTACCTCTCTGTCTCTCCCTGTAAATTATGTAAGTACAGATAGTACTGCCTATTTGGTATTCCCTGTAAATGATGTAGATACTGATAGTACTGTCTCCTTGGTATTCCCTGTAAATGATGTAGATACAGATAGTTCTGCCTATTTGGTATTCCCTGTAAATGATGTAGATACTGATAGTACTGCCTCCTTGGTATTCCCTGTAAATGATGTAGATACAGATAGTTCTGCCTCCCTGTCTCTCCCTGTAAATGATGTAGGTACAGATAGTACAGTCCACCTGTCTATCCATGTAAATGATGTAGGTACAGCTAGTATTGCCTTTGTCTCTCCCTGTGAATATTGCCAGTACAGATAGAACAGATATTACTTCATCCATGTGTGTCCTAGTAAATGATACAGGTAGAGACACCACAGCCTTCATTATATATAGTATACAGATTAAAATGTGTTTATCACTTAATTTAACAAGTTACTAGATTTGTTACAAAAAAACAAACAAACTTAAGTGGAGAATATTTACTTCTGATAATTAAACATGTATTTTCTCAGAGGAAGACGTGATACCACAGTTCACATCAAAAACCTCCTAGCTGTGAAATAAGGATGGGGCTGACATTACAGGAGGTCCTAGTAAGGGCTCTGAAGAAGCTGGAGGATTCAAGTTTCCAGAGATTCATACAGAAACTGAGTGTCTGGGAAGTCAGAGAAGAATATAAGAATATTCCTAAAGATAAACTGACCGGGAAAGATCCAGAACACGTCGCTGATCTGATCAATAGATATTACAGATATGGCTATGGGGCTGAGGTGACCCTGAGTCTTCTAGAGGACATAGGGGAGAAGAAAGTCCGGGAGGAACTCCAGCAGGACCTGAGGGAAGGTAAGATGTCAAAGTGGCACATTTATCATTTAAGAGTGGATTTGAGACAGGTTAAATTTGGGGCAGGTGGTCTATTGTGAGGGAGTTGCATAAAGATGTTGCAAGTATAGACCTGAGACTTTTCCAGTCTGAACCTATAAGAAGCATCCAAATTAGACCAGAGTAGACCAGACCACTTCTACACAGACATGGCACATAATGGAGCGAATCCAAAGAATATGGCCAACCTCTTAGCTGAGTTTCTTGCTGCAAAAATGGGAATACAAGAAACTTGTCAGCAGTCACATCATCAATAAATACAAGAGAACCAGTTCCATTGGCAGCCATACATGCCCACGCGATGGCACTATCACCACCATGCTTCACTGATGAGGTGGCATGCTTAGGATCAGGAGCAGTTCCTTTCCTTCTCCATACTCTTCTCTTCCCATCACTCTGGTACAAGTTGATCTTGGTCTCATCTGTCCATAGAACTGTGAAGGCTTTTTTAGATGTTGTATGGCAAACTCTAATCTGGCCTTCCTGTTTTTGAGGCTCACCAATGGTTTACATCTTGTGGTGAACCCTCTGTATTCACTCTGGTGAAGTCTTCTCTTGATTGTTGATTTTGACACACATACACCTACCTCCTGGAGACTGTCCTTGATCTGGCCAACTGTTGTGAAGGGGGTTTTCGTCACCAGGGAAAGAAATCTTCGGTCATCCACCACAGTTGTTTTCCTCAAACTGCGGCCCTCCAGCTGTTGCAAAACTACAACTTCCAGCATGCCCCTGAACAGCCTACAGGTATCAGCCTACAGCAGGGCATTGTGGTAGTTATAGTTTTACAACAGCTGGAGGGGTGCAGTTTGAGGATGCTTACGCTAGACTGTAGAATCAGAGCAGTGTTTATGCTAGACTGTAGAATCAGGGCAGTGCTTACACTAGACTGTAGAATCAGTGCAGTGCTTACACTAGACTGTGGACTAAGATACTTTGGAGGTTACACTAGACTGTAGAATCAGGACAGTGCTTACACTAGACTGTAGAATTAGAGCAGTGCTTACACTAGACTGTAGAATCAGGGCAGTGCTTACACTAGACTGTAGAATCAGGGCAGTGCTTACACTAGACTGTAGAATCAGGGCAGTGCTTACGCTAGACTGTAGAATCAGGGCAGTGCTTACGCTAGACTGTAGAATCAGGGCAGTGCTTACACTAGACTGTAGAATCAGGGCAGTGCTTACACTAGACTGTAGAATCAGGGCAGTGCTTACACTAGACTGTAGAATCAGGGCAGTGCTTACACTAGACTGTAGAATCAGGGCAGTGCTTACACTAGACTGTAGAATCAGGGCAGTGCTTACACTAGACTGTAGAATCAGGGCAGTGCTTACACTAGACTGTAGAATCAGGGCAGTGCTTACACTAGACTGTAGAATCAGGGTAGTGCTTACACTATACTGTGGAATCAGGGCAGTGCTTACACTAGACTGTAGAATCAGGGCAGTGCTTACAGTATATGGTAGAATCAGTGCAGTGCTTACACTGAACTGTAGAATCAGTGCAGTGCTTACACTAGACTGTAGAATCAGGGCAGTGCTTACAGTATATGGTAGAATCAGTGCAGTGCTTACACTAGACTGTGGACTAAGATACTTTGGAGGTTACACTAGACTGTAGAATCAGGGCAGTGCTTACACTAGACTGTAGAATCAGGGCAGTGCTTACACTAGACTGTAGAATCAGGGCAGTGCTTACGCTAGACTGTAGAATCAGGGCAGTGCTTACACTAGACTGTGGACTAAGATACTTTGGAGGTTACACTAGACTGTAGAATCAGGACAGTGCTTACACTAGACTGTAGAATTAGAGCAGTGCTTACACTAGACTGTAGAATCAGGACAGTGCTTACACTAGACTGTAGAATCAGGGCAGTGCTTACACTAGACTGTAGAATCAGGGCAGTGCTTACACTAGACTGTAGAATCAGGGCAGTGCTTACGCTAGACGGTAGAATCAGTGCAGTGCTTACACTAGACTGTGGACTAAGATACTTTGGAGGTTACACTAGACTGTAGAATCAGGACAGTGCTTACACTAGACTGTAGAATTAGAGCAGTGCTTACACTAGACTGTAGAATCAGGGCAGTGCTTACACTAGACTGTAGAATCAGGGCAGTGCTTACACTAGACTGTAGAATCAGGGCAGTGCTTACGCTAGACTGTAGAATCAGGGCAGTGCTTACGCTAGACTGTAGAATCAGGGCAGTGCTTACACTAGACTGTGGACTAAGAAACTTTGGAGGTTACACTAGACTGTAGAATCAGGACAGTGCTTACACTAGACTGTAGAATTAGAGCAGTGCTTACACTAGACTGTAGAATCAGGGCAGTGCTTACACTAGACTGTAGAATCAGGGCAGTGCTTACACTAGACTGTAGAATCAGGGCAGTGCTTACACTAGACTGCAGAATCAGGGCAGTGCTTACACTAGACTGTAGAATCAGGGCAGTGCTTACACTAGACTGTAGAATCAGGGCAGTGCTTACACTAGACTGTAGAATCAGGGCAGTGCTTACACTAGACTGTAGAATCAGGGCAGTGCTTACACTAGACTGTGGACTAAGATACTTTGGAGGTTACACTAGACTGTAGAATCAGGACAGTGCTTACACTAGACTGTAGAATTAGAGCAGTGCTTACACTAGACTGTAGAATCAGGGCAGTGCTTACACTAGACTGTAGAATCAGGGCAGTGCTTACACTAGACTGTAGAATCAGGGCAGTGCTTACACTAGACTGTAGAATCAGGGCAGTGCTTACGCTAGACTGTAGAATCAGGGCAGTGCTTACACTAGACTGTGGACTAAGATACTTTGGAGGTTACACTAAACTGTAGAATCAGGACAGTGCTTACACTAGACTGTAGAATTAGAGCAGTGCTTACACTAGACTGTAGAATTAGGGCAGTGCTTACACTAGACTGTAGAATCAGGGCAGTGCTTACAGTATATGGTAGAATCAGTGCAGTGCTTACACTAGACTGTGGACTAAGATACTTTGGAGGTTGCACTAGACTGTAGAATCAGGGCAGTGCTTACACTAGACTGTAGAATCAGGGCAGTGCTTACACTAGACTGTAGAATCAGGGCAGTGCTTACACTAGACTGTAGAATCAGGGCAGTGCTTACGCTAGACTGTAGAATCAGTGCAGTGCTTACACTAGACTGTGGACTAAGATACTTTGGAGGTTACACTAGACTGTAGAATCAGGACAGTGCTTACACTAGACTGTAGAATTAGAGCAGTGCTTACACTAGACTGTAGAATCAGGGCAGTGCTTACACTAGACTGTAGAATCAGGGCAGTGCTTACACTAGACTGTAGAATCAGGGCAGTGCTTACACTAGACTGTAGAATCAGGGCAGTGCTTACACTAGACTGTAGAATCAGGGCAGTGCTTACACTAGACTGTGGACTGAGATACTTTAGAGCTTACACTAGACTGTGGACTGAGATACTTTAGAGCTTACACTAGACTTTGGTCTGATGAACTGCAGTGTTTACACTAGGATTTAATATTTTTGTGAGAACCAACTATAATTTTTTGCCCAAGAGTGTCCACTAACTTCAGGCCTGCTGTTAAGTCTAGTGTCAGAAATCTTCTGTAACTATGCTAAGTGTAACTATTGAAAGGTTTATATAAAACTAATGGTATATAATAAGTTTTGTCTGTTACATCCAATAAAATGTTTGGCGTATAACAATGTGTTGTGCTCCATTATTCTGATGGCATTTCTGAACAGAAGCAATATCCCTCACTGCATGCAGAGCCTGTATGGCAGCACTTGGAGGCTGTGCAGCTCAATACCAGGGCTACCCTCTCTGCATTGTCGTATGAGCCCCATATAACCACTGTCACTTGTTTTGTTTACCTTATTCTTAAATACAAATTCAGAATGAGTAACTTGTGACTTTTCTGATTTTATATTCACAGTGGATTTTTCAGGACATGGACTTGGAACCACAATGTTTACAGGTACAGCATTTAGGTTTAATGGGTTAAAATTGGCTGATATTTTCATTGATTATATGCCTCATGCACACAACTATATATTCGGTCCGCATCTGATCCACATTTTTTTTGCGGATTGGATGCAGACCCATTCATTTCAATGTGGCTGTAAAAGGTGCTCAAAATCCAAATTTGGTTACATGTAGCAGGGTTAACCCACAAACTCTTAACTCAAATTTCTTAACTCATCTTGTTATCTTGAAACAAAAGCCATTGAAAAGCAATTTCTAAACGCATTTTGTTTAGATAACATGTCTCCTAAAGCATGTGTGTTAACTATACTACATCCATAATTCAGAATTGGAATTTGTTGAGAAAATATAATTGATGAGCTTTAACGATAGATAGATAGATAGATAGATAGATAGATAGATAGATAGATAGATAGATAGATGATACTCACACAGAGCTCTGGAATGTTTTGGACCAAATGTACTCAGTGTCAGTGGCATCACCAGATCCCAAAGCAGATGTGGCCCCGGGCTGTTCTTTGGGTGGGTACACGGTCTCTGCTCTTTATTGCTGCCACCATCACCTTCCTCCTCTGGAGATGCCTTGACACAGATTTCAGACTAGTATTTCAGGTGTTTTTGCTGAGATTTCAAATGCTATCTATCCTTTGCATGGTGAAACATGGGTTGTACAGTTTGAGCTTATTCCCCCCACAAAAAACTATATTTTTGTTAAAAAGGGGGGGGGGGGTGTTCTTAGAGGTAGCTGCTTTTAAGATTCTGCAGCAGATAGAGCTGAGTTAGACGAGGGCAATTTCAACTTGAGGATCTAAGGCCCCCAGCCTTAGATCCTCACTTCTCACTCCCTGGCTAACAGCTTCCCTGCTTGTCCCTATTCTACACGCACAAGTCTTCCTCTTTGTAATTCTAGCCTTTCCCTTCACTCTTCCTGGCAGTAGAATACAAGATTGAATGATGATTGATTTCTGACTGTCCGTGTAAGACCCATCCACCCTCATTTACAGCCCAGCACAGAATGGTGTTCTGCTCGTTCTGATAGGGCATCTCCCTGCCTTCTGCAGCACTGATTGGGTCTTAGGCTGACAGACAGGGCAAGTGTTCCCCTCCCATTTCCTCTCAGGGTCATGTGAGAACCCTTCTTCCTCCTCCCTAGTGCTTTTTCCAGCTGAAATTTGGGAAGTTGGTACTGAACCTAGTTCACTACAAACTGGTTCGCTCATATCTAACTGTGGTCAGCATGGTGGCTCAGTGTTTAGCACTGGTGCCTTGCAGCGCTGGGGTCCTAGGTTCGAATCTGACCAAGGACAACATCTGCATGGAGTTTGCATGTTCTCCCCATGTTTGCGTGCGTTTCCTCCGGGTACTCCGGATTCCTCCCACACTCCAAAGACATACCGATAGGGACCTTAGATTGTGAGCCCCATTGGGGACAGTTGGTTGCTAATGTCTGTAAAGCGCTGTGGAATATAGTAGCGCTATATAAGTGCATTAAATAAATAAATATCTAACACCATGCACTGGATTCGTGGTCAGACAGACCATGTTGTATATTTAAACTTCAGTCGTATTTAAGATAAGCCCGATTATAATAATGAGTTCTCTATATCAGTATATTATTATAAAGGTTTGTGACTGATGACATTTTTCGATAATTTGCTCATTCTCTGTGCCAAGTGTCTTCTAGAATTCTTAGAAATCACAAGCTGAAAATGTGAAAATATCTATAATGACCTATAATATAAAACATCTCCAGACATCTTGTGTCTTTTTCCTCATTTCCAGACAGGGTGAACTTTATATTCAATCACCGATCAGATCTTATCAGATGGATATCGGATATAGATCCAGTTCTATGTGGTCTCCGGAGCCAAGGTCTACTGACTGAGGAACAATACAATGATGTGATGGAAGAGAGAACATCTAAAGAGAAGATGAAAGCTCTGTGTGATATCATCAGTCACTGGGAGGACACTGGGAAGTATACAGCATATACACTTCTCAAACAACACAATGGAAAAATCATCAAGGACTTGGAAGAAGAGACTAAGATAAGGAAAAATCCTCTGTTCTATGCCTTGGGTAAGTCTAGAACTTTATTTTTCACTTTATATCTTACAGATTTTTTTCTATGGCATCATTTTGTGGTACAAGTATTGATTAACTTTGAATTTTTCCTTTTTTCTGAGGGGGAATGCAAGAAAAAGTATTATTATTTATGTTTTTGGGGGTTAAATAACGTGATAATTTTATAGTTTGGGTCATTACGAATTTGGCCATTATGTGCACTTTTTGTTTTGTGACATAAGAAGCCATTTTTTCCAGTGAAAAGGTCTATTTTTAAACATTTTGGTGGAGATTTATCAAAAATGGTGCAAGGGAAAACCGGCTTAGTTGCTCATAGCAATCAATCAGATTCCACCTTTCATTTTTCAGAACCCCTTTTGGAAAATGAAAGGAGGAATCTGACTGGTTGCTATGGGCAACTATGCCAATTTTCCCTTGCACCACTTTTGATAATTTCCCGCTTTTATTTTTACTCACACTATGGGACTGCGGGAGCTGAACACTTTGATAATGCACTGCAGTACATCTGTAATACAGTCTATTATACTTGGCAGTGTTATGCTGACAGGCAACCTATTAGACCCTGCCTCCTGTTGGTTCCCCATATGCCATATAAACCATTAGCACCTTGCAAACACATTGCAGAGGGAGGGGATGGTGTCAGAGAGATACCTTACCCCTGTTTAACTACCTAGATGCCACAGTCACTTTTGACTGCAATATCTAAACAGTCAAAGGGCTTCTGTCACGAAAAATATTCTACATTTTACAAATGAGCACCTGATTACTTTTGTAATTGCATATAATTTAAAATGTAATATAGCCAGTTAGCTAATTACTAAAATGTATCTGTATAGCGCCACCTTCTGTTTAATATTTTCCCACCTAATTGAGATAATCGAACATGCTCAGTTCAACTGACACCAGCCATATCTTCTGTTAGAAGCTGTAGCAGTTACAGGTAGAAAGGACACACCCAATGAGAAATGACACACCTTCTAAGCAGCAAACCTGTAGAGAATCTAGCAGAACGATTGTAGCAATGACTGGAAAGAAATCTGGACCCAAGTGCAGCACAGGGCTGGTTCTAGCTATGTTAGAAAGATATTGTCATTTACGTACTATTGATTTTCATCTTTTAAATCAATCATACCATTACATAGTTACATAGCTAATATGGTTGAAAAAAGACCTAAGTCCATCAAGTTCTACCAAGGGATAGTTGGGGGTGCGAATCCCAGAAGGAAGCGAGGCTCAGATTTCTACACATTTTTATAAGCATTAATGTTTTTTACTTTTAAGAATTCGTCTAAACCCTTTTTAAAACTGTCCACTGTTCCTGCTCTGACCACGTCCTGATAAAGTCTATTCCACAGATTCACAGTCCTTACAGTAAAGAAGTTTTGACGCTTCTGGAGACTGAACTTTTTCTTCTCCAGTCGGAGGCAGTGCCCCCTTGTCTTTTGAGGGTATTTTACATGGAACAGTTTTTTACCGTATTTTTTGTATGGTCCATTTATATACACTGCTCAAAAAAATAAAGGGAACACTTAAACAACACAATGTAACTCCAAGTCAATCACACTTCTGTGAAATCAAACTGTCCACTTAGGAAGCAACACTGAGTGACAATCAATTTCACATGCTGTTGTGCAAATGGGATAGACAACAGGTGGAAATTATAGGCAATTAGCAAGACACCCCCAATAAAGGAGTGGTTCTGCAGGTGGTGACCACAGACCACTTCTCAGTTCCTATACTTCCTGGCTAATGTTTTGGTCACTTTTGAATGCTGGCGGTGCTTTCACTCTAGTGGTAGCATGAGACAGAGTCTACAACCCACACAAGTGGCTCAGGTAGTACAGCTTATCCAGGATGGCACATCAATGCGAGCTGTGGTAAGAAGGTTTGCTGTGTCTGTCAGCGTGGTGTCCAGAGCATGGAGGCGCTACCAGGAGACAGGCCAGTACATCAGGAGACATGGAGGAGGCCGTAGGAGGGCAACAACCCAGCAGCAGGACCGCTACCTCCGCCTTTGTGCAAGGAGGAACAGGAGGAGCACTGCCAGAGCCCTGCAAAATGACCTCCAGCAGGCCACAAATGTGCATGTGTTTGCTCAAACGGTCAGAAACAGACTCCATGAGGATGATATGAGGGCCCGACGTCCACAGGTGGGGGTTGTGCTTACAGCCCAACACCGTGCAGGACGTTTGGCATTTGCCAGAGAACACCAAGATTGGCAAATTCGCCACTGGCGCCCTGTGCTCTTCACAGATGAAAGCAGGTTCACACTGAGCACATGTGACAGACGGGACAGAGTCTGGAGACGCCGTGGAGAACGTTCTGCTGCCTGCAACATCCTCCAGCATGACCGGTTTGGCATTGGGTCAGTAATGGTGTGGGGTGGCATTTCTTTGTAGGGACGCACAGCCCTCCATGTGCTCGCCAGAGGTAGCCTGACTGCCATTAGGTACCGAGATGAGATCTTTAGACCCCTTGTGAGACCATATGCTGGTGCGGTTGGCCCTAGGTTCCTCCTAATGCAAGACAATGCTAGACCTCATGTGGCTGGAGTGTGTCAGCAGTTCCTGCAAGGCGAAGGCATTGATGCTATGGACTGGCCCGCCCATTCCCCAGAACTGAATCCAATTGAGCACATCTGGGACATCATGTCTCGCTCTATCCACCAACGTCACGTTGCACCACAGACTGTCCAGGAGTTGGCAGATGCTTTAGTCCAGGTCTGGGAGGAGACCACTCAGGAGACCGTCCGCCACCTCATCAGGAGCATGCACAGGCTATTCAATCTATGATCTACAAGGACACCCAAATCCTTCTCTATAGGTGACTCTCCCAGTGTTACATCCCCTAGGACATATGAATCACAGAGATTATTACTACTGAGATGCAGAACTTCACATTTATCCACATTGAACCTTATTTGCCAGATTGATGCCCAATCACTCAGAGTGTTCAAGTCAGCTTTTAGTTTATGGACATCTTCCATAGACTGTACAGCACTACATAGCTTAGTGTCATCTGCAAAAATAGAAATGGTGCTATTAAAACTGTCCTCCATATCATTAATAAATAAACTAAATAATAAAGGGCCCAGCACTGAACCTTGGGGTCACCACTTATAACCCAGGACTATTCTGAATAGGAATCATTGACCACAACTCTCTGGACATGGACTTCAGCCAGTTTTCAATCCAAATACAAACTATACTTTCCAAGCCTATAGACCTTACTTTACCTAACATAGTAACATAGTTTATAAGGCTGAAAAAAAAGAAATCTGTCCATCCAGTTCGTCCTGTTATCCTGCAAGTTGATCCAGAGGAAGGCAAAAAAAAAAAACTCAGTTAGAAGCCAATTTCCCTCAATTTAGGGGGAAAAAATTCCTTCCCGACTCCAATCAGAATAACTCCCTGGATCAACGACCCCTCTCTAGTAGCTATAGCCTGTAATATTATTACGCTCCAGAAATACATCCAGGCCCCTCTTGAATTCCTTTATTGTACTCACCATCACCACCTCCTCAGGCAGAGAGTTCCATAGTCTCACTGCTCTTACCGTAAAGAATCCTCTTCTATGTTTGTGTACAAACCTTCTTTCCTCCAGACGCAGATGATGTCCCCTCGTCACAGTTACAGTCCTGGGGCTAAATAGATGATGGGATAGATCTCTGTACTGACCCCTGATATATTTATACGTAGTTATTAGATCTCCCCTCAGTCGTCTCTTTTCTAAAGTTAATAGCCCTAATTTTGATAATTAGTAATGTATTGTTATATTGAATACCCTTTCACTTATTTTAACAGTGCCTAACTGCTGGGTGACCTCCATCTTTTGACCTCCCTAAGCCGGCTTTGACATCTGTGCTAGATTACTGGGGTCATTCTTGCCCGTGTTGACATTTTTGTCTTGTGTGGGGGAGGTTGAACAACCTTTTACCCCTCACAATGTTTGATCTTATGTAAGTGTGACTATTGAGCATATACTCACTCTTTGACCCTAACCATTTAATAACTATCTGTGGATCTGGTTCCATTGTATCTATATTTTTGCCGTTTAACCTTTTTGGTCTAATCCCCTGATGAATCCTCTGCCCATCAGGAGGAGGAAATGCGTCGGGACTGGCTTTGTATGTGTGCATTCTGGGACTGGCTTTACTGATATATAGTGAATATTGTCCAAGTGTAGGCTAAAGACAGAATAAGGAAAGTGTAGCTCTAGGCACGAGGACGGGGAGCATCTACCATCAAGGTGCGTCCCCGGGCTGAGCAGGTTAGAGGGTGAGATCAGGGACAGTCTTATATTTTTCACACAGTCTCCCGGAGTACTCATCCCACTGCTTGAGCCCACGTGGATTTTGGTGATAGCTTTCTGCGGTGTTTTGTATAGGATCTTTTTGGATCCGAGTTATATATTATATATACAGTATACTGTCCTCTGTAGTACATATTTACAGTATACTGTCCTCTGTAGTATATAGACAGTATACTGCCCTCTGTAGTGTGTGTGTGTGTGTGTGTGTGTGTATGTATGTGTGTGTGTATATATATATATATATATATATATATATATATATATATACACAGTACAGACCAAAAGTTTGGACACACCTTCTCATTCAAAGAGTTTTCTTTATTTTCATGACTATGAAAATTGTAGATTCACACTGAAGGCATCAAAACTATGAATTAACACATGTGGAATTATATACATAGCCAACAAGTGTGAAACAACTGAAAATATGTCATATTCTAGGTTCTTCAAAGTAGCCACCCTTTGCTTTGATTACTGCTTTGCACACTCTTGGCATTCTCTTGATGAGCTTCAAGAGGTAATCTCCTGAAATAGTCTTCCAACAGTCTTGAAGGAGTTCCCAGAGATGCTTAGCACTTGTTGGCCCTTTTGCCTTCACTCTGCGGTCCAGCTCACCCCAAACCATCTTGATTGGGTTCAGGTCCAGTGACTGTGGAGGCCAGGTCATCTGGCGCAGCACCCCATCACTCTCCTTCATGGTCAAATAGCCCTTACTTTCAAAGTTTTCCCAATTTTTTGGCTGACTGACTGACCTTCATTTCTTAAAGTAATGATGGCCACTCGTTTTTCTTTACTTAGCTGCTTTTTTCTTGCCATAATACAAATTCTAACAGTCTATTCAGTAGGACTATCAGCTGTGTATCCACCTGACTTCTCCTCAACGCAACTGATGGTCTTACTGAATAGACTGTTAGAATTTGTATTATGGCAAGAAAAAAGCAGCTAAGTAAAGAAAAACGAGTGGCCATCATTACTTTAAGAAATGAAGGTCAGTCAGTCAGCCGAAAAATTGGGAAAACTTTGAAAGTAAGGGCTATTTGACCATGAAGGAGAGTGATGGGGTGCTGCGCCAGATAACCTGGCCTCCACAGTCACCGGACCTGAACCCAGTCGAGATGGTTTGGGGTGAGCTGGACCGCAGAGTGAAGGCAAAAGGGCCAACAAGTGCTAAGCATCTCTTGGAACTCCTTCAAGACTGTTGGAAGACTATTTCAGGGGACTACCTCTTGAAGCTCATCAAGAGAATGCCAAGAGTGTGCAAAGCAGTAATCAAAGCAAAGGGTGGCTACTTTGAAGAACCTAGAATATGACCTATTTTCAGTTGTTTCACACTTGTTTGTTATGTATATAATTCCACATGTGTTAATTCATAGTTTTGATGCCTTCATAGTCATGAAAATAAAGAAAACTCTTTGAATGAGAAGGTGTGTCCAAACTTTTGGTCTGTACTGTATATATATACACTCACCTAAAGAATTATTAGGAACACCTGTTCTATTTCTCATTAATGCAATTATCTAGTCAACCAATCACATGGCAGTTGCTTCAATGCATTTAGGGGTGTGGTCCTGGTCAAGACAATCTCCTGAACTCCAAACTGAATGTCAGAATGGGAAAGAAAGGTGATTTAAGCAATTTTGAGCGTGGCATGGTTGTTGGTGCCAGACGGGCCGGTCTGAGTATTTCACAATCTGCTCAGTTAATGGGATTTTCACGCACAACCATTTCTAGGGTTTACAAAGAATGGTGTGAAAAGGAAAAACATCCAATATGCGGCAGTCCTGTGGGCGAAAATGCCTTGTGGATGCTAGAGGTCAGAGGAGAATGGGCCGACTGATTCAAGCTCATAGAAAAGCAACATTGACTGAAATAACCACTCGTTACAACCGAGGTATGCAGCAAAGCATTTGTGAAGCCACAACATGCACAACCTTGAGGCGGATGGGCTGCAACAGCAGAAGACCCCAACGGGTACCACTGATCTCCACTACAAATAGGAAAAAGTGATAATGGATTTTATGGAGTGGCTCATTGCTGATTCTGGTTGGTACGGTGCTGCAAGCTCAGATTGAGGACACCCAACCTCAATTGTTAGAATAAGTGAAAAAATTTGTTATGAGCGAGCACTCACTCTGCGGCATAGATTATTATTTATTAAATGTTGTCTATCAATAATACATACAATAAAATATAAAATTCACAATCATAAAATGTATAAAAAAAATTTGGCCATATACTACATCAGGGGGAAGTTGAGCCTGTCACCCAGCGCCTAAAAAATAGGCCTCACATTTCTATTCAACCAAATCTGTACTGTTTTAGCTGGTCAAATTATTTGTAGTGACCGTAAAAGCACAGTTTTTGTTCTGGGTTGAAAATCTATTCCCAAATTTGCCATTTTCAAAATTGTGGTGAACGGGAACAATGAGGAAAACATCTAATAAGGGACGCGGACGTGGACATGGTCGTGGTGGTGTTAGTGGACCCTCTGGTGCTGGGAGAGGACGTGGCCGTTCTGCCACAGCCACACGTCCTAGTGAACAAACTACCTCAGGTCCCAGTAGCCAGCAGAATTTACAGCGATATTTGGTGGGGCCCAATGCCGTTCTAAGGATGGTAAGGCCTGAGCAGGTACAGGCATTAGTCAATTGGGTGGCCGACAGTGGATCCAGCACGTTCACATTATCTCCCACCCAGTCTTCTGCAGAAAGCGCACAGATGGCGCATGAAAACCAAGCCCATCAGTCTGTCACATCACCCCCATGCATATCAGGGAAACTGTCTGAGCCTCAAGTTATGCAGCAGTCTCTTATGCTGTTTGAAGACTCTGCTGCCAGGGTTTCCCAAGGGCATCCACCTAGCCCTTCCCCAGGGGTGGAAGAGATAGAATGCACTAACGCACAACCACTTATTTTTCCTGATGATGAGGACATGGGAATACCAACTCAGCACGTCTCTGATGATGACGAAACACAGGTGCCAACTGCTGCCTCTTTCTGCAGTGTGCAGACTGAACAGGAGGTCAGGGATCAAGACTGGGTGGAAGACGATGCAGGGGACGATGAGGTCCTAGACCCCACATGGAATGAAGGTCGTGCCACTGACTTTCACAGTTCGGAGGAAGAGGCAGTGGTGAGACCGAGCCAACAGCGTAGCAAAAGAGGGAGCAGTGGGCAAAATCAGAACACCCGCCGCCAAGAGACTCCGCCTGCTACTGACCGCCGCCATCTGGGACCGAGCACCCGAAAGGCAGCTTCAAGGAGTTCCCTGGCATGGCACTTTTTCAAACAATGTGCTGACGACAAGACCCGAGTGGTTTGCACGCTGTGCCATCAGAGCCTGAAGTGAGGCATTAACGATATGAACCTTAGCACAACCTGCATGACCAGGCACCTGCATGCAAAGCATGAACTGCAGTGGAGTAAACACCTTAAAAACAAGGAAGTCACTCAGGCTCCCCCTGCTACCTTTTCTGCTGCTGCCGCCTCGGCCTCTTCTGCTGCTGCCGCCGCCTCGGCCTCTTCCTCTGCCTCTGGAGGAACGTTGGCACCTGCCGCCCAGCAAACATGGGATGTACCACCAACACCACCACCTGCGTCACCAAGCATCTCAACCATGTCACACGGCAGCGTTCAGCTCTCCATCTCACAAACATTTGAGAGAAAGCGTAAATTCCCACCTAGCCACCCTCGATCCCTGGCCCTGAATGCCAGCATTTCTAAACTACTGGCCTATGAAATGCTGTCATTTAGGCTGGTGGACACACACAGCTTCAAACAGCTCATGTCGCTTGCTGTCCCACAGTATGTTGTTCCCAGCCGGCACTACTTCTCCAAGAGAGCCGTGCCTTCCCTGCACAAACAAGTGTTCGATAAAATCAAGTGTGCACTGCGCAACGCCATCTGTGGCAAGGTCCACCTAACCACAGATACGTGGACCAGTAAGCATGGCCAGGGACGCTATATCTCCCTAACTGCACACTGGGTAAATGTAGTGGCGGCTGGGCCCCAGGCGGAGAGCTGTTTGGCGCACGTCCTTCCGCCGCCAAGGATCGCAGGGCAACATTCTTTGCCTCCTGTCTCCTCCTCCTCCTACTCAGCTTCCTCCTCCTCTTCTTCCACCTGCTCATCCAGTCAGCCACACACCTTCACCACCAACTTCAGCACAGCCCGGGGTAAACGTCAGCAGGCCGTTCTGAAACTCATATGTTTGGGGGACAGGCCCCACACCGCACAGGAGTTGTGGCGGGGTATAGAACAACAGACCGACGAGTGGTTGCTGCCGGTGAGCCTCAAGCCCGGCCTGGTGGTGTGCGATAATGGGCGAAATCTCGTTGCAGCTCTGGGACTAGCCGGTTTGACACACATCCCTTGCCTGGCGCATGTGCTGAATTTGGTGGTGCAGAAGTTCATTCGCAACTACCCCGACATGTCAGAGCTGCTGCATAAAGTGCGGGCCGTCTGTTTGCGCTTCCGGCGTTCACACCCTGCCGCTGCTCGACTGTCTGTGCTACAGCGTAACTTCGGCCTTCCCGCTCACCGCCTCTTATGCGACGTGCCCACCAGGTGGAACTCCACCTTGCATATGCTGGACAGACTGTGCGAGCAGCAGCAGGCCATAGTGGATTTTCAGCTGCAGCACGCACGGGTCAGTCACACTGCGGATCAGCTCTACTTCACCACCAATGACAGGGCCTCCATGCGAGACCTGTGTGCCCTGTTGCGCTGTTTCGAGTACTCCACCAACATGGCCAGTGGCGATGACGCCGTTATCAGCGTTACAATACCACTTCTATGTCTCCATGAGAAAACACTTAGGGCGATGATGGAAGAGGAGGTGGCCCAGGAGGAAGAGGAGGAAGAATTTTTAGCTCTTTCAGGCCAGTCTCTTCGAAGTGACTCAGAGGGAGGTTTTTTGCAACAGCAGAGGCCAGGTACAAATGTAGCCAGACAGGGCCCACTACTGGAGGACGAGGAGGACAAGGATGAGGAGGAGGATGAGGATGAAGCATGTTCACAGCGGGGTGGCACCCAAAGCAGCTCGGGCCCATCACTGGTGCGTGGATGGGGGGAAACACAGGACGATGACGATACGCCTCCCACAGAGGACAGCTTGTCCTTACCTCTGGGCAGCCTGGCACACATGAGCGACTACATGCTGCAGTGCCTGCGCAACGACAGCAGAGTTGCCCACATTTTAACGTGTGCGGACTACTGGGTTGCCACCCTGCTGGATCCCCGGTACAAAGACAATGTGCCCACCTTACTTCCTACACTGGAGCGTGATAGGAAGATGCGCGAGTACAAGCGCACGTTGGTAGACGCGCTACTGAGAGCATTCCCAAATGTCACAGGGGAACCAGTGGAAGCCCAAGGCGAAGGCAGAGGAGGAGCAAGAGGTCGCCAACGCAGCTGTGTCGCGGCCAGCTCCTCTGAGGGCAGGGTTAGCATGGCAGAGATGTGGAAAAGTTTTGTCACCACGCCACAGCTAACTGCACCACCACCTGATACGGAACGTGTTAGCAGGAGGCAACATTATACTAACATGGTGGAACAGTACCTGTGCACACCCCTCCACGTACTGACTGATGGTTTGGCCCCATTCAACTTCTGGGTCTCCAAATTGTCCACGTGGCCAGAGCTAGCCTTTTATGCCTTGGAGGTGCTGGCCTGCCCGGCGGCCAGCGTTTTGTCTGAACGTGTATTCAGCACGGCAGGGGGCGTCATTACAGACAAACGCAGCCGCCTGTCTACAGCCAATGTGGACAAGCTGATGTTCATAAAAATGAACCAGGCATGGATCCCACAGGACCTGTCCATCCCTTGTGCAGATTAGATATTAACTACCTCCCCTTAACCATATATTATTGTACTCCAGGGCACTTCCTCATTCAATCCTATTTTTATTTTCATTTTACCATTATATTGCGGGGCAACCCAAAGTTGAATGAACCTCTCCTCTGTCTGGGTGCCGGGGCCTAAATGTGTGACAGTGGCCTGTTCCAGTGGTGGGTGACGTGGCCTGTTCGAGTTGTGGGTGACGTGAAGCCTGATTCTCTGCTATGACATGAAGACTGATTCTGTGCTGACATAAGGCCAGATTCTCTGTTACGGGACCTCTCTCCTCTGTCTGGGTGCCGGGGCCTAAATATGTGACAGTGGCCTGTTCCAGTAGTGGGTGACGTGAAGCCTGATTCTCTGCTATGACATGAAGACTGATTCTGTGCTGACATAAGGCCTGATTCTCTGTTACAGGACCTCTCTCCTCTGTCTGGGTGCCGGGGCCTAAATATGTGACAGTGGCCTTTTCCAGTAGTGGGTGACGTGAAGCCTGATTCTCTGCTATGACATGAAGACTGATTCTGTGCTGACATAAGGCCTGATTCTCTGTTACGGGACCTCTCTCCTCTGTCTGGGTGCCGGGGCCTAAATGTGTGACAGTGGCCTGTTCCAGTGGTGGGTGACGTGAAGCCTGATTCTCTGCTATGACATGAAGACTGATTCTGTGCTGACATAAGGCCAGATTCTCTGTTACGGGACCTCTCTCCTCTGTCTGGGTGCCGGGGCCTAAATGTGTGACAGTGGCCTGTTCCAGTGGTGGGTGACGTGAAGCCTGATTCTCTGCTATGACATGAAGACTGATTCTGCGCTGACATAAGGCCAGATTCTCTGTTACGGGACCTCTCTCCTCTGTCTGGGTGCCGGGGCCTAAATGTGTGACAGTGGCCTGTTCCAGTGGTGGGTGACGTGAAGCCTGATTCTCTGCTATGACATGAAGACTGATTCTGTGCTGACATAAGGCCAGATTCTCTGTTACGGGACCTCTCTCCTCTGTCTGGGTGCCGGGGCCTAAATGTGTGACAGTGGCCTGTTCCAGTGGTGGGTGACGTGAAGCCTGATTCTCTGCTATGACATGAAGACTGATTCTGCGCTGACATAAGGCCAGATTCTCTGTTACGGGACCTCTCTCCTCTGTCTGGGTGCCGGGGCCTAAATGTGTGACAGTGGCCTGTTCCAGTGGTGGGTGACGTGAAGCCTGATTCTCTGCTATGACATGAAGACTGATTCTGTGCTGACATGCAGCCAGATTCTCTGCTATGGCATGAAGAGACTGATTCTCTGCTGACATGAAGCCAGATTCTTTGCTATGGCATGAAGAGACTGATTCTCTGCTGACGTGAAGCCAGATTCTCTGCTTTGGGACCTCTGTCCAATTGATATTGGTTAATTTTTATTTTTTAAATTTTTATTTTAATTCATTTCCCTATCCACATTTGTTTGCAGGGGATTTACCTACACGTTGCTGCCTTTTGCAGCCCTCTAGCTCTTTCCTGGGCTGTTTTACAGCCTTTTTAGTGCCCAAAAGTTCGGGTCCCCATTGACTTCAATGGGGTTCGAGTTCGGGACGAAGTTCGGGTCGGGTTCGGATCCCGAACCTGAACATTTCCGGGAAGTTCGGCCGAACTTCTCTAACCCGAACATCCAGGTATTCGCTCAACTCTACTTTTGTTCTATAATCTTATACCGCATGCGGTTTTAATGCGGTTTTGTTGCGGTTTTTCCGATATTGATGCGTTTTTTCTCATTCTTGATTGTATTCAATGCGGTCTTATACTGTGTGTAATAAAAACTGTATCCAATGTTCTGGATATATATAAAATCGGAAAACATACATATCTCTTAAAACTATGCCAATCTTTCGATAGACACACACATTCGATAAAATTAAAATCGATAAAATTTGAAATTAAATCCCTTGTTCATAACATTAAATATTTGGCAGCATAAAATAACCATCTTAGTAAAATCGATAGATAAAATTCTGGATGTTATTGCTGATGATGGGGTTGGTTGGGATAGGTCGGATTCCCAAACCAGAGGATGGGTCCCAGTGCCGATAATCGGCCAAACATGGGACTTACCATCGGGGATGGGACACCGACCTTACAAAAACCCAAACAACTCCATATCCGAATTCAATCCAAATGGTAATAAGGATCCAAATTCATATATCTGTCTAGACTCTGCTCTATACATTTTCTGAATGTAGTCACCTCCCCTCCAATGTTGATTTATTTTCTCTAGTCCCATAAATTTAGAGTTTCCTGGATTACTATTATGTATTTCTTTATAATGTTTCGATAATGCATGTTTATCGTATCCTTTTTTGATATTTGAGATGTGTTCGTTAATTCTCGTTTTGAGGGTTTGTTTCGTTCCGCCTATATATTGGCGATTACACGGACACTGGATTAAATAAATAACCCCAGATGTATTACAGGAAATGCAATATTCAATTTCCCATATATAGTTATTTTGGGTCTAACGAATCTCCACAGTTTTTCGTGGTAAGTTATTAACTTTACATCCTATGCATCTTCCACATTTATAGAATCCTTTCATGTTCATAAAGGAGCTCAAAGTATTTGTTTGTCTAATTTTATTTAAATTTTTATTTATTTTATTTATTTATTTAAATAATTTAAAGGTACTACCTTTAAACCCAAATTAGTAGCTTTTGTAAAGGTTATTTTCGGTGCATGTGGTAGGAGGTGCCCAATTATCTTGTCACTAAGTAAATGTGACCAATGTGATCCAATCATTCTCTGGATTTTTTTGTAATTAGTATTGAAGGGGAGTATAAATCTGATATCCAACAGTTCATTGTCTACCTTCTCCAGTTGTCTTTCGTTAACCACCTCCCGACCGCCTAACGCACGGATGCGTCCGGAAGGTGGTTGATTCATTCCTCCTGGACGCATCCGTGCGTCATCTCGCGAGACGCGAGATTTCGGGCATTGCCGGCCCGCGCATGCGCATCGCGGGCCGGCAAAAGTTAAAGAACAATTTCGTCACCAGCCTGCCAGCAACGATCATTGGCTGGCAGGCTGGCGATTTTCAAAAAATCCAATCACAAGCCATATAACAGATCATATTAGTAAATATGATCTGTTATATGGCTTGTCTGCTCCTGTGCTGGTCCTTTTCGTCGGTTGGATCCAGCAGAGGAGCAGACTGAACTGTGAGTACACCAAACACTACACCTTAGCCCCAGATCACCCCCCTGCACCCCAATTAACCCTTTGATCACCCCTTTGATCGCCCCTGTCAATCACTAGTGAAAGGAAAAAAAGTGATCAGTGTAAACTGTCACTTTTTTTTTTTCACTGGTATTGGCTGTTAGGTTTTAGGGATAGTTTAGGCCCCTTGGTTAGGTAGTTAGCGTCAGTTAGCGCCCAGCCCACCGCACCGCAGTCACTTTTATTCGCTGAATAGCGTATCGCTAATCAGCATTTGTACTTTTATAGTATCTGTAAGTGATCAAAACTGATCACGGTCAGATCTATAATAGTATTAGTGTCACTTTAGTTCGCCCTCCACCCAAAACGCAGTGTTTGCCCGATCAGGCCTGATCGGTCGCCCACACGTGCGTTCACCCACGCCCGCCCCACCGCAGTGACAAAAAATATATATTTTTTGATCACTGCACTTTCATTTTACACGCACTGCGGCGATAAAAAAATCAGTTTTGATATTTTTTATCAACCGCAGCGGCCTCCGGTACTTCGCTAGCCTCCCCTTTGTAAGACAGGCTTGCTTTTTTTCTTGGGTAGTCTCAGGGAATACCCCTAAATTTAGTAGTCCAAAATGTCAAACAGGGGGTATTCTTCTGAAGAGGCCTACAGGATTCTGACCCAGTCGGATGAGGAGTGGGAACCCTCATCTGACGAATCTAGCGGGTCAGAATATGAACCTGTGGAAAGCAGTGGCTCTCTGACCCAAAGTTCGGACGAGGAGGCTGAGGTCCCTGATAGCACCAGGCGTACCCGGCCCCGTGTCGCTAGACCACAGGTTACGCAGGATCCGCTTCAAGAGCAGCAGAGTGGGGCTGTCGCTGCCAGATCACGTGGTGAGGCATACACCAGCAGCGCAGCCCTTCCTGGACCTAGTACCAGCACTGCCGTACAACATGGTGAAGTAGCGAGCACCAGAAGGGCAGTTGAAGCTGGTACGGTGGCACGTGCAGTAGTTACCCCGTCGCAGCCACCGCACAGACAGGCCCGTAGAGCCCCTAGAGTCCCTGAGGTGCTGGCAAACCCTGATTGGCAGTCACCAACTTCAGCCGCACCTGTAGTTCCCCCTTTCACCGCCCAATCTGGAGTTCGGGTTGAGACGGCTCAAATCGGTTCGGCCCTGGGATTTTTTGAGCTGTTCTTGACTGCGGAGCTCTTGGACTTAGTCGTGGCAGAGACAAACCGGTATGCCACACAATTTATAACCGCAAACCCGGGAAGCTTTTATGCCCAGCCTTTCCGGTGGAAACCAGTCCAAGTTTCCGAAATTAAAATTTTTCTGGGCCTTCTCCTCAACATGGGTCTAACTAAAAAGCATGAATTGCGGTCATATTGGTCCACGAACCCAATTCATCACATGCCCATGTTCTCTGCTGCTATGTCCAGGACACGATTTGAGACCATCCTCCGTTTTCTGCATTTTAGCGACAACACCACCTCCCGTCCCAGAGGCCACCCAGCTTTTGACCGGCTCCACAAAATTCGGCCCCTCATAGACCATTTCAACCAGAAATTTGCAGATTTGTATACCCCCGAGCAAAACATCTGCATAGACGAGTCCCTAATACATTTTACCGGGCGCCTTGGCTTCAAACAATACATCCCAAGCAAGCGTGCCCGGTATGGGGTCAAATTGTATAAGCTCTGTGAAAGGGCCACAGGCTATACCCACAAATTTCGTGTCTATGAGGGAAAAGATCAGACCCTGGAGCCGGTCGGTTGCCCTGACTACCTGGGGAGCAGTGGGAAGACAGTCTGGGACTTGGTGTCACCCTTATTCGGCAAGGGGTACCATCTTTATGTGGACAATTTCTACACAAGTGTGACCCTCTTTAGGCATTTGTTTCTAGAACGGATTTGCGCCTGTGGCACCGTGCGACCTAGTCGCCGGGGCTTCCCCCAACGGCTCGTTACCACCCGTCTTGCAAGGGGGGAGAGGGCTGCCTTGTGTAATGAAGAACTGCTCGCGGTGAAATGGAGAGACAAGCGTGACGTTTACATGCTCTCCTCCATTCACACAGACACGACAATCCAAATTGAGCGAGCAACCCGTGTCATTGAAAAGCCCCTCTCAGTCCACGACTATAATTTGCTCATGGGAGGGGTGGACTTCAATGACCAGATGTTGTCTCCGTATTTAGTTTCCCGCAGAACCAGACGCTGGTATAAGAAGGTGTCTGTATATTTGATTCAATTGGCGCTGTATAATAGTTTTGTTCTCTACAGTAAGGCTGGGAGAACACGATCCTTCCTCAAATTCCAGGAAGAGATCATCGAGAACCTCCTGTATCCAGAAGGTTCCGTGGCCCCATCCACCAGTGTAGTTAGCCGTCTACACGAGCGACATTTCCCCAATGTCGTTGCTGGTACCTCAATCCAACCGTCACCCCGAAAAAGATGTCGTGTCTGTAGCAGGAGTGGAATAAGGCGTGACACCAGCTATTTCTGTCCTGACTGCCCTGACCACCCTGCCCTATGCTTAGAAGAGTGTTTCCGGAAGTACCACACACAGGTACACCTAGCATAGGGATCACATCTCACCAGGACAGGCACACAGGGCTATTAGGGCCCATTCACTCACAGCTGCTGCAAACGTCTCCTTTCACATGGGACAAAGTGCATAACGTACTTCGCCACATCTTTGGGCGATTTGCGCTTTGCACATTGACCCATGGGGAAGGAGAGGTTTGTTCTATAAAGGTAAAAAAAAAAAAAAAAAAAAAAACACCAGTAAGCAAAAAGGTTAATGTTCAGTTCAAAAAGTTAAAGTTTCTATGTTCTCTTCCAAAGTTAATAAAATTATTGTGTTGCGGCCTGGTTTTTTCTCTTTTTTTTTTTTTTTTTTTTTACCTTCCAGGTGGACCAACCGATCGACTAGCTGCAGCACTGATGTGCATTCGGACAGAAGCATTGCGCTGCTGTCAGATTACACGCAAGTCGGTGTATGCGGCGCTGCAAGACGAGATTTCTCCTCTGCAGTAAAAGATACGTTTGCCGAGGCATATGAGCTGAGGAGGTGGCGGTGTTCATATACTTTGGCAAACACTTTGTATATATAAAAAAAAAAATCCCGGCAATGATTTATTCATCCACATCGATTGATGTGAATGGAGAAATCGGGTTTGCCAGGGCATACGAGCTAAGTGGGCATGGATGTTGGGCGGAGCTCCTATGTCCTGGCAGACGCCTTTCCCCTCCTTTTTCTTTTTTTGGCAGAGATTTTTTCATCCACATTGATCGATGCGAATGAAGAAATCTGTGCCGTTCATTTTTTTCTTTCAGCCCAGAGGCTGAACGGAAAAAAAAAATCTCATTACCTGTATGCTCAATATAAGGAGAATAGCAGAAACTCCTAATGCTGGGCATACATGTAATGATTGCGGAGACCCTCAAATGCCAGGGCAGTACAAACACCCCACAAATAACACCATTTTGGAAAGAAGACACCCCAAGGTATTCGCTGAGGGGCATATTGAGTCCATGAAAGATTGAAATTTTTGTCCCAAGTTAGCGGAAAGGGAGACTTTGTGAGAAAAAAAATTAAAAAAATCAATTTCCGCTAACTTGTGCCAAAATTTTTTTTTTTCTATGAACTCGCCATGCCCCTAATTGAATACCTTGGGGTGTCTTCTTTCCAAAATGGGGTCACATGTGGGGTATTTATACTGCCCTGGCATTTTAGGGGCCCCAAAGCGTGAGAAGAAGTCTGGTATCCAAATGTCTAAAAATGCCCTCCTAAAAGGAATTTGGGCCCCTTTGCCCACCTAGGCTGCAAAAAAGTGTCACACATGTGGTATCTCCGTATTCAGTAGAAGTTGGTGAATGTGTTTTGGGGTGTCATTTTACATATACCCATGCTGGGTGAGATAAATATCTTGGTCAAATGCCAACTTTGTATAAAAAAATGGGAAAAGTTGTCTTTTGCCAAGATATTTCTCTCACCCAGCATGGGTATATGTAAAATGACACCCCAAAACACATTCCCCAACTTCTACTGAATACGGAGATACCAGATGTGTGACACTTTTTTGCAGCCTAGGTGGGCAAAGGGGCCCATATTCCAAAGAGCACCTTTCGGATTTCACTCGTCATTTTTTACAGAATTTGATTTCAAACTCCTTACCACACATTTGGGCCCCTAGAATGCCAGGGCAGTATAACTACCCCACAAGTGACCCCATTTTGGAAAGAAGAGACCCCAAGGTATTTCGTGATGGGCATAGTGAGTTCATGGAAGTTTTTATTTTTTGTCACAAGTTAGTGGAATATGAGACTTTGTAAGAAAAAAAAAAAAAAAATCATCATTTTCCGCTAACTTGTGACAAAAAATAAAAAGTTCTATGAACTCACTATGCCCATCAGCGAATACCTTAGGGTGTGTACTTTCCGAAATGGGGTCATTTGTGGGGTGTTTGTACTGTCTGGGCATTGTAGAACCTCAGGAAACATGACAGGTGCTCAGAAAGTCAGAGCTGCTTCAAAAAGCGGAAATTCACATTTTTGTACCATAGTTTGTAAACGCTATAACTTTTACCCAAACCATTTTTTTTTTACCCAAACATTTTTTTTTTATCAAAGACATGTAGAACTATAAATTTAGAGCAAAATTTCTATATGGATCTCGTTTTTTTTGCAAAATTTTACAACTGAAAGTGAAAAATGTCATTTTTTTGCAAAAAAATCGTTAAATTTCGATTAATAACAAAAAAAGTAAAAATGTCAGCAGCAATGAAATACCACCAAATGAAAGCTCTATTAGTGAGAAGAAAAGGAGGTAAAATTCATTTGGGTGGTAAGTTGCATGACCGAGCAATAAACGGTGAAAGTAGTGTAGGTCAGAAGTGTAAAAAGTGGCCTGGTCTTTCAGGGTGTTTAACCCCTTCCCGACCACAATCTGTATATATACGTGATAGCTGCACATACCCCGTGCAGCTACCACGTATATAGACGTCAAGCCAGCTCTTTAATCCAAGCGCTGCAAAGCGCTTGGATTAAAGCTTCTGCCCGTGTCCTGCTGCTGTCACGGACAGCATACAGGCCAGTAATGCCAGCAAGGGGCCAATCAGAGTGGCCCCTTGCCGACAATCGATCCGATTGGTTAGTCTGTGCAGACTAACCAATCTGATCGCGGCAGTGAAAAAAATGCCGGTTTCATGCTCTGATCTGCGCTCTGCAGATCAGAGCATGAATTCAGGTAGGGTCCTCGTAATACCCCCCCCCCCTTCCCGATCTGTGCCCCCAATCTGTGGCTGTGCCCCCCTTTGTGTCTGCCTGCAGCTCATCTCCTAGCGGCAGCTGCCCTGATGCGGTCCGCCCCCTCCCCGCCCCACGCATTCAGTCTCACCCGCCCCTCCTGCCCCAGCCTCTCTCAATATTGGCGGCCGTACCCCCCGATCCCCCCCCCCCCTTTCCAGCGCTGCCCCCGATCCCCGCTGCCCCCGATCCCCCTGCTGTGTGTGATGGCGGCGGCTCCATTACTGAGCCGCCGCCATCAGCAGAGAGTGTCAGCTCTATGCTGACACTCTCCATTAACCCCAATAGATGCTGTGGTTGCGGCATCCATGGGGTTAACAGAGGGAGGGAGCTCCCTCTCTCAACCATCGGGGCTGCAGCGCTGTGATTGCGGCACCCGATGGTTGCCATGGCAACCGGACGCTTTGCAAAAGCGTCCGGTTGCCATGGCAAAGGCGTCCAGTGCTGCCACCTACAGGACATCTGGAAGTATTATACTTTGGAATGCAAGAGCATTGCAAAGTATAGTACAACTATCAGCCCCACTGGATCTTCAAGATCCAAGAGGGAACTGATAAAAAAAAAAGTGAAAATAATAAAAGTAAAAATAAATAAATAAAAATGTAAATTAAAAAAAGAAATTGCCTTTTCCTATAAAAAAAAAATGAAAAAATAAAATACACATATTAGGTGTCACCGCGTCCGTAACAACCGTCTCCATAAATATATCACATGATAGACCCTGTCCGATAAACACCATAAAAATAAAATAAAAAAAACAGTGCCAAAAAAGCTATTTTTGTCACCTTACATCACAAAAAGTGCAACAGCAAGCGATCAAAAAGGCTTATGACCCCCAAAATAGTGCCAATCAAACCGTCACCTCGTCCCGCAAAAAATGATACCCTATTTAAGACAATCGCCCAAAAAATAAAAAAGCTATGGCTCTCAGACTATAGAGACACTAAAACATCATTTTTTTGGTTTTAGAAATGCTATTATTGTGTAAAACTTAAATAAATAAGAAAAAGTATACATATTGGGTATTGCCACGTCCGTAACGATCTGCTCTATAAAACTGTCACATGACCTAACCCCTCAGATGAACGCTGTAAAAAAAAAAAAAAAAAACTGTTCCAAAACAGCCAATTTTTTGGCCACCTTGTCCCATAAAGTGTAATAATGAATGATCAAAAAATCCTATGTACCCAAAATGGTACCAATAAAAACCTCAACTCTTTCTGCAAAAAATGAGCCCCTGCACAAGACGATCGGTAGAAAAATAAAAAACATATGGCGTTCAGAAAACCAATCCAGCAAAATCTGCCTTCCAAAAACCATACGGCATTCCTTTTCTTCTGCGCCCTGCCGTGTGCCCATACATCAGTTTACGACCACATGTGGGGTGTTTCTGTAAACCGCAGGATCAGTGTAATAAATATTGAGTTTTGTTTGGCTGTTAACCCTTAATGTGTTAAAGAAATTTTTTTTATAAAATAGAAAATCTGCTAAAAAAGTGAAATTTAGAAATTTCCTCTCCATTTTCCTTTAATTCTTGTGGAACACCTAAAGGGTTAATAACGTTTGTAAAATTGGTTTTAAGTAACTTGAGGGGTCTAGTTTCTACAATGGGGTCATTTATGGGGGTATCTACTATATAGGCCCCACAAAGTGACTTCAGACCTGAACTAGTCCTTAAAAAGTGGGTTTTGGAAATTTTCTTAAAAATTTTAAGAATTGCTTCTAAACTTCTAAGCCTTGTAACGTCCTAAAAAAATAAAATAACATTTCCAAAATGATGCAAACATAAAGTAGACATATGGGGAATGTTATGTAATAAATATTTTATGAGGTATCACTTTCTGTTTTAGAAGCAGAGAAATTGAAATTTAGAAAATTGCAAATTTTTATTTATTTTTGGTAAATTTGGGATTTTTTCATAAATAAAGGTGATATATATTGACTCAAATATATGACTATCATGAAGTACAATGTGTCACGAGAAAACAATCTCAGAATGGCGTGGATAAGTAAAAGTGTTCCAAAGCTATTACCACTTAAAGTGACGCATGTCAGATTTGTACATTTTGACCTGGACACTGGGTCATCAATGACCCTTGGTCATGAAAGGGTTAAGCACTGGGGGCTGAGGTGGTTAAAGAAAGTTTTCCTATCTAGCTGATTTACATTGTCTAGGGCTTCATCTATTGATCCTATAGGATAATGTTTATCGACAAAGTAGGATTTCATTTTTATGGCTTCCTCCTCAAATTTGACTTCCTCGGTGCAATTCCGTTTAATTCTTCGGTAGGAATATTGATCAGCCACCTCGGTAGGTGACAGCTGGAAAAGGGGATAAAGTTATTAGTCGCTATAGATTTTTGAAACGTACTGCACTTATATTTTCCATCCTGTATCTCAATCAGTAGATCTAAATACTCTGTCTTGTTTTTAATATTTGAGGTGAAGAATAGACCTTTATCGTTGGTGTTCAATTTTTTCAGGAATTCTTCTAATTGCGAAGTTCCCTCTTTCCAAATAAAAATGACATTGTCAATATAGCGCCGCCATAGGACCAGGTCCGCCCACAATCTGTGGTCAATGGCAGTCTACTCCCATTCGGCCAAGAACAAATTAGCATAGCTAGGGGCGAACCTGGTACCCATGGCGGTGCCCTTCTGCTGTAAAAAATACTCTCCCTCAAAATAAAAATAATTGTGCTGCAAAATATATTCAATTCCCTCCAATAAAAAATTAATCTGGGAATTATCTAAGGAGGCATCTTTGGCCAACTGTCTCTTAATCGCATCCAGTCCCTGTACATGGTCGATCACTGTGTACAGGGACTGGATATCCAACTTGCCCATGATCCAGCCAGGCTCTACATCCAAATCCTCCAAAATTCCAATGATATGTGTAGTGTCTTTCACATATGACTTGGATTTTTTCACCAGTGGTTGAAGATGGGTGTCTATATATTTTGACAGATTTGAGGTTATAGAGCCTATTCCAGAAAGTATAGGACGTCCTGGGGGATTTTGCAAATTTTGGGCAAACAGTAGAAAGCGGGTAATCTTCCCTGTGTGCCCAATATAAAATCCAATTCTTGCTGGAGGAGAATTTGATCTCGAAATCCTTTTTCACATAATATTTTCAATTCTTGTTTGAATTTTTTTTTTTATATAATCACTGAGCACATTTTGCCACACAAGACATTGTGGTGCACTTAGCACGTTATTGAGACATCGACTGCTGCTATTTAATTATTTACTGCTTCCAAATATCGATTGCTACAATTGTTATTTATTGTTCATTGTTCCAGATACTAATTGTGGTCTTATATATATTTATGGTCGTCAGACCAAATCCTAGGAATTTTTATACATTTTATGATTGTGAATTTTATATTTTATTGTATGTATTATTGATAGACAACATTTAATAAATAATAATCTATGCCGCAGAGTGAGTGCTCGCGCATAACAAATTTTTTCAAATAGGAAAAAGATGCTACAATTTGCACGAGCTCACCAAAATTGGACTGTTGAAGACTGGAAAAATGTTGCCTGGTCTGATGAGTCTCGATTTCTGTCTAGACATTCAAATGGTAGAGTCCGAATTTGGCGTAAACAGAATGAGAACATGTATCCATCCTCTGATGGCTACTTCCAGCAGGATAATGCACCATGTCACAAAGCTCGAATCATTTCAAATTGGTTTCTTGAACATGACAATGAGTTCACTGTACTAAAATGGCCCCCACAGTCACCAGATCTCAACCCAATAGAGCATCTTTGGGATGTGGTGGAACGGGAGCTTCGTGCCCTGGATGTGCATCCCTCAAATCTCCATCAACTGCAAGATGCTATCCTATCAATATGGGCCAACATTTCTAAAGAATGCTATCAGCACCTTGTGGAATCAATGCCACGTAGAATTAAGGCAGTTCTGAAGGCAAAAGGGGGTCCAACACCGTATTAGTATGGTGTTCCTAATAATTCTTTAGGTGAGTGTGTGTGTGTGTGTGTGTGTGTGTGTGTATGTATGTATGTGTGTGTGTGTGTGTGTGTATATATATATATATATATATTACTGTCCTCTGTAGTATAGATATACAGTATACTGTCCTCTGTAGTATGTATATATACAGTATACTGTCCTCTGTAGTGTATATATACAGTATACTGTCCTCTGTAGTATGTGTATATACAGTTGCTAGAAAAAGTATGTGAACCCTTTGGAATGATATTGATTTCTGCACAAATTGATCATAAAATGTGATCTGATCTTCATCTAAGTCACAACAATAGACAATCACAGTCTGCTTAAACTAATAACACACAAAGAATTAAATGTTACCATGTTTTTATTGAACACACCATGTAAACATTCACAGTGCAGGTGAAAAAAGTACGTGAACCCTTGGATTTAATAACTGGTTGAACCTCCTTTGGCAGCAATAACTTCAACCAAACGTTTCCTGTAGTTGCAGATCAGACGTGCACAACGGTCAGGAGTAATTCTTGACCATTCCTCTTTACAGAACTGTTTCAGTTCAGCAATATTCTTGGGATGTCTGGTGTGAATCGCTTTCTTGAGGTCATGCCACAGCATCTCAATCGGGTTGAGGTCAGGACTCTGACTGGGCCACTCCAGAAGGCGTATTTTCTTCTGTTTAAGCCATTCTGTTGTTGATTTACTTCTATACTTTGGGTCATTGTCCTGTTGCAACACCCATCTTCTGTTGAGCTTCAGCTGGTGGACAGATGGCCTTAAGTTCTCCTGCAAAATGTCTTGATAAACTTGGGAATTCATTTTTCCTTCGATGATAGCAATCCGTCCAGGCCCTGACGCAGCAAAGCAGCCCCAAACCATGATGCCCCCACCACCATACTTCACAGTTGGGATGAGGTTTTGATGTTGGTGTGCTGTGCCTCTTTTTCTCCACACATAGTGTTGTCTGTTTCTTCCAAACAACTCAACTTTGATATAGAATATTTTGCCAGTACTGCTGTGGAACATCCAGGTGCTCTTGTGCAAACTGTAAATGTGCAGCAATGTTTTTTTTGGACAGCAGTGGCTTCCTCTGTGGTATCCTCCCATGAAATCCATTCTTGTTTAGTGTTTTGCGTATCGTAGATTTGCTAACAGGGATGTTAGCATATGCCAGAGACTTTTGTAAGTCTTTAGCTCACACTCTAGGATTTTTCTTCACCTCATTGAGCAGTCTACGCTGTGATCTTGCAGTCATCTTTACACTTTACAGTGCAGACGGCCACTCCTAGGGAGAGTAGCAGCAGTGCTGAACTGTCTCCATTTATAGACAATTTGTCTTACCGTGGACTGATGAACAGCAAGGCTTTTGGAGATACTTTTATAACCCTTTCCAGCTTTATGCAAGTCAACAATTCTTAATCGTAGGTCTTCTGAGAGCTCTTTTGTGCGAGGCATCATTCACATCAGGCAATGCTTCTTGTGAAAAGCAAACCCAGAGCTGGTGTGTGTTTTTTATAGGGCAGGGCAGCTGTGACCAACATCTCCAATCTCATCTCATTGATTGGACTCCAGTTGGCCGACACCTCACTCCAATTAGCTCTTGGAGATGTCATTAGTCTAGGGGTTCACATACTTTTTCCACCTGCACTGTGAATATTTACATTGTGTGTTCAATAAAAACATGGTAACATTTAATTATTTGTGTGTTATTAGTTTAAGCAGACTGTGATTGTCTATTGTTGTGACTTAGATGAAGATCAGATCACATTTTATGACCAATTTGTGCAGAAATCCATATCATTCCAAAGGGTTCACATACTTTTTCTTGCAACTGTGTATATATATATATATATATATATACTGTCCTCTGTAGTATATATATATATATATATATATATACAGTATACTGTCCTCTGTAGTATAGATAGATATAGTATACTGCCCTCTGTAGTATAGATATACAGTATACTGTCCTCTGTAGTATAGATATATACAGTATACTGTCCTCTGTAGTATGTGTATATATATATATATATAGTATACTGTCCTCTGTAGTATAGATATATACAGTATACTGCCCTCTGTAGTATATATACAGTATACTGGCCTCTATAGTATAGATATATATAGTATACTGCCCTTTGTAGTATAGATATACAGTATACTGTCCTCTGTAGTATATATATATATATTTATATATATATATACAGTATACTGTCCTCTGTAGTGTATATATACAGTATACTGTCCTCTGTAGTATATATACAGTATATTGTCCTCTTCCGTGTTATTTACTTTACATAGTTTAGTACCATCTGAAAAAAATATATATTTTACTGTGCAAGCCTTCTACAAGATCATTACCACCTCCCGTCTGCCCATCGACTCAGAAACGTCCATTCATAGATATAGAAACACCTCCCAGACGTTTTTAAAGTCTATACAGAGATTGCAGCTGTACGGTAATCGCGCAGCTGCAGAGCGGGTTGCCTGCTGTCAGTGACAGCAGGGCAACTCTTAGAGAAGGCAGGGACAGCGCCCAGCATCTAGCGATGATGATGAGCCTCCAAGGCGGAGCAAGGGGATCGCTATGCCAGGGCCCCTGTGGCCCACACTAGTACGAGCAGCTCTGGGGCTCGTACTAGTTTTCCGGCCCACCAGATAAGTCCACCTGAGCCCCCTACTGGTGAACTTGCATGGTGTACCCCAGAGGATTTTGAGCCCGTGATTCCTGATTTTGTTGTTTGCGAACAGGAATCCAGATTCCCACAGTGTGCTTCACTGAATATGACTATTTTAGTCTTTTTTTCAGTGACCACTTTGTGAATCTGATGGTGGGGCAAACAAACTTGTGCACCCAACAGTTCATTGCTCAACAACCGGGATCCTTTTTGGCTAGGTCCGGTGGCTGGATGCCGGTCAGTGCAGCCGAGATTAGGACGTTTTGGGGCCTCGTGCTGCACATGGGGCTAGTCAAAAAACCCAGTGTCAGGCATTACTGGAGTGGGGACGTCCTCTACCAGACCCCACTTTACAGTACGGCCATGACACGTACCCGGTTTGAGGCCATCCGGAAATGCCTGCATTATGCAGATAATGCAGCATGTCCCCCCCCCCCCAAGGTGATCCTGCCTATGACAGCCTGTACAAAATCAGGCCGGTCATCGATCACTTTGGGGCCAAATTTTTGGAGGCCTATGTACCTGGAAGGGAGGTCGCGGTTGATGAGTCTCTCGTTGCTTTCAAGGGTGTGCGAACATTTGATCGCATTAATGAAGCTTAAAATTAGAATTTTGTAAAAAGCTTCAATATTCTAGGCTCAAAGTGTTACTCTAGTCAGCTAATTAATCCATACCCCCTGAGCAAAGGGACCTCAAAATTGTGACTTTGGGGTTTCATAAACTGTAAGCCATAATCATCCAAATTATAACAAATAAAAGCTTTGAATATCTCATTTTACATGTAATGAGTCTATATCATACAGTATGTTAGTTTCACCTTTTAAGTTGCATTACTGAAATAAATGAACTTTGCAGGAAATTATAATTTTTTGAGTTTCACCTGTACATGCACACACCACCACCTATTCTGTTGACCCTGTCTTTTCTAAAGAGCGTAAAACCGTGAATAGTAACAGCCCAGTCATGTGACGAGTCCAGCCATGCCTCAGCCACACCAACTACATGAACTGGGTTAATTACAAATTACCCAAAAATATGGCTGCAAGATAACCCCTAAGCTTTTTTGGGTGTAATTCTCAGTATCTGCTCTTATTCTATATATATATATATATATATATATATATATATATATATATATATATATAGAAGATGAGAAAACGGACAGCACTCCAGGTAAAAGTAAGTGGTGTTTTATTCACCCATGTGGATGTCAACGTTTCAGCTCATACAAGAGCCTTTGTCAAGCTTGACAAAGGCTCTTGTATGAGCTGAAACGTTGCCATCCACATGGGTGAATAAAACACCACTTACTTTTACCTGGAGTGCTGTCCGTTTTCTCATCTTCCATTGACGGGGTAAGCTGCTACATCCCTAGACATAGCACCCTCCTTGTGTTATTCTTCCGGTGCCGCCATTATTTTCCTTTTTTTATATATATATATATATATACACACACTGCACAGTACCACTTCTCCTGTCCTGTATACTGGGTGTAATTCTCTGTATCTGCTCTTATTCTGTATACATGGACACTGCACAGTACCACTTCTCCTGTCCTGTATACTGGGTGTAATTCTCAGTATCTGCTCTTATTCTGTATATATGTCATGCCCTGCTCAGGCTACGTGCGGAGGTCTGCCAGATTAGCAGCACGTGTCTAGTCTTTGGTTTTGTTTTGGACTCGAGCTAGATCCGCCTCCCTTTAGGTGCACTGGGTGGGGTTGTTGGTTTAAATTACACCCACTCCCAGTGTTCTGTGCGGGTTATAGCTTCTGTCTGGCTCTGTGGAAGTAAGGAAGGAAGGATTGGCTTTTCCTGCTCAGAAAAGATAAGTTGATTGTTGTTTTCTTGTTGTTTGCTGTCTAGGCTGTTAGAGAGACGCCTGTCCCCTCCAGGTTCTGAGGGAGCAGGCTGGCTCTATTCCCCTTCACCATCTTAGGGATTTTAGGGTATTTGCAGCCCAGGCATGAGGACACGTTATTCCCACCTTAAGGGTCTGAACGTGGGCATAGCAGTATAGGGAGAGCTGGTAGGGAAGAGTCAGGAGGTGACCCTGTTCCCCAGCTTCTTGCCTAGATACTTGTTTGTTTATTTTTCTGTGTATCTGATATCCTGTCCGTTGTGACAATATATGGACACTGCACAGTACCACTTCTCCTGTCCTGTATACTGGGTGTAATCCTCAGTATCTGCTCTTATTCTGTATATATGGACACTGCACAGTACCACTTCTCCTGTCCTGTATACTGGGTGTAATTCTCAGTATCTGCTCTTATTCTGTATATATGGACACTGCACAGTACCACTTCTCCTGTCCTGTATACTGGGTGTAATCCTCAGTATCTGCTCTTATTCTGTATATATGGACACTGCACAGTACCACTTCTCCTGTCCTGTATACTGGGTGTAATCCTCAGTATCTGCTCTTATTATGTATATATGGACACTGCACAGTACCACTTCTCTTGTCCTGTATACTGGGTGTAATTCTCAGTATCTGCTCTTATTCTGTATATATGAACACTGCACAGTACCACTTCTCCTGTCCTGTATACTGGGTGTAATCCTCAGTGTGCAGGAGCCAGTGGACGGGTGTGGTCGTGTGTGGAGGAGCTCCTGCTGATTGTCCAGCCACTTCCAGGGATTTTTCCACCTTTCCCAGCCCAGGCCCTGCCTCTCTCTCCCCAGGGAGGTGGTGGGGTCCTGGGCAATGAAGCGACTGAAGACCCAGGATCCTACTTCCCGGGGTAGGCCGGCGGGAGGTAGGGGAGGTGAGCTACCGGCCTCAGTTCCATCTTCCGCCTCGGGGGTCAGAAGATCCAGCAGGAGTCGTGGTGCAGCGGCCCCTGCAGCCCCCGAAGGTGAAGCCGTGTCCATCGCCGGCAGTTCCAGGAGGGCGGACAGTAGCCCTCCAAGAGGTACGCGGAGTGCTCCTGGGGATGGGCTGGTTCCGGTTCAGGCTGACTGGAGCAACATGAAGCCCCAGGAACTAATCGCTGTTTACAGCTCCCGGATCACGGCCTACCTCCGGGAGTACGAGGAAGCGAATAGGACCCTCAAGAAGGTGAGGGAGAACCTAAAGCTTGAGAGGGGGAAGGTGGACAAAGCGGCCAGAAAACACAGGCCAGAAGTATCAAAAAAAATTAAAAACTTAAAAGAAGTTATTAAAGAGCTGCAGGAAAGAATGGGGGCCATTCTGGATAACAGTGGTCCCTTCAAGGAAAAGCTCATGAACGATCAAAGGTTTAATGAAATGGCTGGAAACAAAAAGCAGCAAGAAGATGACTCCTCTAGTGAGGAGGAAGAGTCGGACATGGGGGGGCAACCTGCGGAAACAGGCATCACCGCAGAGCAGGTATGCCTGCCCCCCACTAGTTCTGACGAAGAAAAAGACTACAGTGAGAGCAGCGGAGTTGGGGGGCAGCTTATGGCCGAAATACGCCACCTGGAGTCCCCCAAAATTTGTGAGGACATTTGTTTTGGTAATGAATTACCTGAAGATGAGCCGATGGGAAAGAGGAGAAAAACAAAGACATTAAAGCCAGAGGTGAGGTATGTCTATGTGACCCACCCTGCGTGCCCTGGGCCAGCTGAAAAGCCAGCTCAGGGCACGAACCCCACCATCCTCCCTGGCCCGGTCTCTGCTGTGGGATCGGTGCGTAGGAGTGGGGAGACAGACGTGGCAAAGATGGCGCAGGACGCCGTCCCTGTTTGCGGTAACAGGGGCGGTGAGGAGAAGCAGGAGGGGCCAGACAGGAAGGCTCCCGGGGCGGGTGGCGAGGGGGGCATGGTGGGTGGTCGGGTGGCTCCGCCCGCCTCTGCTGGGGCACTGGACAAGTGCCAGGTGGAGGTGCGGCAGGGCGGTGTGGCTGCCACTGCCCCCCTTGCAGAGGTCGTTGCCGGGATCCCTGTCCTGGGGTCTGCCTCCTCTGCACCGGTCTGCTTCGCCGCTCCCATGCGCCCTGCAGTCCCCCCTGTCGGTTTTGGCATGACAGTGGGGGACGGGGGGCTGGGGGTGGTGGGTATGGCTGTGGGTGGGGGGGTAGCGGCCGCGGGTACAGCGGTGTCCCGATCCGGAGTTGCAGGGGGAGGGTGCAAGGTGGCTGCCTCCGCCCCTCCCAATTTGTATGCCCAAGTCCTTGCTGGGGTTCCAGTCTCCTCTGCCCCGGTCTGCTCCGCTCCAGTCCCTTCCGCTGGTATTGTCGTGGCGGCGGGGAGTGGAGGCGCAGTGGGAGTGGTCAGGGGTGGAGTGGGTGGGGCTTTGGATATCCACAAAGTTGCTCAGAGCAGTGTGTGTGTAGGCAGAGAGGGAGGGGGCGGTCCTGATGCGAGTGTGGTGCGCACCGCCCCTCCCTCCTGCACTGTCCGTCAAGTGGATAAGGCCGGCGTGGCTGGGACCAGTGGTTCTACAGCCCGCCGGCCCGAAAAATCAGGAAAGACTGGTAAAAATGTGTCCAGCAAGGAGATGATGAACAAAACAAATAATGTAACCTCGGTTCCCTCTGGCCCAGCAGTGTGTGTGGGGGGAGGGGAGAGTGTGGTAGTGGGCACTGAAGAAGTGGTCACTTGTGTAAATACAGTTTATGTTAGTGGTGTTGCCCCGGGCCCTGATGGAGGGGTGAGTGTTGGAGGTCGGCCGGCCACTGTACAAGTGGACGGTGCGCCTCATGTAGCCCCTTCAGAGGGGTCTGGAGTGGCACCTGCTGTAGAAAGGTCTGGGTGGGGTGGGGGTGGGCCCGGTCCGGCTGCCCCTCCTGCGTCGGTTACGCCTGGCAGAAGTTATGCTGGTGTGGTCGCCGGCGCAGGGGGGGAGGGGCGGTCCCCATTGTCCTCCCCATTACCAATGTCTGGTGACGGTAACTTGCAGCGGCAACTTCTAGAGGCTCTTAGGAGAGGGGAGAATTCCATTACAGTAGGGGGGCAGCAGGTGGATCTATCCTTCTGGATAGACAGGCATGGCCTGCGTGCCTTCCGAGAGCAAGGCGGGGGCGAGACCACCTGGTCCTAACCCACAACCGGCCCCGGGTCAACCAGGCGGAATGCTGTCTGTCTGAAATGGAGAGGCAATGAAGCGTTCCCTACCAGGAAGAGGGTGGCAGAGCTTCTCTTTCGGATGGGCATCAGGGCATGTGACATATTTGCCCTGATACATCCGTATGGCACCCGGGAGTTTGATGTCAGTTTTGCCCGGCCAGAGGGTCTTTGAACTTTTCTGGTCTGGGTATGAACTGGCAAAAGACCAGCCGGACTGGCAGGGGTTTTTTGTGCAAGCGATAACCCGCCAGAATGAGGTCAAGAAGGTGACAGTTCTCACCCGTAACGAGTCACTTTCTTGTGTTGACATCTTGACCTGGTTGAGCAGGTACGGGGACGTCCAGGGTCTTCCTAGCAAGAACCTGTATGAGTTTGGCATCTGGTCGGGTGCCTGGACGTTTCAGATTAAGTTGAAACATTCAGGGGGGTCGGTTTCCCACATACCATCATCTGCTTTCCTTGGTCGGCATAGGATCATGGTGTTCTACAGGGGGCAGCCTAAGCTGTGTTACAAGTGCGGCAGCCCTTCGCACTTCAGCGCCAGCTGCCAAGTGCAGAGGTGCGCGTTGTGCGGGGGTGAAGGCCATCTAGCTGCATCTTGTGGGCAGATTAGATGCAACCTCTGTAGTGAGCTAGGGCACCCGTTCAGTCGTTGCCCTCGCTCTGTCGCCAACGTGGCTCGTGCACGCGCGGAGGCGAGTCGGGAGGCCCCCACCGCCGAGGCGAGTGCTGGCGAAGGCGACAGGGCAGTGGGGTCGATGAAGAGAAAAGATGGCCCGTCCCAGCAGAGACGGAGGGAGAGGCGTCAAATGGAGAGGGGGCAGGTGGAACCCCGTCCTGGGGTGATGCCTGAGCCCTCCCAAGAGAATGCCTCTCCTAGAGCTGAGACCCTGGGAGATATCGAGGGGAATGAGGAACTCAGGAGACTAGACCGTTCCGAGGTGACTCTGTCCTCTTGCTACGAGAGTGCAACAGAGGGGAGTGAGACAGAGTCTAAAAGAATAAGAAGGAAACGTCTGACCAAAAAAAGATCTAGCCCGACTAGAGTGCCTGTGGAAGGCAAAGCCAGCTCCCCCCTGGACCTCTCTAATCCTGACTCTCTTCCCCTGGATCTTTCCAACCGGTACCTCACCTTGGATGAGATCTCCGCCTCCTCTTCTTCCGGGGAGGAGGTTCAAGGTGGGGAGCCGGAGGGGCAAGAGAAGGAGCCTCTGGAAGGGCCCGCGCCCCCCTCCGGTGAGGATGCAAGGTCCTCGGGAGGTGGGGCGGGTCCAGACACTGGGAATGGGAATGACAAGGGTGGTGCGAAGGGGGAGGCGGTGGTGACTAATGAGATGGACACCACTGTCTCTCTCAAAAGAGATCGCGCCACCTTAGGGGGTAGCCCCAAGAGGGGTAAGAAGAGGAACAAGAAGAACAAGAAGGGGAAGGGAAGGAAGAAGGCCGTCTAACTTAATCACTCTGTATGGCGGCACTCACTCCGTTGACGCTGGCGACCATTAATGTCGCCAGTATTAAATCGGATGCGGCTAGGTTTGCAGCCTTTGATTTTCTCAGCCGGGTTGAAGCTGACATTTTATTTTTGCAAGAGACCAGGCTGCCAGATTTGGCGGCTGTGTATAAAGCAAAAAAGAAGTGGAGGTGCGGTCCATCATATTGGTCTCTTGCGGCTGAGCCGTATAGCGGAGTGGCGGTTCTTTTTACCGCACCAGTAGAAAGCCGACGAGTGATTGAGTTAGAAATGGGGAGGTGTTTGATTCTAGATGTCCTCATGAAGGGTCAAGAGCTTCGCCTGATAAACATCTATGGTCCCCAAACCAGGTGGGATCGGAAGCGTCTCTTTATGAGGATCAAACCTTTCCTTTTTACGAGTCGGCAGGTGGTCTTTGGCGGGGACTTTAATACAGTCACAAGGTCCCAAGCCCGGGGAGGCGCCAGAAACCGGCTGGCTTATGATAGTGTATCCCTGAATAGCATAGCTAGCGAGGCTCGCCTGGTGGATGTCCACATTAGGCACACCCCAGGCCACGGTGGTTTCACTTATTATAGATGTAGTCAGATTAGGTCTAGAATAGACAGGTTTTATTTAAAGGAGGAGACTACTTTTTCACCTTTAGAGGTGGTAGAGGTGGAATTCTCTGATCACTGTCTAATTATGTTCTCTTTGAATGTTGCAGAATCCCCCCAAATATGAAGAGGCTATTGGAAGCTAAATTCGGCCCTCCTGGAGGAAGCAGAGGTGAGACAATCCTTTAAGGACTTCCTTCAGAGTCAGGTAGAGTTGCTGGATCTTTGTGACACTAAGTCTGAGTGGTGGGAGATATTCAAAGATCGGGTGGCAAAATTCTTCCGCCAGCTCTCGAGCCTCAGGTCCCTGAACATGTACCGCTTGTATCAGGGTCTGAGGAGGAAACTCGAACAACTGGTCTCGACTGGAGGTAGCCGAGAGGATATCTCCAGGGTGAAATCTTTGCTTAAGAGGTGCCAGTACGATAGGCACACATCTTTGGTTTTTGAGAGGGATTTCGGGAAGTACCGCTCGCCCGACCCTTACAGAAACTGTAAGATGTCAGTGAAAAGTAAGTTGGTGACGGGACTGGTCGATGGTACGGGATCTCTGGATAGGTCCAGATCAGGGATCTTGGAAATCGTCAAGTCCTTCTACTCGTGCCTCTTGAGGAAGAAGGATCTGAATTGGGACAGGATTTCGGCTTTCCTGGCTGAAACCATCCCTGAGTCAAGAGTAGACCTCTCTCTTGGCGTTTTGATAGAAGAAATCAGAGAAGAGGAAGTCAGCCTGGCGATCGAAGGGCTTGCCCTAAAGAAGTCGCCAGGCCCGGATGGCTTAACATCCGAGTTTTATAAGACCTTTAAGGACTCCTTGGTTCCCCTCTTGACTAAGGTATTCAATGAGTGCCTTTCCTCGGGTGCTCTGCCGAAGTCAATGAGGAGGTCAGCTCTGATCCTTATATCAAAGGGTAAAAATCTGAGCCGTATTGAGAATTGGCGTCCCATAGCGCTTCTCAATACGGACAGAAAGATCCTGGCCAAGATACTGTTTAAACGGTTGGTGCAGTTTGCGCCCCGGCTCCTTTCGGAGACCCAACATTGCTCAGTTCCAGGCCGCAGCACGTTTAGTGCTGTGCTCGGTGTCCGAGAGACAGTGGAGCAGAGTAGGGCGGGTAACTGGAAGGGGTACATGCTGGCTTTAGATCAGGCAAAGGCTTTTGATCGGGTTGACCACGAGTTCCTCTGGGCAGTCCTTCTGAAATATGGCCTGCCGGGAGGGTTTGTCGATTGGTTAAAGATCTTGTATGCGGGGGCAGAGAGTTTCCCGCTGGTGAACGGTTGGTCTGGCAGCCCTTTTGAGGTCGGGTCTGGAGTCCGCCAGGGTTGTCCATTGAGCCCGCTCTTATACGTGTTTGCGATTGATCCTTTTATTAGGAGGATTGATCGGGGACCGTTAGCGGGAGTCAGGATGAGTCTGGAGGAGCCAGAAGCCACTCTGAGGGTGGTGGCGTATGCCGATGATGTCACTGTTTTCGTGTCCTCGGGAGGGGAGGCGGAATACGTGATGTCGGAGGTAGAACGCTACTCGGAAGTCTCCGGGTCCGTGATTAACCGGGATAAGTGTGAGAGTCTCTGGCTGGGAGGGGGTGATCCATCTTTCGGTCTCCCGGACACCCTCCCAGAGCCCCAGTCGTCAGCCAAAGTCCTAGGCGTTCAATTCGGCCATGGGGATTATCCCACCCAAAATTGGGACAGCAGGCTGACTATCGCCGCTCAGAAGGTTGACCAGTGGAAGGGTTGGTCTTTGACCCTCAGGGAAATGGTGAACCTGATCAAGACTTACCTTCTCCCTTTGCTTATCTATTTGGCCAGTGTATGTGTCTTGCCAGAACCTCTCTGGACTCGGGTTTACAGTCTGTTCTTTCAACTGTTATGGGGGAATAGGCTGAACCTAGTCAAGAGAGAGGTGACATACCGTACGAGGAGATTAGGGGGGTTGGGTATGGTCAACCCAGTGGTGTTCCTTGTGAACACCTTTGTTAAGATCAACCTGGCAAACCTCTGGAAAGAGAGGGCTCCTCCGTGGGTAGTCTCTTGCAGGGGTTGGTTTCGGCCTTTCTTCCAGGAGTGGGAGACAGGAGGGCAAGTGAAGGATTTGCGTACACCTCACGGATATCTTCCGGCTTATGTCACCCCGATTATGAAGGTGATCCGCCAGTGGGGTTTGGGAGTGAGGGAAATCAAGACCCAGTCAAGGAGATCCCTTGACTAGAGGGTCTTGTTGACCCACTTCTGGAAGCCCCTGGCCCTTAAGGATTGCCCAAGCCGGGATCTAGACAAGGGGTTACAGTTGTTAAATTCGGCAAGGATCCCCTTGAAGTTTTGGGACTTGGCTTGGCGCTGCTTTCACGGGAAGCTGTATGTAAGGGACAACTTGAAGTACAGGAACTCTGATGAAAGGGGTTGTCCCCGGGAGGAGTGTGGCGACATACTGGAAAGTAAGGAGCACTTCCTGCTTCAGTGTCCCTTTAATACAGAGGTATACAAACGGGTGGGTGCATCCATTGGCTGTCCTAGGCTAGCCAACCTCTCCTATGCGGAATGGGCTTATGGAGCATTCAAAGGTTTGGGAGGAAGGGACCCATGCACAGCTTTTATAGTTAGCATAGTGATCAGGTACTTCACATGGAACGCACGGTGTTTAGTTTCAACCCAGCAGAAAGTCCTCCCTGTGGAAGAGGTGTGTAGGAACATTCTAGGTGACCTGGCGAAGGTTCGCTCTCTTGAGTGCGAGAAGGTGTGTACGGATGGGGTCTCTTACCTCTGGAGAGGCTTCACCTTTGATGTGCCTTAGCCTCAGTAGCACTTTTCCTGGTGTTGGGCTGAGGCTTTCACATTAGGTTTTTGTTTTGTATTTAAGATGAGTTTTTGAAGGAAGGTTTGCAAATGACTGAACTTGGGCCTTCGGGTGGATTTTAATATTGGTTTGTATAGATTGATATGGTTGTTATAAGATGTATATATTGTATGATAGGGTAAGTGGGGTGTAGTTAGGTTGGGTGGGATGGGGTGGGGAGGTTCATATTTTTGTGTGGGGAGGCCTGCATCCAGCCCTGGACTATGCGGACATAGGAGGACATGAGGCGAGGGGCTGGGTGTGGGTGGTGGAGGAGGCGGAGGTTGGCCCTGGGTGAAGGTGATGGGATAGATTGGTAGGGTTAGTATAGGTTTGTTTTCTCATATATGTGTGTAAAAAAAATAAAAAAAAAATTTAAAAATATAAAAAAAAAAAAAATTATTATAGTTATTTGATATTTCTGTTATGATTATTTTATGTTTATTATTTTTTATTGTAAGAAGTTGTTATTTAGTTTCTGTTCTGATTCATTTGTATAAATTTGTATATAGTCGGGGCTCAGCCGGATCGGATGTTTACGTTAGGCTAGGTTTCATTTTCTCCCTTTTTTTTTTTTTTTTTTTTTAGTAGGTATGAATGAGATAGTATGCATGTAGCTGGGCCAGTAGGGTAAGTGTATATACTTTATAACTTGTTTGGAAAATTTTATGGCAACGTTTTTGTATTTTTATATAAAATTAAAAAAGAGTTCCTCAGTATCTGCTCTTATTCTGTATATATGGACACTGCACAGTACCACTTCTCCTGTCCTGTATACTGGGTGTAATTTGTATTGTGTTTGTAATTTATTATGTTTTGAGTTCTATATTTACCCTAGAGTTTGTGTCTGAAAACTCATTTATGTGGCTGTTCTACGGTTTAAATTCATTTTGGGGTGTGATAAAGAAATTGTGATTACTACTTTCTGCTGATTAGGTTAGCAATGTTTGGTGTGTATGTAACTGAATGGCACAGTGTGTGACGACACCATCATCACTGATGATAACACCTGGCGACTTGTGGGGTGGATTGTTCTTAATTTGCGCCAGGTATACTGTTTCTTTGCCCATCCTTTTGGGGAGGCAGTCAAGGACCTGACCTATTTTTTGATGTGTCTTTCCTATAGCTGTCTGACTTCCACAGCAACTTGAATAAATTATGCAATGCCTTTTGGTCTGACTAACAAGCCAGCAGATGTATGGGAAATGACCTGCTAATTACATCACCTGTGGATTGCATTACCCCCATGCTGTGTATTAGGAGCTGTGCAGCCTCTCTGGCTGAAGTGGAAAAGCTGTGTAATCGGAATGACACTATGCTGTCAGAATGAACTTACAACCAATGATGGAACAGCAATGATGATCTCCCACCAGTCCTATGGGGGCCAATGCACTGAAATGGCGGCTGACCCAGTCATCGGCGGCTATTCTACAGGACATCAGACTAGGGACTACAGTTCCATCTGGTGGACTTTAGAACTGCTCTTCTGCCCAACCTCGAGCCTAAAGATTTGGTGTGAGGGTCAAGGTTGGGACGATTGGGTCACCTGGCCACATGCCTCGCTGTACACTGCCAGCTCCCTAAGTTTGACGCTACCTCCACTTGGTGGGTGCCTGCCCAAAGTGGGATGCTACTGACCAGGGTACTTGGGCCTGGGTCCTCCCCCTTACTGAAGGTGCAAAGGTTTAATCCCTGATGAGCCAGTGGAAGGGTAAATCGCTGTCACCTGGTCCATCCTGTGTCCTTGCTGGGACTGTACTATATGCTGTTGTACCCTCACCCTGTGTTGTCTGAGTAGTGTTCCACCCACGGGAAAGGAGCACGGGCATTCTGTGGTATGAGCCCTGGCCCTGCACGGTCTTTATGAAGATAGGCAAGCCAGATAACGAGAGCACCCACTGACCCCGTGTCTACACACAGTGCATTACCTACAGTAACAAACATTCTGTGCATCAGAATATCCTGATGTACAGTAAGTAATGAAAAATAGTAAATGATGGTGGGTCTGTGTATGCTCTCTGTATGTTTGTATATGCCGTATTAAACAGCACTCTGGAAACTCAAAATTATATAAACTCATGCCATACTCACTATAAAACATATACCAGTACTAATGCTATACTTTTGATTTATATGTGAGGTTCTTGGCAAATACATTTTATGCAAAATATCCCTCAACTACAGTAAGGTGAACTTTTTAGGACGGGAACTTGCACTAAATGCTACATCTTTTTTTTCCAGCTGGCTCCCAATAAATTTAGGGAAGGCAGGTTCCTCATATGTACTGAGCCCACTCTGTATCCTACCTATGCTGGTGCCAACTGGCCTCCAATGAATATAGGAAGAGCAGCATTAAGCTTTATAGTGCATTCATCAACGCGTGAAAGAGATGTTTTAGTCAGGAGTGCATGACCCAAATGTTGTCTCTAAATTTATTGGCGGCCAGTTGGCAGAGGTAGCATTTAGCTTAGGTTCCCGTCCAAAAGAGGTCACCTTAGTGTAGTGGATGGGCACAAATGATTTTGATCATATACAGTACAGACCAAAAGTTTGGACACACCTTCTCATTCAAAGAGTTTTCTTTATTTTCATGACTATGAAAATTGTAGATTCACACTGAAGGCATCAAAACTATGAATTAACACATGTGGAATTATATACATAACAAACAAGTGTGAAACAACAGAAAATATGTCATATTCTAGGTTCTTCAAAGTAGCCACCTTTTGCTTTGATTACTGCTTTGCACACTCTTGGCATTCTCTTGATGAGCTTCAAGAGGTAGACCCCTGAAATGGTTTTCACTTCATAGGTGTGCCCTGTCAGGTTTAATAAGTGGGATTTCTTGCCTTATAAATGGGGTTGGGACCATCAGTTGCGTTGAGGAGAAGTCAGGTGGATACACAGCTGATAGTCCTACTGAATAGACTGTTAGAATTTGTATTATGGCAAGAAAAAAGCAGCTAAGTAAAGAAAAACGAGTGGCCATCATTACTTTAAGAAATGAAGGTCAGTCAGTCAGCCGAAAAATTGGGAAAACTTTGAAAGTAAGGGCTATTTGACCATGAAGGAGAGTGATGGGGTGCTGCGCCAGATGACCTGGCCTCCACGGTCACCGGACCTGAACCCAATCGAGATGGTTTGGGGTGAGCTGGACCGCAGAGTGAAGGCAAAAGGGCCAACAAGTGCTAAGCATCTCTGGGAACTCCTTCAAGACTGTTGGAAGACCATTTCAGGGGACTACCTCTTGAAGCTCATCAAGAGAATGCCAAGAGTGTGCAAAGCAGTAATCAAAGCAAAAGGTGGCTACTTTGAAGAACCTAGAATATGACATATTTTCAGTTGTTTCACACTTGTTTGTTACGTATATAATTCCACATGTGTTAATCCATAGTTTTGATGCCTTCATAGTCATGAAAATAAAGAAAACTCTTTGAATGAGAAGGTGTGTCCAAACTTTTGGTCTGTACTGTATATTTGCCAAGAAACTCACATTTTTACAGCATTAGCACCAGTATTTTTAGTTTTTTTTTAGTTAGGATGGCATTAGTTTATATGTTCTGTGCTTCCAGGTTGCTGTTGCATTGTTTGCTTTTTCATTTTCAGCTATGGTGATCCGCACATTTGTGTATGCTGTATACATAGCGTTGACACATTCTGCAGCACTATACAGACATTATCATCACTCCCTGTCCCCAGTGGAGCTCACAATCTACGTTTCCTATTAGTACTGAATTTCTTTGGAGTGCGAGAGTAAACCCATACAAACACGGGGAGAACATACGAACTCAATGCAGAACATACGAACTCAATGCAGATGTTGTCCTTGGTCAGATTCAAACCCAGGACCCCAGCGCTACAAAGCACCAGTGCTAACTACTGAGTCACTCTATACATGTGTGTGTGTGTGTATATGCTATATGTATGTGTGTATATGTTGTGTATGTACTCTATATTGTATATGTGAGTATATACTGTATATATGTAGACACCAAGAGCTTGACTCATTCCTTTCCATAGGGACAAGCTGAGGGCGAGCCCCAGAAATTTGCAGCAAAGTCTGAATGTTCTACGGTGGGTTTTGTCATGGAGCTTTTCCCAGATTTTGCAACAGAATCTACACTTTGCTTTGGAAAGTGTAAAGTCTAAGGCCAGACCTTAAGAAAAATGCTGCAAAATATACATTTTCTCTGGATTTTCTGACTGACATTGGAAATCTACAACACTGGCAGTGGGGGTGCAGGGGAGTTTACTTTACCCTCGGCTAAACCAGTGAGAATAAAAAAAATAATAATCCTACGGTGAAATATAATATAAAACATGAAAAACATCCCATACATCTAATGATCCTGTCTTTCTTCATTTCTTCCCTCTTTGTACAGACAGGGTAAATTTTATAGGTCATCATCGATCAGATCTTATTAGCAGGATAACAGATGTAGATCCAGTTCTACGTGGTCTCTGGGACCATGATCTACTGACTGAGGAACAGTACAATGATGTGATGGAAAAGAAAACATCCCGGGAGAAGATGGAAGCTCTGTGTGATATCATCAGTCACTGGGAGAACACTGGGAAGTTTACGGCATATACACTTCTCAGGAAATACAGTAAAGAATTAATCAAACACTTGGAAGCACAAGCAATGAAGATAAGAATTTTACATCACGGGGGTATGTCTAGAACATTGTGTGACACTTTACATCTGGTTGTCTTTAGATATAAAAAAGTGACTGATGAATTCTCTTCAGCAAATGTAAAGCAAGAAAGGGAGAATCATTCAGGGGAAATGCTAGGGGCAAAGCTTATGTACCAAATTCTCAATCCACTCCTACACCCCACTGTGCCAAAGACAAACTGTGGTTGGATATTAATTTTAAATTGTGACTGAAAATTCATGTTTAAAGGGCATCTGTCAGCAGATCTGTACCTATGACACTGGCAGACCTGTTCATATGTCCCCACATTGCTGAGAAAAGTGATGTTTTAACATATGCAAATGAGCCTCTAGGAGCAACAGGGGCGTTACCATTACTCCTAGAGGCTCTGATCTCTCTGCTACTGCTGGGGCCTCTGCACTTTAATTGACAGAACTAGGCACCAAGGGCGTAGCTATAAGAGGTGCAGAGGCAGCAGTTGCTACCGGGCCCAGGAGTCTGAGGAGGCCCAAAAACCCTTGTGCCACATAAGAAGTCACCGGTATTATAGAAAGTGCATGCTGGTCAATTTACACCTCTGATGGGGGGAAGGGGTTAAGTCAAGCATTTGGCATGGTGATGGGGGGGTGTTGTTTCAATGTTTGCCTCAGGAAGCACAAAGGCAACGGGCTTCCCTGCCCCTGGCCACAAAGCACTGAGGGAAGGGGGCCCCAGCTGAACTGCACCAGGGCCTATAATTTAGCTAAGCCCCTGCTAGGCAGTGTAGCTGTGATCACACCTGGTCCTGTCAATAAAAGTGCAGAGGGTGTGGCAGTTGCAGAGAGAGCTAAGCCTCTAGGAGTAACAGCAACACCTCCTTTGGTCCTAGAGGTTCATTTGCATATATAAAAAAAATAAAAATCTCTGAAATGGGCCTGGAAGGATGATAATGAGGAGGAATGCTGTGACCCCTGGCTCCAAGCTATGGTGTCAGACTTTCCACAATCTCATCTTTGTCCCCAATAACAAAGTTGCACCTTTCAGAAGCCAGGGAGGTGCCTACTACTACTACTACTACTACTACTACTACCTAATAACTTCTACTACTACCTACCACTACTACCCCCTACTAACTGCCACTACTACCCCTACTACCCAGATGGCTGTAGCTGCTACTTCTGCTACTCACATTATGACTCTGAGAGGATGAGTCCTATGTCTTTCATTTTGCACTCTTCCACTAATTTCTATAAAAGAAAAGTAATGGGTTTCCTATGAATGAGAAGTCGCGGGTTTGTTAGACACAGATTATTGAACAGTACTAGCAAAATTGCAAGTGTGTTTTCTGTAATTTAAAAGACAGAGGAGCAATTAAACGTCTATCCATTTCTACAATTACACTGCAAACTGGTATTGACAATTTACTTTGGGAATAATGCAATGTTTGTGGTGACATTTCTTTGAACTATGTGTGTTTAATATTTCCACAGCCATAGATATATACTTCTAGATTCCTAGGTGCACACAGTGTTAGATCCTGACTTCTGAATCCCCCCTGACTTGCTGTACTGATAAGTGATGGACAAACATCTGCTGGTACGGTTCGCGAACGCGATCAAATGTTCGCGAACCGCAAGTTCGCGGCGGGTCCCATTCATTTTAATGGCAGGCGAACCTGAAAAACCTTCAGCTCATATTTGCAGCCAAGAAATAATTACTAGAAGTGCACAAATAGTCCCACAACATGGACAGTGACATCCCAGATGTATTATTCGAATTTGCGATCTCCATTAATTATTTTTTTTCAATGTGAAATATCGGCAATATAATTTTCGCGTACGCGCATGCGCACACCAGTTATAATTATTTTTTCCAATACCATTTGTCACAGTGTGTAGCAGAGGGAACACAGCAAAACCGCAAACAAATGCTGCACTACCCAAATACACTATATAGAAAGTATATTATTGGTATATAACACCCCGCTTCTATCAGTTGTTTTGGGGGGCGACTGGTATATCAGTTATAATTATTTTTTCTAATTGGGTTTGTCACTCTGTGTAGCTGTAGTATCGCTGCAGAACTGCTCACCAGTCACCACCACTGCTGCACAATACAAATCCTCTATAATATGCTTTCTATGTTAGAAAGTACACTGCTCAAAAAAATAAAGGGAACACAAAAATAACACATCCTAGATCTGAATTAATTAAATATTCTTCTGAAATACTTTGTTCTTTACATAGTTGAATGTGCTGACAACAAAATCACACACAAAAAAAAAATGGAAATCAAATTTTTTAACCCGTGGAGGTCTGGATTTGGAGTCACACTCAAAATTAAAGTGGAAAAACACACTATAGGCTGATCCAACTTTGATGTAATGTCCTTAAAACAAGTCAAAATGAGGCTCAGTAGTGTGTGTGGCCTCCACGTGCCTGTATGACCTCCCTACAACGCCTGTGCATGCTCCTGATGAGGTGGTGGACGGTCTCCTGAGGGATCTCCTCCCAGACCTGGACTAAAGCATCTGCCAACTCCTGGACAGTCTGTGGTGCAACGTGACGTTGGTGGATAGAGCGAGACATGATGTCCCACATGTGCTCAATTGGATTCAGGTCTGGGGAATGGGCGGGCCAGTCCATAGCATCAATGCCTTCGTCTTGCAGGAACTGCTGACACACTCCAGCCACATGAGGTCTAGCATTGTCTTGCATGAGGAGGAACCCAGGGCCAACCGCACCAGCATATGGTCTCACAAGGGGTCTGAGGATCTCATCTCGGTACCTAATGGCAGTCAGGCTACCTCTGTCGAGCACATGGAGGGCTGTACGGCCCTCCAAAGAAATGCCACCCCACACCATTACTGACCCAATGCCAAACCGGTCATGCTGGAGGATATTGCAGGCAGCAGAACGTTCTCCACGGCGTCTCCAGACTCTGTCACATCTGTCATGTGCTCAGTGTGAACCTGCTTTCATCTGTGAAGAGCACAGGGCGCCAGTGGCGAATTTGCCAATCTTTGTGTTCTCTGGCAAATGCCAAACGTCCTTCACGGTGTTGGGCTGTAAGCACAACCCCCACCTGTGGATGTCGGGCCCTCATATCACCCTCATTGAGTATGTTTCTGACCGTTTGAGCAGACACATGCACATTTGTGGCCTGCTGGAGGTCATTTTGCAGGGCTCTGGCAGTGCTCCTCCTGTTCCTCCTTGCACAAAGGCGGAGGTAGAGGTCCTGCTGCTGGGTTGTTGCCCTCCTACGGCCTCCTCCACGTCTCCTGATGTACTGGCCTGTCTCCTGGTAGCGCCTCCATGCTCTGGACACTACGCTGACAGACACAGCAAACCTTCTTGCCACAGCTCGCATTGATGTGCCATCCTGGATAAGCTGCACTACCTGAGCCACTTGTGTGGGTTGTAGACTCCGTCTCATGCTACCACTAGAGTGAAAGCACCGCCAGCATTCAAAAGTGACGAAAACATCAGCCAGGAAGCATAGGAACTGAGAAGTGGTCTGTGATTACCACCTGCAGAACCACTTCTTTATTGGGGGTGTCTTGCTAATTGCCTATAATTTCCACCTGTTGTCTATTCCATTTGCACAACAGCATGTGAAATTGATTGTCACTCAGTGTTGCTTCCTAAGTGGACAGTTTGATTTCACAGAAGTGTGATTGACTTGGAGTTACATTGTGTTGTTTAAGTGTTCCCTTTATTTTTTTGAGCAGTGTATATTATAAGCAGCCCCAGCTAGAAATGACTGGGCCCCATAGCAAATAAAATTTATGGGCCCCCCCCTCCCGAATCTTCCACACCCACATACCTCTCGTACCTTGCTGCCACATCCGCAGCTCCTCATGCACTTGCGAAGGTTACTGAGACTGAGCACAGACAGTTGGTCACTGGCAACGCATTTGTGCCAGTGTAGGAAATGTATGAATCTAAATGTCTGTGTATAAGGGTCCATTCACACGTCCGCAATTTCGTTCTGCATTTTGCGGAACGGAATTGCAGACCAAATCATTTCTTCGGTCATTGGTGGCAGCGGCAGTTCCGATCGGAGTCCCAGCAGTGTAATGCTGGGGCTCCGATCGGTTACCATGGCAGCCAGGACGCTACCGAAGTCCTGTCTGCCACGGTCAGTTACTCTGCAGCAATATACTTACATGCGCTGTGGCCACCTGGCGCTCCTTCTTGTAACTCACAGGTCTGTGAGCCGCATTGCTTATGCTTATAGCAATGCGCCGCACAGACCTGTGATGAGTTACAAGAAGGAGGAGCGCCAGGCGGCCACAGTGCATGTAAGTATATTGCTGCAGAGTAACAGCCACTCAAATTTATTTATTTTAAATCCTCAGCCGGCAGCCCGGGACCCCAGTGGTGTAGGGCCCCATAGCCATTGCTATGGCGATCCCTACGCCACTGCCCCCCTTTCAAGATCTTCCCTACCCCGGCCTGTGCTGTTTGACGTCACTCCCTGGCCCCTGCTGCTGGGGAGCGCACAGAAGCTGATGGCTCTCTGCTTCACTATTCGGCTGTCCCTGCTGCATCCTCAGGACACAGACAGTAGATATGCCTCTGCCCTCCCGGAACAGTGGCCGAAATCCAGGAGGCCGACTGCATCAGTCAGTACAGCCAAACATTAGGCTGCTTTACACTGTGTTTGCAAAGGGCATAAGTCAAGCGGAGGCCATGAGAGCGTCCACTGCGTCCTCCCCCCAGGATGTGCTGCAGTGGTTTTTTTGGGCAGTATTATATAGTGCAGTGGACGGTGCTGTTCCTGTACAGTTCTTTTTTTACAATGGTAGCCTAAGGGCGACATATGCAGGTATACGCCTATACACTGCTCTCACCTCACTGCAGTGCTCACTCGCCCTCTTCCGGCCAGTACAACTCTGCCGCGGCCGCAGGGAGCAGAACCACTCCCTCTCCTGCACGCACGGCTCTGCCAGGCTCCGCCCCCTATGTGAAGCGGCCCGCAGCCCGTGCCATGCAGGTATAGTTAAATAGGGCTTTACTCTCTGTCTTTTCTGGAGGGGGCAATTGCGACCGCTGCGACACCTATAGCTACGCCACTGATTATAAGTATATTACACCCCTCAGTAAGTCACACCTATCGATAGCACACCTGAAAAGGACTTTTGTGGCCCTATTAGCTAGCGTTTTGTGTCCCTAACAGCCTGTCCCTGCTCCACACAGCAACCTCTCCCTACACTGACAAAAGACTGAATGTAAAATGGCGGCCAGATCAGGTTTATTTATAAGGTAGGGGGTATGTCCATGTGCTGAAAAGTCTCCATTGGCTGTCCTGTACCACCTGATGGATGTGTCATGGGTCAAAATTCTTCACAATGTAAAAGAATATGGCGGGCGCGAATATCACCATATGTTCGCATGTTCGGCGAATCGCGAACGAGCAAAGTTCGCAGCGAACCACAAGGCCATCACTAGTACTGATGGCCCGCAGCACCATCCAATGATGTAATGATGATTCATTTAGTATAATACAGCACCAAATACTTGAGGGACTCAGGAGAGTCAAAATGTTGCTGTATTTGGCGCTATGTTATACAAAATAAATCATCACTACATCAATGGAGAGTGCGGCGGGCAATCAATGTTGCATATAAAAACATGGAGAACATCCCCAGGCATGTAATGATCTTGTATCCTTCTTCTTCAATTCTATCCTACTCTACAGGCTGTAGATTCATAGACATTCACCAATCAGTTCTTATTAAAAGGATATCGGATGTAGATCCAGTTCTGCATGATCTTCGGAACCAAGGTCTACTGACTCAGGAACAGTACAATGATCTACTGGAAAAGAGAACATCAGAGGAGAAGATGACAGATCTGTGTGATATTATCAGATATTGGGAGGATACTGGAAAGGATGATGCTTTCATAGTTCTCCGAAAACACAACAGAGCACTTTTCAAAGACATGGAAGCAGAGGACAATATAAGGAGAATGGATCTGTTAAAGATCAGGTGTAAGTCTAGAACATTATGTGATATTTTATATCTGATTGTCTTTAGATATAACCAAGGGGTAATGAACTCTCTGTATGATCTGTAAAGCAAAAAACTTTTCTTCATCATATAGATTCTTTGTTTCTGTAGAGAAAAGTCCTGTTTACCCGGAAGGATCTGATGGCCAGAAAAGAAGACTTTGGGTGCTGGTCAAAAGACACAATCATTCATCAGAAGATTGGTGGCACCTTTACACTGGGCACTAGAGATGAGTGAATCAATTTGTAAGAATTGATTTGTCTCATCAGTTGGGGTTCTGCATCTGTGACCGGGTGTCCCCGATGCTAAGGATGCTTGTCCCAAAGCTTGATTGACTGGCTCAGACATCTCAGCAGCAACTGCTTGTGCACCTCTAAACTTTGGGTAGTGGCCCACAAACAGTTGCTGCTCCTGTAGCGGAAGCAAAGCCTCTGCATTTGGGACGCTACCCAGAGCAGTGACAAATGCATAAGATTTTCAGGGTCAACCAATATATCTGATCCTGTCAATCAAGCGGCACGGTGAGTGTCCTCAGCTTCTGGGATACCTTGTCACAGATATAAAACCCTGCTTGGTGAGACAAATTGATTCTTACACATCGGTGCACTCTACTGGGCACTTGTTGGGAACAAGCACTTCTAGTTACTCTCCAATAATGGCCCAATTGGCAGCCCATGGAAAAGAGCCTTTAGAGTCCAATTCCAGTTAACAACAATAGTAATAAAAAGAACCATGAATAGCTAAGATGGGAATGACCCTTCATGTTGTAAATTCTTTACCCCTTTCCCTCTAGTTTTGTAATTGCCAATATTTTGGTTCTTTTGTATTTTCCACTTGATGTTACTTTCTGTCGTTCTGTGTCCACTCATTGGAGATAACTCCTTAACATTAATTATGTAGCAAGGGTTGGACAGTATTATTACAATTATCAATGTGTCTTCTTCAGTAGATAAAGATCACTTTGTGAACAGACACAGGTATGATCTGATTTATAATATAAAGGAAGTGAACCCAGTTTTAGATGATCTTCAATCCAATCATCTGCTGACTGGAGAACAGTATGAAGATCTACAAGCGATGACCACTCCTGTAGAAAAGATGAGACGTCTATGTGATATTCTCTGCCATCAGTCAGACACAATGAAGGATCAGTTCTACAATTCTCTCTGGAGATACAACTACACCGCCATCAGTGATTTAGAAAAAACAGATGAGACATCAAAATCGGCAAAATCTTACCACATGTCACGAGGTAAGACTCATAAACCCATAAAGGAGATCAGGAAAATTATTATTTTATTTTGCAGCTTTTATTTGTTTTCCAGTGAGAGAATTAAGCTGCAGACATTTGTCAGAAAATTGACTTTAAATGCAAGTCCAATATCAAATCTATCAGTAGTCTTCAGAATTTGCACCCTGCTGCCATTTTATCAACTTATTAATTTTAAACCACATCTGTCAGCAGATTTGTCCCCATGACGCTGGCTGACCTGTTCCATGTGCACTTGGCAGCTGAAGACATCTGTGTTATTCCAATGTCCATATGTGCCCACATTAGTGAGGAATATGAAGTTTTAATATATGCAAATGAGCATCTAGGAGCAACAGGGGTGTTACGGTAAGAGCAGTGAGACTATGGAGCTCTCTGCCTGAGGAGGTGGTGATGGTGAGTACAATAAAGGAATTCAAGAGGGGCCTGGATGTATTTCTGGAGTGTAATAATATTACAGGCTATAGCTACTAGAGAGGGGTCGTTGATCCAGGGAGTTATTCTGATGCCTGATTGGAGTCGGGAAGGAATTCTTTATTCCCCTAAAGTGGGGAAAATTGGCTTCTACGTCACTTTTTTTTTTGCCTTTCTCTGGATCAACTTGCAGGATGACAGGCCGAACTGGATGGACAGATGTCTTTTTTCAGCCTTATATACTATGTTACCATTACACCTGGAGGCTTGGCTCCCTCTCTAACTGCTGCGCCCTCTGTACTTTGATTGGCAGGTCCAGGCAGTGTAAGTGTGATCACGTCTGGCCCTGTTAACCAAAGAACAGAGGGAGCAGCAGGTGCAGAGAGAGCTGAGCCTCTAGGAGTAATGGCAACGTCTCCTTGCTCCTAGAGGCTCATTTGCATATATTACAACTTCTGTAAGCAATGCGGGCACATATGAACATGGGACCAACACAGATGCCTTCAGCTGCCAAGTGCACATGTAACAGGTCAGCCGGTGTCATAGGTACAAAACTGCTGTCATGGCTGACCTCCTCAATCAGTTGCACACTATACATGCAATAGATATACGGGGTGGCCCACAAAAAAGAAGCCTGTCTACAGTATCTTCAAATCAAACTGCCTAATAGTATATATATCTTAGTTGTTCATAGCAATCAGAGCTCAGCTTTCATTTTTTCAGAGCCCTGTAGGAACTGAAAGCTGAGCTCTGATTGGTTGCTATGGACAATTAAGACAGATTTATTATTCAGTTTGATTTGAAGATATTGGAGGTGGGTTACTTTTTTGTGGACCACGTAGAAAAGGATTCTTTATGGTAAGAGCAGTGAGACTATGGAACTTTCTGCCTGAGGAGGTGGTGATGGTGAGTACAATAAAGGAATTCAAGAGGGGCCTGGATGTATTTCTGGAGCGTAATAATATTACAGGCTATAGCTACTAGAGAGGGGTCGTTGATCCAGGGAGTTATTCTGATTGCCTGATTGGAGTCGGGAAGGAATTTTTTATTCCCCTAAAGTTGGGAAAATTGGCTTCTACCTCACAGGGTTTTTTTTGCCTTCCTCTGGATCAACTTGCAGGATAACAGGCCGAACTGGATGGACAAATGTCTTTTTTCGGCCTTATGTAATATGTTATGTAATATGTTATGTACTATGTTATGTACTATGTTATGTACTATGTTATGTACTATGTTACTCTGTAGTATTTGTGGTCACCAGTAGAGACAGTTGAAGTGGAAGAAACTATTGGATTGCTCATGGCAGCCATGTTTAGTTATCATTTTGTCATGACCAGCACAGGATTAGGCTTGGTCTAGTAGAGGATTTCCAGTCACTGACCAGTGACTGAATGGTCAACTTTAGGTCTCATGCAAACGAGGTCCACAAAATGCACAATGGAGCATATGTGGACAGCACCCTATGTGCTGACTGCATCTTTTGTGGCCCCATTGAATGGGTCCACATCCAACCCTAAAAAAATGTGGATCGAATGTGGACAGAAAACAGTCATGTCAATGAACCCTAAGTCTGGAATTAGACTTTGACACCATATGATGTTAGAGATATAAATCATCTATATCCCTGGTATCACATATAAATGTGTGGCCACGGTAATGTTTACTCAATGTCAGTACACTTCTCTATGAAGGCATATATGGCCAACTATACAACCAGTCATGGTAATGGTCCCAACGGTCATATGCCCCACAATGGCTTCAGGCAAAGCAGTGATCCTCACTCACAGTATGATCCTTGTATTCCTCTCTCTACAGCTGGAGATAATTTCATAGACAAACACAAAGAGGATCTGATTGAACGAATACAAAATGTGCTCCCAGTTATAGGGGATGTGTATCGTGAAGGTCTGCTGAATAAATATGAGCAAATTTATATAACGTATATATCAGATCCAAAGACCATGATGAGACGTCTGTATGACATCATCAGACACTGGGATGATGATAATAAGAAGGAGCTTATTCAAATTTTGTACAAGCACAATCCCAGCCTCATTGAAGATTTGACAATGCTGGAAGGTTTTTCCAAATTAAAGGAACCTGGTAAGTGTAAATATGATCCATGTCCACGGGGTCTACTCCTCTGTATGCTAAATTATTGTCACCGCCAGCTCTCTGAGAAGATCTGGCAGACGTTCTTCTGTACCTCTTGCATGATGTTCTTTGTTTTGGTTTCACTTTGTCATCTCCTTTCCTTCTCCCAGCTGTCACCTATTCACACTAATTGCCTCCCTTTATATTCTCTCCCATACTGCCTCACTTTGCGGTTTATACTACTTCCTGGATTGAAGTGATCACTGCTGGAGACTTCTGTTACTGCTTGTTAAGATAAGTCCTTTCTTGTATTGTGTTTCTTTGCTGGCTTGATTCTAGGTGACCCTGACTCCCTCCGTATTAACTGCAGGGAGCCGGTGGTCGTGTCCCCTCACTATTATAGGGTTTTCAGGTGTCACACAGTCTAGGTACGAGGGCATGCAATCGTCTACCTCTGAGACCCTTGTATGTGCTTAGCAGTCAGGGTGAGCTCTTAGGGTTTTCAGGGGTCACCTTTATGCTCCTTAGTTTGGGATCAAGCCAGTCTGATGTTTATCCATAACTTGACCGAGATATTTATCTCACCCAGCACGGGTATATGTAAAATGACACCCCAAAACACATTGCCCAACTTCTCCTGAGTACGGCGATACCACATGCGTGACACTTTTTTGCAGCCTAGGTGGGCAAAGGGGCCCACATTTCAAAGAGCACCTTTAGGATTTCACAGGGCATTTTTTACACATTTTGATTTCAAACTACTTCTCACACATTAGGGCCCCTAAAATGCCAGGGCAGTATAACTACCCCACAAGTGACCCCATTTTGGAAAGACACCCCAAGGTATTTTGTGATGGGCATAGTGAGTTCATGGAAGTTTTTATTTTTTGTCACAAGTTAGTGGAATATGAGACTTTGTAAGGAAAAAAAATAAAAAAATAAAAAATCATAATTTTCCGCTAACTTGTGACAAAAAATAAAAAGTTCTATGAACTCACTATGCCCATCAGTGAATACCTTAGGGTGTCTACTTTCCGAAATGGGGTCATTTGTGGGGTTTTTCTACTGTCTGGGCATTGTAGAACCTCAGGAAACATGACAGGTGCTCAGAAAGTCAGAGCTGCTCCAAAAAGCGGAAATTCACATTTTTGTACCATAGTTTGTAAACGCTATAACTTTTACCCAAACCATTTTTTTTTTTTTACCCAAACATTTTTTTTTTCTCAAAGACATGTAGAACAATAAATTTAGAGAAAAATTTATATATAGATGTCGTTTTTTTTTGAAAAATTTTACAACTGAAAGTAAATTTCGATTAATAACAAAAAAAGTAAAAATGTCAGCAGCAATGAAATACCACCAAATGAAAGCTCTATTAGTGAGAAGAAAAGGAGGTAAAATTCATTTGGGTGGTAAGTTGCATGACCGAGCAATAAACAGTGAAATTAGTGTAGTCCAGAATTGTAAAAAGTGGTCTGGTCATTAAGGGTGTTTAAGCTAGGGGAGCTGAAGTGGTTAATTTGCTGCCACCACTCTTCTTATTGAATCGGGGCGAAGAGAACCCGGTTAGCTATTCCTAAAGGGAAAAACGGTTATTTGCAACCTAGCTAACCAATCAACAATGTGTAAAAATAAGACAATGCGGTAGTATGTCTCCTTTGAGGACAGAGTTCTTAGCATAGACCATATAATCAGGTAACTAGGGAAAAACTGGAACGATTAAAGCGTTAGTTTTATTATAAAAACTACACACATAAATATACATTAAAACTGCCAGTCGAACAGATTGGTTGGATAGAAATAAGTAAGAGATGAAAGGGAATAGAATGTCTGTAAGTTCAGAATTACCGTAGTAGAGTCCAGTAAAAGAAAGTCTTTGCAAGGAATATTCCAAAATGTCCAGCGGACCGTCATGATGTTATTCGACCTTAGATGGTAGATCAAGGACCAGGACCTGAGTGGGTCACTGTGTTTTACCCACTCTGGAGCTGGGAGTGACTATGACATGCACAAGTCCAGCTTTGGGTAATTGGAACAGGGGGCAGTTCTTGCCCCAGAGAGAGAAAATCTGACAGAATCCATGCTTTGCCAGTTTCTCTGTACCCGTAAGTCAAATAAAAAAATAGAATTCATATTTACAATGAGTAGAACTTTACGAATCATCTGATACCAAATATGACCGGAAGACAATACCGTGTGTCTGAGAACCTTTATATCTCGAAGCAAGAATCTCCGATTTGTGTGAGGATTTCCTGGAAGGTGTGTTAGAATAACCTCAACCATTTCTGAAGAGATTGTTCATTCCGTATTTTCCTAACCCATGAAACATGAAGAAAATATGGGAAAAAATATGCAATCTATGGATTGGAGGTGACTTTAAAGGTCATCTCCCTTCTTGTACCAACCAGCTGCGTGATAAGGATCTGTCATTTTCTTGAAGTTTCTGACCAGGTTTAAGGGTGTTAAGACCCCTGCTATGCTGGGGCTGCTCAGACTAGAGAGAGGGCACTTTTATGGGGTTTTGTCAAGATAATATCAGATTGATGGATACTTAGCCTGGCAGGAGTTTCTCCTAGGGCCAGGAAGAATCTAGGATTGAATTAACTTCTGGGTTGAGAGATTTTTAACTCTTTGTGTAAATGAGAGGGCTCTTGTGATTCTGTAATTTTAAAACAGGATGCATTCGCGATTTCTTCGGTAATCGGTATTGCCGAGATCGCGAAAGCGTCAAAGGTGGGCGGAGATTTATCAAACTGGTGTAAAGTACTGGCTTAAGTGACCATAGCAACCAATCAGATTCCTCCTTTCATTTTCATTGCTCCTTTGGAAAATGAAAGGTGGAAGCAACTAAGTCAGTTCTACTTTACACCAGTTTGATAAATCTCCCCCATAAGGACTACAGATCGAGCTGACAAAGCATCCATCTAGAGGAATTCAGTGAGAAGCCGGAATAGCAGTCTGACCAGAGAAACTGAAGCCATGTATATGACAAACTTTAGAGAAGTAATAAATAGATTAGCGAATTTCTGAAATATTTGATTCGGCCAGTTCGTCGAATTTTCAAAAACACGTTGTGAATTTATTTGCAGTGAATCGCAATAAAAAAAACAGCTATTTCCGGGCTGCTGAGAGCCTTTATAGTGGTGTAGAACACTGTGCCTTGCAGTAACACGCATACGGAGTCTGCTGTGGTAGTGAAACAATACTGTGAATCAGTATGACATGCAGATGACAGGCGTCGCTCTTAGAATCACTGCACACTTCACTTATTTGGGCAGTCACGGGGACAAAACCGACAAAATAACTCAAGTATGAACTCAGCCTTACAGGTCGGTGTTAACGCAAAGAAGAAGCGCACTCCTGTTCTATTAAACACTTATACAAGTAGAGCCCCCGACAGAGTGGAGAGGGTGTCAGCAGTAAGTTTGTGTTGACGTCACTGATTATTTTGCCCTTCCTAAGAACCGTCGTTCAGAGGAACCCACAAAAATAACCCACAAAAAATGGATCTTGTCTGGGGAGTATCTGCCTTCACTCAGTCAGCATTTGCTCAGTAATCCATCAGTATTCCTAATGCCAAAGAAAAGGAGTGAATCTAAAACAGAAATGACACGTGAATGGAATATTTGCATGTCTTCTGTGCTCTTGGCTACCAAATCAGAAGCCAATTCTGATGGGACCATACAGGCCTTACAGCTGCTACACAAACAGGATCCATTGTGCGTCTTATGTTTCTCTCCTTCTGACAGATCAGAAGAAAGGTCAAATAAATGGTGATTTCAAGAAGGCCAAACAAGGACAATAGTGACCCCTTCATAGAGTGGGGAGGGTGGTAACAGCATGAGAAGTCCACAGATTGGCCCTATGACATAGTGGTGAGGTGAAAGCAGCATGAGGAGACCACCAAGTGGCACAATGACAGGGTCTGGAGGTGGCGGCAGGATCAGGAGGCCACAGAGTGGCACAATGACAGAGTGTGGAGGTGGCAGCAGCATGAGGAAGCCACAGATTGGCAAGGTGACTTAGTGTGGAGATGGCAGCATCAGGAGGCCACAGAGTGGCACGGTGACATAGTGTGCACATGACAGCATCAGGAGGCCACAGAGTGGCACACTGACATAGTGTGGACATGGCAGCATCAGGAGGCCACAGAGTGGCACACTGACATAGTGTGGACATGGCAGCAGCATGATAGCACAGGGTGGCAAGGTGACATAGTGTGGAGATGGCAGCATCAGGAAGCCACAGAGTGACAAGGTGACATAGTGTGGACATGTATTCACCCCAAAGATACACAACACAGCAAGTATAAAGTACAAATAGATTATTTTATTGTTCATAAATACATAATAGTCTATGGGTCATGGGTGAACACATGAAACCTCCCTATGTCCCAAAATAGTAGACAGAAAGGTAGAAGTGCTTAGTGCATAAGGACAAGCACATCTGGGAGGAAAAAAATAATAGTATACAGACCAGTGCAGTCCTGACCCAGACGCGCGTTTTGCCATCGCTTCCTCAGACGGACAGGTTTTCTTTCCTCCTGAGGAAGCGACGGCGAAACGCATGTCGAGGTCAGGACTGCACTGGTCTGTATACTATGAATTTATTCCTCCCAGATGTACTGTTTGTTCTTATGCAATAAGCACTTTATTTCTTGTGGCTAGGTTTTCCTACCTTTCTGTCTACTATTTTGGGACATAGCGAGGTCTCATGTGTTCACCCATGACATTATGCTTGCATTCCTGTGTTGTATCTTTCCTGTGTATGCTAAGCTGTTTTTTTTTAGACTATTATGTATTTTTGAACAATAAAATATTCAATATGTACTTTATACTTGCTGTGTTGTGTATCTTTGGGGTGAATATATAAGCTTTGTGACTCACAGCAACTATTTTACTAGGAGCCTTTAGTGCTGTTTGGTGTTGTGTATAGTGTGGACATGGCAGCATCAGGAGGCCACAGAGTGGCAAGGTGACAGTGTGGAGATGGAGGATCTAATCTTCTGCATCAGGCATTGGTGGGTGGAAATCCTGGTTGATCCACGCCTGATTCATCTTGACAAAAGTAAGTCTCTCCACAGTTTGGGTGGACAGGCGAGTTCTTCTTGGGGTAACTATGGCCCCCGGCACGCTAATCACCCGCTCTGATGCCACACTACTGGCCGGGCAGGACAGCTTTTCCAGGGCAAACTCAGCCAGTTGTGGCCACAAATCCAGTTTGGCTGCCCAGTAGTCCAGCGGATCTTCAATGATGGCTTGCAGGGTGCTATCAAAGTATGCCACCACCTGCTGGTTCAGGTCCTGCTCTAGGTCTACCTGTTGCTGGTGAGTAGTTACTTCACTATGCGGTTGAAAAAAGCTGCTCATCATCAACTCTAGTCTCAGGCTGCTGCTGATGGAGCTGCTACTGCTCCTGCCACCCCTCCCCTCCCCACCAGCCATGGCAGTGGAACGTGAGCGCAGAGGCCCCCCACCCCGGTCAGACCTGCGAGAGGATGGACGATGGTGCAGATAGGCAGTGGCCAACTGACTACATGGGATGTCTCTGTAGTAATTAAGTTTGTCCTCCCTCTCAGGGGGTGTAAAAAAGGCCCCCATTTTGGACCAGTAGCGAGGGTCCAACATGGTGGAGAGCCAGAAGTCACCCCTCTGCCGAATGGTGACAATTCGGCTGTCACTATGCAAGCAAGTGAGCATGCAACGGGCCATTTGTGCAAGTGACTTGGATGGACTCCCTGCCTCCATCTCAACTGCACACTGCCACGGTGTGTCTGGGTCCTCTGTCTCGTCTTCCTCATCTCCTTCTTGATCTTCTGGTTGCTCCTCCTCTCCAGTCCTCCTCCCCCTTCTCCTCCTCTTCCAGTTCAGCCCCGACAGGGCTCATGTGGCAGTGAGATCTAGGCGCCACGTCTCTAGTCCCGACCAGCCATTGTTACCAGTATCTGTTCCAGGACATGAAGCAGTGGAATGACGGCGTTCATCCCGTAGTCCTGGCAACTGACAAATAACGTGGCCTCCTCAAAGGGCCTGAGCAAACAGCAGGTGTCACACATAGGCTGCCACTGGCTGACATCGCAGTTACACAGGGTAGTACTCCTATTCACTTGGATTATCAAGAAATCGTTGATGGCCTTTCTCTGTTCATATAGTCGGTCCAACATATGGAGGGTGGAATTTCAACGGGTGGAAACGTCGCATATCAGCCTATGTTGGGGGATTCTGTTCTGCCACTGCAGCTCAAGGAGGGTGTGCTTTGCAGTGTACGAGTGGCTGAAGTGCATGCAAAGTTTCCTGGCCATTTTTAGGATCTCTTGCAGATGGGTGGAAAACTTCAGGAACCTCTTAACAACCAGATTGAACACATGTGCCATGCAGGGAGCATGGCTCAGACTTCTTTGACGCAGCAACAACACTATATTCTTCCTGTTGTCGTTCACCATGGTTCCAATTTTCAGTTGTCGTGGAGAAAACCAGGATTTGATTTCTTGATTAAGGACATGGAGCAGTTCCTCCCCTGTGTGACTCCGTTCACCCAGCCAAACCAGGTGCAGAACAGCATGACACCTCCGTGCCCTGCACATGTGGTATGTTGGAGGGCACTGTGAGTTGTCCCTGCAGTGGAGGCTGAAGACATGGTGGAAGATTAGGAGGCAGAGGCGGACGTTGTCGCAGGACCAGCGGCATGAGAACGTGTAGGTGGAAGCAATGTCACCTGGCCAAGTTACTGGTGTGGCTGTGCTGCAACCACATTCAACCAGTGGGCGGTAAAGGACATGTATTGTCTCTGACCGTAGTTACAGCTCCACACGTCGGCGCTACCGTGCACTCTGGCAGACACCGACAGGCTCAAGGACTGGGCCACCTTCTGTTGTATATATTTGTGCAGGGCTGGTACTGCCTGTTGGGAAAATAAATGACGGTTTGACACTCTCCACCTCGGTTCGGCACAAGCCATCATTTCTCTGAAAGGTGCAGAGTCCACCACTTGCAAAGGGAGGACCTGCAGCACCAGCAACTTGGCCAAGAGCACATTCAGCTTCTGCGCCGTTAAATGAGTGCACACATACTGTTGTCTCTTGGCAATAGCTTCAGTGATCAATTGCTGATGGAATGACTGACGAGGAGTAGGAGGAGAAGGAGTATCAGGACCATCAAAAGATGGCAATGACAGACAGCTCCCTTCAGCTGAGGTGGCGGAGCCTTAACTGCCTGCAATGGGGTGCGTGCCACTGGGTGATGCAGCAGTTGCTGCGGCAGGCTGGGCCACCATATCGGAGCCATGGTTGTCCCAGGCCACTTTATGGTGATGCTGCATATGTTGACACAGGGCCGTGGTTCTAACATTGGCACCCTGGACACGCTTCACCTTCTGCCCACATATTCGACATATGGCCATGTTTACCTCCTACAGCACCTTGACAAAAAACTGCCACACCGCCAAGTAGCTGATTTTACCTCCAACACTCCGCACTGACTGACTGCTAGTGCTGCGGCTTTTGTGGACCCGTGCACCACTCCTTTGCGGGCAGGTAGGCTGCTGCTCAGCGGGTGGTCTACCCCAGGCACATTTGGCTGCCAACCTCCCACTGCTGCCACCCTGCTGACTCCCAGCCATGCTATAACCTTGCTGGATCAGCCGCTGCCTCACGGGCCAGCTGCCACCCTCTTCTCCCGATCATGATGAAGCCCCTTCAGGAGCCTGACCGCTCTCAACACCACCTCCACTGCCACTCTCCTCATCACTAACTTAGCGGAGGAAGTGGCAGATGTCTCCTCCAGATCTTGGCTGGCCAGTAGCTGCTGACTGTCCTCTAGTAGCTCGTCCTCGCTGTATAGTGGAGTTGAGCCCACAGCATACATAACTACTCTGGCTGAAGGAACAGCAAAGGACATAGGCAGGTTGAGGACAGGTGAGGACACAGGGCCTGCTCCCAGGCCATGCCAACTAATGGTTGTGTCTGACAAACCCACCGACTGTTGGCTGGGGGTGTCTGATGTCACTTGGGATGAAGTGGATGACTGAGTTAACCAATCAAGAACCGCTGGGTTACTGGTCAAGACAAGACCGCTAGATTACACCGGGAGTTCAAGCCTCTCGTTGCGACTCCTGCTGTCACGCCCCCTTTATCTGCTGTGACCTCTGCCTGCGCCAGAAATATTTATGCCTCTGCCACTCCTCTGTGCATGGCCTGGCACTTCTCTGTCTGACATACCTTTAGCTGAACTAAATAAATTAAAAGCAAATTAAAACACCCCTAAAAGCCCAGAATATATTTTTCTTTTTGGACACAAATAGGCCACTAAACATTTTTAGCACAAATACAAGTTAACGTGAAATGCGTTTATTTTTCTCATAGTCGACTGAAATAGACCACTAAATGATTTTAGCATAAATAACAACAAAAGTGACCTGCGTATATATAAGGCTTTTCATATGACTCTCCATAGCGAAACGATTCCTCACTATCCTTTCCCTGCACTAGTAAATCTCCTTTTTACGTTTTTTATTTTTTTTTAACAATTAGGTTTTCTTTCACTCTCCCTAGCACCTGCATACATGTCTCTCCCTACACAAAGTACTCTGGTGAATGGTAGAATCTAAGATGGCCGCCGTATTTATAGGGCTGTGACATCACAGGGCTGGCTGTTGATTGGCTGCATGCATGGCATTATGGGTCATCTCACCTTCCCAGAGTTCCTTGCCCCATGTCCTCACACGCATGGCGGACATGTTACCAGCATCACAGAGGGCTGTCAGAATGCAGCATTTCCAGGCCTTGCTGCGAGAGATGATGCATTATGCTGTTGCGGGAGCTGGCAGAGGAATTTCCACCCAAAGCAAAACAGGTGTGGGTACCAATCCTACCGCGCCTGCAAGAAGAGGGTGGTTTGAAGATGTGTTGGTCATTTCGGATATGAGATCATTCTTGCAGCCAACCCATCGACAGCCGCCTTCCGGATCCAGCCTCAGGAAACGCCTAGACCGACAGGTGTCTGACTACATTGGGTTAACGGCCGATGTGGACGCTCTGAGAAGAGAGGAACCCCTGGACTACTGGGTGTGCAGGCTTGACCTGTGGCCAGAGCTGGCACAATTTGCCATGAAACTCTTGGCTTGCCACTCGTTGAGTGTCCTGTCCGAAAGGACGTTCAGCGCAGCCACATAATCACTTGATTTTTTCTGTCCTGTGAAGTAATATTTTTTGGGGCCTGTAGTCCACTTGCCTGCAGTAAAATTGATATCCATTGACCACCTAATGTACCTCCAGCCATATAATCACTTGAACTTTTCTGTCCTGTGATTGCCTAATTTTTGGGGCCTGTACTCCACTGGCCTACAGTAAAATTGTTATCCAGTGACCGCCTAATGTACCTCAAGCAACATAATCACTTGTTCTTTTCTGTCAGTTGAATGCCTAATTTTTGGATTCTGTACTCCCGTGGTGTAAAATAAAATCTTTCTAGGCTCCAGCAGGGCACATTTTTGAGCCTTTTAAGACCCACAAAAATGTCCCCTGATTAAAATACATATTTTTTGTGGTAATTTTTGCCATTGATTCCCCTCTGGTATGTCACTGTCCATGTTGTGGGACTATTTGTGCACTTCTAGTAATTATTTGGTGGCTGCAAATATGACCTGAAGGTTTATCAGGTTTGCCTGCCACTAAAGTCAATAGGGTCCGCCGCAAACGAACGGTTCGCGAATATTTGATTGTGAACACGTGTTCACAAATTGTCCCGGCCAATGTTCGTCTATCACTATTCATAACATTAGTTTGCCCTTTATCAAACCATTACTTTGTATGTGTTTTTGTATGTTTGTATATGTTAGTGCAGTAGACTGTAGAAGGATCTGGGCCCCTACTGCTCTCTGCTTCTGACTTCAGTCTCAAAGTGCAGGAAATATCATAGAAAGCCCTCTCAGCCAATCACTGCCTAAAACCAAAAAGGACAACAGGATGCACTGAGGGTTGATACGTACATAAAAATGGAAATCAATCATGCGTGCCACAGTGGAATGCATCGGGAAGTAACTCTGTGTCGGCATAGTCTAAAGTTAGTGTTACATTGTTAATGCCGATGCAATCGAAATGGAACTGTAACTTTTTTCATTATACAAAATATAGGAAATCTTCCCTGCATGGGAGCCATGTCTACTGTGGCAATGTGAACATTGAGGTGTTGTTTCCCCAGGTTCCAGTCCGGGACTTAGGCCATGCTCATGTCCAGGGATCCTATTTAATCCTGCTACTGGATCCTGGGTGGGTCTCACTCTGGAGAGTGTGCAGACAGAGGCCTGGTGAGGCTCTGTCAGTGTGGTCTCAGCTAGGCAAGGCTGAGGGGCCATGAGGCTAGGCAATAGCCTGGACGTTGGGGGACTCAGCGACACCTGGGAACAAGCATTGAAAGGTCAGAGTCGGGAGGACTGCTAGACCACAACCCCCTCCAAAGGTACTGCATTTGTTACAGCCTGAGGGCTGGTGGACTGTATGTCTGGGGTAAGCCGCACCTGGTTCCATGTGTGAACGCTATCGTATAGCTGAGTTAGGGTTATGATGTTTATTATGTTTAGGTAGAGCCCAGACGGGCAGGCTTTTGTTTTATGCCATGTTGTGTATGAAGAGTGTCAAATAAATCGCACTGTTTGGACCTGAAACCCAGTGGTTATTAAGATAATTCTGTGAGAATGACCCCCGAATAAGAGACGATCCCTTACACTACATATAATACATTATATAATGGAGCACATGGCCATTCAACACACAATTATCACCCTAATTATTACCAACCAACGGAACTAAAAAGTGTAAAAAAAAAAGTTTAACTTTTTTTATCTAAAAAACTTAAATATTAAACATTCAACACCTTTTTATTTTAAATATACAGTATTTGGTTTATTTAGTTCTGTGCAAACATGTTAGGCAGGTTTGGAAATGCTACAAAGTAGGAATGCTAAAATAAAAGGGATAATAGTTTATTTTTATCAATTAACAAAATACATGAATGAACAAAAGAGACCTCTAAGTCCTGTCATTATTTAGTTTGACCGCCCTTTGCCTTCAGTATCAGTTCTTCTAAGTAGACTTGCACACAGTTAGTGAAGGAAATCGGTAGGGAGGTTGTTCCAGACATCTTGGAGAATTAACCTCAGATCTTCTGTGGATGCAGGCTTGCTCGAATCCTTCTGTCTCTTCATGTAATCCCAGACAGACTGGATGATGTGGAGATCAGGGCTCTCTGGGGACCATATAATCGCTTCCAGGAATGGCATTGGCTGGATATTTGGAGTTGTTGTCCAGAATAAATTTGGAGCCACGGAAACGCCTTCCTGATGGTATTCCATGATGGATCAGTGTCTGCCTGTATTTCTTAGCATGGATGACACCATTATTCCTTACCAAATACCCAACTTCCCTTGCTGAAATGTAGGAAATATTCCTTACCAAATACCCAACTCCCAGAGGAAATATTTACATTAAAGGGGTTATCCAATTTCAATAAACCCCCCCCACATGTGCCGGCCCCTCACAGGGAATATACTTACCCTGCTCCCTATGCCACTCCTAAAACTGATTTACAATTAAGTAGAATCCTCCCAAAAATCTTGTTTCCTTATGTTACTGCTGTCATGGCTGACCTCCTCAATCAGTAGCACACTATACATGCAATAGATATACGGGGTGGCCCACAAAAAAGAAGCCTGTCTACAATATCTTCAAATCAAACTGCCTAATAGTATATCTATCTTAGTTGTTCAGAGAAACCAATCAGAGCTCAGCTTTCATTTTTTCAGAGCCCTGTAGGAACTGAAAGCTGAGCTCTGATTGGTTGCTATGGACAATTAAGACAGATTTATTATTCAGTTTGATGTGGAGATATTGGATGTGGGTTACTTTTTTGTGGACCGCGCTATAGTATTTGTTGTCACCACCAGTAGAGATAGTTGAAGTGGAAGAAACTATTGGATTGCTCATGGCAGCCATGTTTAGTTATCATTTTGTCATGACCAGCACAGGATTAGGCTTGGTCTAGTAGAGGATTTCCAGTCACTGACCAGTGACTGAATGGTCAACTTTAGGTCTCATGCAAACGAGGTCCACAAAATGCACATTGGAGCATATGTGGACAGCACCCTGTGTGCTGACTGCATCTTTTGTGGCCCCATTGAATGGGACTGCATCCAACCCTCAAAAAATGTGGATCGGATGTGGACAAAAAACACAGTCATGTCCATGAACCCTAAGTCTGGAATTAGACTTTGACACCATATGATGTTAGAGATATAAATCATCTATATCCCTGGCATCACATATAAATGTGTGGCCGCTGTAATGTTTACTCAATGTCCGTATACTTCTCTATGAAGACATATATGGCCAACTATACAACCAGTCATGGTAATGGTCCCAACGGTCATTCGCCCCACAATGGCTTCAGGCAAAGCAGTGATCCTCACTCGCTGTATGATCCTTGTATTCTTCTCTCTACAGCTGGAGATCATTTCATAGACAAACACAGAGAAGATCTGATTGAACGAATACAAAATGTGCTCCCAGTTATAGATGATCTGTATCATGAAGGTCTGCTGAATGAACTAGAGAAAATTCATATAACGTACATATCAGATCCAAAGACCATGATGAGACGTCTGTATGACATCATCAGACACTGGGATGACGATGATAAGAAGGAGCTTATTCAAATTTTGTACAAGCACAATCCGAACATCATTGAAGATATGCTGAAATATTTTTCCAAATTAAAGGAACCTGGTAAGTGTAAATATGATCCATGTCAACAGGGTCTTCTCCTCTGTATGCTAAGAAGTGTATTTAATTTGAAGAAACCTAGAAGCGAGAGGAAAGAACACTTGTCCACTAATCAGTTTGATAAGAATATAACCTAAATGAGCTGTTAGGAACATAGATGGGGGGAGATTTATCAAACTGATGTAAAGTAGTACTGGCTTAGATGACCATAGCAACCATCAGATTCCACCGTTCATTTTTACAGCTCCTTTGGAAAATGAAAGGTGGAAGCAACTTAGTCAGTTCTACTTTACACCAGTTGGATAAATCTCCCCCTATAAGGACTACAGATCGAGCTGACAAAGCATCCCCTCTAGAGGAATTCAGCGAGAAGCCGGAAGAGCAGTCTGACCAGAGAAACTGAAGTCATGTATAAGACAAACTTTATAAAAGTAATAAATACCAAAGGTAAAAAGGATTTTTAGCTGAAAAATAATTACAATAAAATAATAAAAAATACCCCAAAGACATAACTAGAGATGAGTGAATTTCTAAAAAAATCTATTCGGCCGGTTCATAGTAACATAGTACATAAGGCCGAAAAAAGATATTTGTCCATCCAGTTCGGCCTGTTAAGTTGATCCAGAGGAAGGCAAAAAAAAAACTGTGAGGTAGAAGCCAATTTTCCCCACTTTAGGGGAATAAAAAATTCCATCCCGACTCCAATCAGGCATCAGAATAACTCCCTGGATCAACGACCCCTCTCTAGTAGCTATAGCCTGTAATATTATTACGCTCCAGAAATACATCCAGGCCCCTCTTGAATTCCTTTATTGTACTCACCATCACCACCTCCTCAGGCAGAGAGTTCCATAGTCTCACTGCTCTTACCGTAAAGAATCCTCTTCTATGTTTGTGTACAAACCTTCTTTCCTCCAGACGCAGAGGATGTCCCCTCGTCACAGTCCTGGGGATAAATAGATGATGGGAGAGATCTCTGTACTGACCCCTGATATATTTATACATAGTAATTAGATCTCCCCTCAGTCGTCTTTTTTCTAAAGTGAATAACCCTAATTTTGATAATCTTTCAGGGTACTGTAGTTGCCCCATTCCAGTTATTACTTTAGTTGCCCTTCTCTGAACCCCGCTATGTCTGCCTTGTTCACAGGAGCCCAGAACTGTACACAGTACTCCATGTGTGGTCTGACTAGTGATTTGTAAAGTGTTAGGACTATGTTTTTATCACGGGCATCTATGCCCCTTTTGATGCAACCTATTATCTTATTGGCCTTGGCAGCAGCTGCCTGACACTGGTTTTTGCAGCTTAGTTTGCTGTTTATTAAAATTCCTAGATCCTTTTCCATGTCAGTGTTACCCAGTGTTTTACCATTTAGTATGTACGGGTGACTTGCATTATTCCTTCCCATGTGCATAACCTTACATTTGTCAGTGTTAAACCCTCATCTGCCACTTCTCTGCCCAAGCCTCCAATCTATCCAGATCCCTCTGTAGCAGTATACTGTCCTCTTCAGTGTTAATTACTTTACACAGTTTAGTGTCATCTGCGAAAATTGATATTTTACTATGCAAGCTTTCTACAAGATCATTAATAAATATATTGAAGAGAATAGGGCCCAATACTGACCCCTGAGGTACTCCACTAGTGACAGTGACCCAATCTGAGTGTGTACCGTTAATAACCACCCATTAATAATCACTCAGCCAGTTACTTACCCACATACAGACATTTTCTCCTAGTCCGAGTATTCTCATTTTATATGCTAACCTCGCCGAATTTTTAAAAAATATTTGCTTCGATCCAAATTTATTTGTGGCAAGTCACGTTAAAAACATCTATTTCCTGGCTGCTGAGAGCATTTATAGCGGTGTAGAACACTTTAGCTTGCAGTAACACGCATAGGGAGTCTGCTATGGTAGTGAAATAATACTGTGAGTCCGTATTATATGCAGATGACAGGCATCGCTATTAGAATCACTGCACACTTCACTTATTTGGGCAGTCACGGGGCACAAACTGACCAAATAACTCATGTATGAACTCAGCCTTACAGGTCGATGTTGGAGCCAAGAAGAAGCGCAGTCCTTTTAACCCTCGTCAGCGGATTCCACATAGATGTCTACAGAACCTGTTCTATTAAACGCTTATACAAGTAGAGCCCCCGACAGAGTGGAGAAGGTGTCAGCAGTAAGTTTGTGTTGACGTCACTGATTATTTTGCCCTTCCTCTGATCCGTCAAAACAATAACCCACAAAAAACGGATCCTGTCTGTGGAGCATCTGTCTTAACTCGGTCAGCATTTGATCAATAATCCATCAGTATTGCTAATACCAAAAAAACAGGAGTGGATCCAAAACAGAGATGACAAGTGAATGGAATATTTGCATGTCTTCTGTGTTTTGTACCCACTCCTGCTTTTGGCTATCAAATCATAAGCCAATTCTGATGGGACCATACAGGCCTTACAGCTGCTACACAGACAGGATTCGTTGTGCGTCTCATTTTTCCTTCCTTCTGACAGATCAGAAGAAGAGTCAAATAAATGATTGTCAGCCAGGCCGAAAGGCAAAACAGTCGCCCAGTCATGAAGTGGGGAGGGTGGCAACAGCATGAGAAGTCCACATAGTGGCCCAATGACAGAGTATGGAGGTGGCGGCGGCAGCAGCATCAGGAGAAGGTGACCAAGTGGCACAATGACAGAGTCTGGAGGAGGCCACCGAGTGGCACAATGACATAATATGGATATGGTAGCAGGAGCATCAGGAGACCACAGAGTGGCAAGGTGACATAGTGTGGAGGTGGGTGGCCCTACCAGTAACCGCTGACAAAGGTGGGCGAAAGAACGACCACTTGGCAGCAGATGTGTGGCAGCATCAGAATAGTAGCTGAGGCAGGTAGTCAGAAGAAACCGGTCTCTTTTGTCAAGGTTTGGGTGAGGCTCCATAGATTATCTAGTCTGATGCATCAGGCATTGGCAGGTGGAAATCCTGGCTGATCCACGCCTGATTCATCTGGACAAAGGTCAGTCTCTCTACATTTTGGGTAGACAGGAGAGTTCTTCTTGAGGTAGCTATGGCCCCTGCAGCACTAAACACCGGCTCTGATGCCACACTACTGGCCGGGCAGGACAGCTTTTCCAGGGCAAACTCGGCCAGTTGCGGCCACAAATCTAGTTTGGCTGCCAGTAGTCCAGCGGATCTTCAATGACAGCTGGCAGGGTGCACTCCAAATATGCCACCACCTGTTGTTTCAGTTTCTGCTCTATGTCTCGCTGCTGGTGAGTAGTTTATTCACTATGCGGGTGAAGAAAGCTGCTCATCAGCGACTCTAGACTCGGGCTGCTGCTGATGGAGCTGCTACTGCTCCTGCCACCCCACCCCTCTCCAGCAGCCATGGCAGAGGAACATGAGTGCAGAGGGCCCCCCGGTCAGACCTGTGAGAAGATGGACGATGGCGCAGATAGGCAGCGGCCAACTGACTACATAGGATGTCTCTGTAGTAGGTTAGTTTGTCCTCCATCTCAGTGGGTTTAATAAAGGCCCCTATTTTGGACTGGTAGCGAAGGTCCAACAAGGTGGAGAGCCAGAAGTCATCCCTCTGCCGAATGGTAAAAATTCTGCTGTCACTGCACAAGCAAGTGTACATGCAGCGGCCCAATTGTGCAAGTGACCTGCTCCTCCTCTCCTTTCACCTGAGTAGAAAAACCACCCATTTCACTACACATTGCCTGTGCTCCCGTGTCCTCCTCCCTCTCTTCCAGTTCAGCCCCCACAGGGCTCATGTGGCCGTGAGATCTAGGCTCCACATCTCCAGTCCCCTGACGAGACAGATTTGCCAGCATCTGTTCCAGGAAAAGAAGCAGTGGAATGATATCATTCACGCCTAATAAATTTTTTCATTTTCTATTGAAATACACCACTAAAGACATTACCACATATAACTGCAGCGCTGAACGCAGAAGAAATTTTGTTTGTCTACCGAAATACGCCACAAATGGTTTTACCAGATATAACTGCAGCGCTGAACGCTGAATACATTTAGTTTTTTTTAACTAAATAAGTCACTAAAGGCTTGGGACTCTTCACCTCAGCTCGGCACAAGCAATCAGTTCTCTGAAAGGTGCAAAGTTCACCACTTTGAAAGGGAGGGACTGCAACACTAGCAACTTGGACAGGAGCACGTTCAGCTTCTGTGCCGTTGGATGAGTGCACGCATACTGTTGTTCCTTGGGAATTGCTTTGGTGATCGATTGCTGACGGAATGACTGATGATGAGAAGGAGGAGCAGGATCATCAGGACCAGCAGACAATGGGAATGTGAGACAGCTCCCTTTGGCTGAGGTGGTGGAGCCTTGACTGCCTGAAATCGGTTGCGGCATGCCACTGGGTGATGCAGTGGTTGCTGCTGCAGTCTGGACAACCACATCGGAGCCACGGTTCTCCCAGGCCACTTTATGGTGACGCCGCATATGTTGACGCAGGGCCGTGGTGCCAACATTGGCACCCTGTCCATGCTTCACTTTCTGCCCACATATTCTACATACAGTCAGGTCCATAAATATTGGGACATCGACACAATTCTAACATTTTTGGCTCTATACACCACCACAATGGATTTGAAATGAAATGAACAAGATGTGCTATAACTGCAGACTGTCAGCTTTAATTTGAGGGTATTTACATCCAGATCAGGTGAACGGTGCAGTAATTACAACAGTTTGCATATGTGCCTCCCACTTGTTAAGGGACCAAAAGTAATGGGACAGAATAATAATCATAAATTAAACTTTCACTTTTTAATAATTGGTTGCAAATCCTTTGCAGTCAATTACAGCCTGAAGTCTGGAACGCATAGACATCACCAGACGCTGGGTTTCATCCCTGGTGATGCTCTGCCAGGCCTCTACTGCAACTGTCTTTAGTTCCTGCTTGTTCTTGGGGAATTTTGTCTTCAGCAAGTGAAATGCATGCTCAATCGGATTCAGGTCCGGTGATTGACTTGGCCATTGCATAACATTCCAGTTCTTTCCCTTAAAAAACTCTTTGGATGCTTTTGCAGTATGCTTTGGGTCATTGTCCATCTGCACTGTGAAGCGCCGTCCAATGAGTTCTGAAGCATTTGGGTGAATATGAGCAGATAATATTGCCTGAAACACTTCAGAATTCATCCTCCTGCTTTTGTCAGCAGTCACATAGTCAATAAATACAAGAGAACCAGCTCCATTGACAGCCATACATGCCCACACCATGACACTACCACCTCCATGCTTCACTGATGAGGTGGTATGCTTAGGATCATGAGCAGTTCCTTTCCTTCTCCATACTCTTCTCTTCCCAACACTCTGGTTCAAGTTGATCTTGGTCTCATCTGTCCATAGGATGTTGTTCCAGAACTGTGAAGGCTTTTTTAGATGTCGTTTGTCAAACTCTAATCTGGTCTTCCTTTATTTGAGGCTCACCAATGGTTTACATCTTGTGGTGAACCCTCTGTATTCACTCTGGTGAAGTCTTCTCTTGATTGTTGACTTTGACACACATACACCTACCTCCTGGAGAGTGTTCTCCAGGAGGAGGGGTATTTTCTTCACCAGGGAAAGAAGGGTATTGTCTTCACCAGGGAAAGAATTCTTCGGTCATCCACCACAGTTGTTTTCCATGGTCTTCCGGGTCTTTTGGTATTGCTGAGCTCACCGGTGCGTTCCTTCTTTTTAAGAATGTTCCAAACAACAGTTGTTTTGGCCACGCCTAATGTTTTTGCTATCTCTCTGATGGGTTTGTTTTGTTTTTTCAACCTAATGATGGCTTGCTTCACTGACATCTCTTTGGATCTCATCTTGAGAGTTGACAGCAACAGATTCCAAATGCAAATAGCACACTTGAAATGAACTCTAGACCATTTATCTGCTCATTGTAATTGTGATAATGAGGGAATAACACAAACCTGGCCATGGAACGGCTGAGAAGCCAATTGTCCCATTACTTTTGGTCCCTTAACAAGTGGGAGGCACATATGCAAACTGTTTTAATTCCTACACCGTTCACCTGATTTGGATGTAAATACCTTTAAATTAAAGCTGACGGTCTGCATTTAAAGCACATCTTGTTAGTTTCATTTCAAATCCATTGTGGTGGTGTATAGAGCCAAAAATGTTAGAATTGTGTCGATGTCCCAATATTTATGGACCTGGCTGTATGGCCATGTTGACCTCCTCCGGCGGCTTTACAAACATCACCACAGATAACTGCAACAGTGAAGTGCGTATATATTTTTATTTTAGTACTGAAATAGGACACTAAATGCTTTCACCACAAATAACTGCAAAAGTGCAGTGCGTATATATTTTTGTTCTTTGTGTACTGAAATAGTCCACTGTCATGGTCCTTGGAAGACTGAATCATGTTACCTTGATTATATTACACAGTGGGGGGTCCTCAGTTTTAGGGTTACATTGGTGGCAGCAGTGGGATAAGCTCTCCAGTTACTGGGACAATCCCAAACCACCACAAGGAATGACCAGCTACGAAGCGTGCAGGAGAGACACGCTGAAACACATACTTGAGAGCCGAGGAGGGACTGCTGGGACAAAGAACAAGGCCACCCTGATCAGTGAGTTAGCCGAGATGGATCAGAGGGATGGTGATGCTGGACCTCAGTCCGTTGAAGACTTGTTTCAGCAACGAGTTTGAGACTAGTTGGCATTATATGGTGCCAACCCATCAGAGACCGCCATACTGAGTGCCATTAGAGACATCCAGCTGCAGGATGAGTGACAAGAGAGTGAACTAGAGCGGCAACATGAGTTGAAAATAGCGCAAATGCGGCGGCAATCGGATGCAACACCTAGAGATACAGCGCCTGTCCGTAAGTTGCCCTTTCACGCATTCAAACAATTTAAGGAAGGAGAGGAGGAAATTGAAGCGTTCCTACAGGACTTTGAGAGACTATGCCAGATACATAAAGTGCTGTCCCAAGATTGGGTCGCCTTTCTGGTGAGTAATTTAACTGGCAAAGCCGCAGGTGCGTATCGGGCCATGGAGGACAAGGACGCTATGAATTATGACAAGGTAAAAGGAGCCCTGCTAGCCCGATTTGCCATTACACCTGAAGCCAGCCGGATTATGTTTCGAGAATCCCGGAAACAAGCCAACACAACCTACGTGGAATGTGCACATCGCCTGCAGTGGGTCCTTAAGAGTTGGTACCAGGGAAGCCACTCTCATACCATAGAGGACATTACTCAGCTGATCCTCTTGGAACAGTTCTTTGACCGTCCACACCCCTCTGATGGTACTGGGTTGGGTGCGAGATAAGCGGCCACGGACTATACAGCAAGCGGCTACTTTGGCCGATAAATATCTGGAGTCTCGGAGGTTAAGCGGAAGCGAGAGCCATCCACTATCTCAGCCCAGTTTACCAGCCTCTAAACAACTCCTCTACCTCAGTGGGATGCCTCTAGACCCTCAGCCCGACCAAACCCTCCTACCGGACCGAAGTGCTTTACCTGTAACCAAACGGGTCATCTGCAGCGATATTGTCCTACCCGATCCACGAGATACCGAGAGACTGCTTGTCCACGCAGGCCGGCGGCTCATTGCTTCCAGCATGAGCCCAACCCTCAAGATGTTCAGGAAGATTGCGGCAAGCTTTTTGAGGCTGATTTTGTCCAGGCTGCTGCCGGAGATAATCGGCAGCACCATCGTCAGGCAGTATGGGTTAATGGGCAGCTGGCCCAGGGAATACACGATTCTGGGGCTACGATTACCCTCATTCAGCCTCATATATTTCCCCAATCGGCCAGACTGTTGCATTCCGGGTAGCAGGGGGCGAGGTGCTACATTTATCCACTGCCTGAGTCCACTTAGATTGGGGCTCAGGGGCGCGACAAGTGTGAGTGGGGTTACTACGTGAGTTACCCTCAGATGTACTTTTGGGGAATGATTTGGGACATTTAACTTCCTCATAAGCCCCAGAGACCGCCATTTCATTCTCGGGAAACAGCAGTGTCATTGATGAAATGAGTGGCTACTGAGTATTTATAGGGAGGCTCATGCATGAGTCTTTATGCACATGAAAGAGATGTGGAGAAGTTTTTTAAGGCATATGGGCGTATTAGAGAAATTAACTTGAAAAGTGGATTTGGTTTTGTGGAATTTGAAGACAACAGAGATGCAGATGATGCAGTATACGAGCTAAATGGAAAAGAACTGTGTAATGAAAGAGTCACAATTGAACACGCCAGAAATTGAAGAGGAGACATGATGGGTGGTGGAGGAGGACGTTACCCAATGCGCTTTGGCTACCGTCAGTCAAATAGTTCTGAACCTAGGTATGGACCCCCAGTATGCACAGAGCATCGAATAATTGTGGAATACCTCTCCTCACGTGTCAGCTGGCAGGATCTGAAGGACTTCATGAGAAAGGCCCGAGAGGTCACATATGTGGATGCACACAGGAGTAACAGAAATGAAGGGGTTGTGAAATTTGTATCCTACAGTGATATGAAGAGTGCTAAGTTGGACGGCACGGATCGTAGTGGTCGAAAAATAAAGCTGATTGAGGATCGCTAAAAAAACACTCGATCTAGATTGAGAAGCTACTCCAGATCCCGCAGCAAGTCCAAGTCTCGTGGATCGTCCAGGTTTGCAAGCAGATCCTGCTCCCCCAGCCGTACACCTGCAAATACATACAGTCAGAAATCTAACAGCAGTGAACCTTCCCAGAGCTTCCTTAAACGTCAGTCCCGGCAGACGGACGTGGAACCTTAAGACTACTTTTCCAACATCCTCGAGTTGACCCGGTGAGGGTCCCACTGTGGCTGTTGGACTGTTTCCCAGGGGGGAGTAGTGTCATAGTCCTTGGAAGACTGAATCATGTTACCTTGATTATATTACACAGTGGGGGGTCCTCAGTGTCAGGGTCCCTGGACTACTAAGCCAAGTTACCTTGATTATATTACACAGTGGGGGGTCCTCAGTCCTGTCTTAGGTTTGAAGCTCCCAGTGGTTGTTTGGGGGAAGTGTTCAAACTGTTGGGTTTAAAAGTGTGTTGTGTGCATTCAATAAAGTGTGGATTCTGTTTGAACTTACATACAGTTTACCTGGTGTCTGCTCTGCGCTATTACCACTGGAGTTAAAATGGCACGTGGCTGGCGTTCGAATCCCGGATCATCGACGACTGAACAATCAGACATTGTGGCTGAAATCTGGGAGTGCTGGGAGAGTGGACCAGAGCGAGCAAGGGGCTCATTACAGTCCACTAAACTCTTTCAACACAAAAAACTGCAATAGTAAAGTGCGTATATATATATATATATATATATATATATATATATATATATATATATATATATATATTTTTTTTTTTTTTTAGTACTGAAATAGGCCACTAAACTCTTTCACTGCATATAACTGCAGATGTCAACTGCTTATATATTTTTCTTTTTCCAGAGATATAAGTTACTAAAGGCTTTTTAACATAGCACTTGGACCCCAATAACAAGAACAAATTGCTGGAATGACAGAGCTGTCTAATCGCTATTTGTATCCCTAAATAATCTTTCCCTGCACTTGTAAATCGCTTTCTTTTCACAATGAGGTTTTTCCTATCACTGTCCCTAGCGCCTTCTGACATCTCTCCATGCACTAAGATGCTGTGAAATGATTCCTCCCTATCCTTTCCCTGCACTTATAAATAGTTTTCCTATCACTGTCCCTAGCGCCTTCTCACATCTGCTCCTGCAATCATAACGCTGGAAAATGTCTTAATCCAAGATGGCCGAGGCTATTTATAGGGCCGTGACATCACAAGGCTTGCTGCATGCATGGCATTATGGGTGATCCCGCCTTCCCAGAGTTCTTTGCCCCATGTCCTCACACGTGTAGACGCCATTTTAGGAAAAATTGCGATTCATTACCACGAAGCGTAAGAAAATTTGCATTCCGTGCAAATCACATTTTTCCTGAAATTCGGATTGAATTCCACTTCGTCAGCTTCAATTCACTCATCTCTAAACATAACCCTCAGGTTCGACCTCCAACATACTCAAGAAATTGCAACAAACCACCCGATTTGGGGTAAATTTCCTCAAATTTTATCCCATCCCCAACCCTTTGTGGTCAACTCCTTGGTTGAACTTGATGGACTTATGTATTTTTTCAACTGTATTAACTATGTAACTCACCCCACACCTCCTTCAGCCTGCTTTCTGGGACTGTTGAAAACTATTGCGTACTCTTCTTATTTCTGTCAGGTTGTCAGTAAAATCTTGGGCATTTATGGATCCATAGATACCACATGAGTCAACAAGTCATCTTCCTCACATTGTTCTATTCCATGTAGATATTTTCACACACAGTAAGGGCAGGTTCATAACATTAGTTTGCCCTTTATCAAACCATTACTTTGTATGTGTTTTTATATGTTTGTATACAGTGGGATGCGAAAGTTTGGGCAACCTTGTTAATCGTCATGATTTTCCTGTATAAATCGTTGGTTGTTACGATAAAAAATGTCAGTTAAATATATCATATAGGAGACACACACAGTGATATTTGAGAAGTGAAATGAAGTTTATTGGATTTACAGAAAGTGTGCTATAATTGTTTAAACAGAATTAGGCAGGTGCATAAATTTGGGCACCACAAAAAATAAATGAAATCAATATTTAGTAGATCCTCCTTTTACAGAAATTACAGCCTCTAAACGCTTCCTGTAGGTTCCAATGAGAGTCTGGATTCTGGTTGAAGGTATTTTGGACCATTCCTCTTTTACAAAACATCTTTAGTTCATTCAGGTTTGATGGCTTCCGAGCATGGACAGCTCTCTTTAAGTCACACCACAGATTTTCAATTATATTCAGGTCTGGGGACTAAGATGGCCATTCCAGAACGTTGTACTTGTTCCTCTGCATAAATGCCTTAGTGGATTTTGAGCAGTGTTTAGGGTCGTTGTCTTGTTGAAAGATCCAGCCCCGGTGCAGCTTCAGCTTTGTCACTGATTCCTGGACATTGGTCTCCAGAATCTGCTGATACTGAGTGGAATCCATGAGTCCCTCAACTTTGACAAGATTCCCAGTCCCTGCACTGGCCACCCAGCCCCACAGCATGATGGAACCACCACCATATTTTACTGTAGGTAGCAGGTGTTTTTCTTGCAATGCTGTGTTCTTTTTCCTCCATGCATAACGCCCCTTGTTATGGCCAAATAACTCAATTTTAGTTTCATCAGTCCACAGCACCTTATTCCAAAATGAAGCTGGCTTGTCCAAATGTGCTTTAGCCTAACCTCAAGTGGAGAAAAGGCTTCCTCTGCATCACTCCCGCATACAGCATCTCCTTGTGTAAAGTGCGCCGAATGGTTGAACGATGCACAGTGACTCCATCTGCAGCAAGATGATGTTGTAGGTCTTTGGTGCTGGTCTGTGGGTTGACTCTGACTGTTCTCACCATTCGTTGCTTCTGTCTATCTGAGATTTTTCTTGGTCTGCCACTTCGAGCCTTAACTTGAACTGAGCCTGTGGTCTTCCATTTCCTCAATATGTTCCTAACTGTGGAAACAGACGGCTGAAATCTCTGAGACAGCTTTCTGTATCCTTCCCCTAAACCATGATGGTGAACAATCTTTGTCTTCAGGTCATTTGAGAGTTGTTTTGAGACCCCCATGTTGCTACTCTTCAGAGAAAATTAAAAGAGGAGGGAAACTTACAATTGACCCCCTTAAATACTCTTTCTCATAATTGGATTCACCTGTGTATGTAGGTCAGGGGTCACTGAGCTTACCAAGCCAATTTGAGTTCCAATAATTAGTTCTAAAGGTTTTGGAATCAATAAAATGACAACAACAGTGCCCAAATGTATGCACCTGCCTAATTGTGTTTAAACAATTATAGCACACTTTCTATAATCCAATAAACTTCATTTCACCTCTCAGATATCACTGTGTGTGTCTCCTATATGATATATTTAACTGACATTTTTTATCGTAACAACCAACGATTTATACAGGAAAATCATGACGATTAACAAGGTTGCCCAAACTTTCGCATCCCACTGTATGTTAGTGCAGTAGACTGTAGAAGGATCTGGGCCCCTACTGCTCTCTGCTTCTGACTTCAGTCTCAAAGTGCAGGAAATATCATAGAAAGCCCTCTCAGCCAATCACTGCCTAAAACCAAAAAGGACAACAGGATGCACTGAGGGTTGATAAGTGCATAAAAATGGAAATCAATCATGCGTGCCACAGTGGAATGCATCGGGAAGTAACTCTGTGTCGGCATAGTCTAAAGTTAAAGAGTTACATTGTTAAAGTCGATGCAATCAAAATGGAACTGTAACTTTTTTCTATTATACAAAATAAAAATATAGGAAATCTTCCCTGCATGGGAGCCATGTCTACATATAATGCATAAAAGAATGGAGCACATGGCCATTCAACACACAATTATCACCCTAATTATTACCAACCAATGGAACTAAAGTGTAAAAAATAAATGTTTAACATTTTGTTTCTGACCTAAAAAACTAAAATATTAAACATTCAACACCATTTTATTTTATATATACAGTATTTGGTATATTTAGTTCTGTGCACACATGTTAGGCAGGTGTGGAAAAAATGCTACAAAGTAGGAATGCTAAAATAAAAGGGATAATAGTTTATTTTTATCAATTAACAAAATACATGAATGAACAAAAGAGACCTCTAAGTCCTGTCATTATTTAGTTTGACCGCCCTTTGCCTTCAGTATCAGTTCTTCTAAGTAGACTTGCACACAGTTGGTGAAGGAAATCGGTAGGGAGATTGTTCCCAGTGGCGTACTAAGGTGGGGGGCGTGTGGGGGGGGGGGGCGGTACGCCGCCTGGTGCCGGCTCTCAGGGGGGTGCCAGAAGCAATGAGCGCTTCCATTAATACAGATAGAAGCGCTTATAAGCGCTTTATTACTATGGAGGGGGCACATAGGGCATTACTAATGTGAAGGGGGCACATTGGGCATTTCTACTATGGAGAAGGCACAGAGCCAGAGGGCATTACTATAATGAATGCGGCACAGAGGGCATTATTACTGTGAAGGGGGCACAATGGGGATTTTTACTATGGAGGGGGCACAGAGGGCATTACTGGCACAGAGGGCATTACTAGCACAGTGGGCATTACTATTAAGGGGGCACAATAGACATTATTAATGTGAAGGGGGCACAATGGGCATTATTACTGTGAAGGGGGCACAATGGGGATTATTACTGTGAAGGGGGCACAATGTGGGCATAACTACTGTGAGGGGGCATACATCTGTAAAAAACTACTGTGAAGGTTGTACAATGAGGGCAGTACTACTGTGATGGGGTACAATTTTGTATGGGGGAGTGCTATAGAAAGCACTCGCCCCGGGTGCCAAACACCCTAGGCACGCCACTGGTTGTTCCAGACATCTTGGAGAATTAACCTCAGATCTTCTGTGGATGCAGGCTTGCTCCAATCCTTCTGTCTCCATGTAATCCCAGACAGACTGGATGATGTGGAGATCAGTTGTTGTCCTGCTGCAGAATAAATTTGGAGCCACGGAAACGCCTTCCGGATGGTATTGCACGATGGATCAGTGTCTGCCTGTATTTCTCAACATGGATGGCACCATTATTCCTTACCAAATACCCAACTCCCTTTGCTGAAATGTAGGAAATATGAAATGTGGCAATAAAAAAAAAAAAGCAAGTTTTACATACCAAATTTGGCTGGACATTGCAAGTGCTATACCTTACAAATATATTATTTGAGCCCAGAGGAAATATTTACATTAAAGGCATCACCGGTAACATACCTAATCGGTAACCTACTTACCCCGCTTCCAGCACCGTTCCTGGTCCCGCACCTGCGCTGCTGCTTCTCTCTGTACACTGATGAAAACATTCAGTGTCGGGGGGGGGGGGGGGGAGCAGCCAATGGCAGGCGGGGATGAGCCTCCCTAGCAACGCGGGTGACGTTAGGGAGGCTCGTCCTCGTCCATGCCTGCCATTGGCTGTCCCCCCTTCCCCCAACACCGGATTTTTTTTCTGTGTGCAGGGAGAAGCAGCAGCGGTTGTGCGGGGACCAGGAGCGGCGCCGGGAGTGTAAAGTAGGGTAAGTATATTACCAGTGAGCGGTCCGGCACGTGTGTGGGGGGGTTCTTGAAATTGGATAACCCCTTTAACTGAAGTCTTCTCCATTTACAGAAACAAGTGAGAAGAACGTGAAGCCGTGGACGAGTTGTGTGAAGATGACTGGAGGAGACATCAGCTGTAAACTTTGTGGAGAGGTAACATTACACTGATGAAACATACTATATGAAATTATTCCTACTTTTTATGATCAAATGCTAAGATGTTAAAGATGCATGTCAAACACATAACATACTGACATATAGATCTGGTTAAAAACTCCAACTTTTTATTAAATAAATTCAGTACAATATCATGACATGCTATCTAAGTTCTTGACACGCTGCATCACAACTGCTAGATGTGCTTACTAAAATCTATACCTTTATTATTAGACTGGGTAATGGAGCAAAGACAGTTTGCTCAGGTGATGTCCTAAGTACGATGGATATTTTGAACAAAAAAACTCCTACTATGGATAGGATAAACTTTTAGGTGGGGTCAATAGAATGCTGACTAGGAAACTGGGGGTAGTAGGTAAATGGGTGGGAAAAGTCTTTCCCTAGATAACCCTCTAGATCTAAAATCCTGTGCACAGGGATGTCTCATGATGGCGGAGACACCCTGCCCCCGTACCTAAGTCTCTCTATTGCCCTAATGAAGCCCTACTCACAGACCTGGATTGGAAATAAATAAATCCAGGGAAAACAAGGACACCTACAGATGTAATTGTGTATAAACAAAAAACAACCTCAACGCGTTTCAGCTGCATACAGCAGCTCATCAGGAGGTGATGGAAAATAATGGACGTAGGGAGTAACGGAAAAAATGAAAGATATAAATAAAGATGATACTTAGCTCCTATATATGGAACCTGTTAAGCTCTATTCAAAGATGAAAACCTCTGTCATATAGATACTTGGATCGATCAGAGGGGGGCAAATGCAGCAGGTATATAGGAAGCTGGAGCCCTTGCTCTCCAGCTGGCCCTGTCTGCGCCTGCACGAGTTCAGTATTCCCGCACGTGCAGTGAGGAAGCCGGCAGCCGGCGAGCTGGGGAAAGGGGGGGGGGGTGGGCTCAAAACCGTACAACATATTTACCAACCAGATAGATGTAGCATTGGAAATCTCAGCAAAAATACCTGAAATACTAGTTATACTAGTTCAAACGCCGAGTTAAGGCATCTTCACATAGTTTTTTTTTAAGTTTAGAAAAACAGCATCCATGTGTCATACAATAAACAGGGTAGCAGATGATAATATCTCTGACTGCTAACTTGATATATGAATGCAAGAAAAAAAAAAGAGCGAGGACAGCGCCTTATATGTGGTGTTGCTTGAAAGTATTATCGTATACAAGTATATAGTTTGCTTACCAGAGTTTGTTGTGAGGTAGTCACAACAGCTATACAGGCTCCTGCTGGTATATATCCCGACCAGCACACGGGGACTTGGCTGCAGCCTGGGTTCCTGCCTGCGCCCAAAAATACGGGTGCTGGAGCTTTAGTCGGACGTGGGTAAAAAGAAACAAGATGAACCTTTTCTGTGGGCACTACCAAGGATACCATCAAAGTCGTATAGTTCCAAAATCTTTATTGTCTACGCGTTTCAGGGAGTGAATAACCCCCTTCATCAGGACAATGATACACAGACTAATATATACAGTACAGACCAAAAGTTTGGACACACCTTCTCATTCAAAGAGTTTTCTTTATTTCCATGACTATGAAAATTGTAGATTCACACTGAAGGCATCAAAACTATGAATTAACACATGTAGAATTATATACATAACAAAAAAGTGTGAAACAACTGAAAATATGTCATATTCTAGGTTCTTCAAAGTAGCCACCTTTTGCTTTGATTACTGCTTTGCACACTCTTGGCATTCTCTTGATGAGCTTCAAGAGGTAGTCCCCTGAAATGGTTTTCACTTCACAGGTGTGCCCTGTCAGGTTTAATAAGTGGGATTTCTTGCCGTATAAATGGGGTTGGGACCATCAGTTGCGTTGAGGAGAAGTCAGGTGGATACACAGCTGATAGTCCTACTGAATAGACTGTTAGAATTTGTATTATGGCAAGAAAAAAGCAGCTAAGTAAAGAAAAACGAGTGGCCATCATTACTTTAAGAAATGAAGGTCAGTCAGTCAGCCGAAAAATTGGGAAAACTTTGAAAGTAAGGGCTATTTGACCATGAAGGAGAGTGATGGGGTGCTGCGCCAGATGACGTGGCCTCCACAGTCACCAGACCTGAACCCAATCGAGATGGTTTGGGGTGAGCTGGACCGCAGAGTGAAGGCAAAAGGGCCAACAAGTGCTAAGCATCTCTGGGAACTCCTTCAAGACTGTTGGAAGACCATTTCAGGGGACTACCTCTTGAAGCTCATCAAGAGAATGCCAAGAGTGTGCAAAGCAGTAATCAAAGCAAAAGGTGGCTACTTTGAAGAACCTAGAATATGACATATTTTCACTTGTTTCACACTTTTTTGTTATGTATATAATTCCACATGTGTTGATTCATAGTTTTGAGAAGGTGTGTCCAAACTTTTGGTCTGTACTGTGTGTGTGTATATATATATATATATATATATATATATTAGTGTTTGTGACAGTTTTTTGGCGCCAACATGTGGGGAGGTTTATTTTTTATTTTTGGGGGGAGTGTCTGCAGGAGGGGCAGAGCTCGTCGGGGTGCTCATGATGCAGTGTGTTTACTCTTGGAAATATACAGCACGCTGAAGCGCTCAGCGAGTCGGGGGGTGTGGTTCAGGGTCCGGCCTCTACTCAGGATCAGCGCTTCCTTCACTGGTGCCGGAGTAGCTACACCCCTATCTTGTGTTTCGGGCTCATGGTGCACTCACTGTACTGACCGGGACAAGCCACGATCCAGCAGCAGCAGCGGGTACTACATGTTACAGAGGCGTAGTTCATGTCTCAAGTTCTGCTGTAAAATCTAGGGTGGCTATATCTCAAATCTAGGGTGGCTATATATGGTTATTTATATATACAGTATACCTTAAGTTTAGGGCTAAAAAACAGGGTTTTGACCACCGCATTTTTGAAATTATAAGCATTATGAACATTATTACATATGTATACATATAGGCAAATATATGTGGGAATGTGTTAATTGATACCTTAAGCTCTACTGCGGCATCTAAAGTGGCTAATAGTGATGGACGAACATTGACCCGGACGGTTCGCAAACTCAATCAAATGTTAGCGACGCGGCGGGCCCTATTCACTGTAATGGCAGGCGAACCTGAAAAACCTTCAGCTCATATTTGCAGCCACCAAATACTTAGTAGAAGCGCACAAATAGTTCCACAACATGGACAGTGACATACCAGAGGGGGATCATTGGGAAACATTCCCACACAAAATATGTATTTTAATCAGGGGCCATTTTTATGTGTCTAAGGGAATCTCTCTGAAATGTGCCCTGCTGGAGCCTAGAACATTTTTATTTTAGGCCACGGGAGTATGGGCCTTAAAAATTAGGCATTCACCTGACATAAAAGAAATTCTGATTATGTGGCTCGGGGTACATTATGCGGTCAATGGATACAAATTTTACTGTAGACCACTGGACTACAGGCCCCAAACATTAGGCATTCACCGGACAGAAAAGATCAAGTGATTATGTGGCTGGAGGTAGATTACCGTATTTTTCGCCCTATAAGACACATCGGCCCATAAGATGCACCTAGGTTTTTGGGGAGGAAAATAAGAAAAAAAAATTTTTTAACCAAAAGGTGTGCTTTTGGTGGATTTGGAACTAATGGTGATCTGTGGATGGCACTATTACTGGGGATCTGTGGATGACGGACACTGTTATGGGGGGATCTGTGGATGACGGACACTGTTATGGGGACATCTGTGGATGACTGACACTGTTATGAGGGGGGATCTGTGACGGACACTGTTACGGGGGGATCTGTGGCTTGCACTGTTACAGGGGGATCTGTGGCTGGCACTGTTACAGGGGGGATCTGTGGATGGCACTGTTATATATGTGCCATCCACAGACCCCCCCAGCCCATACCAGTGCCATCCACAGACCCCCCCAGCCCATACCAGTGCCTTCCACAGACCCCCCCAGCCCATAAGTGTGCCATCCACAGATGTCCCCCATAAAAATGTCATCCACAGATCTCCCCCCGCCGCTCCAGTATACAAATATAATGTCTTATTCAATTAAAAGTTATTACACATGCCCCCCAACTCCTACTAGTACCGTACATCCTAACCGCTTCAGTACAACGCAGGCAGGCCGGGTGGGCGGCGCATCACTCACTGACGTCACTTGCCTGCGCCGCCTGCTTCATTCATAAAGTAGGCGGCGCAGGCATGTGACATCAGGGAGTTACGCTGCCGCCCGCCCGGCCTGCCTGCCTGCATTCTACTGAAGCGGTTAGGATGTAAGGTACTATTAGGAGTGAGGGGGCATGTTTAATAACTATTAATTGAATAAGACATGTTATATTAGTATACCGGAGCGGCGGGGCGGGGCTATAGTACACTGACTGCACCGCCCCACCGCTATTGCCGACCCCCAGCTCCTCCTCCCAGTCCCAGCCAGCGATGTAAAACTGCCAGCATTCGCCCCATAAGACACAGGGGCATTTTTTCCCCCATTTTGGGTGGAGAAACAGTGCATCTTATGGGGTGAAAAATACGGTACACGGTCAATGGGTATTAATTTTACTGCAGGCCAGTACAAATACAGGTCAAATACATAAGTTTAAAAGAACTAAACATTTAAAATTGGATTAAAAACATGGCTAACGAAATCCCCCCTCTTGAACAAAACCCTAATAATAATAGTTGAAATTAGATAACACGTTGTCGTCACTGGTGTTGAATTCCTCCGAGGCCCCAAAAATTATGCATTCAGCGTACATGAAAAAACAAGTAAGTAGGTGGCTGGAGGTAGATTACACGGTCATTGGTTTTAGCGCAAATTACTGCAACAGTGACTTGCGTATATACTTCTCTTGTAGTACTGAATTACTACAATAAACGTTTTTAACGCAAATAACAGCGAAAGTGAACTGTGTATATATATTTCTCTTGTAGTACTGAAATATGACAATACACGCTTTTTGTGCAAATAACAGCAAAGGTGAACTGCATAAATATTTCTCGTATTGTACTGAAATAGGCCAATAAATGATTTCAGCGCAAATAACAGCCAAAGTGAACTGCGTATAGATTTCTCTTTTTCCACAGATATAAGCCACTAAAGGCTTTTCAACATAACACTTGCAGCCCAAGAACAAATTACTGGACTGACAGAGCTGTCTAATGGCTATTTGAATCCCCAAATAATCTTTCCCTGCACTTGTAAATCGCGTTTCTAGCACTGTCCCTAGCGCCTTCTGACATCTCTCCCTGCACTAAGATGCTGTGAAATTATTCCTCCCTATCCTTTCCCTGCACTTATAAATATATATTTTTTTTTCACAATGAGGTTTTCTTTATTACTCTCCCTAGCGCCAGCACGTCTGTCCCTGCACACAGAAAGCTGTACAATGTCGGAATCCAAGATGGGCTGTGACATCACAGGGCTAGTTGCTGCTGATTGGCTGCATGCATGGCAGACATTATGGGTCATCCCGCCTGCCCAGAGTTCCTTGCCCCATGTCCTCACACGTGTAACCGCCATTTTATCCACCATTTTAGGAAAAATTGCAATTCGTTACCAGGAAGCGCGAGAAAATTAGCATTTATTGTGAATTGAATTTTTCCGTAAATTCGGATTGAATTCCACTTCATCAGCTTTGATTCGCTTATCTCTAATTATCACATTCTTCTTCTGCCAAGACTTCTCCTTGTCCTTTGCTCCATCGTGAGGCATGTTACATATTTAGGATGAAAAAAAATAATTCAACCAGCATTTTGCTTGTCTACAAGCTAAACCCCCACCTGGTCCCGTAGCTGGTTGTGCAGTCACTGTAGTACCATTGTAGTAGACCCTTGTACTCTCATGTGGCAGAGAATTTGGCCTGATCCTTGCGATTCTTGTTGTGTGACAAGCCGGACTCCACAGTTGACACCTGATGTAGCTGTTACGGGCAGGGGCAGTATATAGGGATGAGCGAACCCGAACTGTATAGTTCGGGTTCGTACCGAATTTTGGGGTGTCCGTGACACGGACCCGAACCCGAACATTTTCGTAAAAGTCCGGGTTCGGGTTCGGTGTTCGGCGCTTTCTTGGCGCTTTTTGAAAGGCTGCAAAGCAGCCAATCAACAAGCGTCATACTACTTGCCGCAAGAGGCCATCACAGCCTTGCCTACTATTGGCATGGCTGTGATTGGCCAGTGCAGCATGTGACCCAGCCTCTATATAAGCTTGGGTCACGTAGCGCTGCACGTCACTCTGCTGATACAAGTGTAGGGAGAGGTTGCAGCTGCGACGTTAGGGCGAGATTAGGCAGATTAACTCCTCCAAAAGACTTCATTCTGTGATCGATCTCCAGCTGTGGATCATTGAAGTGCTGATATTGAATTGCTCACTTTTTTTAGGCTGCCCAGAGCGATTTTATATCACTTTTTTCTGGGGTGATCGGCGGCCATTTTGTGGCTTGTGGTGAGCCAGCACAAGCTACCACCAAGTGCATTTAACCATCAATAGTGTGGTTATTTTTTGCTATATCCTACATCAGGTGCAGGCTGAGCCTGTGTCACCCAAGTGCATTTAACCATCAATAGTGTGGTTATTTTTTGGCCATATACTACATCAGGGGCAAGTTGAGCCTGTCACCCAGTGCCTAAAAAATAGGCCTGACATTTCTATTCCTCCAAATCAGTACTGTTTTAGCTGGTCAAGTTATATTTAGTGACCGTAAAAGCACAGTTTTTGTTCTGGGTTGAAAAACTATTCCCAAATTTGCCATTCTCAAAATTAGTAGTTTCTGCTATATCAGGCCTACTTTAAATCTATCCCAAAAAGGATATCTTAGATTCAAGGTGCTGATAGTGTCATTCTGAAAAACTTAACACACACGCTACAGTGCAGATACAAGTCTAATTCTGTGATTAAAGGTATATCTGTCACACAGCGCGTAAAAAATAGGCCTCACATTTATATTAAACCAAATCTGTCATTACTAGTGTGCCTGTATTAGTGTAATACGGTACCTAAATAGATAGCCAGACAGTGTTAGGTGTCTGTAAAAAAAAGGCCTGTATTTTAATTCAATACATTGGCCCGAATAATATTTTTCTTATTGTGGTCAACGGTAACAATGAGGAAAACAACTAGTAAGGGACGCGGACGTGGACATGGTCGTGGTGGTGTTAGTGGACCCTCTGGTGCTGGGAGAGGACGTGGCCGTTCTGCCACAGCCACACGTCCTAGTGTACCAACTACCTCAGGTCCCAGTAGCCACCAGAATTTACAGGGATATTTGGTGGGGCCCAATGCCGTTCTAAGGATGGTAAGGCCTGAGCAGGTACAGGCATTAGTCAATTGGGTGGCCGACAGTGCATCCAGCACGTTCACATTATCTCCCACCCAGTCTTTTGCAGAAAGCGCACAGATGGCGCATGAAAACCAAGCCCATCAGTCTGTCACATCACCCCCATGCATATCAGGGAAACTGTCTGAGCCTCAAGTTATGCAGCAGTCTCTTATGCTGTTTGAAGACTCTGCTGCCAGGGTTTCCCAAGGGCATCCACCTAGCCCTTCCCCAGGGGTGGAAGAGATAGAATGCACTAACGCACAACCACTTATGTTTCCTGATGATGAGGACATGGGAATACCACCTCAGCACGTCTCTGATGATGACGAAACACAGGTGCCAACTGCTGCGTCTTTCTGCAGTGTGCAGACTGAACAGGAGGTCAGGGATCAAGACTGGGTGGAAGACGATGCAGGGGACGATGAGGTCCTAGACCCCACATGGAATGAAGGTCGTGCCACTGACTTTCACAATTCGGAGGAAGAGGCAGTGGTGAGACCGAGCCAACAGCGTAGCAAAAGACAAAGAGGGAGCAGTGGGCAAAATCAGAACACCCGCCGCCAAGAGACTCCGCCTGCTACTGACCGCCGCCACCTGGGACCGAGCACCCCAAAGGCAGCTTCAAGGAGTTCCCTGGCATGGCACTTCTTTAAACAATGTGCTGACGACAAGACCCGAGTGGTTTGCACGCTGTGCCATCAGAGCCTGAAGCGAGGCATTAACGTTCTGAACCTTAGCACAACCTGCATGACCAGGCACCTGCATGCAAAGCATGAACTGCAGTGGAGTAAACACCTTAAAAACAAAGAAGTCACTCAGGCTCCCCCTGCTACCTCTTCTGCTGCTGCCGCCGCCTCTGCCTCTTCCTCCGCCTCTGGAGGAACGTTGGCACCTGCCGCCCAGCAAACATGGGATGTACCACCAACACCACCACCTGCGTCACCAAGCATCTCAACCATGTCACACAGCAGCGTTCAGCTCTCCATCTCACAAACATTTGAGAGAAACCGTAAATTCCCACCTAGCCACCCTCGATCCCTGGCCCTGAATGCCAGCATTTCTAAACTACTGGCCTATGAAATGCTGTCATTTAGGCTGGTGGACACAGACAGCTTCAAACAGCTCATGTCGCTTGCTGTCCCACAGTATGTTGTTCCCAGCCGGCACTACTTCTCCAAGAGAGCCGTGCCTTCCCTGCACAACCAAGTGTCCGATAAAATCAAGTGTGCACTGCGCAACGCCATCTGTGGCAAGGTCCACCTAACCACAGATACGTGGACCAGTAAGCACAGCCAGGGACGCTATATCTCCCTAACTGCACACTGGGTAAATGTAGTGGCGGCTGGGCCCCAGGCGGAGAGCTGTTTGGCGCACGTCCTTCCACCGACAAGTATCGCAGGGCAACATTTTTTGCCTCCTGTCTCCTCCTCCTCCTACTCAGCTTCCTCCTCCTCTTCTTCCACCTGCTCATCCAGTCAGCCACACACCTTCACCACCAACTTCAGCACAGCCCGGGGTAAACGTCAGCAGGCCGTTCTGAAACTCATATGTTTGGGGGACAGGCCCCACACCGCACAGGAGTTGTGGAGGGGTATAGAACAACAGAACGACGAGTGGTTGCTGCCGGTGAGCCTCAAGCCCGGCCTGGTGGTGTGCGATAATGGGCAAAATCTCGTTGCAGCTCTGGGACTAGCCGGTTTGACGCACATCCCTTGCCTGGCGCATGTGCTGAATTTGGTGGTGCAGAAGTTCATTCACAACTACCCCGACATGTCAGAGCTGCTGCATAAAGTGCGGGCCGTCTGTTCGCGCTTCCGGCGTTCACACCCTGCTGCTGCACGCCTGTCTGCGCTACAGCGTAACTTCGGCCTTCCCGCTCACCGCCTCATATGCGATGTGCCCACCAAGTGGAACTCCACCTTGCACATGCTGGACAGACTGTGCGAGCAGCAGCAGGCCATAGTGGAGTTTCAGCTGCAGCACGCACGGGTCAGTCGCACTGCGGAACAGCACCACTTCACCACCAATGACTGGGCCTCCATGCGAGACCTGTGTGCCCTGTTGCGCTGTTTCGAGTACTCCACCAACATGGCCAGTGGCGATGACGCCGTTATCAGCGTTACAATACCACTTCTATGTCTCCTTGAGAAAACACTTAGGGCGATGATGGAAGAGGAGGTGGCCCAGGAGGAAGAGGAGGAAGAGGGGTCATTTTTAGCACTTTCAGGCCAGTCTCTTTGAAGTGACTCAGAGGGAGGTTTTTTGCAACACCAGAGGCCAGGTACAAATGTGGCCAGACAGGGCCCACTACTGGAGGACGAGGAGGACGAGGATGAGGAGGAGGTGGAGGAGGATGAGGATTAAGCATGTTCACAGTGCGGTGGCACCCAAAGCAGCTCGGGCCCATCACTGGTGCGTGGCTGGGGGGAAACACAGGACGATGACGATACGCCTCCCACAGAGGACAGCTTGTCCTTACCTCTGGGCAGCCTGGCACACATGAGCGACTACATGCTGCAGTGCCTGCGCAACGACAGCAGAGTTGCCCACATTTTAACGTGTGCGGACTACTGGGTTGCCACCCTGCTGGATCCCCGGTACAAAGACAATGTGCCCACCTTACTTCCTACACTGGAGCGTGATAGGAAGATGCGCGAGTACAAGCGCTACTGAGAGCATTCCCAAATGTCACAGGGGAACCAGTGGAAGCCCAAGGCGACGGCAGAGGAGGAGCAAGAGGTCGCCAATGCAGCTGTGTCACGGCCAGCTCCTCTGAGGGCAGGGTTAGCATGGCAGATATGTGGAAAAGTTTTGTCACCACGCCACAGCTAACTGCACCACCACCTGATACGGAACGTGTTAGCAGGAGGCAACATTTCACTAACATGGTGGAACAGTACCTGTGCACACCCCTCCACGTACTGACTGATGGTTCGGCCCCGTTCAACTTCTGGGTCTCCAAATTGTCCACGTGGCCAGAGCTAGCCTTTTATGCCTTGGAGGTGCTGGCCTGCCCGGCGGCCAGCGTTTTGTCTGAACGTGTATTCAGCACGGCAGGGGGCGTCATTACAGACAAACGCAGCCGCCTGTCTACAGCCAATGTGGACAAGCTGACGTTCATAAAAATGAACCAGGCATGGATCCCACAGGACCTGTCCATCCCTTGTGCAGATTAGACATTAACTACCTCCCCTTAACAATATATTATTGTACTCCAGGGCACTTCCTCATTTAATCCTATTTTTATTTTCATTTTACCATTATATTGCGGGGCAACCCAAAGTTGAATGAACCTCTCCTCTGTCTGGGTGCCGGGGCCTAAATGTGTGACAGTGGCCTGTTCCAGTGGTGGGTGACGTGAAGCCTGATTCTCTGCTATGACATGAAGACTGATTCTGTGCTGACATGAAGCCAGATTCTCTGTTACGGGACCTCTCTCCTCATTCTGGGTGCCGGGGCCTAAATATGTGACAGTGGCCTGTTCCAGTGGTGGGTGACGTGAAGCCTGATTCTCTGCTATGACATGAAGACTGATTCTGTGCTGACATGAAGCCAGATTCTCTGTTACGGGACCTCTCTCCTCTGTCTGGGTGCCAGGGCCTAAATGTGTGACAGTGGCCTGTTCCAGTGGTGGGTGACGTGAAGCCTGATTCTCTGCTATGACATGAAGACTGATTCTCTGCTGACATGAAGCCTGAATCTCTGTTATGGGACCTCTCTCCTCTGCCTGTGTGCCTGGGCCTAAATATGTGACAATGGCCTGTTCCAGTGGTGGGTGACGTGAAGCCTGATTCTCTGCTATGGCATGAAGACTGATTCTCTGCTGACGTGAAGCCAGATTCTCTGCTATGGGACCTCTCTCCAATTGATATTGGTTTATTTTTATATATTTTATTTTTATTTTAATTCATTTCCCTATCCACATTTGTTTGCAGGGGATTTACTTACATGTTGCTGCCTTTTGCAGACCTCTAGCTCTTTCTTGGGCTGTTTTACAGCCTTTTTAGTGCTGAAAAGTTCGGGTCCCCATTGACTTCAATGGGGTTCGGGTTCGGGACGAAGTTCGGGTCGGGTTCGGATCCCGAACCCGAACATTTCCGGGAAGTTCGGCCGAACTTCTCGAACCCGAACATCCAGGTGTTCGCTCAACTCTATCAGTATACATTTTTTATGGCCCACTGGATCAATGTTTTTGTGGCAGCAGCAAGGCAGCACCCCAGCAACATGGCCAGGGTCTTTTGACTCCCCTCATACATGATTTCATCAGGATGGCTGCCACAACAGGGACTTATCTGCTTCCTTCATGAACATTCTCTTTCTTCTTTTTTGCCCACCCCCCAGTTGCATATTGAAGAGGGTTTTTAGGAGGAAGTACAAGGGCGGGATGACGTGAGTGCACGTCGCGTCTCGATCTTCCCCACTGCTGGCCTCCCCCTTCCAGGTTGATGCCGAACAGCTGACGCCGAACAACTGATGCCGAACAGCTGAGATCGAACAGCTGATGCCCTGAGTTGTGAGCCGCGACGCGCCGCTGTACTTCACCTGGTCTTGTCGCCGGATTGTTTCTGCCGGTTGTGGGGGGACGTCTGGCTGCTGCTGCCGTTGCTGGTTGCTGGTTGTTGCCGTTTCGTCTTCTCTCTTGGCTCTCTTGGCTGTGGGTGCCGTTCTCCGGCTCTGCCCCTCGATTTGGTTCCCTCGCTGCCTCGCTCCTGGTACCTCCATCTGCCGCCCTCGCTTGCTGCTGCTCTGCCTGCTCTATCTCTCCACCGGCTCCTATTGATTGGTTTTGCCTGGGTGTTCGCTCCATCTGCTGCTTTCCTGCTCTTCTCGCCACCGGACCGTCTGATTCCACCTTGCCGCTTCTGCCTGCTACCGGACCGCCGCCTTGTTGGATACCTCGCTGCCACTTCATATGATACCCTGTCTCCCCTTCACATCGCCACCGCACCGCCACAGTCACGGCGTGCTTCGGGACCAGGCCTCGGGACACGTGAGAATAGAAACTCTATTCAGTTATTCTATACCTGCCGTACTGTTGTTTTTTCTGCTATATTGCTGCAAGAGGGGATAGCAGTGTATATTGTTGTAAAGAGGGCATAGTTTTTTGTTTTGTTTTTTGAAATTTTGTGCCGTTCAGAGGAAAATGGGAAAGGAGGGGACAGGGGGGAAGAAAAAAAAGGAAAAAAAAGGGGAAAGAAGGGACAGGAAAAAGGGTTAAAAGGTGAAAGAACATTAGGGGAGAAAAGAAATAAAAGAGATATAAAGGAGAGTATAAATCAAAAGAAAAGAAAAGATAAAGGCTAGGATATAGGGGAGGCAGGGGGGAAAGGAGTAATATCAAATATACAAAAAAAAGGAGGGAAAAAAGCTGTGGAAAATAAAAAATATAAAAAAATAAATAAAAACCTGGTAGGGGGAAAAGGGAAAGGAAGACCCAAGTAGAAACTCAAGCAGAAGGGGAAAAAAAAAGGAAAATTGGGGAGAATGCCCCCAAAGCGACGTTCAGTTGACTCCTCTTCAATTAAGTCTGGGGCCAAGACCCCAGAGAACAAAATCGATAAGTTTCTGAAATCGCCCTTTTTAAATGAAAAGAATCCAGCCAAAACTAAACCTCCTGCTAAGCTGAAAAAAATTCGCTAAAACTTCCCAAAATGATGAACTTTCTGAGGATGGACTGGAGGATGCAGACCAGGAGGCGGGCGAGGAATGTCTCTCTGCACAAATGCGAACTGAATACGACCCATCTGTCTTGGACAAAATCCTATGCGCTGTGGAAAATAATGGCACTTTAGTGCAAGGAATGTCCACCCAATTGGGGTCAGTGCAGAGCGATATTTCACTAATAAGAGAAGACCTAGTAAAGATCCGGGACCGAGTCCTCAGTGTGGAAAAAACTGTTGACTCTTTGCAAACTGACATGGGCACGTTAAAATCTAAAACTCTGCTTCTAGCCTCAGAAAATCAAGCACTTCAAAATAAGCTAGAGGACCTAGAAAATAGGTCAAGGCGCAACAATGTCCGCATAATTGGTTTTCCAGAAGGAGTTGAAGGCCGACAGCTGGAGGAACAACTTAAAGATGTGGTTATGCATAGTCTTGGCAGCGATAATTTCTCTTGTATGTTTCAAATAGAAAGAGCTCACCGAATTCCAGGAGGGAAATTTACTCCAGAGAGACCGCCGCGTGCAGTTTTAATCAAATTACTACTGTCCGCGGATAGAGAGATGATCTTGAAAAGAGCAAGAGAATGTACACCTATTGAATATCAGGGCACTAATCTGCTCTTCTTTCCTGATTTTGCGCGGCAGACCCATCAAAGAAGGAAAAGCTTTATAGAGATAAAGAAACGCTTGGCGGCTAAGGAGATTAAATACTCCCTACAGTATCCTGCGAAATTAAGAGTAATTCATAACGGGACTTCCCTTTTTTTTGAGACACCACAACAGGCATCAGACTGGATGGATCAAACAGGCATTTGAAATTGTGCACCATTATGATTGAAGGGATGAGGGGGGGGGGGCCAGGCTGGGGGAGAACGGCCGGAGGTTAGAGGTTCGCTGACTAGTTCGGGCGGATCAATGGAAAGGGGGGGGGGGAGGGGTACCCACCTTGCAGGAACGGGGTTTGTTCTTTTTTTTATTTTTTTTATGTGAGCGATGTCCACTAGAATTGTAGCTTGGAACGTCAGAGGACTTGGGGAAAGAGTTAAAAGGCAAGCGATCATGGATGCACTAAAAAGATATCTTCCAGCAATTATCTGTATAGTAGAAACCCATCTAACCAAAGAAACCTTGTTCCGCCTGACAACGGGATGGCAGTCCCAATCGTATCACTCCACCTTTAGTGGCTCCTCTAGGGGTATTTCGGTTCTTATTCATAATTCCATAGATTTCACCCTTATAAAATCCTATATAGATGCTCAGGGTAGATTTATCTTTTTGCATGGTAAGCTGCATGGCGACAGCTATATCCTTGCTTTTTTCTATATACCTCCGCCATTCCCAATGTACCCACTGCTTCAACTAATGCTTTTTTTTGAAAAGAGACCAGAATGCCGCTTAATCCTGATGGGGGATTTTAATGCGGTCCTGGACCCTAATAAAGATAGATTTTCACTAGATGCAGAAAGGGGGAGGAATTTCTGTAATTCCCCGTTGCCTCAATTCTGTTTAGAGGTGGGAGTGGTGGATATATGGGAATATCTTGGCGGAGGAAAGAGAGTATATTCCTGTGTCAGCAGGGGGGGTAGAGCAATGTCTAGGATCGATTTAGCACTCACCAATGAGAGCAACTTGAGTAATATCCGCAGGATGCGATACGGAATAAGAACAGTTTCGGACCACTCACCCGTACTGATTGAGGTTCGCAGCGGGGAGAATAAGGATACTAGGGGGCTAGGATTTAAGTTGAATCCATATTGGCTCACTATTATGGACAATCTGCAGTCGATGAAACTACTGATGTCCTCCTTTTGGGAGGTCAATCTTCCCTCTGCCAACATCAATATAGTATGGGATGCCTCGAAAGCATATTTGAGGGGGGTTTTTATAAGTGAGATTGCCGCAGCAAAGAGAACATTTAGGAAGAAAGAGGAGGAATTGGTCAAGATTGCTGTACTTACAACTGAGAGATATGCTAGCCACCCAACTGAGCACAACAGGGAAGAGATGCAGAAGGCTAGCTGCTCTTTGGAGAAATATGTAACAGAGAAAGCAAACCACAGGGTATTTTTTAAGGGGCTTAATTACTTCATCGAGTCTGGACGTCCGGGTAAACTTTTAGCTAGAATAATTTCACAACAAGACAAGAAAAAACAATCCACTACTTCGATCCGCAATGTAGAGGGCAAAACCATAACAGATTTAGAGGGAATTAGAAATACTTTTTTACAATACTTTGCCCAGACATATAGATCCTCCCCTGGTCTGTCATCTGATCTGGCGATGCGATTCCTGGAGAAAATTCCACTTTCTACTTTAAATGAAGTTCAGAGAGAATATTTGGAGGAGGAGATGTCTCTTATGGAGCTGCAGGAGGCCCTTGGGTCTGTCTCGGGGAACTCATCGCCAGGAGTGGACGGCCTCCCACATGAGGTCTATCGCAAGTATAGTGATGTCATCCTCCCTCAGTTGTTAGAGGTTTTCTCCCAAGCAACACAGGGAGGGAGACTACCACACTCTATGATGGAGGCTCTCATTGTTTTAATTCTAAAAAAGGATAAAGACCCGGTAGAATTGAGCTCCTATAGACCAATATCATTATTAAATACCGACGCTAAGTTACTATCAAAAGTTCTGGCTAGGAGGCTTTCGCGGGTTATGCCCACGATTATCCACCCAGATCAAAATGGCTTCATGCCAAATAGGGGCACTCATCACAATCTGCACAGGCTATTTATGAATATTCAGTCCCCAGGGCGTGGTGCCCGCTCCATCCTGTCGTTGGACGCTACTAAAGCCTTCGACAGGGTGGAGTGGATTTTTCTCTGGGAGGTAATGAAAAGAATGGGCTTTGGCCCAAGATTTATGGCGATGGTCCAGTTACTTTACAATTCCCCAGTTGCCAGGATCAGGATTAATGATTCGACGACAGAGAGTTTCACTTTGGGAAGAGGCACCCGCCAAGGCTGTCCCCTTTCCCCCTTTTTATTTAATATTTATATTGAACCTTTAGCGGCTTTGATAAGACAGGATTCGGAGGTGGCTGGTTTTGGCATAATGGGGCAGCACGACCGCGTATCCCTTTACGCAGATGATATCCTGGTTTTTATTCATCAAACAGATACCACCCTTCCTCGTATAATGGACCTGGTTGGCCATTTTTCCGATTTATCTGGACTTGAGATCAACTGGGATAAGACCGTCCTCCTCCCTATAGATGAGTTGCGAGGCGAATCTAGTAATCAGGTAACGATTTCTGATTCAATAAAGTACCTGGGGATAACAGTTTCTACTAAACCTCAGGAATATTTACAACTTAACTTGATTCCTTTGTTAGTGAAGTTAAGAGCAAAAATTAAGATATGGCAAAAAATTCTTCTAGCAAGAGCGGACAGAATTTCATTAATAAAAATGGTAGTGCTTCCCCAGGTTCTTTATGTCTTGCGCAACTCGCCTATATGGATTACAGACAAGCACTTTAGATTGATAGAGCAGATGCTCAATGATTTACTATGGGGGAGGAAGCGCGTGAGACTGAAGGCACTCTATTTTTCTATGCCCTACAATCGGGGAGGTCTTAACCTCCCCTATTTTAGGGGCTACTTTGTGGCCTCCCAACTCTGCCTTTTTAATGATTGGGAAAATAGCCCTTTCTGCAGTAAAGTGGTGAAAGATGCAGGTTTCTCCGATTTTTTCACCGTACTGGAGTCTGATTATCTATCAAATACACTTAGCGGGTACACATTGTTTTGCAGAATGGCTATAAAGACTTGGTCGGCCATAAGGAGCTGGTGTGGAGTTAAGGCATCGCTTATTTGCACCCCATTATGGCATAACCCAAAACTTTTCAATTTAAATGATTTAAGCTGCCGCCAGTATTGGAGGACCAAAAATGTGCAGTACTTACATCAAGTAGTTAGTGGTGGACAAATTTTGCCCCTTATGGAATTAAGGGCAAATTTAGGTGAGGTGGCTTGGTACGCATATTTCCAATTGAGGTCAGCACTTTCTAACACTTTTATTATAGATACTTCTGTATTTTTACAGGATTTAATTTGTAAGAAAATTGCCACGAGAATTAAACTATCTCACTGTTACAGACACTTAATGGATAATTTTTTTTTGGATGTTTTCTCTCCAGGACAGAGAGCCTGGTCTTCTCTCCTTTTAGAGGTAGGCCCTCCTAACTGGGAGAATATAGGGGAAAGTTTAAAACTGGTTTCACACAATTTTAACCACACTGTTGTACAATTTAATATTTTGCACAAAATCTATGTGACACCCATATGGCTATATAGAAGAGGACTTAGGGCTTCCTCCGACTGCCCCCGTTGTGGCGATCCCGAGGCAGATCATTTACATCTGTTCTGGGACTGCCCAATGGTGAGTAGTTATTGGAGCGTGGTACAAAAGAATCTGGCGCGTAAACTTTAAATTGTTGTTCCTTTGTCTCCCAGGATATGGGTCCTGGGAGATTTATCTGAGGTTAATTATCAACCCATAAAAAGCCACTTGTTGATTAAGGTGATGTTCTTAGCTAGGCTCCTGATTTCTAGATCTTGGTTTTGCTCTTCTGCCCCAGACTGTAATAACTGGCTGGGCTTGGTAGAGAAAGTGAAAAGCTACGAGAAGATCCTGTACAAAAAAAGAGGATCCTATTTAAAGTGGAATAGCTTATGGAAAGATTGGGATACGGCTAATTAATTATGATCCTTCCTTCCTTTCCTTTGTCGTTTTTTTTTTTTTTCTTTCTTTCCTGCAAGGTGGGGGGGGGGGTGGGTTGGTGGGGTGAGTTGGGGAAAATTCTAGTTGTCCGGCTTTTCTGTATGTATCATATTGATGAAGAATGTGAAGGTATATTAGAGCACAGGAGGGTCTCTAGGACTGGTGGAGGGGGGACTTCCCGGTATTAAATAATGGTGGGAATTTTTATCCATTTATAATATCGAGCGGTACATGGGTAGGGGACCGTGGCTCGGAACCCGGGGGTGCCCGGGTATCGGGCGCAGCTCGGGATACGGCTCTTCCCGTCAGACATGAGGTTCGATTGCGGGCAGGGAGGTGACACACGCGGTGGGCGCGCTACTATGTGCTCCTTTAAAGAGACAGAGCAGGTCTCTGGCTCTGTTTTTTGTTTATATCCTCTTTAACTGCCGAGTAACACTCGTCTCGAGTTCTCTGCCGCACGAAATATCAATGTGAATAAACGCGAACTATGGCGAACCATGTAACGGATAGTTGATTTAATCATATGGGGATGAGGCAGTAAAATATACGAGTGGGTTTCCACCACTGTGGTAAAAGACTGCTGGACCCCCCTCTCCGGTTTTTGCTTTATCAAATGCCTGCGATTAAAGATCGCTGCAAGCTCGCCTTTAGGCAGTATGTGAGCATCAAGCGATCGGCCACATGAGTGCCAATCCTTCTGTTCGTACTTACCCGTGTCTGGGGGAGGGTGTGCGCGAGCGGCGCTCGCTGCTGGGCGGCTGTCTGGATTTCAGGCCTCTTATCCCTGCAGCCTATGGAGAACCTGGGCTAAATGGGTTGCTTTGTCCATCTGCTTTATTAAGCTTTGGATGTCGAGTGAGTCCTGTCACCCTCCCCAGTAGGAGACCTCCTTTTGATTTTCAAATATTGACATTACTATGGATATTTGCAGGAAATTATTGTCAATTATGTCCACAGATTAGAATTGGCGGATTTATGGAATTTATAATATCAAGTATGTAATATGGATTTAAATTTTTGTATTATAACAATAAAATATTTATAAAAAAAAAAAAAGAAGAGGGTTTTTAGTACTGCATATGCCGTGGTGACACCCAAATGGAATGTCCTCTGCCAATGTCCAAAACATCACTTTTGTCAAAATGAACTAAGCCTGAATTCAGGAGGATTTTCACACTACTCCGGCTGAGTTTGATGAATAGATTTGACCTTGCTGATATGCCTGCTGTCCTGCCTACTATCATGTTGCCTGCCTACCATTAATGTTTCTACTGTACTGCTGCATCCATAATGCCACTGCTGCTGCCTGACTACCATCATGTTGCTTATGGCTGCTGCTGCTTCCCTCAGACTACTGCCTGCCAACATTTACCATAATTCTACTGCTGTTGCACTGCCTTAGCTGCTGGTATATGCTGCTAATCTTCTACTGCCACACCTATTAACGCTATGCATCTGCCACTACTACCACTACCACTACTACTACTACAACCACCCATAGACAGCTGACCTACTGCCTTGTATGTTACATCCTATGCTGTTTCTGCTGCTGCTATCATTCCAGCCACCCGCCTCTTATTACCCTACCTTTTCCACATCCACACTGCATTGCTGCTGCTCCCAATTAAGAAAGATAACATAGTGATATTACTTATGCTGTCTTTGTGTTAAAGAGCTTGAAAGGGGTTGGACAGAGTCCTAGCAGAACTCAATGTGTCCTACATAACTTTTCAGGGCAATCTGTGCATTGTGGTTATGAATGAATAGGACCAAGTACACATTTTGGGAAATTTGCTCTTTTTTATTTCAAATATATGCTCATCAATCCAAACTGTAGTCACTTTTTTTTTTTATTTATTTTTTTAGTGTGGGATACTTTTTTTATTTTTTATTTTTATTTCAAAGGCTTTATTGAATAAGTAAGATCTGTTACATATAAATCTGGTCTTTAGGAAAGGAGGAGCAAGCCCCCAATGTACATACATTGTCTGTGTAACAGTAGCAGGTATAGAACAGTCAAAACATAACAACAGTAAAGGATGTATGTTAACAGTGTAAATGTTGAATAACCTTTAAGTATTTCTTATCTGTATTCCTAGAGTAAAAGGACATAAATCAAAGATATTGTCTGAGGCGAGTGGGGCAAGATGCACAGTCTAATGGAAGCCTCTGAAAGATCTCCATTTTTCCCAAATGGTTGAAAATTTGTGATGGGACCTATTTTCCCAAGCTGCTAACTCTTCGAATCTATATATAGAGTCGACTTTATTGGACCAATGTTCTAGGGAAGGGAGATCCTTTTTCAGCCAATGTGTCGGGATCAGGAGTCGGGCAGAAATAAGCAGGATTCTAAGGAGGGGGGAGGGTTTTGTCTCCAGAGGTAGACCTAATAGGGCCAACAAAGGTGATGGGGTAAAATTAGAGTTGCAGATCTCATTACTTTTTTTGAAGATCTTACCCCACCAGTCGGAAATCAGGGGGCAGGTCCACCAAATGTGGAACATGGTTCCACGATCCTGCTCGCATCTCCAACAGACGTCGGAGCTACCGTCTCCGTATCGACACGTAATGTCAGGTGTTTTGTACCACCTAGTTAACACTTTATATCCATTCTCTTGGATTCTAGTACATCTTGAAGAAGTATGTGGTATCATGAATAAGGCGGGTAGCTCCTCAGACGAGAAGTGTATATTTAAGTCTCTTTCCCATAAGTTTATAAAAGAGGGTTTAGTGGGTAGAATAGTTGTACTTAGGTACTTATAAAGTGAGGATATAGGTTTCTTCGGGGGGGGAAGGGTTTTGGATGAGGCTTTCAAACCATGTAAGAGGTCTCAGAAGAGAGGACATGGGGATGTGTTTGTTTATATATGTCATCAAGAAAGAGAGCATATGGGGGTAAGAATCAATCCCGGGTATAGATGAGACAAGGATCTCTCTGTCTATGACACCTCCCTTACTTGTAATAAGGAAAGGATGGGAATTTCTGACGCGCGTAGGGCTTTGGGGACACTTTGTCTAAGTTCTAAGGGAGCTAAGCCGACTACGTCTCTGATCTGTACAAGAGGGGAGGGATACGGGAAACCCCATTTCGAATTTTGAAACCACTTCCAAGCCTCGACAGTAGCTGATGACAAGAGATTGTGTTTAAAGGTTGAGAGTGTATTGTTGTGGGGATCTACTAAGAGGACCCTAAGGGTTGTGAGGTAAGGGGGGGTTTCCATACCAATCCATGATTTGTGATCGGGTTTTCTGAACCAATCCAAGGCTCTGGACAGGAGTATGGCTTTGTTATATAGTAGGGGGTTCGGAAGACCAATACCCCCCTGAGTTCTAGGCCTCTGTAGGGTGTTAATGTTAATTCTTGCTTTCTTACCGTTCCATATGTAACCCTGTGAAGTTACACCGGCTGCGTTATCTGAAATGCCCAGTAGATGGACTCAGTATGCTGTTAATAAGACATTGAGCATTGATCACATGACTGGCTGAAATGAGTCACATGGTTAGTGACATCATCGCAGGTCCTAAAACGACATGGGCTGCACAGCTCTAAAGAGGAAGGTCCTGGAAAAAGTTTCTAGAAGCTACGATTTGCTGAGCCAGAGGGAGGACATGGGTCTGGCATTGAGAGACTGCAACACAGAGATAGAACCTGGCGGAGAGAACTTACTTCACCCAAGATCACACCTGCTGAGAGAGGGACCGCTGGCAAAGACAAGCACTGAGTCCAGACGTCTGGTGAATCCAGTGAGAGGAGATTGCTGCGGACTGGCCTGGTAAATGGTGTTGTGAGGGTAAGTCAAACCTCTCCCTGTATCACCACAGGGCACCTGTCTCCTCACCACAATAAAGACTCTGAGGTCCAGTGACGGACATTACACAGCTCAGGCTGCTTCAGTGACCCTGCGGAGCAGGACTTATAAGGGCCCCAACTCTTCTATGTGCACCAACGGCCATTAGGGCAAAGATAGGGGGTGGGACGCAGGTGTGCTAGTGGGTGGGTGAGGAAGAATCCACATTACCCTGTTATTTGTGTTACGCTATTGTATTTTCCTGTGTATGTTGGTTCATTTTGTTTTGCACTATATAAAGTTAATCCCAGTTAGGCTGTGTCAGTCTCATTTGCACCAAGTATGTTCCCAGTGGAGCCTCACATCCCTACCCCGGATGCTCCACTGGGTGGAGGTACTGCCGCAGATATGTACCCCAACTCCCAGATAGCGGAGGCTCAGGATCCGCCTGTCAGGCATAGTGAGTTAACTAGGGTTAGGGACCCCATAGACACTAGGGGGCGCCACCAAAACCCCGTTACACATACAAAGGAGCGAATATATTTTCCCAGAGATTGGAAAAAGGAGACGGGAATAGGTATGGGAAGGACCTGGAGGAGGTAGTTCAATCTGGGCAGGATGAGAGACAAGACCATATTTTTACGTCCAAACCAGGAAAGTAAGGGGGGGTTTAGGGCTTCTATTTGGCATTTAATCAAATTCAATAGAGGGACATAGTTTAGATTATATAACGTGGCTGTGTCAAAGTGGATCTTGACTCCTAGGTATGTTATAAAGGGAGAGTCCCAGTTAAAGGGGGAAGAGAGGATTAAATTGGATCTGAGTTTATGGTTGAGCCCTATACTGAGGATATGTGATTTTTTCATGTTTATTTTAAAGTTGGAGAGGTAACTGAATTTTTACAGAATGGGGTATATGAGCTGGAGAGAGGTTTCAGGGTTGGAGGATATTAATTCCAATTAACCCGATCGAATGCTTTTTCGGCGTCGGTGCTGATCATGACTTTATTGAATAGAAGATGGAATTTTGATGCATGAAGTAAGGCGTTTAATACCCTTGTCGTGTTGTCTTTACCTTCCCTTCCCTTAATGAAGCCCGTTTGGTCTCTATGAATAAGTTGGGGGAGTATAGGGGCTAAGCGGTTAGCTAAGAGTTTAGCTAGCAGTTTTAAATCCAAATTTAATAGGGAGATGGGCCGGTAATTGACACAATCGGTGGGGTCCTTCCCCTCTTTGGGGATAATAGTGATGTTGGCTCTGGTCATGTCTTGGGATAGAGGGTCTCCCCGTTGAGATTGATTGCAAACTTTAAGTAGGTATGGCAGGAGGATGGAGCTAAAAGAGCGGAAGTACAGAGCAGGGAACCCATCTGGGCCGGGAGCTTTCCCTTTCGGGAGCTGTTTGATCGCTAAGAGGAGTTCTTCGCTGGAGAAAGGGGAACTAAGGGAATTAATCTGAGTTTCTGGGATTTGAGGAATTTTTATGGAGCGGAGGAAAAGTTTTATTGAGTCTTGATGTGAGACATTCGGGTCATTGTTTCCCTGGGGGGGAAGATTATAAAGGGAGTGGTAAAATTCTGAGAATCTCCGGGCTATATTATGTGTGTCACTGAGCATGTTTCCCTCATTATTACGTATTTTGCATATAAAGTTTTGGGTCTTCCTTTTTTTAATACGAGACATCATGAACTTAGTTACTTTGTCTCCATGGGCAAAGTATTTATATTGAGCATGGAGGAAGTATTTGGTGGACTGGGTATTGAGAAGATTTTTTAAGTCAGCTCTGAGGAGTGTTAATTTTGCTAAATGGGTGTCCAGCAAGGATCTTTTATGAAGGGCTTCAATATCCCTGATATTCTTTAGGAGGGATTCAATACGGGCAAGCCTGTTTTTTTTTTAACATAGGAGCCTAAGCTGATAAGTTGGCCACGGATATAGGCTTTGTGTGTGTCCCATAGGGTATAAGGGTGAATACCTGGGGTATCATTGGAGGAAAAAAAGTCCCTTAGCCATTTAAGGACTTTTTCTTTATTGTCAGGGGATTGAATTAGTTGTTCATTGAGCTTCCATCTAAATGTTCTGGGAGGTCTGTCTGGAGTGAGTATATTGATCCAGATGGGTGCATGGTCAGAGAGATTAAAGGAGCCAATTTGGGCCTTAGAGCAAAGCTGAATATGTTGGGAAGAGACTAATAAATAGTCTAGGCGTTGGTATGATCTATGGAGGTAGGAGTAGAATGTATAGTCTTTAACATCAGGGTTCAGGGTTCTCCAGATGTCAACCAGGCGGTGGTCGTGGAAAGATTTCCTCAATTTACTAAGGGCCTTATTAGAGACCGAAGATTTTTTGGAGGAAGAGTCTATAGGGGGGGACTAATGTAAGGTTAAAGTCACCTCCCATAACGGTTACACCTTCACAGAAGTGGTCCAAAGTCTGGAGAACATTATGGAACCAAGCAGCCTGGTTGACATTTGGGGCATATACATTAACAAACGTATAGGTCTGATTAGCAATATCACCTTTTAGAAAGATGAACCTCCCTTCTGGGTCCTGGATGTGATCCCTGTAGGCGAAAGGGGATGTTTTGCTAAAGCCCTCGCTAACTCCTCTAGAAGTGGAGGAATCTGCGCCGCAATGGTACCAAGTAGGGAAGCAAGAGTGGGAGAGGTTCGGGTAGTGATTGAATTTAAAATGTGTCTCCTGGAGGAGCACAACAGAACATCCCATTTTCTTTAATGTAGAGAAAATTTGGCAACGTTTGGAAGGGGCGTTAAAACATTTCACGTTGTAAGATGTAATTTGTAGGTTCGCCATGTTACCTTTATAGAAAGAGGGAGGGCAGTCACGTCGCTTTTCACCACCAGGGACTCACACCCAAGACCCATCTAGAAGTACAGATAAGCACATAGCATCTTTCCTAACTGCAGGAAATTAAAGAGTCTGCAAAGCGGCATACATCCTAGAACATAAGAAAAAGCATCAAAACTAGAAACAAACAGTACTAGCGTGACTAGTAAGAAAGAAGGCATGTAGATGCCTGTGTTATGTTGGGGGAAATAATGAAAGAACATGTTGGAGAGATCACCAGGGTGTTAAAAATCTGGCTAATATAATGGGCCTCTGAAGGACCTGGTTAGTTGTCCATAGGTAGTCTTCTGGACGTAATTTTTCTGGAGTTTCTGGGGCTTTTCTGGCGTTTTGGGGTGCGTTGACGTTCCCAGATGCCTGGTTGTGGTAATTCAGGAAGGTTGCATACGTCCTAGATAGGGTCCCAATTTTCTATCTGAAGGGGCTCAATCTGTAGATGGTCGAAGACTTGATCCAGGTCAGCATAGTTGGAAATAGAGAGTCTGCGACCTTCATACGTGAATGATAGGCCAAAAGGGAAGGACCATCTGTAAGGGATCTTGTGTTCCCTAAGCCAGCTAGTGAGAGGTTTAAGGGACCTTCTTTTGTCTAGGTTTGATTGTGCTAGATCTTGAAAGATTTGTATGTCTTGGCCATCCCAGGATACTTTGCCAGACTGTCGTGCTTTAAGGATGACTGCTTCTTTAACAGGAAAGCTGAGAAATTTACAGATAATGTCCCTTGGTGGGGCTGAGGGAGCTGGTTTGGGCCTTAGTGCATGGTGTGCTCTCTCTAAAATGACCTCATGGGCGGACTCAGGGCCCAGAAGGGACATGCAAATTTGCACCACTGTGCTGGCGATATCTCCTGTGTCTACGGTTTCAGGGACGCCACGGAATCGTAGGTTGTTGCGCCTACCTCTGTTTTCTTGGTCTTCTAGGGAATTGCAGAGACAGTTCATCTTCTGTTGAATGGCTTGGAAGCGCTGCGTCACTTCAGATTGGTGACGGATAATGGCTTCTTGAGTGATTTCCAAGGTCTCCACTCGTCCTCCCACCTGCGATATATCTTGTTTAATCGCGGCTAAGTCGGAGCTTAATGGCTCCAGGGCGGATGCTAAGGAAGATGATAGCAATTCTTTCAAGAAGGAGCGTGAGATTGGAAGGTCATCCGTGTCATCTTCACCTCCGGTGGCTTGATCCTGCAGCTCGTTTTGTTTTGAGCACGGGTAGGGGTCTGCGCCATCTTGGGATCTTTAGAGACGTGAAGAATAGCAGCTTTTTTAATACATTTATCCATCTCACCGGTCTAGGTCCTCCAATTTTCACCATGATCTGAGCGCCAGTTTGTGCTAACGGAGCTACGGTGGTGATCTCATTAACGGAGCTATAGCTTCAAGTGTTCATGATGTTCAGGCGATAAAATCGCCCCTCTTTTAGTGCTTTTGTAAAATAGGTTACTGTCTCTTTAAATCTGCTGATTAAATCTGGGATGGTTCCTTGTGTGCAGATTATGACAGAAGTATAATGGTGAGTAGCAAGGAGGAGGAAGCGACTGTAAATTTTTTGAATTCAATTTTCAGTAGTTTTTCTGTGATCCGATTTTTTTCTCTACGAAAATTCGCAACATCCGATTTTTCCTTCTACGAAAATTCGCAACATCCGATTTGTCTCCTTCTACGAAAATTCGCGGCATCCGATTTTTTCTTTCAGCGAAAAATCACAACGTACACGGGAGAGAGACAGCGGGGCTATTGCATGGATAGGTGCTTAGGACTCACCCGCTCTTGTGGTCTCGATCCGAATTCTCGGTGAGTACTCTGCCACCCGACTCTGTAATCGGAGTCTGTGCCACTAGATGAGCAGTGGACTGGCTCGGTCCAGTTGTTATTAATATGCTCTGGATGCTTCTTTTATTCTGGGCCCGTTCGCAGTCACCCAGCTTCCGACCTGTCCTCCTGCCTTCGTAAGCTGTAATATAAGGCAGTTCAGGTTGGTCGCTAATGTTCCTGAGCGGCGATGACACAAGGAGCTGCCGGGGAACAGCTCCTAGGTTACGGCTGAGAGTCTAATTGAGCCCGGTGCTTTAAGCTGTTTAGTAGGCCGCAGCGTTCGGCCACTTCAGAACCCAATAAGGTTGGCATCTTCAGGTTCCGGGCAGTTTCCTGAGTCAGGATATAGTAATTTTAGGCTAGGCAATCTCAATTTGGTAGAGTTATGCCAAGTTATAGTCAAGTTGCTTACAGAGCTCCTCCAATCTGCTTCCACTTAGCTCTGCAGCTAGCTCCGCCCCCCCCAAACTGTAGTCACTTTTAACACACAATGGTAATTGAATCCATATCACCACTTTAGCTCTATTCTTGTCAATAAAGGCCTCATATTCAAGAAAGCCTAATTATTTATATAAGCTGACATATTGATACCTAAGTACACAAATTGTTAGCCTCTCTCCCAGTCCACTCACTTCATCTTATAGTGGAAGTAAGATTTGCCACAGGCTCTTAGCACGGAGAAGCAGCAGCCATATGGTACATCTGTCATGAATAAGGGGAGAGGAGGAACACCAGAATAACAACAGAAGGGTAATGACAAGGAACTAGGCCTCAAGGCTTGGGAGAGGGAAATGGTCACCACCTATGGAATCCCTAAACCTAGCTCTGACTCCTGTCAGTATGTATAGACCCTGAAGGTGGGAAAATACATACACCGGAACCTAGACCCTAGGAGCACTGAAAAGCCATAGGAGTAGTGGCAGGGTATGAGAATACTGATTCCTTCCTAGATTAACGAACCAGCGTCTCCCTGAGGCCCAATAACAACAAGCACAAGGGAACAACAAAACAGAAAGAACAGTACAACTTATCCTCAATAGAAAATGGATGAGCGGGAACACCGGAAAGGTCCACAACAGCTCTTCCAAATCCAAGCAGAGTATATCAACTGCATGGCATGAAGTGTGCGGTCAGACTAAATAGAGGAGCCGTAATGACCACAAGCTAGACCTGGGACAAGAGGTCTGGTCATTATCAACATCAGAGTCAAGAGACTGTCAGATAACCTCACATGCAGCCAGTCTCTCAGATCTTCTAACCTCTGTCATGGGAGGGACCGTAACAATACCCCCCCTTCTACGGATGACCTCTGGACACCCAGGACCGACCTTATCTGGATTAGCTCTGTGAAAGGCTTTCACTAAGGGACTAGCATTAACAACGGCCGCTGGAACCCACATTCTCTCCTTTGGACCATAACCCTTCCCGTGAACGAGATACTGAATGGATCTACGGAGAATTCGGGCAATATGAAATTTAAGATTATCGTACACAATGACAGAATTGACTATGGAGAGTTGGATCATTCCACTCCGTATCCGTAGCTCATCTCCTAAATTTAGAGCAATAGGTCTCCGCAGAACACTCTCCTTACCGTAAGCCGCACAACTTGGTCTCGGCCAGGGAGATCCGATCTAGGTCATCATAGATAAGCCCTAGGGCTCTAAAACATTCGTCTACCGACAAGAGGAACTGTGATCCAGTCGACAACGAAAAAGCCCAAGACTAAGCGTCACTTTTTAGCAAAGAAAGGATTATACCCACTCTTTGACTCTCATCCACAGAAGAGCGTAGACACAGTTTAAAATATAATTTGCATGACTCCCTGAACCAAATACAATTGTCACTTCCTCTGGAAAATCTGTCTGGAAGAGCCACCTAAGGTTCAGGGTAGGCCTGATACAACTTATCTTCAATAGAAAATGGAAGAGCAGGAACAAAGAAATTACACCAGCTCTTCCAAATCCAAGCAGAAAATATCAACCGGATGGCATAAAGTGTGCGGTCAGACTAAATAGAGGAGCTATACTGTATTAACCACAAGTAGAGTTGAGCGGACACCTGGATGTTCGGGTTTGACGGGACCCGAACTTGACCCCGAACCCCATTGACGTCAATGGGGACCCAAACTTTTGAGCACTAAAATGGCTCCAAAAATGTCATGGAAAGGGCTAGAGGGCTGAAAATGCCAGCACATTTGTGGTTAAGAGCATAGCAAGTGCTCTGCAAACAAATGTGGATAGGGAAATGACTTAAAATAGCATAAAATAGGTAAAAATAAGAAATAATAATCTTGATCAAGGAGAACGAGGTCCATATGGTGTAGGAGGTTGAGGAGGCAGTGGGTGGAAGCAGCAGTGAAGGAGGAGGAGGTAGACTAAACTGGTTTTTGGTTTTAATTATTATTATTTTTTTTATAAATTAGGGTACACCCCAAAACATTGGGAAATATAACCTGTGATAACCCCCTCCAGTCGTGCTAAACAAATTTTCAGACAATACACTGGCTGCAGGGCAGGCCAGCACCTCCAAGGCGTAAAGGGCAAGCTCAGGCCATGTGCCCAATTTGGAGACCCAGAAGTTGAAGGGGGCAGACCCATCAGTCAGTACTTGTAGGTGTGGGCACACATACTGCTCCCACCATGTCGCACGTCCCTGTGATGTCCACTATCCAATTGGATATCTGCTCTATCAACTTTCGATGTTCTTTTCTGCGCCTACCATGTTGATCACGGTTAGCGGCGAATCAGGGTTCCTTGCCGGAGGGGGTCGTGAGAAAGGGATACCACATCCAAGCGAGGTTAATTATTTGAAATTAAACATGATCGAGCGGAAAAGTGGGAAAAATTATTTAAGCCCAAATATGGGACAAGTTGTTAAAGTCTAAGCATTGAATGAAAGGAGGGGGGGCGAGTGAATTTAAAAATATTTTTTTAAATGTAATTCCCTGTCAGCTATGCAGCTCTGTTTGAATAAGGCAAAATTGGTAAAATGTCACCTGACAATGTTACAGACGATTTTTTTTTTATTTATGTCCCTGTCACCTATGCAGAGCAGGGGTTTAATCACGGCAAAAATGGTCAAATATTACCCAGACATATTAGTGAAATGTTTCCTATCTACTAGGTAGAACAGGGGTATATCACACCCAAAAATGGGTGAATTTCACCCGAAAATGTAACAGAATTAGTGAAATGTTTTTACCTGTCTACTAGGTACAGCAGAGGTATATCACACCCAAAAATCTGTGAATTTCACCCGCAAATGTAACACACAAATTAGTGAAATGACATAAAATAAAATACATACAAATAAAATAAAAAATCTTGATTTTATGAGGTGGAGGTCCATATGGAGTAGGAGTTTGAGGAGGCGGTGGACTCTGCACATCTTACGATCACGCTCCAGTGACGGAATTAAGGACGGTACGTTGTCCTTGTAACAGGAATCCTTCAGCGTGGCCACCCAGTAATCAGCACAAGTTAGAATGTGGGCAACTCGGAGGTCGTTGCAGAGACACTGCAGCATCTGATCGTTCATGTGTGCCAGGCTGCCCAGAGGCAACGAAAAGTTGTCCTCTGTGGGAGGTGTATCGTCTGTGTCCTCTGTATCCCCCCCCCCAGCCACGCACCAGTGATGGCCATGAGCTGGTTTGGGTACCACCCTGCTTTGAATATGGTTCCTCCTTCTCCATCTCCTCCATCATCCTCCACCTCATCATCCTCCAGAACTGTGCCCTGGCTGGACAATTGTGTACCTGGCATTTGTGGGTGCAGGAACCCACCCTCTGAGCCACTTGTGAATGACTGGCCGGAAACCCTATGAAATGATCCCCCTTCCTGCTCCTGTGCCACATCCTCTTCCATCATCGCCAGAAGCGTTCAAGGAGGCATAGAAGTGGGATAGTAACGCTAAGAACGACGTTATCAGCACTGGCCATGTTGGTGGAGTATTCGAAACAGCGCAATAAGGCTCACAGGTCTCGCATGGAGGCCCAGTCATTGGTGGTGAAATGGTGCTGTTCCACAGAGCGACTCACCCATGCGTGCTGCAGCTGAAACTCCACTATCGCCTGCTGCTGCTTGCACAGTCTGGCCAGCATGTGTAAGGTGGAGTTCCACCTTGTGGGCATGTCTCATATGAGGCGGTGAGATGGAAGGCCGAAGTTACGCTGCAGCGCTGACAGGCGAGCAGCAGCAAGGTGAGAACGCCGAAAGCGTAGACAGATGGCCCGCACTTTATGCAGCAGCTCTGACATATTGGGGTAATTTTTAAGGAACCTCTGCACCACCAAATTCAGCACATGCGCCAGGCAAGGGAAGTGCGTCAAACCGGCTAGTCCCAGAGCTGCTAGGAGATTTCGCCCATTATCGCACACCACCAGGCTTGAGGCTGACTGGCAAAAAACATTTATCGGTCTGTTGTTCAAGTCCCGTCCACAGCTCCTGCGCAGTGTGGGGTTTGTCCCCCAAACAGATACGTTTTAAAACTGCCTGCTGTCGTTTACCCCTGACTGTGCTGAAGTTGGTGGTGAAGGTGTTACGCTGACCGGATAAGGAGCCGGTCGATGATAAGGAAGTGGAGTAGGAGGAGGAAGCAACAGGAGGCAAACTGAAGCGCCCTGAAATCCTCGGTGGTGAAAAGACATGCGTCAAACTGCTATCCGCCTCAGGCCCAGCCTCCACTGCATTTACCCAGTGTGCTGTTAGGGAGATATAACGTAATTGACCGTGCTTACTGGTCCACGTATCCGTAGTTAGGTGGGCCTTGCCACAGATGGCGTTGCGCAGTGCACATACTTTTTTGTCCCCCACTTGTGCAGGGAATTTATGGCACACCTGGAAAAGTAGTGGTGGCTGGGAACGACATACTGTGGGACAGCCACCGCCATAAGGCTTTTAAAACTCTCCGTCTCTACCAGATGGAATGACAGCATTTTAAAGGCCAGTAATTTTGAAATGCTGGCATTCGGGGCCAGGGATCGCAGGTGGGTAGGGGGTACTTCCTCTTCCGCTCCAGTGTTTGTGAAATAGAGAGCTGAACGCTTCTGTGGGACATTGTTGAGATGCTTGGTGACCCAGGTGGTGGTGTTTCTGACAGATCCTCTGTTTGCGGGGTAGCAGGTGGCACTGTCACTCCAGAGGTGGATGAAGAGGCCGAGACTACAGCCGAAGAGGAAGCAGGAGGAGCCAGAGACCTTTCTTTGTTCTTGAGGTGTTTACTCCACTGCAGCTCGTGCTTTGCACTTAAATGCCTGGTCATGCAGGTTGTGCTCAGGTTGAGAATGTTTATGCCTCACTTCAGGCTCTGATTGCACAGCGTGCAAACCACTCGTGTCTTGTCGTCAGCACATTGTGTGAAGAACTGCCACGCCAGGTAACTCCTTGGAGCTAGCTTTGGTGTGCTCTGTCCCTTGCTGCGGTGGGCAGTAGGAGGTGTACTGTCTAGGGGACGGCCGCTCTGCTTTTGCACCCTGCTTCGTTTTCTGCTGTGCTGGTGGCTCTGTGCGACCACCGCCTCTTCCTCTGAACTGCACAAGTCACTCACATGACCTTGATTCCATGTGGGGTCAAGGAGCTCATCATCCTCCACATCATCTTCCATTTAGTCTTCACCCCTGCCCTCCTTGTCGGTCTGCACACTTTCGAAAGCCACAGCAGTTAACACCTGTTTCATCATCATCCGAGACGTGCTGCGATGGTCCTCCCATGTACTCATCTTGAAAGATAAGTGGTTGGGCATCGGTGCACTCAATCTCTTCCACTTCTGGGGCAGGGCTAGGTGGATGTCCCTGGGAAACCCTGCTAGCAGAGTCATCAAAAAGCAGAAGAGACTGCTTCATGACTTGGGGCTCAGACTGCTTGGCTGATTTGCAAAGGGGTGAGGTGAAAGACTGATTGACATCAGCTGCAAGTGCCAACTGTGATCTTTCAGCAGGAGACAATGTGAAGGAACTGGAAGTACTGTCAGCAACCCAATCTATTATCGCCTGTACTTGTTATGGCCTCACCATTCGTAGAGCAGCATTAGGCCCAACCAAATAACGCTGAAGATTCTGTTGCCTACTTGCACCTGAGGAAGTGTTTTACTTGCGAGTACCTAGCACAGATCGACCCTGTCCTCTCCCTGCAACTGGAGCTCCACCAGCAGCACCACATCGGGGCCACTTCCCTTATATGACACTCTCCTGATATTTTTCAAATTTAGGATCTTGCCCAAAATGGGTTTTTTTTTAATAACAGAATAGAACAAAAGTATCTAACGTGTGTATTTCACACTGACAGATGCAGCAAAGGCTGCAGATTTATTATTTTGCCAAAAATGGGTGTTTTTTTTTTATAACAGAATAAGTCACCAGAATCTAACGTGTGTATCTCACACTGACAGATGCTACAAAGGCTGCAATATTTAGTACTTTGCCCAAAATGGGTGTTTTTTTTATAACACAATAGAACAGCAGTATCTAACACGTTTATTTCACACTGACAGATGCAGCAAAGGCCGCAAATTAATTTTTTTGCCCAAAATGGGTGTTTTTTTAATAACAGAATAGAGCACCAGTATATAATGCGTGTATCTTACACTGACAGATGCAGCAAATCCTGCAAAATTACGTTTTTTGCCCAAAATGGGTGTTTTTTTGCTAACAGAATAGAACAGCAGTATATAACACGTGTATCTCACACTGACAGATGCAGCAAAGGCTGCAAATTTAGTTCTTTGCCCAAAATAGGTGTTTTTGTTTATAACAGAATAGAACACTAGTATCTAATTTTTGGGATTTCACACTGACAGATGCAGCAAAAGCCGCAGATTTATTATTTTGCCCAAAATGGCTGTTTTTTAATAACAGAAAAGAACACCAGTATCTAATGTGTGTATCTCACTCTGACAGATGCAGCATAGGTCCCTGATGTAAGGTATTGTAAAAAATTTGTGTTTTTTTAAACCCAGAATATAACTGCAGCATTTCAAGCTTGTATTTCACTGTGAAAAATGCAGCAAATGTCCCAGATGTAGGGGATTGCCAAAAATTTGTGTTTTTTTTAAACCCAGAATATTATTGCATTATTTTAAGCTTGTATCTCACACTGAGAGATGTAGCAAAGGCCACAGAATTATTATTTTGCCCAAAATGGGTGTTTTTTTATAACAGAATAGAACATCAGTATCTTACGCGTGTATCTCACACTGACAGATGCAGCAAAGGCTGCAAATTTAGTTTTTTGCCCAAAATGGGTGTTTTTTTAAACCGAGAAAATTATTCAAGTATTTCAAGCTCGTATTTAACACTGACAAATGCTGCAAAGGCACCAGATGTAGGATATTGCCAAAAATAGGTGTTTTTATAAACCCACATTATTATTGCAGTATTTCAAGCTTGTATTTCACAATAAAAAATGCAGCATAGGCCCCAGATGTAGGGTATTGCTAAAAATGGGTGTATTTTAAACCCAGAAAATTATTGCAGTATTTCAAGATCAGATTTCACACTGACAAATGCTGCAAAGGCACCAGATGTAGGATATTGCCAAAAATTGGTGTTTTTTTAAACCCAGATTATTATTGCAGTATTTCAAGCTTGAATTTGAATGTCACAAAAGCACATACGTTGTGCTGGTGTACTGAGCTTTCATAAAATGCCTGACGCCGCCCACCTAACTAACAGACGGATAAAAGTTATTGTTCTCTGTCTCTGGGCTCAGGGCAGGGTAAAAAGATTGTGCACTGCACCCACAAAACTAAATCTAGATAGATCACAGAGTTAACAAGCACTTCTGATTAAAGATTCTTTCCTATTCTCTCCCTCACAGCAGCAGCATCCTCTCCCTACACTAAGCACAGCAGAGTGACGTGCAGCGCTACATGACTCCAGCTTATATAGAGGCTGGGTCACATGGTGCACTGGCCAATCACAGCCATGCCATTAGTAGGCATGGCTGTGATGGCTTCTAAGGGCACAGAGTTAAACGCTTGTTTATTGGCTGCTCTGCAGCCTTTCAAAAAGCACCATAAAATAACTGAACACCGAACCCAAATTTTTACTGAAAAGTTCGTGTTTGGGGTCCAAAAATCCTAAAGTTCGGTACGAACCCGAACTTTACAGTTCCACAAGCTACACCTGGGACAAGAGGTTTGGTCATTACCAACAACAAAACTGAAAATCAAGAGACTGTCAGATATCCTCATGTGCAGCCAGTCTCTCAGATCTTCTAACCTCTGTCATGGGAGGGAAGGGACTGTGAGAACATTTATTTTATGCCCTGCTCCCATGCAAGGGAGACACCCACAACAAATATACATTAACCAATAACACAAAGGTACAACCATGACATTTAACATCCCAAAATGGCACGAATTAGACCAGGGGTTCAAAAGTTAGTAAAAGTTTCTTTGGCCTGGCTGTACTCATGGCTTTTCTGCCCAAAACCGGTCCTACACAGTCTTTTGTCCTGGAGACAATTGAGAAGTGATCCACTTATCTCCCAGGGACAGAGGCCAGACTCCATTAGCCACATGGTAGCAAAAGACAGCAAAATACATGAACTTATATAACTATGCAGCTATTACATAAAACAGGTACATTCAACATGGGACCGTAATCACATGGTAAGAGGCTGGCAAGTAGTCCTCTGCAAGTACTCGTGGCAAACTCAAAAAAGGGGGATTTGTCACAGGAGCCAGATGACACAATCGTACTGCGGCGTCTGGACAGCCAGCAACATAGCCAGGCGAGGGTTCAGTCTGTACACAAGCTAATTGATGGTGGGGAAACGTTTTTTTTTCATGGCCAAACATTCCGTCATACAGTAGATGTCTCAAGGTGGAGCTGAGGACAAAAAGGAATCTTAGCAGGAGAAAAAGAGGATGATGATAATGACAAGGGCACCATCTTGCTTGGGGATGCAGGTTGGCTGCCAAAAAAAGGACCAGGAGAAGACTTGTTCTGATTGGGAATGCTGGCCAGTTGTATTCTCACAGAGGATCCGCTGATGCAGCCTGATGTGCTATAATAAACCTTTGGTACCTATGATTGTGTTTGAATGGCCAAGGCTTATTTTAATCCTTCATATCTTGCACACAGCTAGGGTTCTGTGTGCCCACTTGTAGAGAAAAAGCATCATATGGGAGTTGCTCGCACAGAGCTACAGGCAGCCAAGCTATGCCTAGCTCTGGCACAGTGTGGGCCTTACCCACCCACTGTTTCTGCACCATCACCAGATCCTGAAGCAGATATGTTTCTGGCTGTTCTTTGGGAGGTATGTCACCTCTGCTCTTTATTACTGCCACTACCGCCCTTCTCCATTTGTGTTGCCTTCTCCTCAGCACCTCGATCCCAGGTCCTGTGCAGCACAAAATCATTATTAAAGTCCTTGCCACCCCTGCTGCTTTTATCAAACTGTAAGATATCAAGGTGGGCTTCTTGACCACCCTTCCCTGCTCTTAGTTTTTCCCGATTGCGACTGTCACTGCCCCCAGCACCAGTCCCATGGCTTCAGTTGCCACTATTACCACAACCATCAACACAGCCATTCATGGGGTCCCCAACGTTCTCCTGAACCTCCTCGTCAGGGCTGCCACAACTGTGACGGCTTTCACACAATTTGTCAACAGGGAGGTTGACGCTGTAGATCGTGATGGGTTTGAAGGCACCCCTCTAAGAAGGGACAGTGAAGACTGAGAGGGCTTCACTGAAAGCCTTCTCTGGAGCTGCAGTGAGGATGAGCAGAAGGAGCGCTGTGACCCCTGGCTCAATGGCCCCATGTCAGACTTCACATCATGCTTCTGAGGAGTGAGCAATCCAATCCACAATCTCACTCTCTTTTTTTCCATCAAACATAATGTTGCACCTTTCAGAAGCCAGCAGAGACAACTGCAGCCTTCTACTACTATAACTACTTCTAGCTGGATAGCTGCTGCTGCTGCTACTACCCAGATTCTGGCTCTAGGTCTTTTGTTTGGAACCTTTCCTCAGCCCTGACATTTTTGAGCTTCACATATATTGTTGTGCACTACCCTTTGTATTAGTGTGGTAATCACCTTTATTTTGGTTTGAATATATTCAACAACCCCCAAAGAATTGTCACCTATATTCTAGTTTAATTAAATTGAACAACCCCCCCCATCCAAAAATAAAATAAAAAATTCCAACCATGTGGAGATGGAATAAATGGAAACGGATGATTAAGGTCCAGGACTGATGCTTAATATCCAGTCCGGTACTTTGTGTATTTTGTATGATTTTTAAACTTTTACCAAAAACAAATATTTTAATCAACTATGTGAGATACCCTGACATGGAGTATGCACTAGTATTTCAGGATTTCTGTTAAAATGGGGAGCAATTAAAGGATTGTCCTTGTTCTGCTAGGAGGCACAGAAGCTACAGCTCCTCACTTCTCACTCCCTGGCTGATGGCTTCCCTGAATTTTCCCATTATACAAACACATTTCGTCTCTGTAATGCTAGACTTTCCCTTCACTCTCCCTGGCAGTACAATGCAAGCTTGATTATGACTGTCCCTGACCCCCTAAGATCATTTTTCTGGCAAGCATTACTACACCCAACCACCCTTGTTCACATCCTAACACATAATGATGTTCTTCTCTATCTGCCAGGGCACCTCTTTGCCCGCTGCAGCAATGATTTGGTGTCTTTCAGCCCGGGAGTCAATCAGGGCAAGACCTCACCCAACCACCCACTTCATTTCCACTGTATGTCAGTGGGAAAAAAGTGACAAAAATAGCTGGATTGTCATTGTGATGAGCTAAAAAGGAAACAATTGACAACTTAACGTACTATTATCATTTATTGATTTGTCTCTTTGCAGCAGACACAGGATTCCGCCTATTCAGTTAGTCCTATTGGCAGTATATACCGGTAAGTTCTACCCAGCTCTTGATCTCTACTACTACTTGGCTACACATGATCTAATTGAGCAAACTGTACAGCCACAAAAGGGCCCTACACTGGAAGTGGCAACTGCTGCCTTAAAAAAATGTCTGCTCAGTTAGATCCCTTGTATGGAGCTTTACTCATGTTTATCCGTTAAAAAATGTCAGATGGATCCAGCGAGTAAAATCAATAGTTCTTTATTCTATGTAGGAAATATTAAAACATGTACACAGACAAAATGGCAGGCTGACGCGTTTCGATCAATAAAGTCCTAATCATCATGTCTATGTTTAAGACCTTATTGGTCGAAACGCATGAGACTGACATTTTGTCTGTGTACATGTTTTAATATTTTCTACATGGAATAAAGAATTATTGACGTGACTCGCTGGATCCATCTGACATTTTTTCAAGGATTATCGTTGTGCATGAAGACACCTCTAGGATCTGTACTTGAGAAGACTAAGATATTCCACCTGAGAGCTGGACTTCACTTACTATCTTCATGTCTATCCGTGTCTCACCATTACTGTACATTCATGAGCCATGACTCAGATGGTTAGCCCTGTATCAGAATTTAGAAAAACCAAATGCTCACTGTTCTCTCGATCTCTCAGATTGGAGCTCAAATCTTCCGGTCTCTACCGCTGCCAGAAGACTGGAATCAAATTCCTGGTGAAAGGTCCAGTTGTCATTGAATATAAACTGGATTCTTGGAGCGATCATTTGAAACACATTTCAGGAAATCCTTATGAGATTTTGGGTCCACTATTTAACATACTGAACTGTGGGGAACCTAATGCCGTGTCAGCCGTGTACCTACCTCATTACCTGTGTTTAAACGGTAAGTCCATTTTTATAATAAGCACATATTATAGTCTATAGGGGAGATTTATCAAGACCGGCACTTTCTGCGCTGGTCTTGATATCCATCTGTGCTGCCAGAGGAGGTGCCTAATTTAGGACGAGGCACAGGCCTCCTCTTATATTAGGAGGAACCATCACTAGTCCACACAGCTAGATAGAAATCTACTGCAGCTCTGAGGTGCCGTAGATTTCTGTCTTCATTTGCCACGCCCCTTATTGGAGAAGTAAAAATGTAATGGTGGTTAAAGTCAAAAAGGGAGATGATCTCCCCTGCATGTTTGACATTTTCTCAATTTGAGAATGAAAAATTAGAATAAAGAAAAGAAAAATGTTTTTTTTATATGCTGATTAAAAAGGCATAATTTGAATTTAAAAGTGGTGGTTTAGATGAAATGAAAGTGAGGATATTTTTGAAGTATGACAGGAAACCTGAATAACCAGAAGAGGTCAGCCTAAGTGTCCTCCAAGCTTTGTGTAGATGTTATTTTTAGGCTTCTCTCATGCAGGCTCACATTTATTAATTTGAGTGCACTAAAATGTTGGCATAAGCCGTGGCAAAAATGTTAAAATTTTTTATACATCTAGCTTTAGAGAAATTTTCTTAGCCTAGCATAAGGGGTGTGGCTTTACAGAAAAGGGGCACGGTAAAAGGGATGTGACCCAACAGCTCCCAGATAGCTTTATACCATGTTCAGATAAATTGTGCCTAAACCTAGAAGTGTACGTTTTATACCAAACTTTGTGGCTACATGCCTCTTTGTGCTGTAGATAGGGTTCCCAGCCCTGTAGTCATCAAAATCATAAATCACAGCAGAAGGGTTTCTTTCATAGATTTTATTTGCAAAATAATGTTGCGTAAATAAACCTAGAAGTGCCCAGTGTCCTTATTTCCAAGACACTTATCGTTTTGCAGCCTGAAGTGATGTGTATGCCGGCTGCAGAGGTTTTTTCTGATTTGTCTTATTTTTATTGCCAGATTGTGACATAATCTCCTTATTCAGTACTTGTAAGACTTTTATTATCTGCTCCATCTTGATAAAATGTCCTATTTGTATCCAATAGTATTTGATGAAGACCTATCACAGATTAAATGTGCTCACTTTAGAGATGGAAACATGACCCTGGAGTCACCGGCACAGATTGAACCGTACTATATCAAGTTAGAGAATCCCACATTTTCCTGTCTGGGACCTCTGCTGTCACTTATAAAGAAAAAGCTCCCGATACATGGAAGCGTCTTCATTTACTTCAGGATTCTATGTAAAGGTTATCCTTATGAGGAATACAAAATCCATCTCTATGTACTAACCTATTCCACAAATGCCGAAAAGGTAATGAACATATCACATCTTAGATAAAGATTCATGTCCAGGTTCACACAATGGGCCAGATTTATCATTAGCTCAGGTCAGAATAATGGAGTGAAAAAGTCCCCAAAAAAGTCCCAAACGCTAAAACTGCGCTCAAATTTGCTCTGCACTATGCTCGCCAGTTTTCTGAAAGTGGGCGTGTTTTCTTATGTAAATGAATCTCTAGACAGATTTACTATTGGGACTAAAAAAGTCGCAAAAAAGTCGCAATTTCACTCCAGTGAGGACCACGCTTATCTTATAAGACTTTTTAATAGAACATGCAACTTTTTCATAAAAACGTGCGACTTTTTCATAAAGATGTGCGACTTTTGTAAAGATGCTTACTGACAGCTAAACTGTTACCGTCAAACCACATTTATCAAAGTCTTAAAGGGCCGATCATAAATCTGACTTGGCTAAAACTGACTTTAGCCACATGTTAAAGTGGAGTGAGCTGTCAGAGTCATGATAAATCTGGCCCAATGTGTTTAGTGCATGGCCACAAAAATGCCTGCAATTTCTGATTTTTTAATGTAGTTTTTATCACAGTGTTTGTAGTGGCATTTAACCCTTCAGTAACAACCAAAAAGCTTTTCATGGTATTGTAGAATAAGCCTTGCATGGTCTCCCGTCCAGCTGTTGAGCAGACACAATGTTGTCTAACCTAATTAAACATTTGATTTCTTGACATGAGAAAACTTCCACTAAACAATTCCCTGGATGTATATCTACATGCTGCAAGAAAAAGCTTTGCAATGCACCATCTATACACAAGAACTATAATTATGCAGCCAATCTGAGCTATTCGAGCTTGTCAGTCAGGGGTATAGAAATCTTTAAACAGTCCAACCAACTAAATTTCACAGTAAAAAAAAAATTCAACAAACTCTGGTCCTTCGGCACAATAGCAACTGATCAGTCCTATTTGGCCAATCACTATGTACAAATGTAATTTTGTCCGACAACATCCTAAATTTTTCAACCTGATGGATCACAATTTTGGTAGACTGAAGTCTTCAATTGCTACACTATATTTTTTATTGATTATAGGACAAAATTGGTGAAATTTGCCATTTTGTCTAGCTTTAAGGCTACATTACACAGGTTAACAGTTGGTGCAATTATCGAGAAGGGAGCGTTCTTAGAAATACTCACGATTCCCCGATGAACAAGCAACCAATCGACCATCGGGGGAAAGCATCCCTGATGTGGCCGTCTAGATCATTGTTTCTGGGAAGAAAATTGTCCGGTTTAAATAGGAATCTTCTGCCAGAAAAAAATGGATCTGCATGGAGACTAATGAATTCATGCCCTATATATGTAGAAACACCTCCTTTATGTGCAGCTTTAGTATGTTTTTACTATTTATCTTTTGCCCTAAGGTCATTGAATTATCTATTGTTTCAGATTTTGTAGCTCCCTTTAGTGATGTTTTATTGAATATTAGTAAATGTTTCTGTACTTGGATTTATGAATTTTTTTGTTTGCCTTATTTTAATTTCAGATCCTTGACAAAAAAAACAAAAAATGTGGATTTCAGAGAATCAGAAAACCTGAGCACACCGACACTGTATATACTAAAATAAGATACCTCATCACCGGCAATCCGGGAGTATTGGCTCATCCTAAGGTATATTTTATTAGGCCTGCACGTTAGCCCACATGTTTTTGAGATGACAAATTTTTTACTTAGTTGATCATCCTCATAACACTGCCATTAACCTTTCACACAGGATAAAATTATTCAAATTTTCCTACACCAGGGTCTGTTTTTCTTATTTGCAACTACTTTTCATAATTGCATTTGACTAAGGATCCAGAATTCACGGGCACTGGCCGTGTGAACTCCTTGCTGTGGTGCACATTGACTTGAATGTGTCTGTGATCCGCAACATATGGCAAAATATAGGATATATTTTGCGGTGTGGAGGCACAGATTGGAATAACACGAAAACACTTGGAAGCCTTTCTGTTGGCTTCTGCTGTTGGCGGTCCACAACACGGGCACAGAGGCCATGAGCCCTAAGTGTAAAGGCCCCTTTACATGGGCCAACTAAGCAGGCAATTTTACAGACCAAACCATTCTTCAGAGGAGGTGAGAGCTGCATTTAGAGGCAGCAATCGACTTCTCTGTATGGAGACCAGTCATTGGGGAGAACATAAAAACTACATACAAATGTTTCCTTAGTCGAATATTAACCTTACCTTAAATGCTCCTTTAACTTCCCACCCCTTACACCCTTTTAAAATAACTGCTCACTATTTTTCCATTATGTCAACCCCTATTGTCCTACTGTTTCCTAGATCTCCTGATGCCACTGGCTGTCCTCAATACTTATTTCTCCTAGGACCTAGCATCTATCTCTACAATTTAAAAGGGCTTTCCTTTCTTTTTAATGAAGACCTATCAGGCACCCACTGATCAGATATTGATGACCTATCCAAAGGATACGTCATCAGTAGTGTTGATCACGAATATTCAAATTGCAAATTTTTATCTCGAATATCAGCACTTCAAGAATTTGCGAATATTTAGAATATAGTGATATATATTTGTAATTTCGAATATTCGAGATTTTTTTAAAATCAGTACACATGATCCCTCCCTGCTTCTAGCTTGTGGGCCAATGAGAAGACTGCAATATCTTTGACTTTAGGAGTAGTATAGATTGCGAATTTTTGTAATGCGAATTTGTGTAATGAGAATTTTCGTAATGCAAAATCAATGAGATCGTGAAAACTCAGATCCGATGGTATATTCTAACCCCCAGGCATTCCCATGGTGACGGGGACTCTTGTCGGGGAGGAGTATGGAACAACTGTACAGAGAAAAATAAAAGAGGAATATTCTAGAAAATGAATATATTGTTTTTTTCGAATATTCATAATATTCAAAAACAAGAATATATAGCAATATAGCGAATATTCAAAAAAAAAAACGAATATAGAGCAATTTAGCTAATATAGTGCTATAATCTTCTTTGTCTAATAGTTCTAATTTTTTTCTCATCTGAAGTTCAGAATGGAAAAAAAATGACAACTATAAAAAAAAAGATTATAGCACTATATTAGCTAAAGTGTTCTACAATATTTTTTTTTCGAATATTTGCTATATTGCTATATATTCTTGTTTTAGAATATTACAAATATTCGAAAAACTAATATATAGCACTATATCGAATACAGTATATTCGTTTTTAAGAATATTTGTCTTTTTTTCCATTTGAAGTCATAATTCCTCCCTGCTTAAGTAACTTAAGCAGGGAGGAATTATGACTTCAAATGGAAAAAAAGACAAATATTCTTAAAAACGAATATACTGTATTCGATATAGTGCTATATATTAGTTTTTCGAATATTCGTAATATTCTAAAATAAGAATATATAGCAATATAGCAAATATTCGAAAAAAAAATATTGTAGAACACTTTAGCTAATATAGTACTATAATGTTTTTTTTTTAATAGTTGTAATTTTTTTCCAATCTGATTTTCAGCTGAGAAAAAAATTACAACTATTAGACAAAGAAGATTATAGCACTATATTACCTAAAGTTTTTTTCAGATATTCGCTATATTGCTATATATTCTTGTTTTTGAATATTACGAATATTCAAAAAAACTAATATATTAGTTTTCTAGAATATTCGTCTTTTTAAAAAAAAATCTGTACAGTATTTCCACTTTGGCATACTCCTCCCCGACAAGCGTCCCCGTCACCATGGGAACGCCTAGGGGTTAGAATATACCATTGGATCTAAGTTTTCACAATCTCATTGATTCTCATTACGAAAATTCACATCACGAAAATTCGTATTCCGAAAATTCACAATCAACACTACTCCTAACGAATATTCGAATTTGCAAATATTCTACTAATATTCTATGAAATATTAAATTCGAAATATCAAGAATTAGAATATGACCCCTGAAGCTCATCACTACTCATCAGTATAAAGATCTCGGAAAACTAGCATTATCCAGGAAATGCTAATGATAACCTATCCTCAGGATAGCATATCATTATTTGTACCCGGTACCAATCAGCTGTTTCAGGGAACTGCTGTGTCATGGGAGCTGTGGCGAGTGCTGTGGACTCCCAGCAGCTCACCAAGGACAGCATTGTACATTGTATTGCGGCTGTGCTTGGTATTGCAGCTCAGCCCCATTCTTAAATCAATGGACTCGAGCTGCAACTTGGCCATGTGACTTATGTACGATGACATCACATTGCCTAGGTCCCCCGCCAATATGATATTGATGACCTATTCTGAGGATAGGTCATCAATAATTATTCCAGGATAACCCATTTAATGTAATATTATTATTATTATTATTATTATTATTTTTATAGAATTTACGGAATTTAGTTAAATTTAATTCAGAAAATTATTTGGAGAGACAGCGAAAGAGAACATGTCATCCACAGCTTTTCAGGCGATTGAAGCACTTTCATCTCGAGTCTGAATCAAATTAGATGGTCATTTTGAATTGGAATTAAATTTACACAAATTTGCTCGTCACTATTAATAATTATAACAACAATAAATGTTTTCTGTAAAATCCGTATAAAATAAAAATGTAATGACATTAATATCGAAATATTCAGCGAACCGTTTAATAGTCACAGACTTGTTTGGTCTTTCCAATAATCCTGCCGTTTCACTTTTCAGACTCTGAAGTTTGATTCAGAACGCTATCAGTTTACAGAGCTGAGACTTAAGGAAAAAGATGTAGATACTTATCTGAGTGTATCAGAAGAGACCTCTGAGGACACAGTCTGGGACGCTCACCTGACACAAGGTTCTAGTCGCTTGTTGTCTTTGTTTTAATTTCTCAAAATGAATTTCACATTCTTAATTTATGTCTTTTGCAGGTGATATAAAGGACATTGCACAATTATTATCATCACTGACAATCCGTGAAGGTAGATCTATCTTTATATATGTAAATCTCTCTTATTATTTATTACTGTCATGTCATTGAGTTCCAGTCACATATCTTTACCAGAAAGGCCACACTCAAAGGTGCTGCTGGCCCGAGAAATTCAAATCACAGCTTTATGCCTTTTTTTTTTTTTATAATCTTAAAAAAGCTTCCAGAAACTGTGTGACTTGATCATTTGTTTTTTTTGTTTTTTGTTTTAGGCGTTTTAAAACTTTATTTTGCCGTTAAACTGTTTTTTACCACCTGATATATTTTGCATGCCTGGCTCTTTTCTACATTAATGTATGTGTCTCTTGTGATGTCACTTTCTTGGTAGAGCAGCATTGTAAAAAAAATATATATATATAGAAAAATGCAACGCAAAAAAGGCATTAATAATACCAACGCACATTGCATATACATTTAGTTTGAAGCACCAAAAAATGCCAAACGCTGAAGGAAGAAAAAAAATCCCATTGAGGCAAAAAGCGCTCCTTAAGAGTGAAAAAACACCACTACAAATAATGTCTATTTGCCCTGTGTTTAACATTTTCCATAGATTTTCATAAGACATCAGAAAATTCCACTTTTTTTGCTTAAAATCGATGCAAAAAAACAGCAAAAATGTGGGTAACTATAAAGGTTTACACTTTAGCTGTGGAAATAAATTCTACAATTATTTATTAAATAGTAAAACACTGGGTAAAAGTACCACTGAAATAGACTGGAGATATTGTAGACAGTAAACCTTTGTCACCAATGCTAGGCAGCTGCTAATGAAGCAAATACAATAACATACGGGGAGTAAAGGAAAACCAGCTTAGTTGCACATAGTAACTGACATAATAATTTACATTATTTGTATCATATCATACATGGACTACTGTATGCAATTTTTAGGGCCCCTTGCATAAGTGGATAACAGCTGAACTAGAGTGGGTGCAGAGGACGGCAACCAAGATAATTAAGGGGAGGGGTGGATTGTAGGTTATCAAACTTGGGTTTGTTTAGTCTGAAAAAAAGACTATTTAAGTTTCATTACACAACAAATTATCTTCAGGACAGCATCGACTTATTGAACAAGCTGTCAACCATAGGTCCCCTTGCTAAAGGCACCATCTTGGCCACCTAGGATGTGGAATACTTGTATTCAAATATCCCACACGATGATGGATTAACTGCTTGCGAGTATACCTGGAGGCTGATGGGATTGTCTCAGAGTCTGTACTGACCAACTCGCCAAATTCATCCTCACCCATAACTATTTCTCTTTGGCAAGGAGATTAATTTATAATGTACTGGAACCACAATAGGTAGCAAAAAAGCACCGGAATATGCAAATCTCTTCATGGCAAAACTGGAAAGTGACTTCTTGTTATCTTGCCCCATCAAACCCTTGGCCTACTTCCATTTCATTGATGATATCCTAATAATCTGGACTGACTATGAACATAATATTCCATGCATAATTCAATAAATGTCATCCCACCATAAACTTGACCCTCAACTATACAAATGAGCTTTTTGGAAACCATTATAAAACTTTAAAGTAGCTCAATACATACATCATTATATTGGAAACCTATTGATCAGCATACATACCTCAAATAGGACATAGGGTTGAGCGAATCTAAATATCCAAAGTGGACATTGATCCGAATTTCAGGGAAAATTCGATTTGCCAAGAAGCCAAATTTTTTCATGCTTCGTGGTAACAAATCCATTTTCCCTGAAATGGCGTAAAAAAAATAAAAAAACACAATCGCCTTATCCATTTGAATGTGAAGAGGCCACCATGGCCATCTTGATTGAAGATCCCTTGCGAAGTCCAGTGCGCGGTGACACATGATGTCATCATGCACCGCACGAGATTTCACGTGTGATCTTCAATCAAGATAGCTGCCGCAGCCTCTTCACGCTCAAATGGATAAGATAAGTATATATCTTTTTTTACCCCTAGAAGGCCTCCATTGTTACACCACATGCAGCGATCAGCGATCAACACAGCATCTGAGGAGTTCAATGGTGTGGGGAGGGTGGCACAATGGTTGTTTTTCATCATTGCGGACTCTACTTCCAAAGAAATGTGCTTTGTGACAAAATAATTCGTCACAAAGCGAATTTTTTGTGAAATTCGGTGAAGAAGCAGATTCAAAGTTTTCATAACTTTGCTGAACACTAATGGGACACCTGTAACCCCCAAATACTGTACATCAGGCTGAGGGAAGTGCTGTGTCCTAGCATCTACATATTGTATCACTATGTACTATAGCTTCATCACACTGAGATCTGCTCAGAAAGCGAATATACAGTACATATTAATGCTGTATTCACTGACACAATATATGATTATACAGACACCAGTGTGTATAGAAAAAACATACATCAATATGTGGTAGTGTTATAGCTTAGAGGTTAAGTTCTTGGTTTTGCATGTAGACATCCCAGGTTTGAATCTCAGGAGAGACCAGTGAAGTTTTTTTCTTCCACATTTACCCCATAAGAAAAGTCTATGTCATGTTGAGGATATTATTTTTAGAAAGCTAATAAATATTGCTGGTTTCTTTATAATCATATATTGTGTCTATGAATAAACCAGTAATAGGTCTTAGCAAAAAAAAACAAAAAAACTGTATTTTCAATGTACAGGGTGGGCCATTTATATGGATACACCTTAATAAAATGGGAATGGTTGGTGATATTAACTTCCTGTTTGTGGCACATTAGTATATGTGAGGGGGGAAACTTTTCAAGATGGGTGGTGACCATGGCGGCCATTTTGAAGTCAGCCCTTTTGAATCCAACTTTTGTTTTTTCAATAGGAAGAGGGTCATTTGACACATCAAACTTATTGGGAATTTCACAAGAAAAACAATGGTGTGCTTGGTTTTAACGTAACTTTATTATTTCATGAGTTATTTACAAGTTTCTGACCACTTACAAAATGTGTTCAATATGCTGCCCATTGTGTTGGATTGTCAATGCAACCCTCTTCTCCCACTCTTCACACACTGATAGCAACACCGCAGGAGAAATGCTAGCACAGGCTTCCAGTATCCGTAGTTTCAGGTGCTGCACATCTCGTATCTTCACAGCATAGACAATTGCCTTCAGATGACCCCAAAGATAAAAGTCTAAGGGGGTCAGATCTGGAGACCTTGGTGGCCATTCAACTGGCCCATGACGACCAATCCACTTTCCAGGAAACTGTTCATCTAGGAATGCTCGGACCTGACACCCATAATGTGGTTGTGCACCATCTTGCTGGAAAAACTCAGGGAACGTGCCAGCTTCAGTGCATAAAGAGGGAAACACATCATCATGTAGAAATTTCGCATATCCAGTGGCCTTGAGGTTTCCATTGATGAAGAATGGCCCCACTATCTTTGTACCCCATATACCACACCATACCATCAATTTTTTTGTTCCAACAGTCTTGGAGGGATCTATCCAATGTGGGTTAGTGTCAGACCAATAGCGGTGGTTTTGTTTGTTAACTTCACCATTCACATAAAAGTTTGCCTAATCACTGAACAAAATCTTCTGCGTAAACTGAGGGTCCTGTTCCAATTTTTGTTTTGCCCATTCTGAAAATTCAGTGCGCCGATCTGGGTCATCCTCGTTGAGATGCTGCAGTAGCTGGAGTTTGTAAGGGTGCCATTTGTGAGTAGCTAATATCCGCCGAAGGGATGTTCGACTAATGCCACTCTCATGTGACATGCGGCGAGTGCTACGCTGTGGGCTCTTGCTGAATGAAGCTAGGACAGCCACTGATGTTTCTTCATTAGAGACAGATTTCATGCGTCCACATTTTGGCAAATCCAACACTGAACCAGTTTCACGAAACTTAGCAAGCAGTTTTCTAACTGTAGCATGGGAGATGGGTGGTCTCGTAGGGTGTCTTGCATTGAAATCTGCTGCAATGACCCGGTTACTGCGTTCACCAGACATCAACACAATTTCTATCCGCTCCTTACGTGTTTACCTCTGCAACATGTCAATGGCTGTAAACAAAGAGAAACTTGTAAATAACTCATGAAAGAATAAAGTTACTTTAAAACCAAGCACACCATTGTTTTTCGTGTAAAATTCCCAATAAGTTTGATGTGTCACATGACCCTCTTCCTATTGAAAAAACAAAAGTTGGATTCAAAATGTCCAACTTCAAAATGGCCGCCATGGTCACCACCCATCTTGAAAAGTTTCCCCCCTCACATATACTAATGTGCCACAGACAGGAAGTTAATATCACCATTCCCATTTTATTAAGGTGTATCCGTATAAATGGCCCACCCTGTAGTTTGTGCAATTTCCTAAAGTCTCTACTACCAGAACGGAAAGAAACCTGACTCAGCTGCATGGGTTCCTCCCCTACCCCAGAGTTACCTGTAACATCACCCTGGGAAGCAGTAGAGACGAAACCACTCACAGAAGGGATCCCTTGCGCGGAGGGAGCCCTACACCTTTCTCTAATACGTCTATCTAATCGTACTGCTAAAGACATTGCATTCTCCAAAGAATCTGGGTACTCATGAAAAGCAAAGGCATCTTTCAATCTCTCAGATAACCCCTGACAAAACTGACTACGTAACGCAGGATCATTCCACTCTGACTCGGTAGCCCATCTCCTAAACTCAACACAGTAAGCCTCTGCAGTATGTTCACCCTGTAATAAATTACGTAATCTCGATTCAGCCATCGAGACCCGATCTGGGTCATTGTAAATTAATCCCAGGGCCTTAAAAAATTCCTCTACTGACCGGAGGGCCCGAGAACCGGGCGGCAGAGAAAAGGCCCAGGATTGCACATCCTCTTTAAGCAGAGAAATGATTATACCTATCCTCTGACTTTCATCACCTGACGACGATGGACGCAGCCGAAAATACAATTTGCATGACTCTCTAAAATGGATAAAGTCATCCGTACCCCCTGCAAATCTATCAGGAAGAGCGACTTTAGGCTCCCCACAAATTTGACCTGCACCTGATGCCAGAGCATTCTGACACCGTGTGACTGAACCACGTAGCTCCGCAACCTCTAGGGATAGCCCCTGCATGCGGTCAACTAATGCATCAATTGACGCCATCACAAAACCGCTGAGCAATGACAGTCAAAGTATTGGCGGGTTATAATGTCACGGCGGACGGGATCTCAGAAACACAGATAAACCAACAAACAAGTTTCTAGGCGAGAAGCTGGGGAAAGGTCACCTCCTAGCAAATCCCTGACTTCTCTCCCTACACTGCTAAGCCCACATTCAGACCTTGAAGGTAGGAATAATGTGTCCTCGCGCCTGGGCTGCAAATACCCTAGAATCCCTGAGATGGTGAAAGGGGAATAGGGGCAGCCTGCTCCCTCAGAACCTGGAGGAGACAGATGACACACAAACAACCTAGACAGCAAACAACAAAAACAGAAACCAAACTTTTCTTATCTGAGCTGGAACAGACAATCCTTCCTTCCTTGCTTCCAAGGCCAGACTGATTTCTATAACCCGCACAGAACACTGGGATTGAGTGAGATTTTACCAATGACCCCACCCAGTGCACCTGAAGGGAGGCGGATCCAGCACGACTCCAAAACAAAACAGAAAACTAAACACGTGCTGCTATTCTGTCCGACCTCCACACATAGTCAGAGCAGGGCATGACAGAACGATAAAAGAATTGTCATTTGCAACCTGTGCCGTACCAAAATGAACAGGGGCTTGAACGCTAGCAACCTCACCACCAAAAGCATGATCCGCCACATGGCATCAAAGCACCCTTATAGATGGGCCAAATGCCTGGTCCACAACGAGTTTCCGCGGGTCACATCACTGCCTCCTCTTCCCCTGTGTTATGTGCTGGCCAATCCCCTGTCCAAGACGCAAGGCCCGGATGCCTCCCGCCCTGCACCTGGACCTTCGCAAGCACCATCAGCTAGCACATCCATTCTATGTCCCAGTGAAGTGTACAGATGTCCATACCCCAGGCCTTTAAACGAAAGCGCAAATACCCAGCACCTCAACCATCATTTTTTTTGATGGTTAGCTCAGTAGCAGGCATTCGCCCCTAATGTGTTAGAGAGTCAGCTCATCAGCAGACCCTCACCCATAATATTTTAGATTGTCAGCTCAGCAGCAGACCCTCAACCATAATTTTTTCGATGGTCAGCTCAGCAGCAGACTCTCAACCAAAATGTTTTTGATGGTCAGCTCAGCAGCAGGCCCTCGCCCATAATTTTTTACATGGTCAGCTCAGCAGCAGACCCTCAACCATATTTAAGTGTAGGAGTCCCACTACCTGAACAATTGTACCACAATGCGATTGAGGCCCTCCATTATGTAATATACAGGTTGTATTGGAGTGCCTCTTGCTTGTAATTTTTGGCAGCACTTGCACTTTATATATGAGGAAATATACAGGAAAGAATGTTTCCTAACAATTTTGTCTCTAAAATCGATTTTATCTTTGGTTTTGTGCGTATTATTGTCAGTCTGTAAAAGTGGCATACTACTCGGACAACATGTTTCCAAGTAGCGACCTGGGAGTCCAAGATGCATCCAGACATCCTCCCCATGCTGTTCCCGAACCATTTCAGCGGTGATTCCATAAATTTCTGACCTTTTCATTTGAACCAGACACACTCCCCTCTTCAGAGCAGGGGGTGCCTGGTTTAATGCTCGGGTTCTCCCATTGACTTCCATTGTGCTCGGGTGCTTGGTAGAGCACCCGAGCATCCCGATGTGTTCGGCCAGAGCACACGAGCACTTAGGTGCTCGACCAACACTAATAATATTACATTATTATATAAAGAAAAACATTATGAAGCCCCTTGGTCACCTGGCTCCCAAGTGCGATCAGCTACATCATCATCTTCGAGTATTGTCTGCATGCCACTGATGTCCTCCTCAACCGTCTCTGGGTCAGGAGCCTGACCTCTTGCAACACCAGCTCCCACGCCACTCTCCTCATCACTACTTGCCCGCCTAGTAGAGGAAGCAGCGGATGTCTCTTCTACATGTTGGCTTGCCAGTAGCTGCTGACTGTCTTCTAGTAGCTCGTCCGCACTGAATAGTGGAGCTGAGCCCACAGCATACAATACTTCTCTGGCTGAGGGAACAGAAAAGGACAGAGGCAGGTTGAGGACAGGTGAGGGCACAGGCCCTGCTCCCGGGCCATGCCAACTAAGGGTTGTGTCTGATGAACCCATCGACTCTTGACTGGGGATGTCTGATGTCACTTGCGACGTAGTCGAAGATCGAGTCAACCATTCAAGAACCACTAGGTTGCTGGTCAAGACACTACTGCTAGCTGACACTGGAAGCTCAGGCCTCTCGCTCCGATTTCTGCTGCCACGGCCCCTTACTCTGCTGCGACCTGTGCCTGCGCCAGAAACATTTAGGCCTCTGCTACTCCCCTGTGCAGGCATTGCACTTCTCTATCTGACATACTGTTTGATCAAATAAATAAAAAGTAAATTAAAACACCCCAAAACAGTCTGTAATTTTCTCACTTGACCACACAACCGCTAATAAGCCCTTTTTCCCCCTACTAATACACACAAAAGAGGGCTTCACAACATATAACTGCACCGCTGAACGGCAAATAAATATACAGTACAGACCAAAAGTTTGGACACACCTTCTCATTCAAAGAGTTTTCTTTATTTTCATGACTATGAAGGCATCAAAACTATGAATTAACACATGTGGAATTATATACATAACAAACAAGTGTGAAACAACTGAAAATATGTCATATTCTAGGTTCTTCAAAGTAGCCACCTTTTGCTTTGATTACTGCTTTGCACACTCTTGGCATTCTCTTGATGAGCTTCAAGAGGTAGTCCCCTGAAATGGTCTCCCAACAGTCTTGAAGGAGTTCCCAGAGATGCTTAGCACTTGTTGGCCCTTTTGCCTTCACTCTGCGGTCCAGCTCACCCCAAACCATCTCGATTGGGTTCAGGTCCGGTGACTGTGGAGGCCAGGTAATCTGGCGCAGCACCCCATCACTCTCCTTCATGGTCAAATAGCCCTTACTTTCAAAGTTTTCCCAATTTTTCGGCTGACTAACTGACCTTCATTTCTTAAAGTAATGATGGCCACTCGTTTTTCTTTACTTAGCTGCTTTTTTCTTGCCATAATACAAATTCTAACAGTCTATTCAGTAGGACTATCAGCTGTGTATCCACCTGACTTCTCCTCAACGCCACTGATGGTCCCAACCCCATTTATAAGGCAAGAAATCCCACTTATTAAACCTGACAGGGCACACCTGTGAAGTGAAAACCATTTCAGGGGACTACCTCTTGAAGCTCATCAAGAGAATGCCAAGAGTGTGCAAAGCAGTAATCAAAGCAAAAGGTGGCTACTTTGAAGAACCTAGAATATGACATATTTTCAGTTGTTTCACACTTGTTTGTTATGTATATAATTCCACATGTGTTAATTCATAGTTTTGATGCCTTTAGTGTAAATCTACAATTTTCATAGTCATGAAAATAAAGAAAACTCTTTGAATGAGAAGGTGTGTCCAAACTTTTGGTCTGTACTGTATATATTTTTGCCAGTAATACACGCCAAAAAGGGCTTTATAACATATAACTACACCGCTGAACGGCAAATACTTTTTTTTGTGCCACTAATACACACCAAAAAGGGCTTTAGAACATATAACTGCACAGCTCAAGGGCAAATAAGTCCCCAATAACAAGAACAGTTTGCTGGAATTAAAGAGCTCTATAATAACTATTTGGATCCCCGGTCAGTGCAGCAAGGTGTAATAGGATTGTTCTGATTACCCAGGCTGTAACCTCCCCTACTGAACTCTGTTCTGCTTCAAAACTGTGTAATAATTCTTCCCTATCCTTTCCCTACACTTCTAATGCTCTTTCCCTGAACTTGTAAATAGTTTTTTCAGCACAATGAAGTCTTTCCTAGCACTGTCCCTAGCGCCTGCTGACGTCTCTCCCTGCACTAAGTACACTGGAAAATAGCAGAATCCAAGATGGCTAAGGCTATTTATAGGGCTGTGACATCACAGGGCTGGCTGGCTGCTGATTGGCTGCATGCATGGCATTATGAGTGATCCTGCCTTCCCAGAGTTCCTTGCTCCATGTGCTCACACGTGAAGCAGCCATTTTAGGAAAAATGCGATTTGTTACCACGAAGCGTGAGGAAATTTAGATTCGGTGCGAATTCTACTTTGTCAACTTCGATTCACTCATCTCTAGTGCTTTTAGTGAATCAAGTGTCAGAGTTCAAAGGCAACAATCCTGTCTACCTACAACCTATCTCAGTTTCCTCTCCAGTTCACGTAAGAGGATTTAATTTTTTTTCATGAACCAGTAAATGTGGTATGTTTTATTATAACACATTGTGACCAATACCCATGACCCTTGTGTCAGTACATCATGCAACCTGTAATTGCTACCAAATAATCAGTATATCCAACATTAGATTCCTACAGCTCACTGTTAGAGGAGACTGATCTGCTCTCGTTTCACCCTCCTTCAATATTTGAATTGATATGACCAATATATCTAGCATGTAATATCATTGATAATGTACTAGGTGAAACTATAGTGTATTATTATTATTTTTTTTTTGTGAAGCCATCACTTCACTTACCCTTCATCTGGATGAGGGGACCATCTTCTACTTACAAAGCAGAAAAGAGGCTGAATACCCAGTCCTTTATGTCTACACTAGGAATGATCATTTAAGAAGGGGATTGATAGACTTTTGTACATATAAATCAAACTTCCTGTACATAAAATAAGCATGTGAATTATTTTCTGTAGTTGCAGGTGCCTGTCCTTCACCGCATCACTTTGTGGATGGACACAGAGACGCCCTGATACAGAGGACAACAAACATCGATCCAGTCCTCGATAATCTGCTGAGCCAGAGACTGCTGGGTCAGGAGCAGTATAACACCTTGCGCCATTTAAGACCTCGCCAGGAGGCGATGAGGCAGCTCTATGATTATATGACAAGCTGGGGTCACAGCGACAAGGAGAAGTTTTATCAAGCCCTACAGATGCACAATGGGCGTCTCATCAGAGATCTGGAAAATGAAGACCCCGCCGTATAGATGTAAAAACTCCTAATCTGGAGTCTCTTCCAATGTGTTTACATATAGTTTGTAAGGCTGAAATACGACATTTGTCCATCTAACTTCAGCCTGTCATCCTGCAAGTTGATCCAGAGGAAGGCAAAAAAAAAAACCTGTGAGGTAGAAACCAATTTTCCCCACTTTAGGGGAATAAAAAATTCCTTCCCGACTCCAATCAGGCATCAGAATAACTCCCTGGAACAACGACCCCTCTCTAGTAGCCATAGCCTGTAATATTATTACACTCCAGAAATACAGGGAGTGCAGAATTATTAGGCAAGTTGTATTTTTGAGGATTCATTTTATTATTGAACAACAACCATGTTCTCAATGAACCCAAAAAACTCATTAATATCAAAGCTGAATATTTTTGGAAGTAGTTTTTAGATTGTTTTTAGTTTTAGCTATTTTAGGGGGATATCTGTGTGTGCAGGTGACTAATACTGTGCATAATTATTAGGCAACTTAACAAAAAACAAATATATACCCATTTCAATTATTTATTTTTACCAGTGAAACCAATATAACATCTCAACATTCACAAATATACATTTCTGACATTCAAAAACAAAACAAAAACAAATCAGTGACCAATATAGCCACCTTTCTTTGCAAGGACACTCAAAAGCCTGCCATCCATGGATTCTCTCAGTGTTTTGATCTGTTCACCATCAACATTGCGTGCAGCAGCAACCACAGCCTCCCAGACACTGTTCAGAGAGGTGTACTGTTTTCCCTCCTTGTAAATCTCACATTTGATGATGGACCACAGGTTCTCAATGGGGTTCAGATCAGGTGAACAAGGAGGCCATGTCATTAGATTTTCTTCTTTTATACCCTTTCTTGCCAGCCACGCTGTGGAGTACTTGGACGCGTGTGATGGAGCATTGTCCTGCATGAAAATCATGTTTTTCTTGAAGGATGCAGATTTCTTCCTGTACCACTGCTTGAAGAAGGTGTCTTCCAGAAACTGGCAGTAGGACTGGGAGTTGAGCTTGACTCCATCCTCAACCCGAAAAGGCCCCACAAGCTCATCTTTGATGAGACCAGCCCAAACCAGTACTCCACCTCCACCTTGCTGGCTTCTGAGTCGGACTGGAGCTCTCTGCCCTTTACCAATCCAGCCACAGGCCCATCCATCTGGCCCATCAAGACTCACTCTCATTTCATCAGTCCATAAAACCTTAGAAAAATCAGTCTTGAGATATTTCTTGGCCCAGTCTTGACGTTTCAGCTTGTGTGTCTTGTTCAGTGGTGGTCGTCTTTCAGCCTTTCTTACCTTGGCCATGTCTCTGAGTATTGCACACCTTGTGCTTTTGGGCACTCCAGTGATGTTGCAGCTCTTAAATATGGCCAAACTGGTGGCAAGTGGCATCTTGGCAGCTGCACGCTTGACTTTTCTCAGTTCATGGGCAGTTATTTTGCGCCTTGGTTTTTCCACACGCTTCTTGCGACCCTGTTGACTATTTTGAATGAAACGCTTGATTGTTCGATGATCACGCTTCAGAAGCTTTGCAATTTTAAGAGTGCTGCATCCCTCTGCAAGATATCTCACTATTTTTGACTTTTCTGAGCCTGTCAAGTCCTTCTTTTGACCCATTTTGCCAAAGGAAAGGAAGTTGCCTAATAATTAGGCACACCTAATATAGGGTGTTGATGTCATTAGACCACACCCCTTCTCATTACAGAGATGCACATCACCTAATATGCTTAATTGGTAGTAGGCTTTCGAGCCTATACAGCTTGGAGTAAGACAACATGCATAAAGAGGATGATGTGGTCAAAATACTCATTTGCCTAATAATTCTGCACGCAGTGTACATCCAGGTCCCTCTTGAATTAGTTTATTGTACTCACCATCACCACCTCCTCAGGCAGAGAGCTCCATAGTCTCACTGCTCTTACCGTAAAGAATCCTCTTCTATGTTTGTGTACAAACCTTCTTTCCTCCAGACGCAGAGGATGTCCCCTCGTCACAGTCACAGTCCTGGGGATAAATAGATGATGGGATAGATCTCTATACTGACCCCTGATATATTTATACATAGCTATTAGATCTCCCCTCAGTCGTCTTTTTTCTAAAGTGAATAACCCTAATTTTGATAATCTTTCAGGGTACTGTAGTTGCCCCATTCCAATTTCTAAAAAGTTTTAAGGGGATTCAGGTTAAAATAAGTTCTCCCCTACCTGCAGGATAGTGCATAACTATGTATTGCCGTAGGTTTCATCACTGGAATCTCCACTGATCATGAAAATGAGGGGATGGAATTGGAAAAAAAAATAATAATTCTGCCAGTCTTATGGGTTTCATTTTTATAGCATTTTCTATGCGGTAAAACTGACCCATGCCTTACAATTACCACATTTATATAGTTTTGCTTGTGTTTTAATACTGAAAGTAAGAAATAAAAATTAAAAACTTTGTAAAAATTATGTTTTTGTTTTCATTCCCATATTCTGATTACATAACTTTTTAATAGTTTTCACTATGGAGCTGAGTGGGAGTTCACTTTTTGCTGTTATGCCATTCACTGTATGGGAAAAACTATTTTAAATTCGAATAGTATGGACATTTTGAGACACAACCATGCCTTGATGATTTTTTGTTTGTTTGTTTGATTTTAATGATGGGGAAAGGGCGCGATTTTTTTTTTTTTTAGCATTAGATTGCTTCTACAATACATTGCATTTAGAGAAGAGCAAATTTGATTCAGCTGGTTTGCCAAATTTTTCTAAAAGATTTGCTTCTATCCGAATCTATTTGTGGCAAATTACATTAAAAAACTGCTATTTCCTGGCTGGAAAGAGCCTTTATAATGGCGTAGAACACTGTGCCTTGCAGTAACACGCACAGGGAGTCTGCTGTCTTAGTGAAATAATACTGTGAGTCAGTACAGATGTAGCCCTTAGCACTCAAACTCTTAACTCAAATTTCTTAAATCATCGTGTTATTTTGAAACAAAAGCCATTGAAGGTATTTGCTTAGTTTAGATAACACATCTCAGAAATCTCAGAAAGCATGAGTGTTAACTCTACTACATCGGTATGACATGCAGATGACAGGCGTCGCTCTTAAAATCACTGCACACTTGAGTTATTTGATCAGTTTTGGCCCTGTGACTGCCCAAATAAGTGAAGTAAGAACTCAGCCTTACAGGTCAATGTTAGCGCCAAGAAGAAGCGCACTCCTTTTACACCGTCATCAGCAGATTCCACATAGATGTCTACAGAACCTGTTCTATTAAATGTTTATACAAGTAGAGCCCCCCGACAGAGTGGAGAGGGTGTCAGCAGTAAGTTTGTGCTGACGTCACAAATTAATATGCCTCTGATCCATCAGAACAAAAAAAATAAAAAATTTGGATCCTGTCTGTGGAGCATGCGCCTTCACTCAGTCAGCATTTGGTCAGTAATCCATCAGTATTGCTAATGTCAAAAAAAAGGAGTGGATCTAAAACAGAGATGACACGTGCATGGAATATTTGCATGTCTTCTGTGTTTTGTGCCCACTCCTGCTTTTGGCTACCAAATAATAAGCCAATTCTGATGGGACCATACAGGCCTTACAGCTGCTACACAAACAGGATCTGTTGTGCGTCAAATTTTTTATTCCTTCTGACAGATCAGGAGAAAGGTCAAATAAATGATTGTCAGCCAGGCCGAAAGCCAAAATAGTGGACCAGTCATAAACTGGGGAGGGTGGGAACAACATTAGAAGTCCACAGAGTGGACCTATGACATAGTGGTGAGGTGGAAGCAGTATGAGGAGGCCACCGAGTGGCATAATGACAGAGTCTGGAGTTGGCATCATCTGGAGACGGCCACGAGTGGCACAATGACAGAGTCTGGAGGTGGTGGCAGCAGCATCATCAGGAGAAGGCCACCAAGTGGAACAATGACAGAGTCTGGAGGTTGCAGCAGTATGAGGAAGCCACCGAGTGGCACAATGACTGAGTCTGGAGGTGGCAGCCATATGAGGAGGCCACCGAGTGGCACAATGACCGAGTCTGGAGGTGGCAGCAGCATGAGGAGAAGGCCACAGAGTTGCAAGGTGACATAGTGTAGAGATGGCAGCAGTAGCATCAGCATCAGGATACCACAGAGTGGCAAGGTGACATAGTGTGGATATGACAGCAGCAGCATTGGGATACCACAGAGTGGCAAGTTGACATAGTGTGGAGATGTCGGCAGCAGCAGCAGCATCTGGATACCACAATGTGGCAAGGTGACATTGTGTGGAGATGGCAGCAGCAGCATCAGGAGACCACAAAGTGACCCAGTGACAGAGTGGGGCGATGGGTGGCAATACCAATACCCGCTGACGAAGGTGGCTAAAAGAAGGAGCACTTGACATCAGATGTGTGGCATCAGGTGGGTGGCAGCATCAGAGTAGAAGCTGAGGCAGGTAGCCAGAAGAAACCGGCGACATGAATGATCCTGCCTGATCCACGCCTGATTCATCTGGACAATAGGTCAGTTTCTCCACATTTTGGGTGGACAGGCAAGTTCTCCTTGGGGTAACTATGGCCCCCTCCGCACTAAAAACCCGCTCTGATGCCACACTACTGGCCGGGCAGGACAGCTTTTCCAGGGCAAACTCTGCTATTTGTGGCCACAAATCCAGTTTGGCTGCCCAGAAGTCCAGTGGATTTTCAATGTGGGTTGGCAGGGTGTTGCCCAAGTATGCCACCACCTGCTGGTTCAGGTCCTGATCCAGGTCTACCTGCTGCTGCTGCTGGTGAGTAGTTTCTTCACTATGCGGCTGAAGAAAGCTACTCATCAGCAACTGTAGACTCAGTTTGCTCATGATGGAGCTGGTACTGCTCCTGCCACCCCACCCCTCCCCAGCAGCCATGGCAATGGAACGTCAGCGCAGTGGGCCCCCACGGTCAGACCTGCGAGAGAATGGACGATGGGGCAGAGAGGCAGCAGCCAAGTCACTAAATAGGCTGTCTCTGTAGTAGTTGATTTTGTCCTACCTCTCAGTGGGTGTAAAAAAGGCCCCCATTTTGGACTGCTAGCGGGAGTCCAAAAAGGTGGAAAGCCAGAAGTCATCCCTCTGCCGAATGGTGACAATTTGGCTGCCACTACGCTGTCACGGCTGAGGATGGGGAAAACCCTCTGCCGTGCGGTGCCAGGTGATGGTAAGGTTGCTACTTGGCCAGAACCACAGAATTAGGGAGCAGGTCACCTCCTAGCGCTTCCCTAATCTGACCCTGACTCCTAGCTGCATGAGCCGCCCTTAAAGGTAGGAGGGCCCATGCTCAGGAACCTCAGATCCCTACTGACCCTCCGTCGTTCCCTGAACTAGGAGCTGGGTAGACAGCCCGTTCCTCCTGGACACGGAGAAACAGGAGTCTAAAGTGGCCAAGCTACAAGGGGAACAGAAACAACTTATGGCAGTGACAGGCAAATGCAACCAACACAACACTCACCTGCCACAGACAACAAAGCCTGGAACCCATGTGCAAGTGCTGCTGTTCAGAACACAAACGAACACAGCACACACCAGACATCACACAGGAACCCAGGACCATAAGCTGCAATAATAAGGAAACCCCACACACACCTTCATAACACCGCGTAACATAATTTTATGACCAGAAGGGTGGCCCCCACTGGCAGATGGTGATTACCCAGGAGGATGTCTCCAGCACTACATGGCTGAAGAACCCCCTCTGACTACTGCTCTAAGCAGAGGCTTTATAGCCCAAAGTAGCCACACCCATACTCAGACACACCCAGTGTTCACACAGAAAGAAGGGAGTTAACCCTTCCTACACCAGGCAGGGTAGTGAAGCCACACAAAGGGAAAAGCACACCAACACACTCACCTGTTACCGCCGGCAACGGCATGCGTGGCAACCATGTCCTGAAGAACAGCCAGCAGGCCGAGACACTGCCACCACATGCACACAACACCAGACGTTGCCGCGGACAACCGCAAGTGAAGGGAGGTGTCCAAGTGCATACAAACATAACCTCATGCACAACAAACAGACAAAGTGCATACATAAAACTACACGTTACCAAAGACAACCGCATGCACATCTGTTGTCCGCGGCAACCACATTTGAGGCATACAACTGCCCCCAGCTGCGGTTGACACAACACCCAGACCGCGTGCAACTGCATGCGGCTCCCAAGTGCATACATACACACACAACAGGTGAAACCGCATGCACTTGACAGTAAGCTGCCTAGCAACAGCTCAGGCTGCTATACTGCCAAGTACCCAATCAAGTGTTTAGAGAGGGCTCACCTGAATACTCAAAAATGGAAATGGGTGCTCCTACAAAGAGGATTCACCCAATCCTCCAAAAAAATTGGAATCAAAAAGGAGTATAGTAGGGCACACCAATATCTGGTTCCACACGGACAATTAGTATAATAATATTTATTTTAGCAATATACACTATTAAATATACATACATAAAATATCCCACTATAAAATAATAAAATACATAAAATACATGCAGTAAAAACCATATATCTATATAAATATATAAATATTTCTATTAATTTCTATAGGTTTTCTGCATTTTTAGTACAGTAGTGTCCTTCCAACTAATTGCCACACTCAATATCCCAAAAATATAGTTATAGAGATGGGAATGACTGTTTAAGTTTTTGAATGCAGTTTTTGAAGTAGTCACTTGTATTGTTGCGACTTAATAGTCGTTGCGTATATACTGTCGCTCCAATCTCGCTGTCTGTTAATAGAGATAAGCCGAAGCTGTTTTACTCACAGTTTGAAGTAATATCGGCTTTTAGTAAATCACTGGTGGCGTCCCACGTGTGATGAACTTTTTACAGGCTGCGGTTTGTAGAGGTCGTGTAACTTCGGGATCCTCGGTGATCATAGGCGGCGGTGCTGTCTTGGAGATCAGTCGGTAATATAATTCTTCTGCGTTTTGGATGTATATCGCAGGAGTGGACTTTGCCAAAAAAAACGACTCTCCAGGAAAACAGATGTCCGGCTTGACTTTACTTTTAAAGATAAAGGTTCACCGATCCCTCACTTTTTTCTTTTCTTTCAGCGCTTTCGATCCTCCGGTAATAAACTGTGTTCCATGCGGTAGTTACCATACGCGTTTCGGAGTGGGCTACGACTCCTTCTTCAGTGGCTAGTTTACCCATGGAATTGACTAACTTTTATACCCCTCAAACAGGTGCGGGCTAATTCATTTAATTTTGAATAGGAAGTGACGTGCATTCCTCTTCAATTAAGGATAGCAAGCATGTTGCCTACAAATTCAATCTAAAAACGAATTAAATAGTAGAATAGGTATATCACTTTGAAAAAACTATATAAAATATGTCCATATAAGATTACAAACAAAAATAGACCCATATGTGTATATATACACACATGGGACCACAAGGTCTTCATAAAGTATTTAATATTTTTACAAAGTATCCTTACACAATAAAGGAGAACGAATTTTATTGTGTAAGGATACTTTGTAAAAATATTAAATACTTTATGAAGACCTTGTGGTCCCATGTGTGTATATATACACATATGGGTCTATTTTTGTTTGTAATCTTATATGGACATATTTTATATAGTTTTTTCAAAGTGATATACCTATTCTACTATTTAATTCGTTTTTAGATTGAATTTGTAGGCAACATGCTTGCTATCCTTAATTGAAGAGGAATGCACGTCACTTCCTATTCAAAATTAAATGAATTAGCCCGCACCTGTTTGAGGGGTATAAAAGTTAGTCAATTCCATGGGTAAACTAGCCACTGAAGGAGTCGTAGCCCACTCCGAAACGCGTATGGTAACTACCGCATGGAACACAGTTTATTACCGGAGGATCGAAAGCGCTGAAAGAAAAGAAAAAAGTGAGGGATCGGTGAACCTTTATCTTTAAAAGTAAAGTCAAGCCGGACATCTGTTTTCCTGGAGAGTCGGTTTTTTTGGCAAAGTCCACTCCTGCGATATACATCCAAAACGCAGAAGAATTATATTACCGACTGATCTCCAAGACAGCACCGCCGCCTATGATCACCGAGGATCCCGAAGTTACACGACCTCTACAAACCGCAGCCTGTAAAAAGTTCATCACACGTGGGACGCCACCAGTGATTTACTAAAAGCCGATATTACTTCAAACTGTGAGTAAAACAGCTTCGGCTTATCTCTATTAACAGACAGCGAGATTGGAGCGACAATATATACGCAACGACTATTAAGTCGCAACAATACAAGTGACTACTTCAAAAACTGCATTCAAAAACTTAAACAGTCATTCCCATCTCTATAACTATATTTTTGGGATATTGAGTGTGGCAATTAGTTGGAAGGACACTACTGTACTAAAAATGCAGAAAACCTATAGAAATTAATAGAAATATTTATATATTTATATAGATATATGGTTTTTACTGCATGTATTTTATGTATTTTATTATTTTATAGTGTGATATTTTATGTATGTATATTTAATAGTGTATATTGCTAAAATAAATATTATTATACTAATTGTCCGTGTGGAACCAGATATTGGTGTGCCCTACTATACTCCTTTAAGTACCCAATCAAGTTGCCAGCGGCAACCACACGTGAGGCAACCTACAAGCAGCCCTCACCATGTGGTTGACAATAGAACCGAACCTCAGGCAACCGCATGCGGATCCAGAGTTACGAACAAGACCACGGGTCGTGACATACGCAAGCAAGTGAGCATGCATCAGGCCATTTGTGCAAGTGACTCGGAGGGACTCCCTGCCTCCATCTCCACTGAATACTGCAACTGTGTGTAGGTGTCCTCTGTCCCATCTTCCTCATCTCCTTGTAGCTCCTCTGGCTGCTCCTGCTCCTCCTCTCCAGTCAGCTGAGTAGAAAAACCACCCATTTTGCTACACATTGCCTGTGCTCCAATGTCCTCCTCCTCTTCCAGTTAAGCCCCCGCAGGGCGCATGTGGCCATGAAATCTAGACGCCACGTCTTCTGTCCCCTGACCAGCCTTTTCCCCCATCTGTTCCAGGACATGAAGCAGTGGTATGACATTGTTCATCCCGTACTCCTGGCGACTGACAAATAACGTGGCATCTTCAAAGGGCCTGAGCAAACGGAAGGTGTCACGCATGAGCTGCCACTGGCTGACATCGAAGTTACACAGGGGAGTATTCCTATCCGCTTGAATCATCAAGAAATCGTTGATGGCCTTTCAATGTTTGTATAGACGGTCCAACATATGGAGGGTGGATTTCCAATGGGTGGAAACGTCACATATCAGCCTATGTTGGTGGATGCCATTCTGCCACTTCATCTCAAGGAGGGTGTGCTTTGCAGTGTAAGAGTGGCTGAAGTGCATGCAAAGTTTCCTGGCCATTTTAAGATGTCTTGCAGATGGGTGGAAGACTTCAAGAACTGCTTGACAACCAGATTGAACACATGTGCCATGCAGGGCACATGGCTCAGCCCTCCTTGATGCAGCGCTGACACCATGTTCTTCCCGTTGTCGGTCACCATGGTTCCGATTTCTAGTTGTCAGGGAGAAAGCCAGAATTAGATTTCTTGCTGAAGGACACAGAGCAGTTCCCCCCCTGTGTGACTCAGTTCACCAAGGCAAACGAGGTCAAGAACAGCGTGACATCGCCGTGCCCTGCACATGTGGTATGCTGGAGGGTCACTGTGACTTGTCCCTGCAGTGGAGGCTGAGGACATAGTGGAGGATGAGGAGGCAGAGGTGGATATTGTCACAGGACCAACAGCGTGACAACGTGGAGGCGGAAGTGGCGTGACCTGGCCAAGTTGCTGGTGTGGCTGTACAGGAACCACATTCACCCAGTGGGCCGTAAAAGACATGTATTGTCCCTGGCCGTAGTTGCAGCTCAACACATTGGCGCTGCCGTGCACTTTGGCAGACACCGACAGGCTCAAGGACTGGATCACCTTCTATTCTACATATTTGTGCAGGGCTGATACAGCCTTTTTCACAAAGAAATGACGGCTTGGGACTCTCCACCTCGGCTCGGAACAATACATCAGTTCTCTGAAAGGCGCAGAGTCCACCACTTGGAAAGGGAGGGACTGCAGAACCAGCAACTTGGCCAGGAGCACATTCAGCTTCTCCCCTGTTGAATGAGTGCACGCATACTGCTGTCTCTTGGCAATCGCTTTGCTGATCGATTGCTGACAGAATGACTAACAGGGAGGAGGAGGAGTATCTGGACCAGCAGAAGATGGGAATGACAGACAGCTCCCTTCGGCTAAGGTGGTAGAGCCTTGACTGCCTGAAACGGGGTGCATGCCACTGGGTGATGCAGCAGTTGCTGTGGCAGGCTGGACGACCACATCAGAGCCACAGTTCTCCCAGTCCACTTTATGGTGACACTGCATATGTTGACACAGGGCCGTGGTGCCAACATTGGCACCTTGTCCACGCTTCACCTTCTGCCCACATATTGTACATATGGCCATGTTAACCTCCTCCGGCGGCTTATCAAAAAACTGCCACACCGCCAAGTAGGTGATTTTCCCCCCAACAGTCTGCACTCACTGACTGCTACCACCCCTGCACCACTACTTCCCGGGCAGGTAGGCTGCTGCCATTCTGCTGACTCCCAGCCATGCTACCACCTTGCTGGCTCAGCCGCTGCCTTACAGGCAAGCTACCACCCTCTTCTGATGATGATGGATAGTGTTGAGCAAGAATATTCGAATAGCGAATTTTAATCGCGAATATCAGCACTTCGCTAATTTGCAAATATTTAGAATATAGTGCTATATATTCGATAATTCGAATATTCTTAATTATTTTTATTTTTTTTGTTGTTCCCACTTCCCAAAAGCAGTTCTTCTTACATGTCCGGGGGACTCCGTGCTCCTTGCCCGCTCCAGTCAGTGCCCGTTGGCGCGTCTGCCGAGTGCCGACTTTGCGTGCGCATGGAGCGTCCCCATCATCATGGTAACGCCTCCATGCTATAATGTACTGTCGGATGTGAGAATCATGGTCAGACTCATATATACAACGCTCAAAGTTGGATGCGCAATGTGAGTAAAATTACACATCCAACTTAGTTCTGTGTATAGGCAACGTTCCTAATGGTTGGCTTGCTTGAATTAACGAATATAACGAATACGAATATAGCGCTCGATTCTCCATATTCGTTAATTCTAGCAAGCCAACCATTAGGAACGTTATCTATAAACAGAACTAAGTTGGAATAATCGTCAAATATTTGTGTGCACACAGATTGTATTCATAAACTTCGGCAATAACATAGTCGTATGCGCTTGCGCACATATGGGCGTAGCTTCTTCCTGGGAGCGGTTAAAAGAAGTTTAGTCTGTGGGTCCGATCCATCCGAAGAAAATGGTTGGAAACAATTTCACCAAAGCGGAGGAAGATCTCCTGATCACAGTAAGGTATTCAACATTACAGCTAATACACTTCACACGTTCGAATGTATGTTTATGGAGATAAAAGTTTCTAAAATTTACTAATTAACTACATTTTTTTTGCAATACATATAGAATCTCTTTTCACATACTTTGCTTACATATAAATGATTTTTGGTAACAAGTATTGTTGGCATTTAAAATCAATACTTATTGCCACAAAATCCTTAATATCTACTCATCCAATATAATATGTGATTTTAGGCCTCTTTCACACTTGTGTTGTCCGGATCCGGAGTGTACTCCACTTACCGGAATTACACGCCGGATCCGGAAAAACGCAAGTGAACTGAAAGCATTTGAAGACGGATCCGTCTTCAAAATGCGTTCAGTGTTACTATGGCAGCCAGGACGCTATTAAAGTCCTGGTTGCCATAGTAGTAGTGGGGAGCGGGGGAGCAGTATACTTACCGTCCGTGCGGCTCCCGGGGCGCTCCAGAATGACGTCAGAGCGCCCCATGCGCATGGATGACGTGCCATGCGATCACGTGATCCATGCGCCTGGGGCGCCCTGACGTCACTCTGGAGCGCCCCGGGAGCCGCACGGACGGTAAGTATACTGCTCCCCCGCTCCCCACTACACTTTACCATGGCTGCCAAGACTTTAGCGTCCCGGCAGCCATGGTAACCATTCAGAAAAAGCTAAACGTCGGATCCGGTAATGCGCCGAAACGACGTTTAGCTTAAGGCCGGATCCGGATTAATGCCTTTCAATGGGCATTAATTCCGGATCCGGCCTTGCGGCAAGTCTTCAGGATTTTTGGCCGGAGCAAAAAGCGCAGCATGCTGCGGTATTTTCTCCGGCCAAAAAACGTTCCGGTCCAGAACTGAAGACATCCTGATGCATCCTGAACGGTTTCTCTCCATTCAGAATGCATTAGGATAAAACTGATCAGGATTCTTCCGGCATAGAGCCCCGACGACGGAACTCTATGCCGGAAGAAAAGAACAACGCAAGTGTGAAAGAGCCCTTATATGTAGTGTTGAGCGAACAGTTCGAGCATAGTTCGGGTCCGTACCGAATTTTGGGGTGTTCGTGACACGGACCCGAACCCGAACTTTTTCGTAAAAGTTCGGGTTCGGGTTCGTCGTTCGGCATGTATTTTGGCGCATTTTGAAAGGCTGCAAAGCAGCCAATCAACAAGCGTCATACTACTTGCCCCAAGAGGCCATCACAGCCTTGCCTACTATTGGCATGGCTGTGATTGGCCAGTGCAGCATGTGACCCAGCCTCTATATAAGCTTGGGTCACGTTGCGCTGCACGTCAATCTGCTGATACAAGCGTAGGGAGAGGTTGCTGCTGCGACGTTAGGGCGAGATTAGGCAGGGATAATTGAATAACGAAGCAAATTTCTCTCCTCCACCTGTGATTCATCTGAACAACTGCAGCTGAGCTGCTTTTTTGATAGGGATTGGCTATTTTTAGAGTGGCCAGAGTGATTTTTCCATCCACATGTACCTGGGCTGACCGCCGGCCGCCATTTTGCGACTTGTAGTGCTGCAGCAGAAGCTGCCACAGTGTGCATTCCAAAGCTCCAAACAAGTCAGACATCTACACCTGGGATTCAGACCAATAGCGATTTAGCAGCACAGTCCAAGGCTATTTTTTTTAAAGGTTGTGCAGACCATTTTGTGGCACATGTTACTGGGCTGATAGGCGGCGGCCATCTTGGGACTAGTGCTGCAGCACAATCTCTCCCAACGTCCATTAATCACTTGTAATAGTGGTCTGTGCCATAGAAATCCTACATCAGGGACTTGGGTGTGCTTGTGTCACCCCTACTAATACCAGTCCACCTGTAATCCATACAGTGAAAAGCCATAAAGTATTCCAGTGAGGGAATTTTTATTTTATTTAAAAAAGGCCAAGTTAGTTTATCTGGCGTTCAATATACTAGATACAGTTAGGCCTGCGTTTCATACATCTGGAATTAGCAAACTAATGTGCTGGGGTTGGGAAAACATATATGTACCCATACTAGAATCTGTCAAAGAAAGCGGTACTCACATATAACAGTCATTCCATCTGTAATCCATACAGTCAAAAGACTGAAAGTATTCCAGTGAGGGGATTTTGCTTATAAAAAATAATATATTTCATTGTGGTGCGAGTTGAATCGCAACAATGAAGAAAAATACTATTAAGGGACGAGGACGCGGTCGTGGTGGTGTCCGTGGAGCCTCTGTTGCTGGTAGAGGACGTGGCCGTTCGGCCCCAGGCGCACACAGTAGGGAACGAACTCCCTCAACTAGCCGGCAGAATGTACCGCAATATCTCGTGGGGCCCAATGCCGCTCTTAGGATGGTAAGGCCTGAGCAGGTACAGGCATTAATCGATTGGGTGGCCGACAGTGCTTCCAGCACGTTCACCACATGGTCTTCCACCCAGTCTTCTGCGGAAAGCGCACAGGTGGCACCTGAAAACCAAGCCCATCAGTCTGTCACATCACCCCCAAGCATATCAGGGAAACGGTCTGAGCCACAAGTTATGCAGCAGTCTCTTCTTCTGTTTGAAGACTCTGCTTCCAGGGTTTCCCAGGGGCGTCCACCTAGCCCTTCCCCAGTGGAGGAAGACATACCATGCACTGACGCACAACCACTTATGTCTCCAGATGAAGAGGACATGGGAATACCACCACAGCAGAGTCACCGACTCTCTGATGATGACGAAACACAGGTGCCCACTGCCGCGTCTTTTTGCAGTGTGCAGACTGAACAGGAGGAGGTCAGGGAGGGAGACTGGGTGGAAGACGATGCAGAGGACGATGAGGTCTTAGACCCCACATGGACTGAAGGTCGTGGCGATGACTTTCACAGTTCAGAGGAAGAGGTAGTGGTGAGACCGAGACAACAGCGAAGCCAAAGAGGGAGCAGGGGGCCAAAGCAGACGAGCCGCCGCCCCCAGAGTTCGCCTGCTACTGGACATCGCCAACAGGGACCCAGCCCCACAAAGGCAGCTTCAAAGAGTTCCCTGGCATGGCACTTCTTTAAACAATGTCCTACCGACAAGACCCGAGTGACTTGCACGCTCTGCCATCAGAGCCTGAGGCGAGGCATTAACGTTCTGAACCTCAGCACAACCTGCATGACCAGGCATCTACATGCAAAGCATGAACTGCAGTGGGGTACACACCTTAAAAACCAGGCACTCGCTGAGGCTCCCCCTGCTCCCTCTACCGCTGCTGCCTCGGCTTCCGCCTCGAGAGGAATGTTGCCACCTGCCGAGCAGCAAACAGAGGATGTGCCACCGACACCACCACCACCGCCACCGTCAACTAGCGTCTCCACTATATCACACAGCAGCGTTCAGCTCTCAATATCTCAAACCTTAGAGAGGAAGCGCAAATTCCCCCCGAGTCACCCTCGAGCCCTTGGCCTGAACGCCAGCATTTCTAAACTGCTGGCCTTTGAAATGCTGTCATTCCGGCTGGTGGACACAGACAGCTTCAAACAGCTGATGGCCATGGCTGTCCCGCAGTATGTGGTTCCCAGCCGCCACTACTTCTCCAAGACAGCCGTGCCTTCCCTGCACATGCAAGTGTCCGATAAAATCAAGTGTGCACTGCGCAACGCCATTTGTGGCAAGGTCCACCTAACCACAGATACGTGGACCAGTAAGCACGGCCAGGGACGCTATATCTCACTAACTGCACACTGGATGAATGTAGTGGCGGCTGGGCCCCCGGCGGACAGTTCCTTGGCGCACGTCCTTCCGCCCCCTAGGATCGCAGGGCATCATTCTCTGCCTCCTGTAGCCTCCTCCTCCTACTCGGCTTCCTCCTCCACTGCTTCCACCAGCTCATCCGGTCAGCCACACACCTTCACCACCAACTTCAGCACAGCCCGGGGTAAACGTCAGCAGGCCATTCTGAAACTCATATGTTTGGGGGACAGGCCCCACAGCGCAAAGGAGTTGTGGCGGGGTATTGAACAACAGACCGACGAGTGGTTTCTGCCGGTGGGCCTCAAGCCAGGCCTGGTGGTATGCGATAATGGGCGAAATCTCGTGGCAGCTCTGGGACTAGCCGGTTTGACGCACATCCCTTGCCTGGCGCATGTGCTGAACTTGGTGGTGCAGAGGTTCATTCACCACTACCCCAACATGTCAGAGCTGCTGCATAAAGTGCGGGCCGTCTGTGCGCGCTTCCGCCGTTCACATCCTTCCGCTGCTCGCCTGTCTGCGCTACAGCGGAACTTCGGCCTTCCCGCTCACCGCCTCATATGCGACGTGCCCACCCGGTGGAACTCCACCTTGCACATGCTGGAGAGACTGTGCGAGCAGCAGCAGGCCATAGTGGAGTTTCAGCTGCAGCACGCTCGCGTCAGTCGTACTGCCGAACAGCACCACTTCACCACCAATGATTGGGCCTCCATGCGAGACCTGTGTGCCCTGCTGCGCTGTTTCGAGTACTCCACCAACATGGCCAGTGGCGATGACACTGTTATCAGCGTTACAATACCACTTCTATGTCTCCTTGAGAAAACACTTAGGGCAATGATGTTAGAGGAGGTGGCCCAGGTGGAGGAGGAGGAGGAGGATGAGGGCTCGTTTCTAACACTTTCGGGCCAGTCTGTTCGAAGTGGCTCAGAGGGAGGTTTGTTTAAGCAGCAGAGGACAGGTTCACAAGTCGCCAGCCAAGGCACTGTACTGGAGGACGAGGAGGATGAGGAGGAGGAGGTGGAGGGGGACGAGGATGACGCAAGTTCACAGCGGGGTGGCAGCCCAGGCCCATCACTGGTGCGTGGCTGGGGGGATACGGTGGACGATGACGATACGCCTCCCACAGAGGACAGCTTGTCCTTACCCATGGGTAGCCTGGCCCACATGAGCGAATATATGCTCCAATGCCTGCGCAACGACAGCAGAGTTGCCCACGTTTTATCGTGTGCAGACTACTGGGTGGCCACCCTGCTGGATCCCCGGTATAAAGACAATGTGCCCACTTTAATTCCTGAACTGGAGCACGACCGTAAGATGCGCGAGTACAAGCGCACGCTGATAGAGGCGCTCTTGAGAGCATTCCCACATGTCACAGGGGAACAGGTGGAAGGTGAAGGCAGAGGAGTGGCAAGAGGTCGCCAACGCAGCTGTGTCACGGCCAGCTCATCTGAGGGCAGGGTTAGCATGGCAGAAATGTGGAAAAGTTTTGTCTCCACGCCACAGCTTTCTGCACCGACACCTGATACGGAACGTGTTAGCAGGAGGCAGCATTTCACTAACATGGTTGAACAGTATGTCTGCACACCCCTCCACATCCTGACGGATGGTTCGGCCCCATTCAACTACTGGGTTTCGAAATTGTCCACGTGGCCAGAGTTAGCATGTTATGCCTTGGAGGTGCTTTCCTGCCCGGCGGCCAGCGTTTTATCTGAACGCGTATTCAGCACGGCAGGGGGCGTCATTACTGACAAGCGCAGCCGCCTGTCCACAGCCAACGTGGACAAGCTGACCTTCATAAAGATGAACCAGGCATGGATCCCACAGGACCTGTCCCTCCCTTGTGCAGAGTAGTCCTTATTAACTGCCTAAAACATGTCTTGTTGTGCTACGGGCCACTTCTTTATTTGATACAAATTTTATGAAACCCACAGTTGAATGAAACTCTTCTCTGTCTGGGCGCCGGGGCCTAACCAGATGAAAGTGGCCGGTTAAACTAACGGGTGACATGAAGCCATAACCTCTGCCATGCTACCTCTGTCTTCTGTCTGGGTGCTGAGGCCTAAGTCAAATAAAGCGGTCTTCTGCTGTGCTGGGGGATATGAAGCTAATCTCTGACCTCTCTCCTCTGTCTGGGTCCAAAGGCCTAAATCACTGAAAGAGGCCTTCTCCTGTGGTGTGTGATATGATGCCAGAATATGTGCTGTGGGGCCTCTCTCCTCTTCCTGGGTGCAGGGGTCAAATAAACTAAATTGTGGCCTACTCCTGTGGTGGTTGATATGATGCCTGATTCTATGATGTGGAACCTCTCTCCTCTGTTTGGGTGAAGGGGTCAAAGTAACTAAATGGTGGCTTCTCCTGTGGTGGCTGATATGATGCCAGAATATGTGCTGTGGTGCCTCTCTCCTCTTCCTGGGTGCGGGGGTCAAAGTAACTAAATGGTGGATTCTCCTGTGGTGGCTGATATGATGCCAGAATATGTGCTGTGGTGCCTCTCTCCTCTTCCTGTGTGCGGGGGTCAAAGTAACTCAATGGTGGCTTCTCCTGTGGTGGCTGATATGATGCCAGAATATGTGCTGTGGTGCCTCTCTCCTCTTCCTGGGTGCAGGGGTCAAAGTAACTAAATGGTGGCTTCTCCTGTGGTGGTTGATATGATGCCTGATTCTCTGCTGTGAAACCTCTCTCCTCCATCTGGGTGTAGGGGTCAAAGTCTTTCAAAGTCGCCTTCTCCTGTGCTGATTGATATAAAGCTGATGGTTGTGCCATCTGACATGGTTGCCAGGGTCTGATTCAATGGGGGCCTACTCCTGTGGTGGGTGATCTAAATGCCTGATTCTCTGCTGTGAAACCTCTCTCCTCCGTCTGGGTGTAGGGGTCAAAGTCTTTCAAAGTCGCCTTCTCCTGTGCTGATTGATATGAAGCTGATGGTTGTGCCATCTGACATGGTTGCCGGGGTCCCATTAAATTGGGGCCTACTCCTGTGGTGGGTGATCTAAATGCCTGATTCTCTGCTTTGAAACCTCTCTCCTCCGTCCGGGTGTAGGGGTCAAAGTCTGTCAAAGTCGCCTTCTCCTGTGCTGATTGATATAAAGCTTATGCTTGTGCCATCTGACATGGTTGCCGGGGTCTGATTCAATGGTGGCCTACTCCTGTGGTGGGTGATCTAAATGCCTGATTCTCTGCTGTGTAACCTCTCTCCTCCGTCTGGGTGTAGGGGTCAAAGTAACTAAATGGTGGCCTACTCCTGTGGTGGTTGATATGATGCCTGATTCTCTGATGTGGAACCTCTCTCCTCTGTTTGGGTGAAGGGGTCAAAGTAACTAAATGGTGGCTTCTCCTGTGGTGGCTGATATGATGCCAGAATATGTGCTGTGGTGCCTCTCTCCTCTTCCTGGGTGCGGGGGTCAAAGTAACTCAATGGTGGCTTCTCCTGTGGTGGCTGATATGATGCCAGAATATGTGCTGTGGTGCCTCTCTCCTCTTCCTGGGTGCGGGGGTCAAAGTAACTCAATGGTGGCTTCTCCTGTGGTGGCTGATATGATGCCAGAATATGTGCTGTGGTGCCTCTCTCCTCTTCCTGGGTACGGGGGTCAAAGTAACTCAATGGTGGCTTCTCCTGTGGTGGCTGATATGATGCCAGAATATGTGCTGTGGTGCCTCTCTCCTCTTCCTGGGTGCAGGGGTCAAAGTAACTAAATGGTGGCTTCTCCTGTGGTGGTTGATATGATGCCTGATTCTCTGCTGTGAAACCTCTCTCCTCCATCTGGGTGTAGGGGTCAAAGTCTTTCAAAGTCGCCTTCTCCTGTGCTGATTGATATAAAGCTGATGGTTGTGCCATCTGACATGGTTGCCAGGGTCTGATTCAATGGGGGCCTACTCCTGTGGTGGGTGATCTAAATGCCTGATTCTCTGCTGTGAAGCCTCTCTCCTCCGTCTGGGTGTAGGGGTCAAAGTCTTTCAAAGTCGCCTTCTCCTGTGCTGATTGATATGAAGCTGATGGTTGTGCCATCTGACATGGTTGCCGGGGTCCCATTAAATTGGGGCCTACTCCTGTGGTGGGTGATCTAAATGCCTGATTCTCTGCTTTGAAACCTCTCTCCTCCGTCCGGGTGTAGGGGTCAAAGTCTGTCAAAGTCGCCTTCTCCTGTGCTGATTGATATAAAGCTTATGCTTGTGCCATCTGACATGGTTGCCGGGGTCTGATTCAATGGTGGCCTACTCCTGTGGTGGGTGATCTAAATGCCTGATTCTCTGCTGTGTAACCTCTCTCCTCCGTCTGGGTGTAGGGGTCAAAGTAACTAAATGGTGGCCTACTCCTGTGGTGGGTGATATGATGCCTGGTTCTCTGCTGTGGGACCTCTCTCCTTTGTCTGGGTGCTGTGGTCAAAATAATAGTAAGTGACCTTCTCCATTGGTGGGTGACTTGAAGCCTGATTCTGTGCTATGGGACCTCACTCCAATTAATATTGTTTAATTTTTATTTATTTTATGTTAACTCATCATTTCCCTATCTACATTTGTTTGCAGGGGATTTAACTACATTTTGCTGCCTTTTGCAGCCCTCTAGCCCTTTCCGGGTGTGTTTTACAGCCTTTTTAGTGCCCAAAAGTTCGGGTCCCCATTGACTTCTATGGGGTTCGGGTTCGGGATGAAGTTCGGGTCGAGTTCGGATCCCGAACCCGAACATTTTTCGAAAGTTCGGCCGAACTCGTCGAACCCGAACATCCAGGTGTTCGCTCAACTCTACTTATATGTATTGCTAAAAAATATAGTTAATCATTTTTGCTATCAAACGATAAACGGTTGGTCTGGCATCTGATATATATTTATATGCTATCCAAACATACATGTGGTCAACACAATGTCCTTATGTATGGATAGCAGACAAATATATATCAAATGCACATTGCACATCTAATTTCCCACCTCACACAATATACCCACACTATATGCCCACCACTATATACCACATTGTACTACATGAATTTGAGTCAATATATTTTACCTTTATTTATGAAAAAATCCCAAATTTACCCAAAATGTAGAAAAATTAGCAATTTTCAAAATTTCAATTTCTCTGCTTCTAAAACAGAAAGTGATACCTCAAAATATTTCTTACCTAACATTCCCCATATGTCTACTTTATGTTTGCATAATTTTGGAAATGTCATTTTTTTTTTTTAGGACGTTAGAAGGCTTAGAAGTTTAAGCAATTCTTAAAATTTTTAGGAAAATTTCCAAAACCCACTTTTTAAGGACCAGTTCAGGTCTGAAGTCACTTTGTGGGGCCTACATAGTGGATACCCCCCATAAATGACCCCATTGTAGAAACTACACCCCTCAAGTTACTCAAAACTGATTTTACAAACTTTGTTAACCCTTTAGGTGTTCCACAAGAATTAAAGGAAAATGGAGATGAAATTTCAAAATTTCACTTTTTGGGCAGATTTTCCATTATATTACATTTTTTTCTTTAACACATTGAGAGTTAACAGCCAAACAAAACTCAATATTTATTACCCTGATTCAGCGGTTTACAGAAACACCCCACATGTGATCGTAAACTGATGTAAGGGCGCACTGCAGGGCGCAGAAGGAAAGGAGAGCCGCATGGTTTTTGGAAGGCAGATTTTGCTGGAATGGTTTTTAGACACCATGTCCCATTTGAAGACCCCCTGATGCACCCTTACAGTAGAAACTCCCAAAAAATGGCCCTATTTTGGAAACTAGGGGATAAGGTGTCAGTTTTATTGGTACTATTTTGGGGTACATATGATTTTGAATTGCTCTATATTACGTTTTTTGTGAGGCAAGGTAACCAAAAAATTGCTGTTTTGGCACCGTTTTGTTATTTTACAACATTCATCTAGCAGGGTAGATCATGTGCTATTTTTATAGAGCAGGTTGTTACGGATAAAGTGATATCAAATATGTCTACTTTGTTTGTTTGTTTCAGTTTTACATAATTAAGCATTTTTGAAAAATAAATTATGTTTTTGTGTGTTCATTTTCTGAATGCCATATGTTTTTTTATTTTTCTGCTGATCATCTTGTGCAGGGGCTTGTTTTTTGCAGAAAGAGTTGAGTTTTTCATTGGTACCATTTTAGGTTAGGTCATGTGACAGTTTTATAGAGCAGATCGTTACGGACATGGCAATACCCAATATGTATACTTTTTCTTATTTATTTAAGTTTTACACAATAATAGCATTTCTGAAACCAATACAATTATGTTTTAGTGTCTCCATAGCCTGAGAGCCATAGCTTTTTTGGGCGATTCTCTTAAATAGGATATCATTTTTTGCTGGATGAGGTGACTGTTTGATTGGTACTATTTTGGGGTGTATGCGCCTTTTTTATCGCTTGGTGTTGCACTTTTTGTGATGTCAGGTGACAAAAATTGCTTTTTTTTTACACAGTTTTAATTTTTTATTTTTAATGGTGTTTATTGGATGGGATCGATCATGTGATATATTTATAGAGACGGTCGTTACGGACGCAGTGATACCTAATATGTGTTTTTTTTTTTTATAGGAAAAGGCAATTTATTTTTATTTATTTATACTGTGGGGGATCCGCTCTGGTAGGCAGTGGTAGCGAGTGCAGTATAGAGGCAACACAAACCGGTCTTGGTGTAAAATACGATGCTTTGTTTATTCACACGGTGCATACAAGTGAAAGACCGTGCAGTTCATAGGGAGGGTGGTCACACACAACAGAAAAATAATAGTTCAAACACAGCAAGTCCCTGCTGCAGGCTACTTGAGGCCTGTTTCAGTCACATAAAGCAAAGTCTATTTAAAGCCAGTAGTAATGTCACCTTTTTCTCCTTGGTGAAATAAGTCCATGGGTCCTGCTTCTAGCCACAGGACACGGATCCCTCCTGGCTTCAGCTTCGGGATCCTGTACACTCCTTTACAGGCCTCAGCACACAGCCCAGCTCACCTCCACTTCTCACTCTCACAGCCAGAGAACACACAAGCTCCACATTGCGCACCACACCCTTGTTGCTGGTCGGGTTTTAACCCTTCCCTGCAAAACCTGGCCTGGTCCGTAGGGAGACAGGCACCCAACCGCATATCTGCCTGCTCCCAATAAGAGCCGGCCCAGATCCGCTGTGTTAACAGCATAACCGCTGCAAAATGCACTTTTCCGGCTCTTACTCCACCGGGGCCAGGACCCCCGGTTGCACGTACCTCCCGTCTACCACCACCCCAGGTACTCTCCTACAATACTTTTATTATTTTCACTTTGTTTTTATCAAGTCCCTCTTGGATCTTGAAGATCCAGTGGGGCTGGTGGCTGTGCTATACTTTGTAATGCTCTTGCATTGCAAAGTAAAATACTACCAGATTTCCTGTAGGTGGCAACACCGGACACCTTTGCAAAGCGCAGCAGCCCCGATGGTGGAGAGATGGAGCCCCCTCCCTCTATTAACCCCATGGATGCCGCTGCCGTGGCATCTAAGGGTTTACACCACAGTGTCAGCATACAGCTGACACTCACTGCTGATGTCGGCGGCTCAGGAATGGAGCCGCCGTCATCAAACACATCAGGGGGACTGCATCGGGGGAAGGGGGGACCAATGGGGCAGGACCGGAAACGGGGGGTACGGCCAGCATGGAGTGGGCACAGATGGGGGCAGGATGAATGTATTGGGCGGGGAGGGGGCGGACCGCATCAGTGGCACGATACATGTATGGGGGGGTGGGGATCGCATCAGAGGCAGGCAGAGGCAGGGCTCACGGTGGTGGTTGGAGGCGCACAGGAAGGGGGCACAGATCGGGGTCTTCAGAGCCTGAAATCAGGTAGTGTCCTGATCTGCAGAGTGCAGATCAGAGCCTGAAACCGGCATTTTAACACTGCTGCAATCCGATTGGTTAGTCTGATTGGTCCCTTGCCGGCATTACTAGACTGTATGCTGTCCGTGACAGCAGCAGTGCAGGGGCAGAAGCTTTAATCCAAGCGTTTTGCAGCGCTTGGATTAAAGAGCTGGCTTGACGTTTATACATGTGCTAGATGCACGGGGTATGTGCAGATAGGACGTATATAAACAGATTGCAGTCGTGAAGGGGTTAAAAATGTTATAGATGTAAAAAATATTTTTATAATTATGGCAACTATGATGATATAACAACAAGCACACCAGTAATTGAAAACAGCAACACTACTGTGACAATCACTCGCCAATCCCGTCATACTATGCCAGCGTTGCGATACATGACTCGTTCACTAGAAAGTGTAGACTTCTAGAGTTGAATCCACTGTGAGCACAGTTGATCTTTAAGATTGGTTGGTGTTCCTGCATATGATAGAAAACTATTTATATCTCAATGAATTATATATAGGTAGTTGTTTATTTCGGAATAATTCATTAGAGTCTAGTGTTTTATACGTGAAAAGTTAATGGTTATTTTGTAGATTAATTAATGAGTTTCTAGTGTTGACGTCTGCTTTTAAAATTACAAAAATCACAAGAGCCCTCTCATTCATACCAATTGTTCAAACTTTCTGTTACAGCTGACATAGCAGAGGTAAATTAGAACATGTATGCCAAAGACTATTCCTGCCACAATGGCAGATTATACATCCAACAAACTGATTTTATGTCTACAGAACCTCAGAAGAAGTCTGTGTGGCTCCTACAATCTCCATTAGTCAAAAGCTTGAGACAATAATCACAAAATAATTTTTAATATGATGACAAATGAATATTATATATTTTTTTTTACAGTACTGAAAGAAATGAAAAAAATAATTATGGACCTTCAGCGGGAGCACCGCAAAGATGTGCTGGAGCTCCAGGAGCAACATGCCCAAAAATTTAGGAAGTTGAAGCTCCAGTTCACGCACAGATTGTGCATAATGGTGGAGAAACACACTAAGACCATGAAGGTGCTTTTAAACCTCCACGACAAAATGAAAGCTTTGCCCTAGTGGGAATTGTTCTGTTAAAAAGTTTATTTAATTTTTATATTAACAAAGATTTTATTGTTAAATTATATTGTTTCATGTTTTTTATTTTTTTATTAAAAAATAATGAAGGTCTATTAATAATTGTTAAACATTTGGTTACAGTAAAGGCCCCTAGAATAATTTTATTTTTTCATGAAACAATTAAAGGGCTTCTGTCACCCCACTTGTCATTTATTTTTTTATTTTTTCGGCTACTTAAATTCCTTATACTGCGATATATCAATATATAATGTTCTTACTCATTTTCCTTCAACAGTTTCTTAAAAAAACAGACTTTTATCATATGCAAATTACCTCTCTACCAGCAAGTAGGGCGGCTACTTGCTGGTAGCAGCCGCATCCTCCTTTTATAAAGACGCCCCCTCCTCATGTTGATTGACAGGGCCAGCAAACGCGGTCGTCTTCTGGCTGGCCCTGTCTGCGTTCAAAATCTGGCACCTGCGCCGTGCCTGTCTTCAGTCGGCGCAGGCGCACTAAGAGGAGGAGGCTCGCTTAGCCGCTCCATCCTCAATGCGCCTGCGCCGATGACGTCACATCTACACCCGGCGCAGGCGCACTGAGGAAGGAGCGGCCGAGCGAGCGTCCTCCTCTCAGTGCGCCTGCGCCGACTGAAGACAGGTACGGCGCAGGCGCCAGATTTTGAACGCAGACAGGGCCAGCCAGAAGACGAGCGCGTTCGCTGGCCCTGTTAATCAACAAGAGGAGGGGGCGTCTTTATGAAAGGAGGATGCGGCTGCTACCAGCAAGTAGCCGCCCTACTTGCTGGTAGAGAGGTCATTTACATATTATAAAAGTCCTTTTTTTTTTTTTTTTTTTTTTTTTTTTGTTCTTTGATTTTTCAAAAGCTTTATTGAAAAATAAATATCTGTTACATTCATTTCAATTCAATGATACGAGGGAGTAGACTCCCCTTTTACAAAGGAGTGTTCCGGTAACAAATATAAAACACAGAACAGTAAACCAACATTGAGGATGTACATTAATAATGCTTTGTTCTATGTATCTGTAATCCGGGCCTAGTGAGAGGAGGTAAAGAAGTACACCAAGAAGACCAAGAAGATGACTAAATTAGAGGAAGCCTCTAAAGGATCTCCAATTTTCCCAAAGAGACCTAAATTTGTGGTGTGATCTGTTCTCCCAAGCCGCAATCTCCTCAAATCTGTAAATAGAGTCTACCTTGTTGAACCAATGATCGAGGGGAGGAAGGTCAGGTGACAACCAGTGGGTGGGGATTAGGAGTCTGGCGGTTATAATTAAAATCTTGAAGAGTGGGGTAACTTTTGTTTTGTGGTCCTGTGGCAGACCCAAAAGGGCTAACGTTGGTGAAGGGGTGTTGTTGGATTTGCAAATTTTGTTGCATCTTTTAAATATATTATTCCACCAACTAAGGATAGAAGGACAGGTCCATCAAATATGGAGCATTGTTCCACGTCCCTCCCCGCATCTCCAGCAGATGTCCGATCTACTTTTATCATAACAGGAGGTATTATCAGGAGTTTTGTACCACCTAGTTATTATTTTGTATCCATTTTCCTGGATTCTGTTACATCTTGAGGATGTATGTGGTGTTTTGAAAAGAAGTATTTGATCTTCAGGCGAAAACTGGGTATTTAAGTCTTTTTCCCATTGGCTTATGAAAGAAGGTTTTGGAGGCGAGATAGGTGTACTGAGATACCTGTAGAGTGAGGATATGGGTTTCCGTGGGGGGGAGTGGTTGTGGATAAGGCTTTCGAGCCAGGTGAGAGGTCTGAGTAGAGATTTAAAAGGGATGTTTTTATTTATATAGGTAAGTAGAAAAGAAAGCAAGTGAGGTTGGGATCTGATACCTGGGAGGGAGGAGATGAGGAATTCCTGAACTATTCTGCCAGTCTCGGTCCTCAAAAAAATGGAGAGGATAGACACTTCAGAGAAGCGTATGTTGTGGGGGACACTTTGTCTGAGCTCTGGAGGGGCTAAACCTATAACATCTCTGACCTGAATCAGGGGGGAAGGGGATGAAAACCCCACTTTGAGTTTTGGAGCCACTTCCAGGCCTCAAGAGTAGCTATCGCTATGGAGTTATACTTGTAGATGGAGAAAATGTTGTGATGAGGGTCCACAAGTAGAGCTCTTAGAGTCGGGAGGTATCTAGGAGTTTCCATTGCTACCCACGATTTTTGTTCAGGGCCTGTAAACCAGTCAAGGGTTCTGGAAAGAAGTATGTCCCTATTGTATAATAGGGGATTTGGAAGGCCTATACCCCCATGTGTTCTAGGCCTCTGTAAGGTATTGATGTTAATCCTTGCTTTTTTACCATTCCAAATGAAGAAACGAGTGGCTTGTTCCAAGGAATGAAAAAAAGAGTTAGGAATAGGAATGGGACCGACCTGGAGAAGTTAGTTTATTCTAGGTAGGACTAGTGACATAACCATATTCTTACATCCAAACCAAGATAGTAAGGGGGGGTTTAGGGATTTTAGTTGGTTTTTGATAGCGCTAAGTAGAGGGAGATAATTCAGTTTATAAAATGAAGATGGATCCGGGTGGATTTTTACTCCTAAGTATGTAATGTGGGGTGAGTCCCAATTGAACGGTGAGGAATGCAGTAATTTGGACCTTAGTCTGGGACTGAGTCCCATACTGAGAATGTGGGACTTTTTCATATTAATTTTAAAGTTGGAAAGAAAGCTAAAATTGTCCAGGATAGTATAGATCTGTTGTAAAGAGGTTTCAGGGTTGAAGGACATTATTAAGAGGTCATCAGCAAATGCTGCTATTTTATGCTCACAATCCCCTAATTTAAGCCCTGCAATGTCATTCTCTGAGCGTATGAGAGCAAGGAGGGGTTCAATTGTTAAGACAAAGATTAAGGGGGAGAGGGGGCACCCTTGTCTAGTCCCATTTTTTATGGAAAAAGGTTGTGAGGTGGTGTCATTAATCAGCACCGACGCTGAGGCATTGGTGTACATAGCTTTGATAGAACGTATAAAAGCTAAAGGTATACCAAACTGTATCATAGTGCTTTACATAAAATTCCAGTGAATTCGGTTGAATGCTTTTTCGGCGTCGGTGCTGATCAGGACTAAGGGAAGATGGTGTTTTGAGGCGTGAAGTATGGCATTAACTACTCTTGCTGTATTATCCTTTCCCTCTCTTCCTTTGATAAAACCTGTTTGGTCTCTATGGACAAGTTTAGGTAGAAGAGGGGCAAGTCGGTTCGCCAATAACTTGGTCAATAGTTTTAAGTCTATGTTTAGAAGAGATATAGGGCGGTAGCTGCCACATTCAGTAGGGTCTTTCCCTTCTTTGGGTATAATAGTGATGTTGGCTTTTTTCATCTCTTGAGAAAGAGGATCACCTTGTAGGGATCGGTTGCAGACATTGAGCAGGTGAGGGAGGAGGATGGTTTGAAAAGAGCGGAAGTAAAAAGCTGGGAACCCATCTGGGCTGGGGGATTTCCCTTTAGGGAGCTGTTCAATTGCTAAAAGAAGTTCATCGCCAGTGAATGGGGATTTTAGGGCTTTAGTATGAATACCATCAATTTGGGGTATATTAATGGAGCGGAGGAAAAGGTCTATCGAATCTTGATGTGTATGGTTCGTGGTGTCACTTTTCTGGGGAGGTAGGTTATATAGGGAGCTATAAAAATCCTTAAATCTCTGAGATATGTCTTGTGTATTAGTAAGTAAGGTGCCGTCATTACTGCAAATTTTGGGCCTTTCTTTTTTTGATTCTAGACATCATAAACCTTGACACTTTATCCCCGTGGGCAAAGTATTTATATTGCGCGTTGAGGAAAAATTTAGCAGATTGGGTGTTTAGTTGGTTCTTTAGTTCGGCTCTTAATAGCATTAATTTAGATAAATGGGAGTCTAGCAGGGATCTCTTATGCAGAGCCTCTATATCTCTAATGTCTTTCAGGAGGGAGTCAATGCGAGCAAGTCTTAGTTTTTTCGTATATGAGCCTAAGCTTATCAGTTGTCCCCGGATAAAAGCTTTGTGGGTGTCCCAGAGGGTATATGGATGGATATCAGGTGTATCATTGGTTGTAAAAAATACATTCAGCCATTTATGGACTCTCTCTTTATTTTCTCTGGTTTGGATCAGCTGTTCATTGAGTTTCCAATAAAACATTCTGAGAGGCTTATTAGGGGTGAGTATATGCATCCATAAAGGGGCGTGATCAGATAGACTAATAGAGCCTATTTGGGCCTTGGTGCATAACTGGATGTGTTCAGAGGAAACAAAGAGATAGTCCAAACGCTGGTATGAACCGTGCGGGTTGGAGTAAAAGATATAGTCCTTAACATTGGGGTGCAAGGTTCCCCAGACGTCGACCAGGCGCCGGTCGTAGAGGGATTTTCTCAATTTACATAAAGCTTTATTAGAGATAGCAGACTTTTGGGATGAGTAGTCTACCGGGGGGACCAGCGTAAGGTTAAGGTCACCTCCCAGAACAGTCACTCCTTCTCTAAAGTGGTCAAACAACTGAACAACTTTATTGAGCCAGGCAGCCTGGTCGACGTTCGGAGCATAAACATTAATAAATGTGTAGACTTGGTTTGCTATATTACCCTTTAAAATAATACATCTAGCCTCAGGGTCTTGGATATGGTCCAAGTATATGAATGGTGTGTTCCTGCTGAAGCCTACACTAACTCCTCTAGAAGCAGATGAATCAGAACCACAATGGTACCAAGTGGAGAAGTAAGCGTGAGAGAGATTTGGATAATAATTAAGTCTAAAATGTGTCTCCTGGAGGAGGACTACAGAGCAGCCCCTTTTTTTTTTAATTCAGAGAAAATTTGGCAGCGTTTAGAAGGGGCATTAAAGCCCTTTACATTATAGTAGGTAATTTGTAAATCCGCCATGACCAGTCATAAATTAAAGGGTACGGCCCTGCCGTTCCTCACTCCAGAGGGCACATACTCCAAAATCTCTGCACGGCACGGACAGACACACAGTATTCCCTCCATCTGTGGGAAATCAGATAAACTGTGCAATATAGTACATCCTAGAATAAAAAAGGAATAAACAGTATAAACAACAAGTAACCGAGCTAGCATAGCTAGTTGCAAAGTAGGCATGGTTATGCCTAGGGTTGGAGAGGGGGAGAAGAAGAAATAACATGTTAGTTATCACCAAAAGCTTGGAGAACTGGCGGGTAAGGGATATTCAGTTGTCCATAGGAAGTCTTCTTGGTGTTGTTCTCCTGGAATTCCTAGGACTCTTTTGACGCTTAGGAGTACGTTGACGTTCCCAGATGCCTGGATGCGGGATTTCGGGGAGATTGCCCAAATCCTGAATGGGATCCCAGTTTTCGATCCTGAGGGTCTCTATCTGCAGATGATCGTAGATTGAGTTCAGATCAGTGTAGTTGGATACAGAGAGTCTGCGTCCCTCAAACATGAAGGATAGGCCAAAAGGAAAGGACCATCTATAAGGAATCCTGTGTTCTCTGAGCCAGCTTGTTAGCGGTCTCAGGTCTCTTCTTTTGTCTAGGGTGGACTGGGCTAGATCCTGAAAGATTGGAATATCGTGACAGTCCCAGGATATTTTGCCAGACTGACAGGATTTGTAAATGACTGCTTCTTTAACAGGAAAGCTGAGGAATTTACATATTATGTCCCTTGGTGGGCTGAGGCAGCAGGCTTGGGCCTTAGGGCTCAGTGTGCCCTTTCAAGTATAACTTCATGGGCTGTTTCTGGCCCGAGAAGGGACATGCATATCTGCACCACCGTGCTGGGAATGTCTCCTGTGTCAACGGTCTCAGGGACACCCCTAAATCGCAAGTTGTTGCACCTACCTCTATTTTCCTGGTCTTCCAGTGAGCTGCAGAGGTAATTCATCTTAAGTTGGATAGCCTGGAAGTGCTGGGATACCTCCATCTGGTGCTGTATGATAGCCTCCTGCGTGCTCTCAAGTGTCTCAACACGGTTACTCACTTGAATAATTTTCTGCCTTATTGCAGCAAGGTAGGAGCTTAGGGGCTCTAGTGCAGAAGTTAATGAGGAAGATAGAATCACTTTCAAGATGGTACGCGAGATAGGGAGCTCATCAGCGTCATCCTCTTCTCTGGCTGCATGATCCGACAGCTCAGGTTGTTTGGAGCGCGGGGCGCGGGTCGGGGTCGGCACCATCTTGGTGTCTCTGTACACGTGCATTGCCGCCGCTTTTTTGATAAATTTATCCATGTCCCCGGAGGTGGGAGCACCTCTATCTTGTGCTGTGTGATCTCCGGTTCTGGGACCTCTGATTTTAACCATGTTCGGAGCGCCAGCATATGGTAAAAAGGCTTCTGTGGTGATAACAGACACGGAGCTGCAGCCTCAAGCGTCCATGCTGTTCCGGCGCTCATAAAAGTCAGTTTTTGAAGAAACTGCTGAAGGAAAATAAGTAAGAACATTATATATTGATATATGGCAGTATAAGGAATTTAAGTAGCCCAAAAAAATTAAAAATGACTTTAGTGGGGTGACAGAAGCCCTTTAACGGTAAACACATTAATAACAACAAAAAAAACATTTATATTACAAATTACAAATATTTATTTAATGAGAAAAATTCTTAACAATTACAAACTATAACAAATTGATTCACAATTAATTATAATAATAAGAAAAACAAAAACGGTAAGAATGTTAAAACAATAAAATGGTAGGAAATAACCAGCATGGATCTTCAATAGCATAATTTTTTTATACTTTGCTTATTGTTGCATAGATTCTGCCGTACAGACAGAAACATGTGCTTACATGACTCTGAGTATATGAATTCTCTAACTGGGGACATGGCTTTAACAACATCATATAGTACACAGTTTATACTGGAAATTATAAAGCAGTGGTTATATATAATTAACATGTGCAAATGCATTACATAATTTCCAATAAGTAACATAAACTAGAAAAGTATCTATCCATATATACATGTTGCAATATGGCTCCATTCACAAAACCGGATTTCCACACGGATGAGTATAACGCCAGTCACACCCAACCATGTAGAGAGGTCAACACGGAAGTCAGCCATCCCTCCCAGGACGACAGACAACACCGTGTTTGAACCTAAATCCGTATGTAAACAAATAAATAAATAAATAATAAAAAATCAGTAGGTTCATCAATCAATACTGTACAATGTTAACCGCACAAGACCTTTTGACAAGGGAAGGCCACATGCGGTCCACAACTTGCTACAGCGTGAACCACAAGCTGGCCGCCACAAACCCCACTTTAAAAAAAATAAAAGATAAAAAATAAAATAATGTAAACAAATTTCTTTTTGTGAATGAAGCCAAACAACGCATGATATATTTTTTTAAAAGATTATTGATATACATATTTAACTGTCTAAATATTGACAAGACATAATTAGCATAGCACATGCGAGAATGTGAAACATGCAAACCAGGTTAATAGAATTCATAATTATATACTTAGTAAAGTGCAAGTTAAAGTGCAAGGGAGAAAAACAGATCCATGATGGTTGTCAATGCACGATCATAACATACAGCATCTACAGTTAACACAGTACTAGAATGCTGACTCCTAAGTTAACAGTTATAAGTAGGCCGAATAACGGAAGACACTAGCAGGTGAGTACACTGCCTGTTTGTTTTGTTTTTTTCTATAAAAAATTTTTTAATTATCCAATCAAAAAAATATTTTCTAAAAGGTGTGAAGGTATGGACTCTGTCATTGGTCCCTGTGAGAACATGATGTCTCATGATCCATCAACAACTAATGCACAATGTGAGCACGATGAATGCTGGTATTATAATATAGAAAATTTCCCCTGCCATCTGTGTAGAAAATATGCTTTTATATATTAATACCATGGTCACTCGATCAGTTCAGCCACTCAGCGGAACTAATTCTTGTAGAAGATACTGTTGCTGAACCTCAACCTTGACCGACTGCAGTGTTAAAGATGTGTAAATTTTATTCAATATTTTTTGTGTATCTAGGACTGTAATGAGTTAACTTTTTCTTTTCCAAGTGCCTTCCTTGCAGAGAGAAGGGGGCAAAGAGCTGTGCTGTGGGAAGTGTCTGATTTCTCATCTTTCTACAGGTGTCCCATAGAGTGTGGTGGAATGCGTAAGCCAATCATATGGCTTGATGATATATATATTATTCACTGCCTATAGAGAAGCACCTCTTTGAAGTGTCACATATGACGTATGCAGTATTATTGTTAGATTGTCCGCCATTACAATATGGCGAACACCTAGATGTTTACATTAGTTCACATTCCAAAGTGGTACTCACTGCGCAGATGTTGAAGTGTTATCTCTGTTTCTCTTATCACTTTTTCTTTTTTGACCAATGAAACAATGTTTTAGCCTCAGAGAGGACTGCCCTCTTCTGAAGATGTATATACGCTTACCCCATGTAATAAAAGTTAGAGATTGCTTTGACCAACTTCTGTGTCAGCGTCTAGTCTCTCAGCCACGCGTGGATATTAACCCCTGGGGGGGTACATTGATTTGGAACACCAGAGTGTATCTTAAATGCCCTAATTTAGGGCGGTTTCAACAAATGGCACCCCAGATGGGACCCCAAGGCGAAGGGAACATAAACAGCCGACACACAAGAGGCCCCAGGACTTGACGAACGGCAGAGAGGAGATGGCCGGCTTTAATAGAACGGTAAGAATACTCTTACCCGCCTTTCTGCCATTTAGTTTGTCACTTCATGTTGGCCTAGTCTGCTGTGAGGTGGTACCCATGTAAGTATAGTAGTCGGCTAATATGCTGAAAGCCTGGGGTCCATAGAACCATAATCTGAATTGATAGATCACTCTGGTGTGTATATGTTTTGTGTGTGTCTGTGATTTATGTGAGGAGTGAGTTGAGCATAGACGGTAAAACCACAGACAAAGGGAGGGGACAGTAACCTCCTGGTTTGGAATGGGGCGCTGTAGCGCCGAGGTGTGGGACAAGAAACTCTGGCTGACCTGGCCAGGAAGACTGTAGAGCCTCATGACTTTTTGATCAAGGGGAAGACTGCGGAGACTACCTGACCTGACCCCAGGAAGACGGTAGAGCCTCATGACTTTTTGATCGAAGGGAAGACTGCGGAGATATTCTCTACCTGACCTGACCCCAGGAAGACGCGACTTAACCCGCCTGACCCTCTAGGGGGAAGACGTGCGGGGAGTCCCAGCTGACTAGTCAGACGTGATAGTCAGATTTGAGCAAACCAGTGGGGAGGGTGAATCCTTTGTCTACGGAGGAAAGGGTTAAAGGTGCTGATCACTCCTCTGTTTTGTGTGTGTGTCAGTCTGAAATACTGTTGTTGATATGGGTCAGTCCCAGTATTATGAAGAAAGAGAAAATAGAGCCCCTAGCTAGTAGCGAGGGAAGAGGGAGATTATAGGATGTGATATTAAGAATTGAAAGTTAAAATGTGAAAAAGAATGTTCGAGAAAGTGTGGCCCCGGACAGAGGTCGCCCGGCTGGCAACAGGGATGAAGATCTGTAAGAATCTGTGAAGTTAGAGCTTACAGACTGTGGGCATCAGAAATCCCGTGATGTTGAAGGGGGGGGGTTCTAATGAGTGAGAAAACAGAAGCAGTGTCAGGATGTTAATTGATGCCATTAGCAAGAAAGAAAGAAAGTGCCCCAGTGTCTGCAATCAGAAAGGCGCTTGTGTTAGGGTACTGCGCTGAGTTCCGTCCTAGGGGCTCAAATCCGGAAAAGAACTGATCAGTTTTATCCTAATGCATTCTGAATGGAGAGTCCGTCCCTCAGGATGCATCAGGATGTCTTCTGTTCAGTCTTTTTGACTGATCAGGCTTTTCAGAAAAACGTAACATGCAGTATTTTTACCTCCGGCCAAAAATCCTGAACACTTTGACTGATCCGGCCTTTTTCCCATTGACTTGCATTAACGCCGGATCCGGCGCCGTGTGTTCAGTCAAAACGGATCCGGCTTTTGCATGTTAAACCCGAAAAATAGGAAAAAAAAGTTAAAGTCCATAAATGGCGGATCAGGATTCAAATGTAATCAGTTTTCACAAGTTTTTCCGGATCCGGCGGGCAGTTCCGGTGTCGGAATTGAACGCCGGATTCAAAAAACGCTAGTGTGAAAGTAGCCTTAAATGTTCCGAAATGAACTGGTTAAGTTTTGTTGCCCTAATGATATAAAATGGTCAGTAAATGGATAAGTGTATTGAAGGAAAAGAGAAGTTGGTTGAAGAATAATAATAGGCTGGTGCATACTGAGTTATGGATTAAAGTGTCCATGGAAGTAAGTGAGAGAAATTGAAAGTTGGAGAAATGTGTAGCATTTCTTATTACAAGATGGAGGATTATGAATCCTATAGAGAACAAAGAAGTTGCCATGTGGCATCCCTTCCCCCACCACATCTTCTGTAAATTCCAATGAGTAAAAGTTTGAGGAATATTTAGGACGGTTGAGCGTCCTGTGATGGATTGCTTTACTTCCCCTGCCTGAACATTCCTGAGATAAGAGAGACTGTGGGAATCCAGCTTTTAACAAAATGACTGTATGATTATAACATGTCTATTGTCTTACAGCGGCAGACCATCAGCAATTCTGGGTGTGGTGTGGCTATCTGTTTTCAGGAAAGCTGTGTTTGTCTGTGCTGCAAGTTTTGGGATGAAACAATGTGGGTTGGAAGACATAAATGATTCAGTGGAATGTGAATGGGTGTGGCTTTGAGTTGTAGTTGAGGCGAATATGTGTGAAGACTGATTATGATGAGTAGAGTTGAGCGAACACCTGGATGTTCGGGTTCGAGAAGTTCGGCCGAACTTCCCGGAAATGTTCGGGTTCGGGATCCGAACCCGACCCGAACTTCGTCCCGAACCCGAACCCCATTGAAGTCAATGGGGACCCGAACTTTTCGGCACTAAAAAGGCTGTAAAACAGACCAAGAAAGAGCTAGAGGGCTGCAAAAGGCAGCAACATGTAGGTAAATCCCCTGCAAACAAATGTGGATAGGGAAATGAATAAAAAAAAAATAAAAAAAATTAACCAATATCAAATGGACAGAGGTCCCATAGCAGAGAATCTGGCTTCACGTCAGCAGAGAATCAGTCTCTTCATGCCATAGCAGAGAATCTGGCTTCATGTCAGCAGAGAATCAGTCTTCATGTCATAGCAGAGAATCAGGCTTCACGTCACCCACCACTGGAACAGGCCACTGTCACATTTTTAGGCCCCGGCACCCAGACAGAGGAGAGAGGTCCCGTAACAGAGAATCTGGCTTCATGTCAGCACAGAATCAGTCTTCATGTCATAGCAGAGAATCAGGCTTCACGTCACCCACCACTGGAACAGGCCACTGTCACATATTTAGGCCCAGGCACCCAGGCAGAGGAGAGAGGTCCCGTAACAGAGAATCTGGCTTCATGTCAGCAGAGAATCAGTCTTCATGTCATAACAGAGAATCAGGCTTCACGTCACCCACCACTGGAACAGGCCACTGTCACATATTTAGGCCCAGGCACCCAGGCAGAGGAGAGAGGTCCCGTAACAGAGAATCTGGCTTCATGTCAGCAGAGAATCAGTCTTCATGTCATAGCAGAGAATCAGGCTTCACGTCACCCACCACTGGAACAGGCCATTGTCACATATTTAGGCCCCGGCACCCAGACAGAGGAGAGAGGTCCCGTAACAGAGAATCTGGCTTCATGTCAGCAGAGAATCAGTCTTCATGTCATAGCAGAGAATCAGGCTTCACGTCACCCACCACTGGAACAGGCCACTGTCACATATTTAGGCCCAAGCACCCAGGCAGAGGAGAGAGGTCCCGTAACAGAGAATCTGGCTTCATGTCAGCAGAGAATCAGTCTTCATGTCATAGCAGAGAATCAGGCTTCACGTCACCCACCACTGGAACAGGCCACTATCACATATTTAGGCCCCGGCACCCAGGCAGAGAAGAGAGGTTCCGTAACAGAGAATCTGGCTTCATGTCAGCACAGAATCAGTCTTCATGTTATAGCAGAGAATCAGGCTTCACGTCACCCACCACTGGAACAGACCACTGTCACATATTTAGGCCCAAGCACCCAGGCAGAGGAGAGAGGTCCCGTAACAGAGAATCTGGCTTCATGTCAGCAGAGAATCAGTCTTCATGTCATAGCAGAGAATCAGGCTTCACGTCACCCACCACTGGAACAGGCCACTGTCACTTATTTAGGCCCCGGCACCCAGGCAGAGAAGAGAGGTTCCGTAACAGAGAATATGGCTTCATGTCAGCACAGAATCAGTCTTCATGTTATAGCAGAGAATCAGGCTTCACGTCACCCACCACTGGAACAGGCCACTCTCACATATTTAGGCTTAGGCACACAGGCAGAGGAGAGAGGTCCCGTAACAGAGAATCTGGCTTCATGTCAGCAGAGAATCAGTCTTCATGTCATAGCAGAGAATCAGGCTTCACGTCACCCACCACTGGAACAGGCCACTGTCACATATTTAGGCCCCGGCACCCAGGCAGAGGAGAGAGGTCCCGTAACAGAGAATCTGGCTTCATGTCAGCACAGAATCAGTCTTCATGTCATAGCAGAGAATCAGGCTTCACGTCACCCACCACTGGAACAGGCCACTGTCACATATTTAGGCCCCGGCACCCAGGCAGAGGAGAGAGGTCCCGTAACAGAGAATCTGGCTTCATGTCAGCACAGAATCAGTCTTCATGTCATAGCAGAGAATCAGGCTTCACGTCACCCACCACTGGAACAGGCCACTGTCACATATTTAGGCCCCGGCACCCAGGCAGAGGAGAGAGGTCCCGTAACAGAGAATCTGGCTTCATGTCAGCAGAGAATCAGTCTTCATGTCATAGCAGAGAATCAGGCTTCACGTCACCCACCACTGGAACAGGCCACTGTCACATATTTAGGCCCCGGCACCCAGGCAGAGGAGAGAGGTCCCGTAACAGAGAATCTGGCTTCATGTCAGCACAGAATCAGTCTTCATGTCATAGCAGAGAATCAGGCTTCACGTCACCCACCACTGGAACAGGCCACTGTCACATATTTAGGCCCAGGCACCCAGGCAGAGGAGAGAGGTCCCGTAACAAATAATCTGGCTTCATGTCAGCACAGAATCAGTCTTCATGTTATAGCAGAGAATCAGGCTTCACGTCACCCACCACTGGAACAGGCCACTGTCACATATTTAGGCCCCGGCACCCAGACAGAGGAGAGGTTCATTCAACTTTGGGTTGTCCCGCAATATAATGGTAAAATGAAAATAAAAATAGGATTGAATGAGGAACTGCCCTGGAGTACAATAATATATTGTTAAGGGGAGGTAGTTAATGTCTAATCTGCACAAGGGATGGACAGGTCCTGTGGGATCCATGCCTGGTTCATTTTTATGAACGTCAGCTTGTCCACATTAGCTGTAGACAGGCGGCTGCGTTTGTCTGTAATGACGCCCCCTGCCGTGCTGAATACACGTTCAGACAAAACGCTGGCCGCCGGGCAGGCCAGCACCTCCAAGGCATAAAAGGCTAGCTCTGGCCACGTGGACAATTTGGAGAGCCAGAAGTTGAATGGGGCCGAACCATCAGTCAGTACGTGGAGGGGTGTGCACAGGTACTGTTCCACCATGTTATTGAAATGTTGCCTCCTGCTAACACGTTCCGTATCAGTTGGTGGTGCAGTTAGCTGTGGCGTGGTGACAAAACTTTTCCACATCTCTGCCATGCTAACCCTGCCCTCAGAGGAGCTGGCCGTGACACAGCTGCGTTGGCGACCTCTTGCTCCTCCTCTGCCTTCGCCTTGGGCTTCCACTGGTTCCCCTGTGACATTTGGGAATGCTCTCAGTAGCGCGTCTACCAACGTGCGCTTGTACTCGCGCATCTTCCTATCACGCTCCAGTGTAGGAAGTAAGGTGGGCACATTGTCTTTGTACCGGGGATCCAGCAGGGTGGCAACCCAGTAGTCCGCACACGTTAAAATGTGGGCAACTCTGTCGTTGCGCAGGCACTGCAGCATGTAGTCGCTCATGTGTGCCAGGCTGCCCAGAGGTAATGACAAGCTGTCCTCTGTGGGAGGCGTATCGTCATCGTCCTGTGTTTCCCCCCAGCCACGCACCAGTGATGGGCCCGAGCTGCGTTGGGTGCCACCCCGCTGTGAACATGCTTCATCCTCATCCTCCTCCACCTCCTCCTCATCCTCATCCTCCTCGTCCTCCAGTAGTGGGCCCTGTCTGGCCACATTTGTACCTGGCCTCTGCTGTTGCAAAAAACCTCCCTCTGAGTCACTTCGAAGAGACTGGCCTGAAAGTGCTAAAAATGACCCCACTTCCTCCTCTTCCTCCTGGGCCACCTCCTCTTCCATCATCGCCCTAAGTGTTTTCTCAAGGAGACATAGAAGTGGTATTGTAACGCTAATAACGGCGTCATCGCCACTGGCCATGTTGGTGGAGTACTCGAAACAGCGCAACAGGGCACACAGGTCTCGCATGGAGGCCCAGTCATTGGTGGTGAAGTGGGGCTGATCCGCAGTGCGACTGACCCGTGCGTGCTGCAGCTGAAACTCCACTATGGCCTGCTGCTGCTCGCACAGTCTGTCCAGCATGTGCAAGGTGGAGTTCCACCTGGTGGGCACGTCGCATATGAGGCGGTGAGCGGGAAGGCCGAAGTTACAGGCGAGCAGCGGCAGGGTGTGAACGCCGGAAGCGCGAACAGACGGCCCGCACTTTATGCAGCAGCTCTGACATGTCGGGGTAGTTGTGAATGAACTTCTGCACCACCAAATTCAGCACATGCGCCAGGCAAGGGATGTGCGTCAAACCGGCTAGTCCCAGAGCTGCAACGAGATTTCGCCCATTATCGCACACCACCAGGCCGGGCTTGAGGCTCACCGGCAGCAACCACTCGTCGGTCTGTTGTTCTATACCCCCCCACAACTCCTGTGCGGTGTGGGGCCTGTCCCCCAAACATATGAGTTTCAGAACGGCCTGCTGACGTTTACCCCGGGCTGTGCTGAAGTTGGTGGTGAAGGTGTGTGGCTGACTGGATGAGCAGGTGGAAGAAGAGGAGGAGGAAGCTGAGTAGGAGGAGGAGGAGACAGGAGACAAAGAATGTTGCCCTGCGATCCTTGGCGGCGGAAGGACGTGCGCCAAACAGCTCTCCGCCTGGGGCCCAGCCGCCACTACATTTACCCAGTGTGCAGTTAGGGAGATATAGCGTCCCTGGCCGTGCTTACTGGTCCACGTATCTGTGGTTAGGTGGACCTTGCCACAGATGGCGTTGCGCAGTGCACACTTGATTTTATCGGATACTTGGTTGTGCAGGGAAGGCACGGCTCTCTTGGAGAAGTAGTGCCGGCTGGGAACAACATACTGTGGGACAGCAAGCGACATGAGCTGTTTGAAGCTGTCTGTCTCCACCAGCCTAAATGACAGCATTTCATAGGCCAGTAGTTTAGAAATGCTGGCATTCAGGGACAGGGATCGAGGGTGGCTAGGTGGGAATTTACGCTTTCTCTCAAATGTTTGTGAGATGGAGAGCTGAACGCTGCCGTGTGACATGGTTGAGATGCTTGGTGACGCAGGTGGTGGTGTTGGTGGTACATCCCATGTTTGCTGGGCGGCAAGTGCCAACGTCCCTCCAGAGGCGGAGGAAGAGGCCGAGGCGGCAGCAGCAGAAGAGGTAGCAGGGGGAGCCTGAGTGACTTCCTTGTTTTTAAGGTGTTTACTCCACTGCAGTTCATGCTTTGCATGCAGGTGCCTGGTCATGCAGGTTGTGCTAAGGTTCAGAACGTTAATGCCTCGCTTCAGGCTCTGATGGCACAGCGTGCAAACCACTCGGGTCTTGTCGTCAGCACATTGTTTGAAGAAGTGCCATGCCAGGGAACTCCTTGAAGCTGCCTTTGGGGTGCTCGGTCCCAGATGGCGGCGGTCAGTAGCAGGCGGAGTCTCTTGGCGGCGGGTGTTCTGCTTTTGCCCACTGCTCCCTCTTTGTCTTTTGCTACGCTGTTGGCTCGGTCTCACCACTGCCTCTTCCTCCGAACTGTGAAAGTCAGTGGCACGACCTTCATTCCATGTGGGGTCTAGGACCTCATCGTCCCCTGCATCGTCTTCCACCCAGTCTTGATCCCTGACCTCCTGTTCAGTCTGCACACTGCAGAAAGACGCAGCAGTTGGCACCTATGTTTCGTCATCATCAGAGACGTGCTGAGGTGGTATTCCCATGTCCTCATCATCAGGAAACATAAGTGGTTGTGCGTTAGTGCATTGTATCTCTTCCACCCCTGGGGAAGGGCTAGGTGGATGCCCTTGGGAAACCCTGGAAGCAGAGTCTTCAAACAGCATAAGAGACTGCTGCATAACTTGAGGCTCAGACAGTTTCCCTGATATGCATGGGGGTGATGTGACAGACTGATGGGCTTGGTTTTCATGCGCCATCTGTGCAGAAGACTGGGTGGGAGATAATGTGAACGTGCTGGATGCACTGTCAGCCACCCAATTGACTAATGCCTGTTCCTGCTCAGGCCTTACCATCCTTAGAACAGCATTGGGCCCCACCAAATATCCCTGTAAATTCTGGCGGCTACTGGGACCTGAGGTAGTTGGTACACTAGGACGTGTGGCTGTGGCAGAACGGCCACGTCCTCTCCCAGCACCAGAGGGTCCACTAACACCACCACGACCATGTCCACGTCCGCGTCCCTTACTAGATGTTTTCCTCATTGTTACCGTTCACCACAATAAGAAAAATATTATTCGGGCCAATGTATTGAATTAAAATTCAGGCCTTTTTTTTTTACAGACACCTAACACTGTCTGGCTATCTATTTAGGTACCGTATTACACTAATACAGGCACACCAGTAATGACAGATTTAGCTGAATACACTGATTGCAGAATTATTAGGCAAATGAGTATTTGGACCACTTCATCCTCTTTATGCATGTTGTCTTACTCCAAGCTGTATAGGCTCGAAAGCCTACTACCAATTAAGCATATTAGGTGATGTGCATCTCTGTAATGAGAAGGGGTGTGGTCTAATGACATCAACACACTATATTAGGTGTGCATAATTATTAGGCAACTTCCTTTCCTTTGGCAAAATGGGTCAAAAGAAGGACTTGACAGGCTCAGAAAAGTCAAAAATAGTGAGATATCTTGCAGAGGGATGCAGCACTCTTAAAATTGCAAAGCTTCTGAAGCGTGATCATCGAACAATCAAGCGTTTCATTCAAAATAGTCAACAGGGTCGCAAGAAGCGTGTTGTAAAACCAAGGAGCAAAATAACTGCCCATGAACTGAGAAAAGTCAAGCGTGCAGCTGCCAAGATGCCACTTGCCACCAGTTTGGCCATATTTCAGAGCTGCAACATCACTGGAGTGCCCAAAAGCACAAGGTGTGCAATACTCAGAGACATGGCCAAGGTAAGAAAGGCTGAAAGACGACCACCACTGAACAAGACACACAAGCTGAAACGTCAAGACTGGGCCAAGAAATATCTCAAGACTGATTTTTCTAAGGTTTTATGGACTGATGAAATGAGAGTGAGTCTTGATGGGCCAGATGGATGGGCCCGTGGCTGGATTGGTAAAGGGCAGAGAGCTCCAGTCCGACTCAGACGCCAGCAAGGTGGAGGTGGAGTACTGGTTTGGGCTGGTATCATCAAAGATGAGCTTGTGGGGCCGTTTCGGGTTGAGGATGGAGTCAAGCTCAACTCCCAGTCCTACTGCCAGTTTCTGGAAGACACCTTCTTCAAGCAGTGGTACAGGAAGAAGTCTGCATCCTTCAAGAAAAACATGATTTTCATGCAGGACAATGCTCCATCACACGCGTCCAAGTACTCCACAGCGTGGCTGGCAAGAAAGGGTATAAAAGAAGAAAATCTAATGACATGGCCTCCTTGTTCACCTGATCTGAATCCCATTGAGAACCTGTGGTCCATCATCAAATGTGAGATTTACAAGGAGGGAAAACAGTACACCTCTCTGAACAGTGTCTGGGAGGTTGTGGTTGCTGCTGCACGCAATGTTGATGGTGAACAGATCAAAACACTGACAGAGTCCATGGATGGCAGGCTTTTGAGTGTCCTTGCAAAGAAAGGTGGCTATATTGGTCACTGATTTGTTTTTGTTTTGTTTTTGAATGTCAGAAATGTATATTTGTGAATGTTGAGATGTTATATTGGTTTCACTGGTAAAAATAAATAATTGAAATGGGTATATATTTGTTTTTTGTTAAGTTGCCTAATAATTATGCACAGTAATAGTCACCTGCACACACAGATATCCCCCAAAAATAGCTAAAACTAAAAACAAACTAAAAATGACTTCCTAAAATATTCAGCTTTGATATTAATTAGTTTTTTGGGTTCATTGAGAACATGGTTGTTGTTCAATAATAAAATTAATCCTCAAAAATACAACTTGCCTAATAATTCTGCACTCCCTGTATAAATGTGAGGCCTATTTTTTAGGCGCTGTGTGACAGGTATACGTTTAATCACAGAATTTGACTTGTATCTGCACTGTAGCGTGTGTGTTAAGTTTTTCAGATTGACCCTATCAGCACCTTGAATCTAATATACCCTTTTAGGGATAGATTTAAAGTAGGCCTGATACAGCAGAAACCACTAATTTTGAGAATTGCAAATTTGGGAATAGTTTTTCAACCCAGAACAAAAACTGTGCTTTTACGGTCACTAAAAATAACTTGACCAGCTAAAACAGTACTGATTTGGATGAATATAAATGTCAGGCCTATTTTTTAGGCGCTGGGTTACAGGCTCAACTTGCCCCTGATGTAGTATATGGCCAAAAAATAACCACACTATTGATGGTTAAATGCACTTGGGTGACACAGGCTCAGCCTGCACCTGATGTAGTATATGGCCAAAAAATAACCACACTATTGATGGTTAAATGCACTTGGGTGACACAGGCTCAGCCTGCACCTGATGTAGTATATGGCCAAAAAATAACCACACTATTGATGGTTAAATACACTTGATGAAAGCTTGACCCTGATGTAGGATATAGCAAAAAATAACCACACTATTGATGGTTAAATGCACTTGGGTGACACAGCCTCAGCCTGCACCTGATGTAGTATATGGCCAAAAAATAACCACACTATTGATGTTTAAATGCACTTGGTGGTAGCTTGTGCTGGCGCACCACAAGCCACAAAATGGCCGCCGATCACCCCAGAAAAAAGTGACTGAAAAACGCTCTGGGCAGCCTAAAAACACTGAGCAATTGAATAGAAGCAGTTCAATGATCCACAGCTGTAGATCGATCACTGAATGAAGTCTTTTGGAGGAGTTAATCTGCCTAATCTCGCCCTAACGTTGCAGCTGCAACCTCTCCCTACGCAAGTATCAGCAGAGTGACGTGCAGCACTACGTGACCCAAGCTTATATAGAGGCTGGGTCACATGCTGTACTGGCCAATCACAGCCATTAGTAGGCATGGCTGTGATGGCCTCTTGGGGCAAGTAGTATGACGCTTGTTGATTGGCTGCTTTGCAGCCTTTCAAAAAGCGCCAAGAAAGCGCCGAACGCCGAACCCGGACTTTTACGAAAATGTTTGGGTTCGGGTCCGTGTCACGGACACCCCAAAATTCGGTACGAACCCAAACTATACAGTTCGGGTTCGCTCATCCCTAATTATGAGCTGTTTGTGAAAATTAGTACATGGAAAAATTAATGCGTGTGGAGTACGATATTTGTTTTTTTAAATAATATGCGCATTGAGAATTTTTTAAAATTTTTTCTTGGAAGTTTTTGGTTTTTATTGGTGCCAACAGTATTGATCAAGCTGTACATTTTTATTTATTTATTTTATTTTTAAATTGAAGTCAATTAAAAGTTTCTTATGGGCCCTTTGTGTGTTCACGTCTGTATTGTCAGATCTGTTTGTTTCAATGTTTGAAGTTACGTGTTACATGTTAAGTGTTGTGCTAAACATCAGAGCTCTGTTCTAATGGACAGCTGGCAGATTACTGACTGACAAAAGGAGGACCACAGCATCCGACTGAAAGGGGTGGACTTAGATGACTCAGAGCGGAGGGAGGAGGATAGGGGTGGACATTACAGACAACGACAGTCCTTGTGCCCATCCCCTAGTTATAAGACACTCCCATGGAAGATGAGAAGTCCTGTTTTGTTTTCCAGTCTATTAATTCTGCGATAGGAAAAGTTGGATACTTCTGTAAGCCAAAATGCAGAGTAACATCAAGCGGCATTGGCTGGTTCAGTGGTGCCAACCATAGGTAGTGTTCCTTTGGCATTGCTTCAGCCCTGGTGTCAAACGCCTCATTGAAGTGAGGAAAAAGTAAGTCTGCCACCCTATGGTGGGCCTGCAGAGTCTGTGGGACCCAGATCCCAGAAGAGAGAGTGTTGTGCTGTGTGTGGTACTCCTGGTCCACACCACACGGGAGGATTGTATTCTATGTTGACCATGCCCGGATCACTGTCCGTCCACACAGACACCCATGTTTTTTTGTCATAAGGAGAACACAAAGACAGTAAAGGGGGGGGGGTTAGATCAAGATTAGGAAACAGGAATTCCAGTATCGGCTCTACTTTTAAACATTTTTAGCAGATTCAGTCTGGCCCAATGATATCCCTCACTCTGGGCGATAAAGAAGTAGTCCCGTTTTTGATTGATACTGGAGCAGCCAAGACAGTTGTGCACAGCAAACATGGCCTCCCCTGATTTACTCTCCAAGGACACCAGTCTTTGGGTAGAAGTGAATGGGAAAGTAGTACGCTCCCTTTTTTAACAGAAACCATCCATATTAGATTTGCCCCTAACCAAGATGCGCTTGCCCGTTTGCTGGTCAGTGGTAACGCCCCTTGTTGCCTCCTAGGTGCAGATTTGTTTGCAAAAGTACATGCTGGTATCTCACATCAGGAGGACGGCACTGTGAAGCTTACAGGTGCCCTCAACGACCAGGAACTTTATTTGTTGGCCATTAGTGATAAAATTCCCTAGTCCATGTTTGTATCAGTACTCCCAGAAGCTGAGAAAAGCAAACCACTCACCATTGGATGGTACATGACCTACATGCCATTAATGAAGCCACAGTTTCGAACACCCACATCGTGCCCAACACACACACACCTTGTCGGCTCAGGTTCCCATTACCCCTACTCACTCCACTGTGATTGATTTGTCCTTTAGTCCCTACCGCCTCACAGATGAGGTGGTAGATGCTTTTTATGCCTAGAACTGGCAATTTTGTGTTCCCCCACACTGAGCCTATCAGATTATTACATTTAAATTGTATTGTTATGAAGTGAGTGGCCATGACTCAGCAGTCCTCACCCAACTGCATGGCCAGCAATAACGCCCCGTAGCATATTTTTCAGTCAGACTTGATCCCGTGGCCAGAGGTGCCCCTGTCTGCATCAGAGCTGTAGTAGTTGTACTAGCTATGCTTGATGAAAGCTCTGAGATAGTTCTGAACCACAAAGTGATGGTGATATTACATCTATCCTCATGAACGTACAATCCAAATGATTGTTTTGTTGCCCGTTATTTGAGAATGCAGTGTTCAATTTTGTTGCCTGACAATGTTGCTCTCCAAAGGTGTAATACTTTGGACCCAGCCACCCTGTTGCCTCTGGATCAAGGGGGGAGGGAAGAGTTAGGGCATCGCACTTTAAACTTTTCTTCCAGATTCAAAGTAAGAGGCTCCGGACTGTTTGCAGATGATGTCCTTAATAGAGTGCCTGCTGGTAGCCCTCTTTTAGTAAGCCTAACCGTGAGACAGGCCTTTGTCTCTATAAAGGTCCTTTTTGGGTCAGCCCCTAGAATAGGATTTTATTTCCCACAGCAGCTTCAGATGCAACATGGTTGTCTGACAGATTATGTGATCAGTTTTGTATAAGCATTTGACTAAAGTACATTTTCGAGTTTTTGCTTCACTTCCAGGTTTTGATAAAGTACCAGGAACCCACCCACTTGGGTCTGGAAATTGGGTGGTAGAAAAAGACATGTTAGGAAAGTCCTAAAACCCTGGTTTGATGGTCCATTCCGAGTGTTGTTGACCACAAGCACAGTGAAGCTCAAAGAAAAGCATAATTGGATTGATTTCAAGGAAGTGTTGGGACTGGTTTTCCCTTGTGTGACTGTTGATCATGACTCGAAAGAATATGGAAAAATTGTATGAAAACTTCGATCCAGAAAATCAGGAGCACTGATGACCTCCAGTCCCCCCATATAATGTCAACGCCAGTTAGGGAAAGATCATCTGACTTCCCCTTACTCAAATCCAGCGTCACGGGAGGCTGTTCACTAGGAATGGCTTGTCGTGCAAGCTGGTGAAGAGGAGGCGGAGCATTGGGACAGATGGTTAGGTTTAGGGAGAGAATGAAATTCAAGGGGGGACTGTTAAAGATGTGTGAATTTTATTCTATATTTTTTGTATATCTAGGACTGTAATGAGTTAACATTTTATTTTCCAAGTGCCTTCCTCCCACCCCTCTCTTTGTTTCAAGACTGGAGAGGAGAGAGAGGGGGGCAAAGAGCTGTGCTGTGGGAAGTGTCTGATTTCTCATCTTTCTACAGGAGTCCTATAGAGTGTGGTGGAATGCGTAAGCCAATCATATGGCTTGATGATATATATATTATTCACTGGCTATAGAGAAGCACCTCTTTGAAGTGTCACATATGACGTATGCAGTATTATTGTTAGATTGTCCGCCATTACAAAATGGCGAACACCTAGATGTTTACATTAGTTCACATTCCAAAGTGGTACTCACTGCGCAGATGTTGAAGTGTTATCTCTGTTTCTCTTATCACTTTTTCCTTTTTGACCAATGAAACAATGTTTTAGCCTCAGAGAGGACTGCCCTCTTCTGAAGATGTATATACGCTTACCCCATGTAATAAAAGTTAGAGATTGCTTTGACCAACTTCTGTGTCAGCGTCTAGTCTCTCAGCCACGCGTGGATATTAACCCCTGGGGGGGGTACATTGATTTGGAACACCAGAGTGTATCTTAAATTCCCTAATTTAGGGTGGTTTCAACAGCAGCAATCCAACATTATTATATTGTCCGCACAGGCTTGTACAGTAGGCTCGAAGCATGATGGGTGCATCTCTTCATCTGCCTCTCTTCTTACCCTGAAGCACCCTTCACTCTTGATCAGGGCAAATCGGGACTCATCTGACCACATAACATTCTTCCATTGCTTCAGAGTCTGATCTTATGCTCCCAAGTAGAGTTGAGCGGACACCTGGATGTTCGGGTTCAGCAGGTTCGAACGAACTTTAATTTTGACCACTAAAATGGCTCTAAAATAGCCCTGGAAAGAGCTAGAGGGCCGCAAAAGGCAGCAAAATGTGCTTAAGAGCATGACAAATGCTCTGCAAACAAATGTGGATAGGGAAATGAATTAAAATAACATAGAAAACCTTAAAAAATAAAAATTAGGAATGATCTAGGAGGAAGAGGTTGAGGAGGCAGTGAATGGGTGGATGTGGCGGTGTGAGCTCACGTGGCGCTCTTGGTGGAAGCGGCGGCGTAGGAGGAATACAGTAGGTAGCCAACACAGATGTGTGTTATTTTGCATTTTTACATATGGGTATCCCCCAAAATATTGTGACATATAAAACAAAAACAAAAGGAGAAAAAAAGGAATAAGTGCACTTGAGTACAAGGATGGATGGTTGAGGCTTTTAGAACTGTCTATTCTGCACAAGGTACAGACAAGTCTTGTGGGATCCAAGCCTGGTTCATTTTAATGAACGTGAGCTTGTCCACATTGGCTGTGGACAGGCGGCTGCGTCTGTCTGTAATGACGCCTCCTGCCATGCTAAATACACGTTCAGAGAGTACACTGGCTGCAGGGCAAGCCAGCACCTCCAAGGCATACAGGGCAAGATCTGACCATGTGGACAATTTAGAGACCCAGAAGTTGAATGGGGCAGAACCATCAGTCAGTATGTGTAGTCGTGTGTACAGGTACTGTTCCACCATGTTGGTCAAATGCTGCCTCCTGCTAACACGCTCCATAAGAGCAGTTGGGGCCGGTTGTTGCGGTGAGGTGACAAAGCTTTTCCACATGTCGGCCATGCTAACCCTGCCTTCTGAGGTGCTGGCGCTGACACAGCTGCGTTGGCGACCTCTTCCTCTCTGGGGTGTAACCCTGATTCGCCACTAACTGTGATCTACATGGTAGGCGCAGAAAAGAACATCAAAAGTTGATAGAGCAGATATCCAATTGGATCGTGAACATCACGGGGACGTGCGATATGTTGGAGCAGTAAGTGTGCACATGCCTACGCGTACTGAATGACGGGTCTGCCTCCTTCAACTTCTGGGTCTCTAAATTGGGCACATGGCCTGAGCTTGCCCTTTACGCCTTGGAGGTGCTGGCCTGCCCTGCAGCCAGTATATTGTCTGAACGTGTGTTTAGCATGGCTGGAGGGAGTTATCACAGATTATATTTCCCAATGTTTTGGGGTGTACCCTAATTTAAAAAAATAAAATTTAAACCAAAAAACAGTGTAGGCTACCTCCTCCTCCTCCACCGCAGCTTCCACCTACACCGCCACATCCACTGCCCACTCAACCTCCTACTCCATATGGACCTTGTCCTCCTAGATCAAGATTATTATTTTTTATTTTTATGTATTCTATGTTATTTCAAGTAATTTCCCTATCCACATTTATTTGCAGAGCACTTGCCATGCTCTTAACCACATTTTGCTGGCATTTGAAGCCCTCTAACCCTTTCCATGACATTTTTAGAGCAATTTTAGTGCTCAAAAGTTCGGGTCCCCATTGACCCGAACTCAAACTTTTTTGTGAAGTTCAACCAAACCCGTTGAACCCGAACATCCAGGTGTCCGCTCAACTCTATTCAGGACGTCTTGCGGCAGGCCAGGAAAATATCTGGCCGTTTTAGGAGACTTTACACGGCCATGGCTCGCCTTGCTGACATTCAGCGGCGACACCACCTGCCCATCAGACATCTGATTTGTGACTGCCCGATGCGCTGGAACTCCACTTTGTATATGCTTGATAGGCTGCTCCATCAAAAACATGCAGTTAACGACTACCTGCACAAATTATGCGGCAGGACAGGTTTTGGGGAGCTTGTTTTCTTTTCACCGCGTCAGTGGCTGCTCATACACTCATTTGATGGGATTACCAAACTGGTCAGTCGCAGCCGGGGCACCATCAGTGACATCGTACCTTACACCTTCTTTCTGGAGTGTGCATTGCGTCGTGTCATTGATCAAGCCGTCGAGGAACAGGAGCAGGAAGATGAGGAAGTCGCAATGCTGAATGAATTCCCAGGGGGGCTACTCCATCTGAGACAAGTAAACAGGAGTCTGAAGAGTAGTCAGAGGAGGATGGTGCCGGGGCAGAGGAGGAGAAGGCGCAAGAAGAGCATGCTTTAAACTTTTCTGGGATCCCTGGTGTTGTCCGTGGCTGGGGGGAGGAGACCGAGGATAACATTATCCTGGACGATGAGCAGGAGCCAGGCCACTTCACTGCTTCCAATTTAGTGCAAATGGGGACCTTTATGCTCCAGTGTTTGAAGAGGGACCCCCATATAAAAAGCATAATGGGCAAGGACCAGTACTGGGTGGCAACGTACTTAGACCCCCGGTACAAACACTAAATGGAGGACATGTTACCAGCATCACAGAGGGCTGTCAGAATGCAGCACTTTCAGACCTTGCTTCGAGAAATGCTGCATTCTGCTTTTATGGGCGCTGGCAGAGGAATTTCCACTCACAGAGAAACATTTGCGGGTACCAATCCAACAGTGCATGAAAGAAGAGGGCAGTTTGAAGATGTGTTGGTCACTTTGGATATGAGATCATTCTTGCAACCAATCCATCAACAGCCGCCCTCCGGATCCAGCCTCAGGGACCGACAGGTGTCCGACTACATCGGGTTAATGGCCGATGTGGACGCTATTAAAAACGAGGAACACCTGGACTACTGGGTATGCAGGCTTGACCTGTTGCCAGAGCTGGCACAATTTGCCATGGAACTCTTGGCTTGCCCCTCGTCGAGTGTCCTGTCCGAAAGGACGTTCAGCGCAGCAGGGGGGAATCGTGACCGAGAAGCACACTTGCCTAGCTCACAACAGTGTGGACTACCTCACATTTCTAAAAATGAATGAGGCATGGATCTCTGAGGAATTCAACACCTGTGACGACCACGTGTAATTGAATTTCCTCATGCCAGCTGTAGGAAGGTGCAAGGATCCGTCATTAACGGAAGGTACGTGTCACCGAGGTTCCTGGCCTCGGTGAGATAAGAACCGGTAATTTTATGTGTCAGCGGCAGCTAGTGCTCGCTGACACTGTTTTACTTAGTGTAAAATCCAGGCTGGTTCTTATTGGGAGCAGCCAAAGAGCAGGGTGGGTGGCTGTTCCCCACGTCCAGGCCAGGTTTTGGGCTGGGAATAAAAACCCAGCCAGCAGTCACAGCTGTTTGTGGATTACCCTGAAATTTCATAGTGGATCTTTGAAGCACTGAGGTGTTTGGGTTCCAGCCATTTGGTAGCGTGCTGGAGAACCGAACGCTGAAAATCAGGCGCCCTAAAGCCTGCGTTGGACGGCTGTGGATTGCCCTGGACAAAACAGTCTGCCAGGTGACACGTTTGTGCTGTGGACTTTATGTGGTGTGAATTAACACCAGGACTCTGCACAGTGTTATTTTTTCTTTGTGGCTTTTTGTGTGAATAAACACTGAACTTTTGCTTTATTACCGTGTTCTTGCCTCTGTACTGCGTCCGCTTACCCTGCCTACCAGAGAAAATCCTTACACAGCCAACACATATCCTACACCACCAAGAACAAAGAATGATCCCTGTCTTATGTAAATACAGCTACATAAAAGACCTTTTCTGTCTGTTGAATGCCTAATGTTTTGTGCCTTGGAGGAATTCAACACATGTAACACATGTGACGACCACGTGTTTCAACTATTATCATTAGGCGTTTTTTTATGAGGGGAGATTTCGTTAGTCATGTTTTTAATCCAATGTTATATTTTTTGTTCTTTTAAACATATGTATTTGACCTGTATTTGTACTGGCCTGCAGTAAAATTGATATCCATTGACCGTGTAATATACCTCCGGCCACATAATCACTTGATCTTTCTGTCCAGTGAATGCCTAATGTTTGGGGCCTGTAGTCCAGTGGCCTACAGTAAAAATGTTATCCATTGACTGCATAATGTACCTCGAGCCACATAATCAGAATTTCTTTTATGTCAGGAGAATGCCTAATTTTTAAGGCCCGGACTCCCGTGGCCTAAAATAAAAATTTTCTAGGCTCCAACAGGGCACATTTCAGAGAATTTTCCTTTAAGACGCATAAAAATTTCCCCTAATTAAGATACATATTTTTTGTTGGAATTTTTGTCATTGATCCCCCTCTAGTATGTCACTGTCCATGTTGTGGGACTATTTGTGCGCTTCTACTAAGTATTTGGTGGCTGCTAATATGAGCCAAAGGTTTTTCAGTTTCACCTGCCATTAAAGTGAATGGGGCCCGCCGCGAACTTGCGGTGTGCGAACATTTGATCGCGTTCGCGAACCGTCCCGGACGATGTTCGTCCATCACCAATCCCAAACATAATACATTTCCGTAGAGCCCTTAGTAATGTTCCAGATAACAGATATCTCTTCCTGAATAGATCGATGTTCTTCAATGAGACTCAACCAATGTGAATTAACCCACCGACAAACTCCACACCTTCTGCCCCTGCCAAGGTCGATCTCCAACAACAAAATAGAGTGATCGGAGAGCGACCTTGGTTTGCATCACATTTTAACCATACTGCCCACATAACCATAGTTGACAAACGCCATGTCAATACGATACATGGAGCCCCCTGTTCTGCTACAATAAGAGAAAACCTTATTACAGCTATTTCTATGCCTCCATAGGGAAATATCTAGGTTTAAGTTCAATGATACCTAGTAGGTGAGGTGTCATGAGCACCAATCACACAAGGAAGTATCTCAGGAATCAAGGGGAAGAAATGTAAGATTCAGATGTGAGATAACTTTGGAGGATCCAGTGCAGGTCTGTCCCCAGTCAGTGACTTCTGGAGTCTCCTCTCAGATTTCTCCTCTTTATAGTCAGTGCAGGGTCTGTCCCCGGTCAGTGACTTCTCCTGGAGTCTCCTCTACTTTTCTCCTCTTTATAGTCAGTGCAGGGTTTGAGTTTTTTACTATCACTTTCTTCTCTGGAGTCCAGATCAATAAGGAGGAGGAACATGATCTGATCACAGGAGAAGGAGCTTGGACATGAGTGAGGAGATTACATCTACTCTACATCTCACAGGTAAAAAGAATGAGGGATCAATTTATGAGATGTTTCTTTGAAAAAGAAGATTTTGACAAATTAATACAATATTAATAGCTTCTCAGTGGGGAATTTCTTTTCTTTAATTTAAAAAAGGTTTATAAAAAATGAGCACAAACGGGGAATTTATTACAAGGAAAATGATTGAAGTCAGTTGTGGCAGAGTTTACGTTGGTGTACTTGGTGCCATATCTTTCAAAAGTCACACTTTGCTTCCTTTTGCTTAACACTTTTTCTCTAGAATTACTACTTCAACTTTTTATACTCCACCCTCTCCAGTGAAACTAATGAACCTATCTAATGACACCCACCTTCCAAAACTGCAGAGAACGGTGTCAACAATACTTTTTTTAAGTTAACCTGAATAGTTCTATTTTGCAACTTTATGAAGACAGAATTCCAGACTCAATGGCGTGATAAATTCCTCCCAAAATGTTTAACTTATTAAGTTTAAAATAGATCTGTAATAGTACATTCATTTTAAAAGGAACCACCAATAATAATTGCGCCAGCTTATACCCATCAGAAGTTTTACTGATGGCAGGAGACATGTTCCAGAGCTGCTTCATTATCAGAAGTATCCTTTAAAGGGGTTCTTCAGGACTTCAAAAAGATAGCTGCTTTAATGGAAAAACAGCACTACACCTGTCCACAGTGTGTGTATGGTATCACAGCTCAGCCCCATTCATTTCACTGGAGCTGAACTGCAATACCAGACACCACCCAAGTTTTTTTTAAGAAATCAGCATTTTTTTATTTTTTTTATTTATTTTTATTTTTTGCAGTTATGGAGAACCTCTTTAAGTTAAACTATTAAATTAAATTAGCATTGAAACGCTGTCTGCAAATATAACTGTATCTGAACCTAAGACTGAATAAACAACACATTTCCCTAATTTAATATAAAAGAAGTAAAGGAAAATATAACATCTTCAAGGACCCTCTCTTTCTAGGATCATGTAAGAAAATTATGGTCAGGTGCACTGATAACATCAAACCTGAGACCTGTTTGTAGAAAGTGATGCATGAGGAATGTGACAAAACCAGGTCCAGGGATTAGAATATGAGGGTATACGTGGTCAGTATGTTTTACTAAAATAATAGTTACCAAAAGTTCCGGAAAATAAATCATGCGTTTCTATAGTTTGTTCTTGTGGACTCTTGTGTCCCATTGTAGCTTTCGAGATGACAATTCAGCAATCGGTGCAATCACTGTGTTCAGTGATTCAGAAAAGTATCTGTAGAAAGAGAGAACATTTTTACAACTATGAAGATAATTTTATATATTATAATTCACTTGATCTGTGTGTTATTCCTTGTAGAAATGCGCATCTAAATAGGAGTACCACTTACTGATCACCAGCAACTCCCATCTCCGTAGGTGCAGTGTTCTGGTGACTGACAGCCAGCGATAATTGTCAGTACAGCAATCCTCATCATAACAGGAATAACGGCAGTACAAATGGTGCTAACCTGACATGGTGGTACTAGGGCAGGCACAACACTGATTATAGCAGAACAGAGGAAAGTCACAACGCCTTATAGTACAGCAATCCTCATCATCAGTGTTGCGCGTATCAAAGTATCCGAAGAAATATTGTCGCAAAGTCAAATTTCCTTGTGCTTCATGGTAATGAATCTATTGTCCCTAAAATGCCGCAGCCATCTTGATTGAAGATACCGTGGGTCATCATGTCACTGCGAGGGATTTTGAGCGGTGTCTTCAATCAAGATGGCCACGGCGACCTCTATGCAACCAAATGGATAAGGTGAGCATTTTTTTTTTACCGGATTAACCCTAGAAAGTCCTCAATGTTAATCTCAGATGCAGCGATCAGTGATGAACACCACAGCTGGAGTTTCAATGAGGGGGGCTGGCGCAATTGCCGTTCTCTGTTATTGTGCCCTCTACATACAAAGAAATGCACTTTGTGAAAAAGTAATTTGTCACAAAGCAAATTTCTTTGTTAAATTCGGCGAAGAAGCATAATCACATTTTTCATAACTTTGTTCATCTCTACTCATCGTAATTGGAATAACAGCAGCATAAATCAGTATTGTACTAACCTGACATGGTGGTACTAAGGCAGGCACAACACTGATTAAAGCAGCACAGAGGAAATACATGGTGCCTTATAGTACAGCAATCCTTATCATAATAGGAATAAAGTACAAATCCGTATTGTACTAACCTGACATAGTTTTACCATGGCAGAAACAACACCGATTACACCAGGTAGACACTCATTTTCATCTTCTTACAAATGGCATATTAAGAAGATCATCACCACAAGTCAAAACATCATAGGCAAAGGGTGAAGATTTAGAAAACACCACTGAAAGACCTAACAGAGGCCCAGGGTGATGAAGACGCCCATCTGGCATTGAACTGCTTCAGTAAAAAAAGCTATGTTCACCCTAAGTCTGTGTCTAAATGATACCATCTTGACTTCCTCCTTTTGTCCATGAAGTTAGAAACTGATATTTGCATGGACATACTTGTCTCCATCTTATGCTGTAAATGTTGAAGGCACATATAGTACTGCCTCCTTGTTTCGTCCTGTAAAATACGTAAAGATAGCACCACAGTACCTCCTTGTCTCTCCCTGTAAATGATGTAGTTACAGATAGTACTGCCTCCCTGTCTCTCCCTGTAAATGATGTAGGTACAGATAGTACTGCCTCCCTGTATCTTCCTGTAAATGATGTAGGTACAGATAGTACTGCTTCCCTGTCTCTTCCTGTAAATGATGTAGTTACAGATAGTACGGCCTCCCTGTCTCTCCCTGTAAATGATGTAGGTACAGATAGTACGGCCTCCCTGTCTCTCCCTGTAAATGATGTATGTACAGATAGTACTGCCTCCCTGTCTCTTCCTGTAAATGATGTAGGTACAGATAGTACTGCTTCCCTGTCTCTTCCTGTAAATTATGTAGCTACAAATAGTACTGCCTCCTTGCCTCTACCTGTATATGATGTAGGTATAGATAATACTGTCTCTCTCTGTCTCTCCCTGTAAATGATGTAGGTACAGATAGTACTGCCTCCTTGCCTCTACCTGTATATGATGTAGGTACAGATATTACTGCCTCCTTGTCTCTCCCTGTAAATGATGTAGGTACAGATAGTACTGCCTCCTTGTCTCTCCCTGTATATGATGTAGGTATAGATAATACTATCTCTCTCTGTCTCTCCCCGTAAATGATGTAGGTACAGATAGTACTGCCTCCTTGTCTCTCCCTGTAAATGATGTAGGTACAGATAGTACTGCCTCCTTGTCTCTCCCTGTATATGATGTAGGTATAGATAATACTGTCTCTCTCTGTCTCTCCCCGTGAATGATGTATGTACAGATAGTACTGCCTCCTTGTCTCTCCCTGCAAATGGTGTAGGTGCAAATAGTACTGACTCTACCTGTAAATGATGAAGGTACTGATAGTACTGCTTCCCTGTCTCTCCCTGTAAATGATGTTGGTACATATAGTACTGCCCCTCTGGCTCTTACTGTAAATAATGTAGATACAGATAGTACTGCCTCCCTGTTTCTCCCTGTAAATGATGTAGGTACAGATAATACTGTCTTCCTGTCTCTCCCTGTAAATGATGTAGGTACAGATAGTACTGCCTCCCTGTCTCTCCCTGTAAATGATGTAGGTACAGATAGTACTGCCTCCCTGTCTCTGCCTGTGAATGATGTAGGTACAAATAGTACTGTCCCCCTGTCTCTCCATGTGAATGATGTAGTTACAGATAGTACGGCCTCCCAGTGTCTCCATATAAATTATATAGTTACAGATAGTACTGCCTCACTGTCTCTCCTTGTAAATGATGTGGGTTCAGATAGTACTGCCCCTGTCTCTCACTGTAAAAAAATGTAGATACAGATAGTACTCTCTCCCTGTGAATGATGCAGGTACAGATAGTATGGCCTCCCTGTGTCTCCATATAAATTATATAGTTACATATAGTACTGCCTCCCTGTAAATAATGTAGGTACAGATAGTACTGCTTCCACGTCTATCCCTGTGAATGATGTATGTATAGATAGTACTGCCTCCCTGTCTCTACCTGTGAATGATGTATGTACAGATAGTACTGCCTCCCTGTCTCTACCTGTGAATGATGTATGTACAGATAGTACTGCCTCCCTGTCTCTACCTGTCAATGGTGTAGGTACAGATAGTACTGCCTCCCTGTAAATGTTGCACGTACAGATAGTACTGTCTCCCTTTCTCTTTCTGTAAAATATATTGGTACAGATAGTACTGTCTCCTTTTTTCTTTGTGAATATGATATAAGTACGGGTCTGTTCACAACATCAGAAATCACAACACTCCTATGTAAGTGAATGTGAACTTCTATTCACTTAATAATAATAGAGCAGCAAGATGCACATTGAAATGTGAACACAAACAAAGACATTAAATGGACATTTTATGGACCATACAGATATTAATAGTTTGTGGTGGGGTATTCTATTCATCACAGAATATAATGTGGGGTCTAAGGGTTATGTGGTGATACAGATTTTTTAACCGCTTTGCACAACTGGGCATACATCCAGGCAAGCCCTTAGTTTGTGCACCTGGGAATAGAATTACACCCGAACTCTTAGGCCCCTTTCACACGGGTGTTGCGGGAAAAGGTGCTGTTGCATTGCGGGAACACGCACGATTTTTCCGCGCGAGTGCAAAACATTGTAATGCGTTTTGCACTCGCGTGAGAAAAATCGCGCATGTTTGGCACCCAAACCCGAACTTCTTCACAGAAGTTCGGGCTTGGGATCGGTGTTCTGTAGATTGTATTATTTTCCCTTATAACAGCTGAGAAAGGTAATAGATCCCTAGTGAATGGGACTACAATGTCTGCGTACTGAAAGACACCAAACTGAAACCATAGTCTCATTGCTGAAGTGGTGAGACTAGCTGGGAGTAGTGGGTGATATAAAAAAGAAGTCATGGAAGAGTGGTGGGAGACAAGAGGGAATCTACTACTACAGGTCAGCCATATGAATTTAGTGCAGGCCATGGGTCCCAAAAGTTCCCTATGTGATGACGTACTATAGGGGCTAGACCATAGCAGAGAATTAGGGTGTATGGGAGCTAGCCAGAGTCTCTCTATCTGCATCCAAATAGAATAAGGTTGCAGAGATGCCCAGGCTGTGATGCAGTGTAACTGAGCTGCCCAGTAATATTTGATCAGGTCAGGTGCTCCCAGACCAACCTGATGCTTGCTAGACAGGAGTACTGACCTAGGGATCCTATGGAGTCTCTCAGCCCATATAACTTGGAGGAGCTGGGATGGAACAGATCTCAAATCTCTGAGGGGAATCGGAATGGGTAAGGTCTCAAAGAGATACAGGATCTTAGGTAGGATTGTCATCTTTACCGCTGCGATGTGACCCAGAAATTTCTCTAATTTCTTTATATATGTGAGGAAAATTTCATTTATAGAGGTCTGTGTAATGGGGGTAAGGTTCACACCCAAGTATCGTAAGGAATCCTCCTTCCAATGGAAAGGAAATGTCAGAACTATTGGGCATAAAAGAGTCCATCGTATAAGGCCTATACAGATATATGGACATAAACATTAAGAGAAGCCATCTTGTCTGGTCTTGAAAAGGGCAGGATGAGTTCAAAATATTTGGATTTCAAATACAGTGAATATAAAAAGTCTACACACAAAAATGAGACAAAGATAAATCATTTCAGAACTTTTTCCACCTTTAATATGACCTATAAATTGTACAACTCAATTAAAAAACAAACTGAAATCTTTTAGGTGGAGGGAAGAAAACAAAAAAAATAATAATAATGTGGTTGCATAAGTGTGCACACCCTCTAATAACTGGGGATGTAGCTGTGTTCAGAATTAAACAATCACATTCAAAATCATGTTAAATAGGAGTCAGCATACACCGGCCATCATTTAAAGTGCTTTGAATAACCCCAAATAAAGTTCAGCTGCTCTAGTTGGTATTTCCTGAAATCTTCACATCCTACAGCAAAAGCCATGGTCCACAGAGAGCTTAGATATACCAAGGCATTAGATATACCATGGAGCACAGTGAAGACAGTCATCCTCAAGTGGAGAAAATATGGCACAACAGTGACATTACCAAGAACTGGACGTCCCTCTAAAATTGATGAACAGACTAGAAGAAAACTGGTCTGGGAGGCTACCAAGAGGCCTACAGCAACATTAAAGGAGCTGCAGGAATATCTGGCTGTGTGCTAAATGTGACAACAATCTCCCGTATGTCTGGGCTATGGGGTAGAGTGGCAAGACGAAATCCTTTTCTTACGAAGAAAAACATCCAAGCCAGGCTACATTTTGCAAAAACACATCTAAAGTCTCCCAAAAGCATGTGGGAAAGGGTGTTATGGTCTGATGAAACCAAGGTTGAACTTTTTGGCCATAATTCCAAAAGATATGTTTGGCCCAAAAACAACACTGCACATCACCAAAACAACACCATCCCCACAGTGAAGCATGGTGGTGGCAGCATCATGCCAAGGGGCTGTTTTTCTTCAGATGGAACTGGGGCCTTAGTTAAGCTAGAGTAAATTATGAACAGTTCCAAATACCAGTCAATATTGGCACAAAACCTTCAGGCTTCTGCAAGAAAGCTGAACATGAAGAGGAACTTCATCTTTCAGCATGACAACGACCCAAAGCATACATCCAAATCAACAAAGCAATGGCTTCACCAGAAGAAGATTAAAGTTTTGGAATGGCCCACCTAGAGCCCAGACCTGAATCTGATTGAAAATCTGTGGGGTGATCTGAAGAGGGCTGTGCACAGGAGATGCCCTCGTAATCTGACAGATTTGGAGTGTTTTTGCAAAGAAGAGTGGGCAAATCTTGGCAAGTCAAAATGCGCCATGCTGATAGACTTATACCAGAAAAGACTGTGTGCTGTAATAAAATCAAAAGGTGCTTCAACAAAGTACCGTATTTTTCGCCCTATAAGATGCACCGGCCCATAAGACGCACCTAGGTTTTTGAGGAAGAAAATAAGAAAAACAAAATTTGAACCAAAAGGTGTGCTTTTGGTGGGTTTTGAACTAATGGTGGTCTGTGGATGACACTATTATGGGGGACCTGTTGAGAACACTGTCATGGGGAATCTGTGGGTGACACTGTTATGGGGAATCTGTGGGTAATACTGTTATGGGGAATCTCTGGATGGCTCTTGTTGGGGTCTCTGGATGGCACTGTTATGGGGGATCTGTTGAGGACACTGTTATGGGGGATCTGTGGATGACACATATATAGCATCTTATGCTATGTGTCATCCACAGATCCCCTCCATAACAGTGTCCCTGTAGTGTGAATGACCCCCAATACAGGGGGTGGGGGTCGCATCTGGTTTTAGAATGACAGAGGGGCCTGTGCAGTGACTGTATTCTACTACACGGGCCCCGCTCACTGTATATAATCTTATCTATAATTGTATGCATTGTTAATATATAAAAGTTCAGGGTAATCAGCGCCTGTATACCGTACTTACAAGCGCTCTTAGCAGAGAGGAGGGAGGAGGCAGACCGGGAGGACGGGCGCTGGCAGCGTGAGTCACTACGTAATGCGCCCATACCTCCTGCTTCATTCATAAAGTGGGCGGCGCAGGTGTGTGACGTAGTGACTCACGCTGCCAGCGCCCGTCCTCCCGGCCTGCCTCCTTTCTCCTCTCTGCTACGAGCGCTTGTAAGTACGGTATACAGGCGCTGATTACCCTGAACTTTTATATATTAACAATGCCTACAATTACAGATACGATTATATACAGTGAGCGGGGCCCGTGTAGTAGAAAACAGTCACTGTACGGGCCTCGCTGTCATTATAAAAGCAGATGCCGGCCCCCAGCCCCTCCTCCCTCTCAGCTGATACACCCGCCGCGCGGCGCATCATTGAAAATACGGCAAAATGCAGCATTCGCCCCATAAGATGCACTGCTATTTTTTCCCCACTTTTAGGGCGAAAAATACGATTAGTTTAAGGGTGTGCACACCACATTATTATTATTTTTATATTTTTTCTTACCTCCACCTAAAAGATTTCAGTTTGTTTTTCAATTGAGTTGTACAGTTTATAGGTCACATTAAAAGGTGGAAAAAGTTCTGAAATTATTTATCTTTGTCCCTTTTTTTTACATCACAGAAACCTGACATTTTAAAAGGGGTCTGTAGACTTTTTATATCCACTGTGAATATATTTAATTAACCATACTTTGTGTATAGAATCTGCTTTGGAATAAGGCTAGTTTGTAACTGCAGTATCATTCTGACCTGTTTCCAATTCAGGGAGATTTATAAATACTGTTGAGAGTTATCATGGTATTATCTCCAGAGACCTGAGTTCCGTTCCAGGCATGTGTGGTTTTATATATATAAATATATATATATATATATATATATATATATATATTTATATAATCAGTGGCGTACATACAGGGGTCTCAGTTGTGACCAGGCCCGGCACTGTGGACACACCTGACCCCTGCAGGTTGGGGGGGGGGGGGCGGGTTTGGGGGATGGATGGGGAGGGGGCCCCATGGATCAGTTTTGCATCGGGGCCCCATGGATTATGTGTACGCCACTGGATAAAATGAAACATTAGGTAAACTTGATTTTAGTTTAATTTGATTTATCTGTTGGCTGAGAGAAATCAGGTCTTAAAGTGATTTAAAATATATTGTAAGATGTTATCAAAATAAGGAATTGTAGGGAATAAAGATGGCCTTGCTGTTCGCCCGGCGGTCATTTCGCGGCAAACTTTACTTAGGTGGTACAGGACAGCCAATTGAGACGTTTTAGCACATAGACACACCCTCTACCTTATAAATAGACCTGATCTGGCCGCCATTTTACATTCCGTTTTTTGCCAGTGTAGGGAGAGGTTTCTGTGTGGAGCAGGGGCAGACTGTTGGGGACACCAAACGCTGGCTAATAGAGCCACAAAAGTCCTTTTAAGGACTGGTATAGGTGTGCTATCGATAGATCTGACTTACTGAGGCAGTTGTGTGCGGTTCTGCTGCGATACTGCAGCTAGATAGAGGGACAAATGCTATTGAAGCAAATAATTTATACTGGTGTGATATACCAGTTGCCCCCCCCAAAAAAAATGATTAAGGGTTTGAATATATTTGCTTCTAGCAAATACTCATTAAGGGGTTCTATATACCTGCTTCCACAGTGTCATTTTGAAAATGACAGGCAGAGGAAGAGGCAGGCTATTCCGCAGGGGTGGTAGGGGCTGGGCAGGTGCACCAGGCCGGAGCATAAGTGGGAAGTTGGAGAAGGAACGTGCAATAACTTCAAAGGCCGCACCAGAGTTGGTTGAGTGGCTCACTCAGCTTTCCGCTTCAGCACCCTCCTCATCCTCTGCATCTGCACCCTCCTCACTTTCTGCTGCGTGCACCCCCAAAGACACCACCACCACCACCATAGCCCCTCCACTCGAGTGAGAGGAATTATTTTCCCATCCATTCCCAGACCTTACCGATGCGTAGCCATTCTTGGCATCGGATGAGAAAGAGGAGGTAGCAACGACCGCCACCAGCTGTTGCTGTCTACTCCGAGATCTCTCAGTGGTGGTGAAGTTGACTATGACGTATCGATGGATGTCACTTGGGTGCCCACAAGAAAGGAAGAGGAGGGGAGTTCAGAGGGAGAGACGGAGAAGCTGGCAGAATTTGCAGTGCACAGGAGGCAAAAAGCAGACTGCAAATGTATATGGAGCGAGCCATCCACCATGCACAGTCACATCTGGCGCTCCCAGGATGCTGGCACATGGCTCCGCAGTGTGGGATTTTTTTAACGTGTCCGCTGCTGACAATAGTGTTGCCATCTGCAGCTTGTGCTGTCAACGCATAAGTCGCGGTGAGCCCAACACTCCCCTAGGGACGACCGCCTTAGGGCACCTGGCCTCCCATCACCGAGCCCAGTGGGAGCAACGCCGTCGGAACCCTCAAAGTCACACTTCCGGTGCTCCACGCCCTGCCTCTTCTCCTCTCTCCTCCCATTTGTCCTCCACTCCACCTTCCACCGTGCCGTCATCATGTTCATCTGGCAAAAGGCAGGCTTCCGTGGCCCAAATGTTCGAGCGTAAAAAGTTGATGATGCCGGATAACCCTCTTGACCAAAGGCTGACTGCCAGTTTGTCGGAACTGCTAGCCCGCCAATTTCTACCATATAAACTGGTGGCCATTGGCACATTGGAAGGTCCCCGAAGGGAAAAATTTCTCCCCGAAGGGCATCCCAGAGCTATATGGCCACATTCAGCAGCAAGTGAAGTGTTGTTGCCAAGATACATCTGACCACACACACGTGGTCTAGCAAACACGGGCAGGGAAGGTACATAACTTTTACTGCCCACTGGGTGAACCTTTTGACGGCTGTCAAGCATGCAACCCCTGGCACCCTTGTGGATTTGGTGTTACCACCACGGAATGCATGCAGGCTTGCCTCTTCTCCTCCTCCTACTCCATCCTCCCTCTCCTCAGCTGACTCCTCCTTTTTGGTTATGAATATGTTTTAACCTTTTATGTGTGACTTATGGGTTATGGTGGAGGGGTGTGAGGGTATATAGTGCTTGTGGGTAAAATGCCCCTGATGAAGCATGGAGCGAAACCCAGGTATGGCAGGATCGTGGAGATTGCTCTTTTTATTGCTTTTTACCATCTTGTGTTTGTGAGTATAATAAATCCTTTTTATACTGATTTCTCAAGCGGTGCTTTACTATTGGAGCCATTTAAATGTTTTATATAGCGGTGGTGAAAAGAAGATAAGAATAAAAAGAAATAAGAAGCAAAACCTTGGAGGTTGTGTGATGTGCCTATATATCAAGTTACACTTGTGAGTACAACTATGTGAATACAATTGTTGGTGATACACAGTACTTCACTATTGGCGTTTTTTCTGACATCCCGCAGGAACCTTTGGATTGGTGATAGTGGGATCTGATAAATTGCCTATGTTTCTAAAATTAGATCGGTCGAGCTTGAAGAGATTTTCATTCTTCTGGATAGGGAACGCGCGGTCCCAGATAACGTTTACAGTAAAATTGTTATCCAATGAGTGTCCAATCTACCTCCAACAATCTACCAAAATTTAGTGATCTTTTCAGTCCAATGAATGCCTAATGTTTGGGGCCTGTACGCCTCTGGCCTACAGTAAAAAATGTTATCTATTGACCGCATAATGTACCTCCAGCCACATAATCACAAGTTCTTTTATGTCCGGTGAATGCCTAATTTGTAAGGCCCTTACTCCTGTGTCCTAAAATAAAAACTTTCTAGGCTCCAACAGGGCACATTTCTGAGAATTTCCCTTTAAGACGCATAAAAATGTCACCTGATTAAGATACATATTTTTTGTTGGAATTTATGTCATTGATCTCCCTCTGGTATGTCACTGTCTATGTTGTGGGACTATTTGTGCACTTCTACTAAGTATTTCATGGCTGCAAATATGACTTGAAGGTTTTTCAGATTCGCCTGCCATTAAAGTGAATGGGGACCGCCGAGAACTTGCGGTTCGCGAAGATTTGGTGCCGTTCGCGAACCGTCCCGCTTGATGTTCGTCCATCACTAGTAGGGAACTTTAGGTTACCTTGGGCTTTCTTAAAAACATTTGCATATCATTGATTAATCTTCATTATTTTATTATCACTGATTTTTATATTTAATTAGTTTGCTCTGTTTTATTATCATACATAAATATATATTTTGATTACCACTGCCTTTTCTTTTGTCGTCAAACTTAACACAGATCGCGAGCTCCTATAGGCTTGGTATTTATGTTAATAGGTTAGAATCTCCTCCATTATGATTCTAATTTATTTACATAAATAATATAGACTGTTAATCAGAGCAGTATAAATATTCTGACAGAAAGTTTCCCCGGAGGGAGCCAAGGGTCGCCTGAGGTATATTGAGGGGTAGGGCCTCAGTTTTATAGGTGTTGACCTTATACCCGACAGTCGTCCAAACCCTTGTAATATGGAGTGGAGGTTTGGGAGGGAGGTATGGAGTTTAGTGAGGGTGAGTGTTGGTTGTTGGTTAGAGAAGACACTAGTAGCTTGTGATGAGGCAGAACTTAGTTTACTTGTGTGGATTAAGTTCCAAACGTACAAGACATTTCAGCAAACAGCAGCCATCTTGGTATAAAGAGAGAAAGAAACCAACATGGTTTACAGATATACACAACTGGAAACCTTAATGTACAGTGCCATATACTGGTCAAGTAATAATAATACACAATTCTGTATATGATACATGCTGTTGAATCCCCAACACCCCTTCTCAACGGCATGTGCATAATTCTAAGACATTTAGTCTCTTTTGTAGAAAACAATGACGTTTCCTTGGCAAAGGTTTGGTGAGTGTGTCTGCAGTCATCTCCTCTGTTGGACAGTACTGGATGTCGATAACTCCTTTTTTTTGCATGTCCCTGAGCAGATGATATTTTATATCAATCTCTTTGGTTCTTGGGTTAATCTTCTCAGAGTGTGTAAGCTTTATGCATCCCTGATTGTCTTCAAAGATGGGTGTGGGTTGTTACATATTCAGTCCCATGTCTAGTAGAAGTTGACGAATCCAAACGGCTTCTTGGCATGTATGTGCTGCTGCTATGTATTCCGCTTCAGTTGAAGAGAGTACAACAGTCACTTGTTTCCGACTAGACCAGATTTATTGTTCCTTGTCTATACTGGAAGATGTGACCACTTGTAGATTTGCTGTCAGTGATGTCTCCAGCCCAATCGGCATCCACATATCTAATCAGTTTTGTGTTTGACGATGCTGGAAGTCGCAGCTTCATCTGAATTGTTCCCTTTAGGTACTGCATTAACCTCTTTACTGAATTCCAGTCACGTTGACACGGTGTTGCGACTTTCCTACAAAGTACTCCCACTGCTACAGCAATCTCTGGTCTTGTCATGGTGACGATGTATAGCAATTTTCTGATTGCCCTGCGGTAATAATCATTGTTAGGTTTTCTGTTCCATTGTTTTTCAGATAATCTGGTTCCATTGGTGCTCTCGCTTCCTTTGCATCTTGCATGTGAAACTGTTCTAATATTTCTGCAATTTTCTGACTTTGGTTAAGAAGATAGCTTCCATCCTCTTCTCGCTCTATTTGAATTCCTAGGTAGTGAGTAATGTTCCCCAACTCTTTAATTTCAAAATGTTGTTTCAGTTTGTGAACTATTTAGTCATAGTCCCCTTCTTGTTTAGAACACGTCAAGATGTCATTAACGTAAATTAGGATGTATGTCCATTTTTGTTCTCTTGATTCTTTGAATACAAACATGGATCTGCTTTACTTCTTGAGAATCCTTCTTTTGTGAGTATTTCGTTCACTTTTTCATTACACACTCTCGCAACTTACTTGAGCCCATAGATGCTCTTTTGCAGTTTGCATACAAGGTTATTTTCCTTCTCAAATCCTGGTGGCTTTACCATGTATAGATCCTCCTTGATGTCTCCATACAGAAATGCAGTTTTGACGTCTAGGTGCTTCACTTGCATTCCCTTTCCGACAGCAATGCTAAGGAATGTTCTTATGGTGGAATGTTTCACAACTGGAGCAAATGTCTCATCGTAATATTCTCCACATTTCTGGGAGTATCCCTTGGCAACTAAGCTTGCTTTGTATCTATAGATGTTTCCTTCTGCATCGTATTTCACTTTAAAAGTCCATTTGCTTCTGATAGTTTTGTGACCAGGAGGGAGTTCTGTTAGTGACCAATTTTATTTTCTTGAAGTGATTTTATTTCTTCTTCAGCTGCTTTTCTCCACTGATCGGCTTCCCTTCTCGGCAAAGTTTCTATGTCTTCCCAGGATGTTGACTCCTGTGTTTGATTTGTTGTAGCAGAGTATGATAACCTGCGGGGCGGTATCCCTTTTGTCATCTGAAAAGATCTTCTGATTTCTTGTTGTTCAGTAGGTTCTACTGGCTCGTTGATTGTAAGTTTCACTTCTTGTTCTGGCTCTTGTCCTGCTTCACATAGGTCAGCGTTTCTTGCTGATTCAGTGTGTAAATCCTCTCCACATTTTTCAAGAATTGTATTATCTGGTGCTTTTCTTTCATCAAAATAAACACTGCGGCTTACTGTGAATTTGTTGGTCTTTGGACAAAGGATTCTATATCCATTACTCTGCTAACTGTAGCCCACCAGAATGCCTTCTATGGTTTTGTTCTCCAACTTGGAGCGTTTCTCACTTGGAATGTAGGCATATGCTTTACAGCCAAACACTCTGATGTGCCCTACGTAGGTTTTGATCCATTCCACATTTCATATGGTGTATTTTCAACAGCTTTTGATGAGAGCCTGTTTTGTAGGTATGTTGCAGTCATTATCGCTTCTCCCCAGTATTCGTTAGGTAATGCAGCATCTGAAATCATACATCTGGTCATTTCTATAAGAGTGCTGTTCTTTCTTTCTGCTACGCCATTTTGCTCAGGAGTGGATGGTACAGTTGTTTGGTGTATAATACCTTGTTTCTTTAGGTATGATTCCATCTCTGTACTCATATATTCCCCTCCATTGTCAGTGCGTATTATTCCAGGTTTCCTTTGAAACTTGTTGCTCGTCATAGCTACAAACTCTTGAAGTTTTTCTAATGTCTCACTTTTGTGCTTCATTAGATATGTTATTGTGTACCTAGAATAATCGTCAATGAAAGTCAGTAAATATCTGTTCTCATCGGTGGGGGTGGGGTGGTTTTCATTGGTCCGCACACATCACTGTGTATCAGTTCCATGGGTTTAGTGGTTTTTCTTCGTCTGGTCTGTGGAAGAGAGGTTCGGGTGGCCTTTGTTTCGATGCAACACGTGCACTTGCTGAGTGTGTGGCAAGGCAATATTTTCATGTCTTCTGATAGACCTCTCTTTGCAAAGTTCTTTATAGCTTCTGGGTTTCGATGCCCCAATCATTTACCTTCCTCTTGCTAGAATTTGCTTTCCATTTTGAATTGTGCATTCATTACCTCTGAACCTGGACAGTGAGTCCATTGCTTGCAAGGGTTTTAACTGATAGGAGGCTTCCTTCTAGAGTTGGAACATACAGAACATTCTTTACAAGGATGCTCTGCTTGCTCCTGATGGCGTTTTGCAGCTCAGAACCCCTGATCATTACCTTCCACTGTAATACTTTTCCCATTTGCTAGGAAGTCTTTGTCTTTTACACTAAAATCAATTTCTGTGAAGAATGTCTAGTCGCTTGCCATGTGACTTGTTGCCCCTGAATCAATGTACAATCCGTGTGAGGTGCTATTCTGAGTCACTTTAAAAGTACGACTCCATGATGCACTTTCATTTTATTTCATGACCGCTTTAGCTCTTTCTCTGGTGGGTGGTTCCCGCTTTCGCTGCTCAGCTTTCCAGATTGAACAGTTCTTTTTCAGATGACCGGCCTTTTTGCAGCAAAAACATACCCTGGCTTCTTTCCTTTGTCTTATGCCTTCATGCACCTTCAGAGCTGCCTCTGATCTCTCGTTCTCTTCACTATGCAGATTTTCCTTTCTTCTGCTGTATTCATCAATTACTTTTCCCTTAACATATTCTAGCGTCCGTTCAGTTTCCGGTCTAGTTTCTAGAGCTTTTATAAGGGCACTGTATGATTCTGGAAGGCTGCATAGCAGTAATGCTACTACATGATTGTCTTTCATTTCTTCACCTATTGCTCCCAGCTGGTCCACAATCTCTAGCATAGCCTTTACATGTTCTCCCATTTCCTGCCCTTTTTCCAGCCCCATCTTATACAGTTTGCACAGCAGATATAGTTTACTGTTTAGGCTTGCATGTTCATGCAGTTTTTGTAATGCCGTCCACATATCTTTAGCTGTGTTTTCTTTCCTTATATGAATGAGTTGATCATCCTCCACTAACAGGCTTATGACTGCTTTTTCTTGCCTGTTTTTTCTGTCCCATTCTTCCGGGTTGTCATTGGGTCTGTGTGTATCTAGTACCTTCCGCAAGTCATCTTTGAATAACAACATTTCAAGCTTAAACTTCCATAGCTGGTAGTTGGTATTGCTGAGCTTTGCTATTGTAAACTTCATATCTGAAGCACTTGCCATCGTTCAGTGAATTGGATGCAGCTCTTGTTTCCTCACACAGGGTTTGGTAAGATCGTAGATGCAGCACTTACTTGCTTGTAGTTTTCCTTTTTCTAGTGTCTAGAGCTGGGTCCATAACCTGTTGGTTGTGGGTTAGAGAAGACACTAGTAGCTTGTGATGAGGCAGAACTTGGTTTACTTGTGTGGATTAAGTTCCAAACATACAAGACATTTCAGCAAACTGTAACAGCAGCCATTTTGGAATAAAGAGAGAAAGAAACCAAAAAGTTTTACAGATGTACACAACTGGTAACCTTAATGTACAGCGCCATCTACTGGTCAAGTGATAATAATACACAATACTGTATATGGTACATGCTGTTGTATCCCCAACAGTGAGGAGGACATCGTGCACATATAAGGACAACTTAAACTCCTTATCCCTAACCATAACACCGCTAACATCCGGGCATTCCCTGATTTTAGCCTCTAGGGGTTCGATACACATTAATAATAATGGGGATAAGGGACAGGCCTGTCTTGTCCCATTGGCTATGCGTATTGGTTGAGATTCAGCGTGTGGAAGCCTGATTGTCGCCATGGAAGAGGAGTATAAGCCTTGGATGGCCTGAACAAAGGGGCCAGAGAGTCCGTATGCCTTCAAGGTCGCAAACAGAACAGCCAGCTTAGGTGGTCAAATGCTTTTTCAGCATCCAAACTAAGAAGCAATGCCTCCTCCTCCAAGCGCCAACCACCTCCATCAAGTGAATGTTCCGTTGTTTATTGTCACTGCTCTGTTGACATGGAACAAAACCAACCTAATATTTATGGATCAATGAGAGGAGAAAAGCATTTAAGAGAGAGGCCAGTATTTTAGTAAAAATCTTGAGGTCCGAATTTAGTAATGCAATAGACCTATAATTTTGACAGTTAAGGGGGTCTTTTCCGCGTTTCGGAATTAACGCAAGATAAGAGTGAGACATGGCAGTGGGCACCGCATCAACTGATAGGAACCAATTAAAGAGATTTGTCATATGGGGGATCAGTTCCGTTTTTAAAATCTTGTAATATTTATATGAAAAGCTGTCGGGACCCGGGGACTTGGCATCCGGTAAATGGTCAATTACCTCCTCTATCTCTTCCACAGTTACAGGTTCATTAAAGGCATTAATATCTGCAGTTGACGGAATGGGGAGGTTACATAAGGCCAAGAATGTCTGCAAAAGGCATTCTCTGGTCCCTTCATATGTGGGGAGGTCACTAGGCAGATTATAGAGGGCAGTATACAGGTGAAACTCGAAAAATTTGAATATTGTGCAAAAGTTCATTTATTGCAGTAATGCAAATTAAAAGGAATTGCATTAATGCAGCCTAAAATTTGAATTTTGTGAAAAGGTTCAATATTCTAGGCTCAAAGTGTCACACTCTAGTGAGCTAATTTGTCCTTACCCCCTGAGCAAAGGGTATCTCAAAATTGTGACTTTGGGGTTTCATAAGCTGTAAGCCATAATCATCCAAATTATAACAAATAAAGGCTTGAAATGAGTCTATCTCATATGTTAGTTTCACATTTTAAGTTGGATTACTGAAATAAACTAAATTTGCACGATATTCAAATTTTCACCTGTAGGTCGAGAATTGCTCCGAAATTTCTCTGGGGTCATAGTGGACCGTCCCATCCGCTCCCTTGACAGCACATGGGCCTGTTTTTGGGGGGCGATTTCTAAGTTGTTTGGCCAGCAACCTATGAGGCTTATTCCCCCATGCATAATACCATTGTCGAGTGTATATCAATAGTTTGTCGACCCTACCTAGAGCTATCCTATGCAGGTGGGCTCAGGCATCTACAATGCGCTGAAGTGTGTGGCGGGTAGGATGGACAGACATTGCCTCCTCCAAGTTATGTAAACAGGATTTCAGGGACCGTACTGTAGCTATTGAGTCCTTTTTTAGTCTTGTGCCCAGGACGATAAAGTGCCCTCTCATTGCCGCCTTATGAGCCTCCCATAGGCAACAAACGTCCCTCACCGACCCTTAATTAAGCTCAAAGTCAGATTTAAGGTGACCGCGCAATTCATCCTGTAGTAGTGGTCTATTAAGGAGGGTATCATTAAGACGCCAATGACATTGGTGGGTATGTCCCAAACCAAGATCTGTTCTGACCATTACTGGGGCATGGTCAGACCAAATGATTTGACTCATGTTATCTCCCTTCAGTACACGTAGGGTGGAAATGGTTCAATAAAAAAAATCTATTCGAGTGTGGGTACCATGGGGTGCGGAGTAGAAGGAGAAGAACCTATCGGTAGGGTGGTTATGTCACCATAGGTCGTATAAGGAGTATCGCCTGATCAATTAATGGAAATCCCTAGTTAATCGCTGTTGTGTTGAGTGTAAGGGCCTGCCTGGTAAGGCCAATCTGTCCATGTAGTCAGAGAAAATAATGTTAAAATCGCCTCCCAGTAGGACTAATGGATCAGGACAACTGAAAACTTTGTGGAATACTCTGCTAAGGAAAATAATCTGAGTTGTAGTTGGGGCATACAATCTGAGTTGTAGTTGGGACCAGCAAGTTTACCTCTCAAAATAATATAGCGCCCCTGCGGATCTAATATTGAAGATTCTATTCTGATGGGACAGTGGGCTGATATGAGAATTGCAACTCCCGCCTTCTGGCGAGAATGGGTGGCCGAGTATGCAGTAGGATAGAGGTGAGTTGCAAAGCGTAAGGAGGAATTTTCAGCAAAGTGGGTTTCCTGGAGAAATACTATGTCCACCTTGAGGGACTTCAACTCCAAAAGCAAAAGTCTCCTCTTGGCGTTGGAGTTGAGTCCCTTGACATTTAGGGTCACACATTGCACCATGGTGATGTAGGAAAAAGTGGATTGTAGGGAGAATACAGCTCACCAATATTCACATGATGTAATTCTGCTTGTTCCGAGAACCGAGAACAAGGCAGGTGATTTGACTCCGCCACCAGAAAAGAGTGCGTACGCAGAAGTCAAGATTAAGAAAATCGCATTTACTATAAATTAATAAAGGCAGGTTAACAGTGAAGGTACAGAGGTAAAGTCAAGCAAAATATTCAAAACAGTATAAACAATACAAGTTAAACACCGCAACAATTTTCACCTTTGCTGTGTCCGTATTCGCAGTGCGGACACTAAGAAATAATAGTCCCAGAAACTGTCCCTAATTGACCCTAACTTTCAAGTGGGTGTGCACCCCCCTTATCCCAGTGGTCCAAGTGGACCTCTTACAGTTTGTGGAAGTGCACGGTGGGGCCCGATGTCGTCCTTTTCCTTTAACCAACGCAGGATCCGCAACAAAGAAGTCCTCCTCAGCAGGCCGGAAAACCAGTTGAATATAATCCTGAATTTTACAGTTACTGTCCGGTACCTCGACAGCACTGTGAGTCTCTTTACTGTTTGGGGCAATCCACTCAGCCCAATGTCGGCTCCACAGGTTAGTTGCTGCACACAGTCCTTTTAACTTGGCTTCACTAAATGCACGGTTTCTTTGTACTCCATCCATCTCTAGACCGAAGTTCACACAGCTTGGCTGTACAGGGAAGTCCTTTAGTATCTCCACACACGTCTTACACAGCACATAACTTGTTTTCTATCTGGCCAATATGGCGGCAGCTGCAGTTCAAGACTCTCTTCCTCCTTCTTTCTGCTCACACTGAGGCAGGCTGACATCATAAGGGGCGTGTCACTGCAACACTTAGTTGCTGCCTAAGGGCTGTTTCACACGAGCGGATGCCGTGCGTGACATCCGCTCCGTGAATTACAGCCAAGACCCGATGCAGACTGCAGAGGCACGGAGCATTATCAATCATGTTAATGCTCCGTGCCTCTGCAGTCTGCATCGGGTCTTGGCTGTCATTCACGGAGCGGATGTCACGCACGGCATCTGCTCGTGTGAAACAGCCCTTAAAGAGCCAGTATCACAGTAATACACTTTTTCTATGGTAAACTCCAATGCAAATTGGTCCTATGCTACCATCTACTGACCAAATGAATACTGCAGGCATTATACATTTATCTGTATTACTGAAACAGCATTATACATTCAATTTTAACACAGTTTACTAGGATAATGAAACTTAGAGACATTACATGACTGTTTCTTACAAATGGACTCTTTGAGAGTATAGTCGTGGACAAATAAATTATGTCCCTGGGACAGGTGGTGGTGCCCTTGAGTTTGAGCGCTCTGTGGGCCCTATCCAATTTAATCTTATGCGAGGGCAGCTCTCCCAGAATCATATTGAAAATAGCTTCCAAGGTGACAAAAAGAAGGTCTTCATCTCCAGTTGCCTCTGGGAGACTTTGGACTCTTATATTATTTCTGCGACCCTTATTGTCAAGGTCCTCCAGATGCCGACCCATTTCCCTAAGAGCTGCAGTTTTAGATGTTACAGACTTGTGAAGGGTGGAGATCTACTGCCTGGTGTCATCATATGAATTTTCTAATGAGTCCACATGGTCGACAATGTGCTTAATATCGGTGCAGACACCAGTCCTGGATGGTAAGGGAGATCGGGGAGGAGGAGAGGACCTGTGGGAAGCCATTTTCTTTCCCATGTGGCTGGTAGTATGGGTGTTGCTGGCCAGTTTGCGGAGGTGCAGGCAGGAGCCGAGCGCTCAATCTGCAATCTATTCTATGTTATTTTAAGTCATTACACTATCCACACTTGTTTTCAGGACAATTGTCCTGCTCTCACCCCAATGTTGGTTCCATTTGCTGCCTTCTAGCCCTTTCTATGACTTTTTTACAGCCATTTTTCAGCCCCAAAGTTCAGGTCCTCATTGACTTCAATGGTGTTCATTGTTTGTGGTCAAGTTCGGAACTCGAACGGAACTTTGAAACACAGTTTGGTCAAACCCCTCGAACCCGGGGTTAGTATTTTGTTTTAAAAAAATCCCTTCTTTTAGTACATTTATAGCCTGTTAAACCCCTTTATATAAATTCCATATTATAGGGACTTTGTCACAGGGTCTTTTTGAAAATGACAGGCAGAGGAAGAGGCAAAAAAGACAAAGGTAATAGTGGCTCACTGTACCTTTAACAAAGGAGTGGTGCTACAAAGCCCTGTTGATCCAACCAACCCACACAATTATATATAAAGAAAGTTATAGATTGGGCCGAGCACTCAAATACTGGAATACTGCATATGTAAAGTAATAAATTAATAATATTTATTCTCTGCAAGGCATACACAATATAATCAATATAAAACGGACATATATAACAAATACGGACATATACGTCCTAAAATAAACTCTGCATTAAATGGATCCAAATAAATGTGGCGATATATTGCAATGTAATATTAGTTGATCCTCTCACATGAAGGGATTAAAATACGTGAAGTAGTAGAATCAGCAAGGTTTGGTATGTATCCACCTCAAGTTTAAATGGTGAGTGTGTATACACCTCAAGTTCAGATTGCCAGTGTCATTAATTAATTAATCGACAGGTGTGTTTTTCCACCTGCAGGAAAATTCCCAAACTGTTCCAGGACGGATTAGTAAAATGTGAAGCGGTCATAAAATAAGGCAATATGGCAGAAGGATTTGTGGTGTATTTGTGGCGTCCCACTGTACCGCGCTGCCTAAAACGCCTTTTATCTTTCCGGACGGCTTCTATTACTGTAGGTGTCCATTATGAAGGGGCCCATTCATATTGTCCTCAATTGACCAAGTTTGTTATGAGTAATACGTTCAGATGTTTGCAGAAATCTCAAGGTGTATAGTAGTGTCTGGCAACACCAGGGATTCGGTGGGATTCCAGAGGGATATCTTTCAATCTGCAGTTCTTCAAAGAAGATGGAATATAAAGGCAAACATACAGTTGCTCATCCGCAAATATAGCAAGTCCTGACCAAACACGTTTTGGGGTTTCCACTATATCCCTTCCTCAGTGGTGACCTGCTGGGGCAACTAACATCCCCTTTTATACCTCTTGAAAGGCTTTTGGAAAACCAGGATTCAGGTTCCAAGTAAAATCAGGAGTGGATTATCTTAAAAGTAGGGATGAGCGAACCCGAACTGTATAGTTCGGGTTCGTACCGAATTTTCGTAAAAGTCCGGGTTCGGGTTCGGTGTTCGGCGCTTTCTTGGCGCTTTTTGAAAGGCTGCAAAGCAGCCAATCAACAAGCGTCATACTACTTGCCCCAAGAGGCCATCACAGCCTTGCCTACTATTGGCATGGCTGTGATTGGCCAGTGCAGCATGTGACCCAGCCTCTATATAAGCTTGGGTCACGTAGCGCCGCACGTCACTCTGCTATGATCAGTATAGGGAGAGGTTGCTGCTGCGACGTTAGGGCGAGATTAGGCAGATTAACTCCTCCAAAAGACTTAATTCAGTGATCGATCTCCAGCTGTGGATAATTGAAGTGCTGATATTGAATTGCTCACTTTTTTTAGGCTGCCCAGAGCGTTTTTATATCACTTTTTTCTGGGGTGATCGGCGGCCATTTTGTGACTTGTGGTGCGCCAGCACAAGCTATCACCAAGTGCATTTAACCATCAATAGTGTGGTTATTTTTTGGCCATATACTACATCAGGTGCAGGCTGAGCCTGTGTCACCCAAGTGCATTTAACCATCAACAGTGTGGTTATTTTTTGGCCATATACTACATCAGGGGCAAGTTGAGCCTGTCACCCAGCGCCTAAAAAATAGGCCTGATATTTCTATTCCTCCAAATCATTACAGTTTTAGCTGGTCAAGTTATATTTAGTGACCGTAAAAGCACAGTTTTTGTTCTGGGTTGAAAAACTATTCCCAAATTTGCCATTCTCAAAATTAGTAGTTTCTGCTATATCAGGCCTACTTTAAATCTATCCCAAAAAGGATATCTTAGATTCAAGGTGCTGATAGTGTCATTCTGAAAAACTTAACACACACGCTACCGTGCAGATACAAGTCTAATTCTGTGATTAAAGGTATATCTGTCACACAGCGCGTAAAAAATAGGCCTCACATTTATATTCAACCAAATCTGTCATTACTGGTGTGCCTGTATTAGTGTAATACGGTACCTAAATAGATAGCCAGACAGTGTTAGGTGTCTGTAAAAAAAAGGCCTGAATTTTAATTCAACACATTGGCCCGAATAATATTTTTCTTATTGTGGTGAACGGTAACAATGAGGAAAACAACTAGTAAGGGACGCGGACGTGGACATGGTCGTGGTGGTGTTAGTGGACCCTCTGGTGCTGGGAGAGGACGTGGCCGTTCTGCCACAGCCACACGTCCTAGTGAACTAACTACCTCAGGTCCCAGTAGCCGCCAGAATTTACAGGGATATTTGGTGGGGTCCAATGCCGTTCTAAGGATGGTAAGGCCTGAGCAGGTACAGGCATTAGTCAATTGGGTGGCCGACAGTGCATCCAGCACGTTCACATTATCTCCCACCCAGTGTTCTGCAGAAAGCGCACAGATGGCGCATGAAAACCAAGCCCATCAGTCTGTCACATCACCCCCATGCATATCAAGGAAACTGTCTGAGCCTGAAATTATGCAGCAGTATCTTATGCTGTTTGAAGACTCTGCTGCCAGGGTTTCCCAAGGGCATCCACCTAGCCCTTCCCGAGGGGTGGAAGAGATAGAATGCACTAACGCACAACCACTTATGTTTCCTGATGATGAGGACATGGGAATACCACCTCAGCACGTCTCTGATGATGACGAAACACAGGTGCCAACTGCTGCGTCTTTCTGCAGTGTGCAGACTGAACAGGAGGTCAGGGATCAAGACTGGGTGGAAGACGATGCAGGGGACGATGAGGTCCTAGACCCCACATGGAATGAAGGTCGTGCCACTGACTTTCACAGTTCGGAGGAAGAGGCAGTGGTGAGACCGAGCCAACAGCGTAGCAAAAGACAAAGAGGGAGCAGTGGGCAAAATCAGAACACCCGCCGCCAAGAGACTCCGCCTGCTACTGACCGCCGCCATCTGGGACCGAGCACCCCAAAGGCAGCTTCAAGGAGTTCCCTGGCATGGCACTTCTTTAAACAATGTGCTGACGACAAGACCCGAGTGGTTTGCACGCTGTGCCATCAGAGCCTGAAGCGAGGCATTAACGTTCTGAACCTTAGCACAACCTGCATGACCAGGCACCTGCATGCAAAGCATGAACTGCAGTGGAGTAAACACCTTAAAAACAAAGAAGTTACTCAGGCTCCCCCTGCTACCTCTTCTGCTGCTGCCGCCTCGGCCTCTTCTGCTGCTGCAGCATCGGCCTCTTCCTCCGCCTCTGGAGGAACGTTGGCACCTGCTGCCCAGCAATCATGGGATGTACCACCAACACCACCACCTGCGTCACCAAGCATCTCCACCATGTCACACGGCAGCGTTCAGCTCTCCATCTCACAAACATTTGAGAGAAAGCGTAAATTCCCACCTAGCCACCCTCAATCCCTGGCCCTGAATGCCAGCATTTCTAAACTACTGGCCTATGAAATGCTGTCATTTAGGCTGGTGGACACAGACAGCTTCAAACAGCTCATGTCGCTTGCTGTCCCACAGTATGTTGTTCACAACCGGCACTACTTCTCCAAGAGAGCCGTGCCTTCCCTGCACAACCTAGTGTCCGATAAAATCAAGTGTGCACTGCGCAACGCCATCTGTGGCAAGGTCCACCTAACCACAGATACGTGGACCAGTAAGCACGGCCAGGGACGCTATATCTACCTAACTGCACACTGGGTAAATGTATTGGCGGCTGGGCCCCAGGCGGAGAGCTGTTTGGCGCACGTCCTCCTCCTACTAAGCTTCCTCCTCCTCTTCTTCCACCTGCTCATCCAGTCAGCCACACACCTTCACCACCAACTTCAGCACAGCCCAGGGTAAACGTCAGCAGGCCGTTCTGAAACTCATATGTTTGGGGGACAGGCCCCACACTGCACAGGAGTTGTGGGGGGGGTATAGAACAACAGACCGACGAGTGGTTGCTGCCGGTGAGCCTCAAGCCTGGCCTGGTGGTGTGCGATAATGGGCGAAATCTCGTTGCCGCTCTGGGACTAGCCGGTTTGACGCACATCCCTTGCCTGGCGCATGTGCTGAATTTGGTGGTGCAGAAGTTCATTCACAACTACCCCGACATGTCAGAGCTGCTGCATAAAGTGCGGGCCGTCTGTTCGCGCTTAAGGCGTTCACACCCTGCCGCTGCTCGCCTGTCTGCGCTACAGCGTAACTTCGGCCTTCCCGCTCACCGCCTCATATGCGACGTGCCCACCAGGTGGAACTCCACCTTGCACATGCTGGACAGACTGTGCGAGCAGCAGCAGGCCATAGTGGAGTTTCAGCTGCAGCACGCACGGGTCAGTCGCACTGCGGATCAGCCCCACTTCACCACCAATGACTGGGCCTCCATGCGAGACCTGTGTGCCCTGTTGCACTGTTTCGAGTACTCCACCAACATGGCCAGTGGCGATGACGCCGTTATCAGCGTTACAATACCACTTCTATGTCTCCTTGAGAAAACACTTAGGGCGATGATGGAAGAGGAGGTGGCCCAGGAGGAAGAGGAGGAAGAGGGGTTATTTTTAGCACTTTCAGGCCAGTCTCTTCGAAGTGACTCAGAGGGAGGTTTTTTGCAACACCAGAGGCCAGGTACAAATGTGGCCAGACAGGGCCCACTACTGGAGGATGAGGAGGACGAGGATGAGGAGGAGGTGGAGGAGGATGAGGATGAAGCATGTTCACAGCGGGGTGGCACCCAACGCAGCTCGGGCCCATCACTGGTGCGTGGCTCGGGGGAAACACAGGACGATGACGATACGCCTCCCACAGAGAACAGCTTGTCCTTACCTCTGGGCAGCCTGGCACACATGAGCGACTACATGCTGCAGTGCCTGCGCAACGACAGCAGAGTTGTCAACATTTTAACGTGTGCGGACTACTGGGTTGCCACCCTGCTGGATCCCCGGTACAAAGACAATGTGCCCACCTTACTTCCTACACTGGAGCGTGATAGGAAGATGCGCGAGTACAAGCGCACGTTGGTAGACGCGCTACTGAGAGCATTCCCAAATGTCACAGGGGAACCAGTGGAAGCCCAAGGCGAAGGCAGAGGAGGAGCAAGAGGTCGCCAACGCAGCTGTGTCACGGCCAGCTCCTCTGAGGGCAGGGTTAGCATGGTAGAGATGTGGAAAAGTTTTGTCACCACGCCACAGCTAACTGCACCACCACCTGATACGGAACGTGTTAGCAGGAGGCAACATTTCACTAACATGGTGGAACAGTACCTGTGCACACCCCTCCACGTACTGACTGATGGTTCGGCCCCATTCAACTTCTGGGTCTCCAAATTGTCCACGTGGCCAGAGCTAGCCTTTTATGCCTTGGAGGTGCTGGCCTGCCCGGCGGCCAGCGTTTTGTCTGAACGTGTATTCAGCACGGCATTGGGCGTCATTACAGACAAACGCAGCCGCCTGTCTACAGCCAATGTGGACAAGCTGACTGACGTTCATAAAAATGAATGAGGCATGGATCCCACAGGACCTGTCCATCCCTTGTGCAGATTAGACATTAACTACCTCCCCTTAACAATATATTATTCTACTCCAGGACACTTCCTCATTCAATCCTATTTTTATTTTCATTTTACCATTATATTGCGGGGCAACCCAAAGTTGAATGAACCTCTCCTCTGTCTGGGTGCCGGGGCCTAAATGTGCGACAGTGGCCTGTTCCAGTCGTGGGTGACGTGAAGCCTGATTCTCTGCTATGACATGAAGACTGATTCTGTGCTGACATGAAGCCAGATTCTCTGTTACGCGACCTCTCTCCTCTGCCTGGGTGCCTGGGCCTAAATATGTGACAGTGGCCTGTTCCAGTGGTGGGTGACGTGAAGCCTGATTCTCTGCTATGACATGAAGACTGATTCTGTGCTGACATGAAGCCAGATTCTCTGTTATGGGACCTCTCTCCTCTGTCTGGGTGCCAGGGCCTAAATGTGTGACAGTGGCCTGTTCCAGTGATGGGTGACGTTAAGCCTGATTCTCTGCTATGACATGAAGACTGATTCTCTGCTGACATGAAGCCTGAATCTCTGTTACGGGACCTCTCTCCTCTGCCTGGGTGCCTGGGCCTAAATATGTGACAGTGGCCTGTTCCAGTGGTGGGTGACGTGAAGCCTGATTCTCTGCTATGACATGAAGACTGATTCTGTGCTGACATGAAGCCAGATTCTCTGTTACGGGACCTCTCTCCTCTGTCTGGGTGCCGGGGCCTAAATATGTGACAGTGGCCTGTTCCAGTGGTGGGTGACGTGAAGCCTGATTCTCTGCTATGACATGAAGACTGATTCTTTGCTGACATGAAGCCAGATTCTCTGTTACGGGACCTCTCTCCTCTGTCTGGGTGCCAGGGCCTAAATGTGTGACAGTGGCCTGTTCCAGTGGTGGGTGACGTGAAGCCTGATTCTCTGCTATGACATGAAGACTGATTCTGTGCTGACATGAAGCCAGATTCTCTGTTACGGGACCTCTCTCCTCTGTCTGGGTGCCGGGGCCTAAATATGTGACAGTGGCCTGTTCCAGTGGTGGGTGACGTTAAGCCTGATTCTCTGCTATGACATGAAGACTGATTCTCTGCTGACATGAAGCCTGAATCTCTGTTATGGGACCTTTCTCCTCCTGGGTGCCTGGGCCTAAATATGTGACAGTGGCCTGTTCCAGTGGTGGGTGACGTGAAGCCTGATTCTCTGCTATGACATGAAGACTGATTCTGTGCTGACATGAAGCCTGATTCTCTGTTACGGGACCTCTCTCCTCTGTCTGGGTGCCTGGGCCTAAATATGTGACAGTGGCCTGTTCCAGTGGTGGGTGACGTAAGCTTGATTCTCTGCTATGACATGAAGACTGATTCTCTGCTGACATTAAGCCTGAATCTCTGTTATGGGACCTCTCTCCTCTGCCTGGGTGCCTGGGCCTAAATATGTGACAGTGGCCTGTTCCAGTGGTGGGTGAAGTGAAGCCTGATTCTCTGCTATGACATGAAGACTGATTATCTGCTGACATGAAGCCTGAATCTCTGTTATGGGACCTCTCTCCTCTGCCTGGGTGCCTGGGCCTAAATATGTGACAGTGGCCTGTTCCAGTGGTGGGTGACGTGAAGCCTGATTCTCTGCTATGACATGAAGACTGATTCTGTGCTGACATGAAGCCAGATTCTCTGTTACGGGACCTCTCTCCTCTGTCTGGGTGCCGGGGCCTAAATATGTGACAGTGGCCTGTTCCTGTGGTGGGTGACGTGAAGCCTGATTCTCTGCTATGACATGCAGACTGATTCTCTGCTGACATGAAGCCAGATACTTTGTTACGGGACCTCTCTCCTCTGCCTGGGCCTAAATATCTGACAATGGACTGTTCCAGTGTTGGGTGACGTAAAGCCTGATTCTCTGCTATGACATGCAGACTGATTCTCTGCTGACATGAAGCCAGATTTTCTGTTACGGGACCTCTCTCCTCTGCCTGGTTGCCGGGGCCTAAATATATGACCATGGACTGTTACAGTGGTGGGTGACGTTTAGCCAGATTCTCTGCTATGGCATGAAGACTGATTCTCTGCTGACGTGAAGCCAGATTCTCTGCTATGGGACCTCTCTCCAATTGTTATTGGTTTATTTTTATATATTTTATTTTTATTTTAATTCATTTCCCTATCCACATTTGTTTGCAGGGGATTTACCTACATGTTGCTGCCTTTTGCAGCCCTCTAGCTCTTTCATGGGCTGTTTTACAGCCTTTTTAGTGCCGAAAAGTTCGGGTCCCCATTGACTTCAATGGGGTTCGGTTTCGGGACGAAGTTCAGGTCGGGTTCGGATCCCGAACCCGAACATTTCCGGGAAGTTCGCCGGAACTTCTCGAACCCGAACATCCAGGTGTTTGCTCAACTCTACTTAAAAGTAAAAATCAGGAGTGGATTGTCTTAAAAGTAAAAATCAGGAGTGGATTATCTTAAAAGTAAAAATCAGGAGTGGATTATCTTAAAATGTTCAATATTCTGTGAAATATCAACCAAATAACCATGATCTTCAACTTGCATATCTAAAAACAAGATAAATGAACAAATGCTGTTTGAAAAACATAAAAAAGCACATGCGGTTTTCATGCGTTTTTATGCGTTTTTTCTCATATAATGCATTTTCAGCACCAGAACTGCTTAAATGTGGCATAAAACATTTCAAATGGATCCAAAAATACCTGAGATACAAGAGGTGCAATATATTATATAAAAATGTATTACAAACCAGTGCATATGTGTAAATATGTATTCATAAAGATATTCATAGATGTTCTTTTCATAACCTTGTATTTAATGTTTGTGCCTATCTAGAAATGATATAAATGAACAAATACTGGCTAAAAAACATAAAAACCATTGATATCCATTGACTGTCTAATATACCTCCAGCCACATAATCACTTGATCTTTTCTGTCCGGTGAATACCTAATGTTTGGGGCCTGTACTACACTGGCCTGCAGTAAAATTGATATTGAATGACCTTCTAATGTACCTCCACATATTTACTTGTTCTTTTCTGTCCGGTGAATGCCTAATTTTTGGGACGTAGGAGGAATTCAACACCTGTGACGACAACTTATTATCGAATTTCACCTATTATCATTTGGGTGTTTTTTAAAGAGGGGATTTTGTTAGCCATGTTTTTAAACCAATTTTATATTTTCTGTTCTTTTAAACATATGTATTTGACATCTATAGCACAGACCAAAAGTTTGGACACTTCTCATTCAAAGAGTTTTCTTTATTTTCATGACTATGAAAATTGTAGATTCACACTGAAAGCATCAAAACTATGAATTAACACATGTGGAATTATGTACTTATCATAAAAGTATGAAACAACTGAAAATATGTCATATTCTAGGTTCTTCAAAGTAGCCACCTTTTGCTTTGATTACTGCTTTGCACACTCTTGGCATTCTCTTGATGAGCTTCAAGAGGTAGTTACCTGAAATGGTTTTCACTTCACAGGTGTGCCCTGTCAGGTTTAATAAGTGGGATTTCTTGCCTTATAAATGGGGTTGGGACCATCAGTTGCGTTGTGGAGAAGTCAGGTGGATACACAGCTGATAGTCCTACTGAATAGACTGTTAGAATTTGTATTATGGCAAGAAAAAAGCAGCTAAGTAAAGAAAAACGAGTGGCCATCATTACTTTAAGAAATGAAGGTCAGTCAGTCCGAAAAATTGGGAAAACTTTGAAAATGTCCCCAAGTGCAGTCACAAAAACCATCAAGCGCTACAAAGAAACTGGCTCACATGCGGACCGCCCCAGGAAAGGAAGACCAAGAGTCACCTCTGCTGCGGAGGATAAGTTCATCCGAGTCACCAGCCTCAGAAATCGCAGGTTAACAGCAGCTCAGATTAGAGACCAGGTCAATGCCACACAGAGTTCTAGCAGCAGACACATCTCTAGAACAACTGTTAAGAGGAGACTGTGTGAATCAAGCCTTCATGGTAGAATATCTGCTAGGAAACCACTGTTAAGGACAGGCAACAAGCAGAAGAGACTTGTTTGGGCTAAAGAACACAAGGAATGGACATTAGACCAGTGGAAATCTGTGCTTTGGTCGGATGAGTCCAAATTTTTGATCTTTGGTTCCAACCACCGTGTCTTTGTGTGACGCAGAAAAGGTGAACGGATGGACTCTACATGCCTGGTTCCCACCGTGAAGCATGGGGGAGGAGGTGTGATGGTGTGGGGGTGCTTTGCTGGTGACACTGCGGGGGATTTATTCAAAATTGAAGGCATACTGAACCAGCATGGCTACCACAGCATCTTGCAGCGGCATGCTATTCCATCCGGTTTGCGTTTAGTTGGACTATCATTTATTTTTCAACAGGACAATGACCCCAAGCACACCTCCAGGCTGTGTAAGGGCTATTTGACCATGAAGGAGAGTGATGGGGTGCTGCGCCAGATGACCTGGCCTCCACAGTCACCGGACCTGAACCCAATCGAGATGGTTTGGGGTGAGCTGGACCGCAGAGTGAAGGGAAAAGGGCCAACAAGTGCTAAGCATCTCTGGGAACTCCTTCAAGACTGTTGGAAGACCATTTCAGGTGACTACCTCTTGAAGCTCATCAAGAGAATGCCAAGAGTGTGCAAAGCAGTAAACAAAGCAAAAGGTGGCTACTTTGAAGAACCTAGAATATGACATATTTTCAGTTGTTTCACACTTTTTTGTTATGTATATAATTCCACATGTGTTAATCCATAGTTTTGATGCCTTCAGTGTGAATCTACAATTTTCATAGTCATGAAAATAAAGAAAACTCTTTGAATGAGAAGGTGTGTCCAAACTTTTGAGCTGTACTGTATTTGTTCTGGCCTGCAGTAAAATTTATATCCAATGACCGTCTAATATACCTCCAGCCACACAATTACTTGTTCTTTTCTGTCCCATGAATGCCTGATGTTTGGGGCCTGTACTGCACTGGCCTGCAGTAAAATTTATATCCATTGACCGTCTAATATACCTCCAGCCACATAATCACTTGATCTTTTCTGTACGGTGAATGCATAATTTTATGGGCCTGTAATCGAACTGGTCAACAGTAAAATTGTTATACGGTGACCGCCTAATGTACCTTTAGCCACATTATCAATTGTTCTGTTCTGTACGGTGAATGAATAATATTTGGGACCTGTAGTCCACTGGCCTGCAGTAAAATTTATATCCAATGACCGTCTAATATACCTCCAGCCACAACATAATTACTTGTTTTTTATGTCCGGTGAATGCCTAATGTTTGAGGCCTGTAGTTCACTAGCCTGTGGTAAAATTGATATCCAATGATCGTCTAATATACCTCCAGCCACATAATTACTTGTTCTTTTCTGTCCGGTGAATGCCTAATGTTTGGGGCCTGTACTCCAGTGGCCTACAGTAAATTGTTTATCCATTGACAGTATAATGTACTTCGAGCCACATAATCACAATTTCTATTTCAGGTAAATGCCTAATTTTTAAGGACCATACTCCCGTGGCCTAAAATACAATTTTTCTAGGCTCCAGCAGGGCACATTTCTGAGAATTTCCCTTTAAGACGCATACAAATGGCCCCTGATTCAAATACATATTTTTGGGAGGAATTTTTGCCATTGATCCCCCTCTGGTATAACACTGTCCATGTTGTGGGACAATTTGTGCACTTCTTGTAAGTATTTGGTGGCTGAAAATATGACCTGAAGGTTTTTCAGGTTCGCCTGCCATTAAAGGGAATGGGGCCCGCAACGAACATTTGATCGCGTTCGCAAATCATGCTGGCCGCTGTTCGTCCATCACTAATCTCCCAAATAGCTGTGACATTAACTGTAATTTTTTATTAGCTGCTGGTGACAGCAGCGACATTACCTGCTCTACATCTCCTATATAGGTCAACATAGAGTCAGTTTGGGTTACGTTGCAGTTTGCTAACCATGCAGTAACTCGTGTAGGTGTGATATATAGACCACCTGGTCAAATTAAAGAACTAGATGATCTACTAGTTGAAGAAATAGCTAAAATGACAATGAAAGGAGAAGTTATCATTATGGGAGATTTCAATCTTCCAGATATAAACTGGAAAACCAAAATAGCAAGTTCTACCAGGAGTACAGATATTCTAAATTCCCTACTGGGGTTATCTCTACAACAAGTGGTTGAGGAGCCAACCCGGAGGGAGGCCATTTTGGATTTGGTATTCACAAATGGGGATTCGGTATATGATGTCATTGTAGGCGAAACCTTGGGATCTAGTGATCACCAGTCAGTGTGGTTTAATATAAGAACTGTGAAAGAGTCCCACCACACAAAAACAAAAGTTTTAGATTTTAGAAAAACAGACTTTTCAAAAATGAAATTAGTCATAAATGAGTCCTTATCAGACTGGAACGGATTACATGGAGTCCAGGAGAAATGGGACTACTTAAAAGGTGCATTATTGAAGGCAACAGAAAATTGCATTAGACTTGTCAGTAAAAGCAAAAAAAAGGAAGAGACCACTGTGGTACTCAGCAGAAGTGGCCCAAATCATTAAAAATAAAAAGCTAGCATTTTGTAATTATAAAAAAACCCAGAGCAATGAAGATAAGGAAATCTACAAGATTAGGCAGAGAGAGGCCAAGCAAGTTATAAGAACTTCTAAAGCGCAGGCAGAAGAAAAACTAGCTCAGTCTATGAAAAAAGGGGATAAGACATTCTTCAGATATATAAATGAAAAAAGGAAATTAAAACAAGGAATAACTAAATTAAAAACAAAGGACGGAAGGTATGTAGAAGAGAATAAAGGGCTAGCCGACTGCCTTAATGAATACTTCTTTTCAGTTTTTACAAAAGAAAAAGGAGAAGGACCTCCACTAGAAAGGATGACTAATAAATCATTTGATGCATGTATCTTTACAGAGGAAGATGTTCTAAGTTTGCTGTCTAAGGTGAAGACAAAAAAGTCACAGGGGCCTGATGAAATTCACCCAAAATTATTAAAAGAGCTTAGTGGTGAGCTGGCAAAACCGCTAACAGATTTATTTAACCAATCATTAGTAACAGGAGTCGTCCCGGAAGATTGGAAATTGGCAAATGTCGTGCCCATTCACAAGAAAGGTAGTAGGGAGGAATCGAGCAACTATAGACCAGTGAGTCTGACATCAAAAGTAGGCAAATTAATGGAAACCCCATTAAAGGAGAGGATTGTGGAATATCTAAAATCCCATGGATTGCAAGATGAAAAACAACATGGGTTTACTTCAGGGAGATCATGTCAAACAAATCTTATAGATTTTTTTGACTGGGTGACTAAAATAATAGACGGTGGAGGTGCAGTAGACATCGCATATCTAGATTTTAGTAAGGCTTTTGACACTGTCCCACATAGAAGACTTATCAATAAACTGCAGTCATTGAGCATGGACTCCCATATTGTTGAGTGGATTAGGCAGTGGCTGAATGACAGACAACAGAGGGTTGTAGTCAATGGAGAACATTCAAAACAAGGTCATGTTACCAGTGGGGTTCCACAGGGATCTGTACTGGGACCAATTTTGTTTAATATCTTCATAAGTGATATTGCAAAAGGCCTCGATGGGAAGGTGTGTCTTTTTGCTGATGACACAAAGATATGTAACAGGGTTGATGTTCCTGGAGGGAAACGCCAAATGGAAAAGGATTTAGGAAAACTAGAAGAATGGTCAGAACACTGGCAACTGAAATTTAATGTGGATAAGTGCAAGATAATGCACCTGGGGCGTAAAAACCCAAGGGCAGAATATAGAATATTTGACACAGTCCTGACCTCAGTATCTGAGGAAAGGGATTTAGGAGTAATTATTTCAGAAGACTTAAAGGTGGGAAGACAATGTAATAGAGCAGCACGAAATGCCAGCAGAATGCTTGGATGTATAGGGAGAAGTATAAGCAGTAGAAAGAGTGAAGTGCTTATGCCGCTGTACAGAACACTGGTGAGACCTCACTTGGAGTATTGTGCGCAGTACTGGAGGCCATATCTCCAGAAGGATATAGATACTCTAGAGAGAGTTCAGAGAAGAGCTACTAAACTAGTACATGGATTGCAGGATAAAACTTACCAGGAAAGGTTAAAGGACCTTAACATGTATAGCTTGGAAGAAAGAAGAGACAGAGGGGATATGATAGAAACTTTTAAATACATAAAGGGAATCAACTCGGTAAAGGAGGAGAGCATATTTAAAAGAAGAAAAACTACCACAAGAGGACACAGATTTAAATTAGAGGGGCAAAGGTTTAAAAGTAATATTAGGAAGTATTACTTTACTGAGAGAGTAGTGGATGCATGGAATAGCCTTCCTGCAGAAGTGGTAGCTGCAAATACAGTAAAGGGGTTTAAGCGTGCATGGGATAGGCATATGGCTATCCTTCATATAAGATAGGGCCAGGGGCTATCCATAGTATTCAGATATATTGGGCAGACTAGATGGGCCAAATGGTTCTTATCTGCCGACACATTCTATGTTTCTATGTTTCTATATAACGTTTGTGCATCATAAATATCAGTGACATTCAGTTTAATTTTTTCGCCACTGGTGACAGCGACATTACCTGCGCTACATCTCCTGTGTAGAGTTGAGCAGACACCTGGATGTTCGGGTTCGACGGGTTCGGCTGAACTTCACAAAAAAGTTTGCGTTCGGGACCCGAACTTGACCCTGAACCCAAACCCTATTGAAGTCAATGGGGACCCGAACTTTGGAGCACTAAAATGGCTGTAAAAATGTCATGGAAAGGGCTAGAGGCATCAAAATGTGGTTAAGAGCATGGCTTTGCAAACAAATGTAAATAGGGAAATGACTTCAAATAACATAAAATACGTAAAAATAAAAAATAATAATCTTGATCTAGGAGAAGGAGGTCCATATGGAGTAGGAGGTTGAGGAGGTGGAGGATGTGGTGGTGTAGGTGGAAGCGGCAGTGGAGGAGGAGGAGGAAGTAGCCACCACTGGTTTTTTTTTTTTTTTTTTTTTTTTTGTTCAAATTTTGGTAGACCCCAAAACATTGGGAAATATAAAAAATAAAACAAAGAGAAAGTGCGCTGGAGTACAATAATGGATGGGTGAGGCCGGTACACATGTCGAATCTCCACAAGATATGGAAAAGTTATGTGGGATCCCTCCCTGGTTCATTTTAATGAACATGAGCTTGTCCACATTTTCTGTGGACAGGCGGCTGCGCTTGTATGTGATAATCCCCTCATGCCGTGCTAAACAAACGTTTAGACAATACACTGGCTGCAGGGCAGGCCAGCACCTCCAAGGCATAAATGGCAAACTCAGGGCATGTGCCTAATTTGGAGACCCAGAAGTTGAAAGGGGCAGACCAATCAGTCAGTACATGTAAGCTTGTGCACACATACTGCTCAACCATGTTGCACGTCCTGTGACGGCCTTGATCAAATTGGATATCTTCCCTATCAACTTTCGATGTTCTTTTATGCGCCTACCATGGTGATCACGGGTAGCGGGGAATCAGTGTTCCACGCCGGAGAGGTAGCGTGAGTAAGGGATACCACATCAAAGGGAGGTCAATGGCTGAAATATGATCGAGCGGAAATGTGGGACAAGTTATTAAAGCGAAAGGATTGAATGAAAGAAGGGGGCACGCGTCAAGAATTTTAGAAATTTAAGTTGTCCCTGTCACCTTTGCAGAGCAGGGGTTTTTCATCAGCAAAAATGGGTTAATGTCACCCACCAATAGAACAGACGATTTTTAAAAAAATTTTGGTCCCTGTCAACTATACAGAGCAGGGGTTTATTCACGGCAAAAATGGTAAAGTGTCACCCAAGAATGTAACAGACGATTTTGCACCCTGCTCCCTCTTTTGCTGTGCTGGTGCCTCTTTGCGACCACCACCTCTTCCTCCGAACTGCACACGTAACTCGCATGACCTTAATTCCATGTGGGGTCTAGTACCTCATCATCCTCCACATCATCTTCCACCCAATCTTTTCCCCTGCCCTCCTTGTCCGTCTGCTGACTGCAGAAAATAGCAGCAGTTGGCACCTATGTTTCGTCATCATCAGAGACGTGCTGTGGTGGTCTTCCCATGTCCTCATCCTGAAACATAAGTGGTTGGGGATCATTGCACTCAATCCCTTCGACTTCTGGGGCAGGGCTATGTGGATGGCTCACAGAAACCCTGCTAGCAGAGTCATCAAAAACCATAAGAGACAGCTGCATGACTTGGGACTCAGAATGGTTGCCTGATTTGCAAGGGGGTGAGTTGAAAGACAGATGGCCATGGGCTGTAGGTGCCAACTCTGATCTTTCAGCAGGAGACTGGGTGGGAGACAATGTGAAGAAACTGGAGGCGCTGTCAGCAACCCAATCTACTATCACCTGTACTTGTTCTGGTCTCACAATTCGTACTGTCCTAAATGCAGTGTAGGCCGCAAATGTACTCTCTAGCACAAAAGATGAGCATTTGTCACCCAGCAATGTAACAGACGACTTAGTGAAATGTATTTCCCTGTCCACTATGTAGAGCAGGGGTATATAACAGCCAGAAATGTGGGAATTTCACCCCACAATGTAACAGACAAATTAGTGAAATGTATTTTCGTGTACACTATGTAGAGCAGGGGTATATCAAAGCCGAAAATTTTTGAATTTCGTCCGACAATGTAACAGACATATTAGTGAAATGTATTTCCCTGTCCACTATGTAGAGAAGGGGTATATCACAGCCAAAATAGTAATCGCTCATGTATGCCTGGCTGCCCAGAGGCAACGACAAGCTGTCCTCTGTGGGAGGTGTTTTGTCTGTGTCCTCTGTATCCCCCCAGCCACGTACCAGTGATGGCCATGAGCTGGTTAGCTTGCCACCCTGCTGTGAGCACGGTTCCTTCTCCTCCATCTCCTCCTCCTCAACCCTCACCTTGTCATCCTCCAGAACTGTGCCCTGGCTGGAAAATTGTGTACCTAGCGTATGTTGGTGCAGGAACCCACCCTCTGAGCCACTTGTGAATGATTGACCTGAAACCCTTGGAAATGGTCCCTCTTCCTCCTCCTCCTGTTCCACATCCTCTTCCATCATCGCCCAAAGCATTTTTTCAAGGAGGCATAGAATTGGGATAGTAACACTGAGAAAGGGGTATATCACAGCCAAAAATTGGGGAATTTCACCCAACAATGTAACAGACGAATTAGTGAAATGTATTTCCCTGTCCACTATGTAGTACAGGGGTATATCACAGCCAGAAATTTGGGAATTTCACACGACAATGTAACAGACAAATTAGTAAAATGTATTTCCCTGTCCACTATGTAGAGCAGGGGTATATAACAGCCAACACTTAGTGAAATCACTTAAAATAACATACAATACTTAAAAATAAAAAATAATAACCCTAATCTAGGAGGTGGAGGTCTATATGGAGTAGGAGGTTGAGGAGGCGGTGGACATAGTGGTGTAGGTGGAAAATGCGGTGGAGGAGGAGGTAGCCAACACTGGTTTTTGGATTTAATTTTTAATTTTTAGTTGTTTAAATTAGGGTACACCCCAAAACAGTGGGAAATATCAAAAACACAATGAGAGTGTGCTGGAGTATAACAATGGCTATTCTGCACAAGGTATGGACAAGTCCTGTGGGATCCATGCCTGGTTTATTTTAATGAACGTGAGCTTGTCCACATGGGCTGTGGACAGGCGGCTGCGCTTGTCTGTGATGACGCCCCCTGCCGTGCTAAACACACATTCAGACAATACACTGGCTGCAGGGCAGGCCAGCACCTCCAAGGCATAAAAGGCAAGATCAGGCCATGTGCCCAATTTGGAGACCCAGAAGTTGAAGGGGGCAGACCCGTCATACAGTACGTGTAGGCATGTGCACTCATACTGCTCCACCATGTTAGTGAAATGCTGCCTCCTGCTAAGACGTTCCATATCAGCTAATGGTGCTGGTTGTTGTGGCGTGCTGACAAAGCTTTTCCACATTTCGGCCATGCTAACCCTGCCTTCAGAGGTGCTGACGGTGCCCCAGCTGTGTTGGTGACCTCTTCCTCCTCCTCTGCCTTCGCCTTGTGCTTCCACTGTGCCCCCGCTGTCAGGTGGGAATGCCACCAGCAGCGAGTCTACCAGCGTGCTCTTGTACTCGCGCATCTTACGATCACGCTCCAGTGACAGAATTAAGGACGGTACGTTGTCCTTGTAACGGGGATCCAGCAGCGTGGCCACCCAGTAATCCGCACAAGTTAGAATGTGGCCAACTCGCCGGTCGTTGCGGAGACACTGCAGCATGTAATCGCTCATGTATGCCTGGCTGCCCGGAGGCAACGACAAGCTGTCCTCTGTGGGAGGTGTTTTGTCTGTGTCCTCTGTATCCCCCCAGCCACGTACCAGTGATGGCCATGAGCTGGTTTGTTTGCCACCCTGCTGTGAGCACGGTTCCTTCTCCTCCATCTCCTCCTCCTCAACCCTCACCTTGTCATCCTCCAGAACTGTGCCCTGGCTGGAAAATTGTGTACCTAGCGTATGTTGGTGCAGGAAACCACCCTCTGAGCCACTTGTGAATGATTGACCTGAAACCCTTGGAAATGGTCCCTCTTCCTCCTCCTCCTGTTCCACATCCTCTTCCATCATCGCCCAAAGCATTTTTTCAAGGAGGCATAGAAGTGGGATAGTAACACTAAGAACGGCGTCATTGGCACTGGCCATGTTGGTGGAATACTCGAAACAGCGCAACAAGGAACACAGGTCTCGCATGGAGGCCCAGTCATTGGTGGTGAAATGGTGCTGTTCCGCTGAGCGACTCACCCGTGTGTACTGCAGCTGAAACTCCACTATCTCCTGCTGCTGCTCGCACAGTCTGGCCAGCATGTGCAAGGTGGAGTTCCACCTTGTGGGCATGTCGCATATGAGGCAGTGAGCGGGAAGGTAGAAGTTACGCTGCAACGCTGACAGGCGAGCAGCAGAACGGTAAGAGTGCATAAAGCGCACACAGACGGCCCGCACTTTGTACAGCATCTCTGACATATCAGGGTAATGTTTAATCAATTTCTGCACCACCAAATTCAGCACATGCGCCAGTCAAGGGATGTGCGTTAAACCGGCTAGGCCCATTATCACACACCACCAGGCCGGGCTTGAGGCTCACTGGCAAAAACCACTCATCGGTCTGTTGTTCCATGCCCGTCCACAGCTCCTGTGCGGTGTGGGGTTTGTCCCCAAAACAGTTAAGTTTTAAAGCCGTCTGCTGTCGTTTACCCCTGGCTATTCTGAAGTTGGTGGTGAAGGTGTTACGCTGACCGGAAGAGGAGGCGGTAAAGGATGAGGAAGCGGAGTAGGAGGAGGAAGCAACAAACTGAAGCACCCTGCAATCCTCGATGGTGGAAGGACATGCGCCAAACTGTTATCGGCCTCAGGCCCAGCCGCCACTGCATTTACCCAGTGTGCTGTTAGGGAGATATAACGTCCCTGACCGTGCTTACTGGTCCACGTATCCGTAGATAGGTGGACCTTGCCACAGATGGCGTTGCGCAGTGCACACCTGATTTTGTCCCCCACTTGGTTGTGCAGGGAAGGGATGGCTCGCCTGGAAAAATAGTGGTGGCTGTGCACGACGTACTGTGGGACAGCCACCGCCATAAGGCTTTTAAAAATCTACGTCTCCACCAGACGGAATTACAGCATTTCAAAGGCCAGTAATTTTTAAATGCTGGCATTCAGTGCCAGGGATAGCGGGTGGGTAGGGGGGTACTTCCTCTTCCACTTCAGTGTTTGGGAGATAGACAGCTGAACGCTTCCATTGGACATTGTGTAAATGCTTGGTGACCCAGGTGGTGGTGTTGCTGGCATATCATCTGTTTGTGGGGTTGCAGGTGCCACTGTCACTCCAGAGGGGGATGAAGAGGCCGAGACTGCAGCAGAAGAGGAAGCAGGAGCAGCCAGAGACCTTTCTTGGTTTTTGAGGTGTCTACTCCACTGCAGCTAGTTCTTTGCACTTAGATGCCTGATCATGCAGGTTGTGCTCAGGTTTAGAACGTTTATGCCTCGCTTCAGGCTCTGATTGCACAGCGTGCAAACCACTTGTGTCTTGTCGTCAGCACATTGTCTGAAGAACTGCCACGCCAGGGAACTCCTTGGAGCTGGCTTTGGTGTGCTTGGTCCCTTGGTGCGATGGGCAGTAGCAGGCGTACTGTCTAGGGGACGGCCTCTCCGCTTTTGCATCCTGCTCCCTCTTCTGCTGTGCTGGTGGCTCTGCGCGACCACCGTCTCTTACTCCAAACTAGACAGGTTACTCGCATGACCTTGATTCCATGTGGGGTCGAGGACCTCATCGTCCTCCACATCATCTTCCACCCAGTCTTCACCCCTGCTCTCCTTGTCGGTCTGCACACTGTAGAAAGCCACAGCAGTTGGCACCTGTTTTTCATCATCATCCGAGACGTGCTGCGGTGGTCCTCCCATGTACTCATCCTTAAACATAAGTGGTTCGGCATCGGTGCACTCAATTTCTTCCATTTCTGGGGAAGAACTATGTGGATGGCCCTGGGAAACGCTGCTAGCAGAGTCATCAAAAAGCAGAAGAGACTGCTGCATGACTTGGGGCTCAGACTGCTTGGCTGATTTGCAAGGGGGTGAGGTGAAATATTAATGGACATTAACTGTAGGTGCTAACTCTGATCTTTCAGCAGGGGACTGAGTGGGAGACAATGTGAATGAACTGAAGGCACTGTCAGCAACCCAATCTACTATCGCCTTTACTTGTTCTGGCCTCACCATTCGTAGAGCCGCATTTGGCCCTACCAAATAACGCTGAAGGTTCTGTCGCCTACTCGCACCTGAAGAAGGTGTTTCACTTGTCGTGTAGCTGGCACAGATCGACCACGTCCTCTCCCTGCAACAGGAGCTCCACCAGCAGCAACACGACCGGGGCTATGTCCCTTATTTGACACTCTGCTCATTCTTTGCGTTCACCCACCAAACTAACAGATGGTTTGTGTCAGGCGACAATGTAACCGCCAATAGTCAACAATTAAGTTCACTGAGAGTAAGGCAGTGCCGGTGTCATACAGAGGAAAAAATTTCCAGAGGTCAGACAACATCGTGACAGGCAAATTTTATACAATTGTATACACTGCGTGCATAATTATTAGGCAAATGAGTATTTTGACCACATCATCCTCTTTATGCATGTTGTCTTACTCCAAGCTGTATAGGCTCGAAAGCCTACTACCAATTAAGCATATTAGGTGATGTGCATCTCTGTAATGAGAAGGGGTGTGGTCTAATGACATCAACACCCTATATTAGGTGTGCATAATTATTAGGCAACTTCCTCTCCTTTGGCAAAATGGGTCAAAAGAAGGACTTGACAGGCTCAGAAAAGTCAAAAATAGTGAGATATCTTGCAGAGGGATGCAGCACTCTTAAAATTGCAAAGCTTCTGAAGCGTGACCATCGAACAATCAAGCGTTTCATTCAAAATAGTCAACAGGGTCGCAAGAAGCGTGTGGAAAAACCAAGGCGCAAAATAACTGCCCATGAACTGAGAAAAGTCAAGCGTGCAGCTGCCAAGATGCCACTTGCCACCAGTTTGGCCATATTTCAGAGCTGCAACATCACTGGAGTGCCCAAAAGCACAAGGTGTGCAATACTCAGAGACATGGCCAAGGTAAGAAAGGCTGAAAGACGACCACCACTGAACAAGACACACAAGCTGAAACGTCAAGACTGCGCCAAGAAATATCTCAAGACTGATTTTTCTAAGGTTTTATGGACTGATGAAATGAGAGTGAGTCTTGATGGGCCAGATGGATGGGCCTGTGGCTGGATTGGTAAAGGGCAGAGAGCTCCAGTCCGACTCAGACGCCAGCAAGGTGGAGTAATGGTTTGGGCTGGTATCATCAAAGATGAGCTTGTGGGGCCTTTTTGGGTTGAGGATGGAGTCAAGCTCAACTCCCAGTCCTACTGCCAGTTTCTGGTAGACACCTTCTTCAAGCAGTGGTACAGGAAGAAGTCTGCATCCTTCAAGAAAAACATGATTTTCATGCAGGACAATGCTCCATCACACACGTCCAAGTACTCCACAGCGTGGCTGGCAAGAAAGGGTATAAAAGAAGAAAATCTAATGACATGGCCTCCTTGTTCACCTGATCTGAACCCCATTGAGAACCTGTGGTCCATCATCAAATGTGAGATTTACAAGGAGGGAAAACAGTACACCTCTCTGAACAGTGTCTGGGAGGCTGTGGTTGCTGCTGCACGCAATGTTGATGGTGAACAGATCAAAACACTGACAGAATCCATGGATGGCAGGCTTTTGAGTGTCCTTGCAAAGAAAGGTGGCTATATTGATCATTGATTTGTTTTTGTTTTGTTTTTGAATGTCAGAAATGTATATTTGTGAATGTTGAGATGTTATATTGGTTTCACTGGTAAAAATAAATAATTGAAATGGGTATATATTTGTTTTTTGTTAAGTTGCCTAATAATTATGCACAGTAATAGTCACCTGCGCACACACAGATATCCCCTAAAATAGCTAAAACTAAAAACAAACTAAAAACTACTTCCAAAAATATTCAGCTTTGATATTAATGAGTTTTTTGGGTTCATTGAGAACATGGTTGTTGTTCAATAATAAAATTAATCCTCAAAAATACAACTTGCCTAATAATTCTGCACTCCCTGTACAGCTACTTCATGGTCACAGTAATTTGTGATCCAACAAATGTTAATTTGTCATCCAACAATGCAACTGCAGTATTGACAGATTGTATTGGACTGTCAGAAATGCAGCAAAGGCCCCAAATGTAGTATCCTGCACAAAATGGGTGTTTTTTTAAACCTTGAATATAACAGCAGTATCTAACGCTTGTACTGGACTGTCAGAAATGCAGCAAAGGCCCCAGATATAGTGTCTTTCACAAAATGGGTGTTTTTTTTAAACCCAGAATACAATTGCAGTATTTAAAGCTTGTATTTGACTGTGACAAATGCAGCAAAGGGCCCGGATGTAGGGTCTTGCACAAAATGGGTGTATTTTTTAAACCTAGAACATAACAGCAGTATTTAAAGCTTGTATTTGACTGTCACAAATGCAGGAAAGGCCCCAAATGTAGTGTCTTGCACAATAGGTGTGATATATAGACCACCTAGCCAAGTCAAATAATTAGATGATCTACTACAGTAGGTGAACCCGATTTTGTGTCAATCTCGCTCTCTTTCTCGGCGAGATTGAGCACATACGAGCCCCATCGCGGGAGCCAGCGCCGAGCTGGCTTGCCGCGATGGAGACAGAGCCGTCATAGAAGCGACGGGAGATCCGACTTGGATTCCCGCCAATTCTACACGTGTGCGGCGTTTGTTATGAATCCTGAGAGGGAAGTCCCCGCCGGATTTTAAATAAAAATCCGGCCTGGGTCCCGCCCTCAGGAGCATACCGGGCCCTTAGGTCTGTTATGGGTTGTAAGGAGAGCCCCCCCTACGCCGAAAAAAACGGCGTAGGGGGTCCCCCTACAATCCATACCAGACCCGTATCCAAAGCACGCTACCCGGCCAGCCAGGAAGGGAGTGGGGACGAGCGAGCGCCCCCCCCCCCCTCCTGAGCCGTACCAGGCTGCATGCCCTCAACATGGGGGGGTTGGGTGCTCTGGGGCAGGGGGCGCACTGCGGCCCCCCACCTCAGAGCACCCTGTCCCCATGTTGATGAGGACAGGGCCCCTTCCCGACAACCCTGGCCGTTGGTTGTCGGGGTATGCGGGCGGGAGGCTTATCGGAATCTGGGAGCCCCCTTTAATAAGGGAGCCCCCAGATACCGGCCCCCCACCCTAAGTGAATGAGTATGGGGTACATCGTACCCCTACCCATTCACCTGCAAGAAAAGTGGTAAAAACACAAATAAACCACACAGTGTATTAAAATATTTTATTTTTCTGCTCCGGAGGCCGCCCCCTGTCTTCTTTATTAGCTCTTTTACCAGGGGGGGCTCTTCTTCTTCCGCTATCCCGACGGGTCTTCTCCGCTATCCGGGGGGTCTTCTCAACTCTCCGGGGTTCTCCTTCTGTCTTCTCCGCTATCCGGGGGGTCTTCTCAACTCTCCGGGGTTCTCCTTCTGTCTTCTCCGCTATCCGGGGGGTCTTCTCAACTCTCCGGGGTTCTCCTTCTGTTTTCGCCTCTCTCTGTTGTTGACTCGGCGCACCCCGGTTCTTCGTCTCGCGAGACGTCTCGCGAGACGAAGAATCGGGGTGCGCCGAGTCTCGCGAGACGAAGAACAGGGGTGCGCCGAGTCAACAACGGAGAGCGGCGAAGACAGAAGGAGAACCCCGGAGAGTTGAGAAGACCCCCCGGATAGCGGAGAAGACAGAAGGAGAACCCCGGAGAGTTGAGAAGACCCCCCGGATAGCGGAGAAGACCCGTCGGGATAGCGGAAGAAGAAGAGCCCCCCCTGGTAAAAGAGCTAATAAAGAAGACAGGGGGCGGCCTCCGGAGCAGAAAAATAAAATATTTTAATACACTGTGTGGTTTATTTGTGTTTTTACCACTTTTCTTGCAGGTGAATGGGTAGGGGTACGATGTACCCCATACTCATTCACTTAGGGTGGGGGGCCGGTATCTGGGGGCCCCCTTATTAAAGGGGGCTCCCAGATTCCGATAAGCCTCCCGCCCGCATACCCCGACAACCAACGGCCAGGGTTGTCGGGAAGGGGCCCTGTCCTCATCAACATGGGGACAGGGTGCTCTGAGGTGGGGGGGCCGCAGTGCGCCCCCTGCCCCAGAGCACCCAACCCCCCATGTTGAGGGCATGCAGCCTGGTACGGCTCAGGAGGGGGGGGGCGGGCGCTCGCTCGTCCCCACTCCCTTCCTGGCTGGCCGGGTAGCGTGCTTTGGATACGGGTCTGGTATGGATTGTAGGGGGACCCCCTACGCCGTTTTTTTCGGCGTAGGGGGGGCTCTCCTTACAACCCATAACAGACCTAAGGGCCCGGTATGCTCCTGAGGGCGGGACCCAGGCCGGATTTTTATTTAAAATCCGGCGGGGACTTCCCCCTCAGGATTCATAACAAACGCCGCACACGTGTAGAATTGGCGGGAATCCAAGTCGGATCTCCCGTCGCTTCTATGACGCGCTTGCTGGGATGTGCTGTCACTATTCCAGTGAGTGCGAGATCTCGGCACCATGTCGCCGAGTATCAGCGCGACGCTGTCGTGCTAAAAGCACAATATCACAAACACCTACTGTAGTTGAGGAAATAGCGAAAATGACATTGAAGGGGGAAGTTATCATTATGGGAGACTTTAATCTTCCTGATGTAAACTGGAAAACCAAAATAGCTAGTTCTGCCAGGAGTACAGATATTCTAAATTCCCTACTGGGATTATCTCTACAGCAAGTAGTGGAGGAGCCAACCCGGAAGGAGGCCATTTTAGATTTAGTATTCACAAATGGGAATTTGGTATCTGATATTACTGTAGGGGAAAGCTTGGGATCTAGTGATCACCAGTCAATGTGGTTTACTATAAGTATAGTGACTGATTCACACCACACAAAAACAAAAGTTTTAGATTTCAGAAAAACTGACTTTTCTAAAATTAGGTTAGTGGTATACGAGTCCCTATCAGATTGGAACAGTTTCAATGGAGTCCAGGAGAAATGGGACTACTTAAAAGTGGCACTATTGAAGGCAACAGAAAATTGCATTAGGCTTGTCAGTAAAAGCAAAAAAAGGAAGAGATCACTGTGGTACTTAGCAGAAGTGGCCAAAATCATTAAAAACAAAAAGACAGCATTTAGTAATTATTAAAAAATAACTAAACAAGGATGACAGGCAAATTTATAAGATTAGGCAGAGAGAGGGCAAAAAAGTTATAAGAGCTTCTAAAGCACAGGCAGAAGAGAAATTAGCTCAGTCAGTGAAAAAAGGATACTAAAACACTGATATATAAATGAAAAAAGAAACTAAAACAAGAAATTACCATATTAAAAACAAAAGAAGGAAGGTATATGGAAGAAGATAAAAAAGTAGACCGCCTCAATGAATACTTCTGTTCAGTTTTTACAAAGGAAAATTAAGGAAAAGGACCTCAGTTAGGAAGGAAGACTAATGAATCTTTTGATGCATGTGTCTTTACAGAGGAAGAGGTTCTAAGTCAACTGTCTAAAATTAATACAAATAAGTCACAGGGGCCTGATGGGATACACCCAAAGCTATTAAAAGAGCTCAGCGGTGAACTATTAAAACCATTAACAGATTTATTTAACCAATCACTGGTAACAGGAGTCGTCCCAGAAGATTGGAAATTAGCAAAAATTGTGCCCATTCACAAGAAAGGTAGTAGGGAGGAATCGGGCAACTATAGGCCAGTAAGCCTGACATCAATAGTGGGGAAATTAATGGAAACCATACTTAAGGAGAGGATTGTGGAACATCTAAATTCCCATGGATTGAAAGATGAAAAACAGCATGGGTTTACTTCAGGGAGATCATGTCAAACTAATCTTATAGATTTTTTTGATTGGGTGACTAAAATAATAGATGGCGGAGGTGCAGTAGACATCGCTTATCTAGACTTTAGTAAGGCTTTTGATAATGTCCGACATAGAAGGCTTATCAATAAATTGCAGTCTTTGTGCTTGGACTCCCATATTGTTGAATGGATTAGGCAGTGGCTGAGGGACAGACAACAGAGGGTTGTAGTCAATGGAGTATATTCAGACCATGGTCTTGTTACCAGTGGGGTACCTCAGGGATCTGTTCTGGGACCCATATTGTTTAATATCTTTATCAGAGAAAGTGCAGAAGGCCTCGATGGTAAGGTGTGTCTTTTTGCTGATGACACAAAGATTTGTAACAGGGTTGATGTTCCTGGAGAGATACACCAAATGGAAAAGGATTTAGGAAAACTAGAGGAATGGTCAAAAATCTGGCAACTAAAATTTAATGTTGATAAGTGCAAGATAATGCACCTGGGGCGTAAAAACCCAAGAGCAGAATATACAATCAGTGATACAGTCCTAACCTCAGTATCTGAGGAAAGGGATTAAGGGGTCATTATTTCAGAAGACTTAAAGGTAGGCAGACAATGTCATACAGCAGCAGGAAATGCTAGCAGAATGCTTGGGTGTATAGGGAGAGGCATTACCAGTAGAAAGAAGGAGGTGCTCATGCCGCTCTACAGAGCACTAGTGAGACCTCATCTGGAGTATTGTGCTCAGTACTGGAGACCATATCTCCAGAAGGATATTGATACTTTGGAGAGAGTTCAGAGAAGAGCTAAAAACTGGTCCATGGATTGCAGGATAAAACTTACCAGGAAAGATTAAAGGACCTTAACATGTATAGCTTGGAAGAAAGATGAGACAGAGGGGATATGATAGAAACTGCTAAATACATAAAGGGAATCAACAAGGTAAAAGAGGAGAGAATATTTAAAAGAAGAAAAACTGCTACAAGAGGACATCGTTTTAAACCTTTGCCCCTCAAATTTAAAACTAATATCAGGAAATATTACTTTACTGAGAGAGTAGTGGATGCATGGAATAGCCTTCCTGCAGAAGTGGTCGCTGCAAATACAGTGGAGGAGTTTAAGCATGCATGGGATAGGCATAAGGCCATCCTTCATATAAGATAGGGCCGGGGGCTATTCATAGTATTCAGTATATTGGGCAGACTAGATGGGCCAAATGGTTCTTATCTGCCGACACATTCTATGTTTCTATGTTTCTAAATGGGTGCTTTTTTAAACCCAGAATATAATTGCAGTTTTTAAAGCTTATATTTGACTGTCAGAAATGCAGCAAAGGCCCCAAATGTAGGGTCTTGCACAAAATAGGTGTTTTTTTTAAAATTAAAACCTAAATATAACTGCAGTATTTAAAGCTTGTATTTGACTGTGACAAATGCAGCAAAGGCCCCAAATGTAGTGTCTTGCCCAAAATGGGTGTTTTTTCTAAACCCAGAATATAACAGCAGTATCTAACGCTTGTATTGGACTGTCAGAAATGCAGCAAAGGCCCCAGATGTAGGGTCTTGCACAAAATGGGTGTTTAAAAAAAAACCTGAATATAACTACAGTATTTAACGCTTATATTGGACTGTCACAAATGTAGTGCAGGGCGCAAATGTACTTTTTCACAAAAAAAAAAAATGTGTCCCCACAGAATCTAACAGATGGACTTAGATTGTACCTTACAGAAAAATATGTAAATATGTAACTCCCTGGGTCCCTGAACATACAGAATGATTCCGGATATTATTTTGCCTTCCCCTGGCACATATGCAGTGCAGGTGCACTTTAAAAAATGGGTGTATGTTGCCGACCAAACTAAAAGAACAGGGTTAAATTATTGTCCCTGACACATATGCTGTGCTGGTGCACTGAACTTGCACAAAATGACCGCCGACGCCCACCTAACTAACAGACGGATAAAAGTTATTTTTCTGTGTCACTGGACTCAGGGCAGGGTAAAAAAATGTTGGACTGCACCCACAAAACAAAATCGCTGTAGATCGCTGAGTTAACAAGTTCTGATCATAGATAGATTCTTTCCTATTCTCTCCCTCACAGCAGCAGCATCCTCTTCCTACACTAATAAGAGCAGAGTGACGTGCAGCGCTACGTGACTCCAGCTTATATAGAGGCTGGGTCACATGCTGCTCTGGCCAATCACAGCCATGCCATTAGTAGGCATGGCTGTGATGGCTTCTAAGGGCACAGAGTTAAACGCTTGTTGATTGGCTGCTCTGTAGCCTTTCAAAAAGCAACATTAAATCGCCGAACACAAACCCGAACTTTTGCTGAAAAGTTCGGGTTCGCACAACCCTACTCCTGTGTAATGTTGGCACATCCAAAATAGCAGTGACATTCAGTTTAATGTATTTGCACATACACTTACAAAACCTGAGCTACTGTACGTGTGACATACTTGCAAGCATATATACTATTTAATATGCAGAAGGCGAGCTGTAAGGGCCGGGGAAGTGGCCATGATGCTGATGGTACACGCAGATGCCGTGGCCCTGGGCACGGTGAAACTGTGCCTGCTGCCAGAACACAAGAAACATACTCATTCACGATACCTAGCTTTATGTCCCAGTTTGTAGGGCGTCACAGGACACCACTCTCAAAGTCAGACCAGTGCGACCAAGTAGTCGGTTGGATTGCAGCAGATAATGCTTCCAGTCGATTAAGCACCACCCTGTCTTCCACAAAGTCCAATTTAGTAGCCAAGAGTCTGGTCAACAGAATCCTCACCCTGATCCTCCTTCCTCCCACCATGGAGAGTCTTGCCAAACAAGTGATCCCACACTCGACAGCCCTAAAACATCACTGCTCTAGAGGAGATCTGCATGGAGGAATGGGCCAAAATACCAGCATCAGTGTGTGAAAACCTTGTGAAGACTTACAGAAAACGTTTTACCTCTGGCATTGCCAACAAAGGGTATATAACAAAGTATTGAGATAAACTTTTGTTATTGACCAAATACTTATTTTCCACCATAATTTGCAAATAAATACTTAAAAAATCAGACAATGTGATTTTCTGTACTTTCTTTTTCTTCTCATTATGTCTCTCATAGTTGAGGTATACCTATGATAAAAATTACAGGCCTCTCTCAACTTTTTAAGTGGGAGAACTTGCACAATTGGTGGCTGACTAAATACTTTTTTGCCCCACTGTATTTCTGGAGATGAATTCAGTTTCTGTGTATCCACCCCCTTACAACTTTAGATGTTACACCTTCATTATTTGCTCTCTGACTGGTTTATTACTCTTGTGTTTCTAGCTCCCCACACAAGGCTCAACATAGACATATGAGATGATGAAGAAGTTGCAGGTCGTTTTCGTCGCTCTGTGCATGATCTCTGCCACCACAGTAAGAGAAAATATCATTCTTACAGAAGGTTTCTACATCATCGTAGAAGGGGATTCTTTACTGTAAGAGCAGTGAGACTATGGAGCTCTCTGCCTGAGGAGGTGGTGAATTCACTAAAAGAGTTCAGGAGGGGCCTGAATGTATTTCTGGAGAGTAATAATATTATACCTTTTAGCTACTAGAGAGGGGTCATTGATCCAGTCAAGACTAGTATCACTGGCCTGGGCGGGGCTAAGCTCTGTTCACTTGAATGGAGCTTAGCCGCGCCCAGGCCAGTGATACTAGTCGTGATGTCACTAGGCCTGCAGAGGATAGATCATCAGTTTAAAAGAACTGCAGAACCCATTAATTATGCAGCATTTTGTGACCACCTCATGGGAGTTTTCACCATCCTCTGCTGGATAACAGACTGAACCCATACACATTCAGCCTTACAAACAATGTTCACCATCTTCAGGATTGTCAATGCATGTTGTCAGTGGATGGGAGCATTCTTGTTCATGTCCAGAGGCTGAAAACCCAGCATGACCCAGTCCTGCTGGTAGATGAGAGGTAACAAAACAAATATCTCATCTGATCGAGTACTAATATCTCTCAGCACTGATTATTAGCTACAATGTATCAGTGCAGGTAATATCTATCCATCTGAAGTCCAATAGTCTATGTAGTCTACAAAGGATTGTCTACACAGGCTAAGTTCACACTTTAGTTATTTGGTCAGTTACTGTGATCAGTTACCGTGAGCCAAAACCTGGTCAAAAACACAGAACTGGTGCAAATCATATCATTACACCTGATCTCTGAGATGGCTTCACTACTGGTTTTGGCTCACAATAACTGATGGAAATAATTGATCAAATAGCTTCAGATTACAGGTATAGCAGGGTGGATACTGCTGTATTGTGGTAGCTGACTTAGGCTACTTTCACATCTGGATCTGGCAGGGATCAGCAAAAATGCTTTCGTTATGATAATACAACCGGCTGCATCCGTTCTTAACAGATCCGGTTGTATTATATCAGAAATGACCAAGACGTGGCTCATCTCTAATTGCAAGAGTTGGTGTCCTGTGTCCTCTTTTTGAATGATGATCATACTTGTGCTCTGCCGCTCCATTCCTTCTCCATGTGATTTTGAAATATTGCCAAGCCCTGTACTTGGGTTATTGTTGGCAGTCCCATAGACTTGAATGGAGCGGCCATGCACTTTGATGTAATAATGTGTCAAGTGTCTTAGGTAGTTTTGAAACCTTGTGGTACTATCATGTCAAGGTTATTGCTGAACACCGTCAGGAGAATGGCTGTAAGACACAAATCCATCCCTTCTAGAATAGCTAGGATTGAAGAAAGCCCCAAACACTGCAGTTATCAAAACATTTTTTCTCTAGCTCACACTTCAGGAGCTAACTGGCTACTAGATGTGGTTATTACTGTTCAAATGTTGTGAATGATGGATAATGACATCACTATTGATGTGTCCCATTATTATCTATTCCAAGTTTATCTACAGATTAATAAGGAAACAGTTGTCACCAGCAGATAACGTTCACCCTGTGAGGTCAAGATCTACAAAAACATTCAGAAAGACGGCACACCTGGATGAAGAGCTTAATAATCTTTTGAAGTTGACTGAATGGCCACTGCCCGCAGCCAACACAAGTTTGGAGTTTTCCACCAACCCAAACACTTCAATATTTTTCTTGCTCCATCCCCGCTCTACCTATGTTATGGGAGAGAATTTGGAGGTTCTTATAATCGCTAAAAACCATAAAGGTCAAACCAAGAGATATGGTGGAGATTATTTCCATGCTAAACTTCATTCCCCAAGCCTGAAAGCTGGTGTGAGTGGATCTGTTACAGACAACTACAATGGTACCTACACAGCTTCCTTCATTCTTCAGTGGCCAGGTGAGACCATGGTCTCCATAAAGCTCATGTATTCCAGTGAGGCTGTTGCAATTTTGCATGAGAAAAGGGCCACACGGCCAGATAAGGTAAGTCATTTTATGGCAGTAAATGGTCTATTACAGAGATTTGCTATTGTCAAAAATACTCAACAAAAGTCAGAGATGCCTGAACTTTTTGAACTGAGATCCCCGGTCTTTCCTCATCTGTCACGTGTAAGCTAGCATTTAATTAGCTGTATATAGGCTTTAAAGAAAACATAACATCGTGGTGGGAGATTAGGTCCCTGAAAAGCTATCAAATTGTTCCTAGGGGCCTATGTATCCCGATTACTCCAGCAGATCGTATCTCTTCCCCTACGTTGAAAAAACATTGTAAAGAGGAACTTACACGGAGTTCACTCAATCTTATAAAGATCCTTTTAGGAGGAAAGAGCCTTGTTTGAGAAAACTTCTGAGAAACTACGTGAGCTTAAGGAGACAGCACTGAAGTTTGAAACCGATTCGGATTTCAAAAAACGGGAGGCATCGCTCCAGACATCAGTAGAGAGGTTCCAAAACCTTCTCAAATAACGAAAACAGACAATTCGTTAAGGATCTCAGTGATCTCCGGGACAATAAGGCCTATCAATTAGAGAAGAGAGGGGTTAACGCTTCTGCGTCTGAAATCTCTTCTTCAGACGAGAGATCACTAATAAAGGTGACAGAGCCGGCCCTAAAAATGGATCAGCAAATTACAAAAAAACTAAGAAATAGATGGAGGAGATGGGGAAGGGATTCCAGAAACGTGGGGAGTGGTGGACATCAAGGTACCTCCTTATTAGCATCTCCCTCTGTAGCGGTACCCTCAGTGATGAGAACCTCCTGATCACCTCCCCCTCCACCTGCTTCCATTCCCCCTTTTTCTTCTTTTATATCACAGGGCCAAGCCCCATACCAACTATGAGGCAGACCCAAGTGAAAGAAATTCCAGGAAGAAGTGAGGATTTGCAGATAATAAACCTATCCTCACATAATTTAAATGAAGTCGAGATTTCTGTTTTAAAGAAAGGATTATCATTTGTTCCTGCCACAGATTTCAGGGTATTCACATGGGTCAAAGATCTTGACCTTTTCTTTAGAAAATTGAGATGGAGGAAGTTGACAACAAACAGTGTTAGGAGTAACAAGGGATACATGACAGCTAAACAGCAGATCTAGCACTATTAATAGAACTTTAGGAGGAAGGCTCTAGGAAGCCAGGCGAGCGCCCGTTCACCAAGCTCAGTCTAAAAAGTACTAGGACGCCCCTTCCATCGAGTTACATCTTTCAACAACTGGTAACTTCCGAACTCGATAAGTTAAAGGTTCCCGCCCTCCCACCCATACCGTAGAAATCTGTCTACTTTAGAATTAGAAGCTTTGAGAACGCTGGAAAGTGACAGATACATAATTATTAAACCATCAGATAAGGGTGGAAACCTTGTCATCATGGATCATGACAATTACTGTAGAATGTGTTTTGACCTTCTTAAGGACAAAAATATTACAAAGTGACCCCACCGATATATTTCAGGTGGAACTCCAGTCTATTCTTAACTCTGATCTGGAGAAAAGGGTCATTAGTGAGGTTGAATATCACTTTATGTTACCTGTTACATCACAAATCACCACCTTTTATGGACTTCCCAAGGTCCATAAAGGGACAAGTCCTTTAAAAGGCTATAGTATCAGGTGTGAATTCCTTAACACAAAATTGTGGGCTATATCTTGACTAGAATTTGTCTCTAATACGTTGCCTGTTAACAACCGCGCCACAGGTCCCAAACGTGAAGTGGGTTCAATTCACACAGATCAGTCAGAGAATAGTGTAGGACCGCACTGCTCTCTCCTTCAGGAAGCCAATCCTCCCTTGTTCGTTTCACAGGTATATAGTAGACACAGGAAAATGGTGATTCTCATGTGATCCACAGTGCTCCTTATATAAAGGACTCTGTGACAGACCAAAAGATCACACCAAAAGTGAAGCACCATCAAACGACTTGCTACTTAAAAGGGTTTATTTATACTCACAAACATCCATGAATAAAAGGCACATCATAAATAAAACACCCTCAGGATTCTGCCCGACCTGGGTTTCGCTCCTGCTTCGTCAGGGGCGAATATCCCACCCTCATGTGGGTTGTCTTTTATTCCCATAAATCACAATATCCCTCCCCTTTTAATTAATCACAGGTGTTTCTATACATATTTAAAACCAAAATGACAAGGAGGGGGATATGCCTCATAAGATTGATTCTATATTAGTATCACGATTTTAGCTATTTGTTATTTTGGTTTTAAATATGTATAGAAACACCTGTGATCAATTAAAAGGGGAAGAATATTGTGATTTGTGGGAATAAAAGACAACCCACATGAGGGTGGAATATTCACCCCTGACGAAGCGTGAGCAAAACTCGGGTCGGGCAGAATCCTGAGGGTGTTTTATTTAAGATGTGCCTTTTATTCATGGATATTTGTGAGTATTAAAAAAAACTTTTAAGTATCAAGTTGGTTGTTGGTGCTTCACTTTTGGTCTGTCACAGAGTCTTTTATATAAGGAGCACTGTGGATCACATGAGGATCACCATTTTCCTGTGTCTACTATATACCTGTGAAACGAACAAAGGAGGATTGGCTTCCTGAAGGAGAGAGCAGTGCGGTCCTACACTATTCTCTCATCATTTTGACTACCTAGTGGATGTCACATGCTCAGTGGTAGTTGGGCTATATCTCTGCCCATAAATATATAATCTCATCCGCCTTGGTATATAGGGCGATTTTAATTATACCTTTATTAAAAGTTAAGCTTTAAAGGGTCCAAAAATAATTTCTTTTGATGTTTATGTAACAATCTTCAAATTGCCCAACAGATTTGATTTGTGCCAAATTGATTCTACACAAATCAAATATGCTTCACATGGCCTGAAAATTGGTATATGAAACTTTGATGTCTCCTAGGATTTAGAGTTTTTAGATATTTTTATCATTTCTTTAAAAAAAATAACACATTATTGTTCCTTTCTGTTTAAGCTCTTAAACACAATGACATCAGTAGCAAATTATGTCAGAGTGACACTGACCTATGTATTTATGGGTAAGCGAATGGTTAACACCATTAAAAAACAGCATGTTGAACCCCATTCAGGACCAATTCACTTTTCATCTTAATGGGGTTCTCTGGGAATTTAGAAAATAAAATTAATGAAAATACTTAAAGGGGCTGTCTCACCTCCTTATTCCAGTCGTTAGTGCATGGATTATGGGACACTTCCTGAGCTGTAGTGGGGGGGCAGTACCACTGCTGTGATTGATGGAGCAGGCATGAGGCACTGGGATAATATAATCCCGCCCCTTGACTACACGTGCACGCTCTTGAGGCTGCTAGACTATCTGAAACACTAGCAGTCTCAGAGGAGGAAACCTTGTACAGATCGTGACAACCTTTTGGTAAGTGGTTGCCACGATTCGTATCTTACAGGAGAGAATGACAGTGAGGCAGAAAGGCCGGCTGTTTTTCTAGCTGTGAGCAATTGCGACCACCGCTGCTGCACTGCAGTAGTGGCCGTAACCCCTAGAGACAAGCAGTCTATAAAGAGGAGGAAGAAGAAATATAGTATCGACCAGAACCATTACTGCTAAATCATCTACTTTAGTAAGTTACTTATATCAATGTCATGCAGATAATAAATATAACTTGATGAGTTGAGACAACCCCTTTAAATATTACTTTATTATAAATATATTCCCAAATACCTTTCTTTAGTTAGAATGGCTTGCTTTGTCTGGGGAGCAATCATCATGGGAATTAAAATGGCCGCCGTCATATTAGTGAACACAAAACCTGTCATAATCACACAGGAGGGCCAGTTACTTCTGTGCACTGAGCTAAAGATCTGCCTCATCCTCCTCTCCTACTTGTCAGGAATTGTGATCCTGAATACAGCTGATAAGATCTTTAAAATGTGCAAGAACATTTCCAAAACACACTTTTTAACTCCTTCCCGACTGCCATACGGCTATATACGTGCTATCTGCACATACCCCGTGCAGATAGCACGTATATAAACTTTATGGCACCTCTTTAATCCAAGCGCTGCAAAGCGCTTGGATTAAAGCTTCTGCCAACGTGAGGGACAGGGCAGAGCCCAGTAATACCGGCAAGGGACCAATTAAAGTGGTCCCTTGTCGACGATCGCTCCGATTGGTTAGTCTGTGCAGACTAACCAATCGGAGTGTGGCAGTGTTAAAATGCGGTTTCAGGCTCTGATCTGCACTCTGCAGATCAGAGCCTGAAATCAGGCATTAGCTAATCTGTGCCCCCTGATGTGTTCTCATCCCCAATCTGTGCCCCCTGATGTGTGCCCTAATATCTCCTGCCTCCCCGATCTGTACACAATCTGTTCGCAGTACCTTTAATTTTGCCGGCTATGTTCTGCACATGCCGGCCCCTGTCTCCAATTGTGCCGCCTGTGTCCATAACTGTGCTGGTCTGTGCCCCCTGCCCCCATATGAGCCCCCTGTTGCAGTCCTCCTAAATGTGAAGGAACTGAGCCGCTGCCATCAGCAGCAAGTGTCAACTGTATGCTGGCACTCTGCTATAGCCCCTTAGATGCCATAGCAGCGGCATCGAGGGGGTAAATAGAAGGAGGGGGCTCCCTCTCTCAACCATTGGACTGCTGCGCTGTGATGGCAGCGGCCCGATGGTTGCCATGGCAACCGGGCGCCTTGCAAAGTCCTGTGTTGCCATCTACCAGGAAACCTGATAGTACTATACTTTGCATTGCAAGAGCATTGCAAAGTACAGTACAGCCATCAGCCTCACTGGATCTTCAAGATCCAAGTGGGAATTAATAAAAAAAGTGTGAAAAAAAAGTAAAAAAATATATATTTTTTTAAATAAATAAAAATGTAAATGAAAAAGAAAATGAATAGCCTTTTCACATAACCACTTAATTTATAGGGAATTAAAAAATTCTAAACATAAAATAGACTACTCATGATAGGTATCGCTATGTCCTTAATGACCTGGTCTATAAAATGACTATGGTACTTATCCTGTATGGTACATGCTGTAAAAATAAAAATAAAAAACTATGGCTGAATTGCATTTTTTTTGCCTCACCTCCCAAAAAAAAAAAAAAAAGAATAAAAAGTGATCGAAAAGTCATATGCATACCAAAAAGGATATCAATAAAACTACAGGCCATCCCGTTAAAAAATAAGCCCTCATATATGTAACAATGTTGATGAAAAAAAAATAAAAAATTATGGGTCTTTTTTGGTGATGCAAAAAAAATATGTTTACTAAAAAGTGATTTTATGATATAAAAGTGGTAGAACATGAAAAAAACAATACAAATTTGGTGTTGCCATAACTATATCAACCTACAGAACAAAATTATCTTATCAAATATACCAATGGAGAACCCCATAAAAAATAAAAATAAAAAATACTGACAGAATGCAATTTTTGCCTGCTTCACCTGCTAAAAATTGAATAAAAAGTGTTCAAAAAGTCATATAGACGTCAAAACTGTACCAGTAAAAATTACAGCCAGTCCTGCAAGACAAGCTCTCACATAGCTCCATTGATGGAAAAATCTAAAAGTTATGGGTCTTCGATTTGGTGATGCAAATAATTTTTTTTTATAAAAAGTGATTTTATGATATAAAAGTGGTAGAAAATAAATAAAACAATATACATTTGGTATCGCAGTAACCGTATTAACCCACAGAATAAAAATATTTTATAAAATATACCACATGGAGAACCTCATTAAATATAAATTTAAAAACACTGTCAGAATTGCAATATTAGCCTACTTCACCTTACAAAAAATTTAATAAAAAGCAATCAAAAAGTCATATGTACCCAAAAATGGTACCATTAAAAACTACAGCCCATCCCGCAAAACATTTGCCCCCACAAAAAAATAAAAAAGCCATGGCCGTTAAAATTTATTTCTGAAAATTCCACATTGGAAAATGCAGATGCCGCTCCTTTCCTTTTGAATTATGCCATCTGCTCATACAGCAGTTTACGACCACATATAGGGTGTTGCCATATTCCGAAGAAACGCATTATGGAGTGCATTTTCTCCTGTTATCCCTTGCTAAAGTGAAAAATTTGGGCTTAAGCAACTTTTTCTTGTAAAAAATACTATTTTTCATTTTCACAGCCATGTGTTTCTAAATTTTATGAAATGCCTGTGACGTCACAGTGGTTAGTAAACCTCACAGTAAATTATGTGAGGGGCATAGTTTCCAAAATGGAGTCACTTTTAGGGGGTCTCTTCTGTAGGGATGCCTTAGTGTGCCTTCAAATATGACATGACACCCAAAAGCCATTTCAGCAAAATCTGCTCTCCAAGAACCGTATGTTGCTCATTTCCTTCTGCCCCCTGCCATGTGCCCATACAGCAGTTTACAAACATAAATGAGGTGATTTTGTAAACTGCAGAATCAGGGTAATACATATTGAGTTTGTTTTGCTGTTAACCCTTGCTGTGTTGTAGGAAAATTTGGATTAAAATGAATGAAAATTGAAAATTTTACCTCCATTTTCCTGCACCTAAAGGGTTAACATAGTTTGTGAAACCAGTTTTGATTAATTTGAGGGGTGTAGCTTCTAAAATGGGGTCATTTATGGGTGGTTTCTATTATGTAAGGACCTCAAAGTGACTTCAGAACTGAACTGGTCCTTGAAAAAGTCGGTTTTGAAAATTTGATAGAAAATTTGAAAAATGTATTCTTAAATTTTAAGCCTTCTAATGTAATAAAAATTTTAATGTAATTTTTAAAATGATGCCAACATAAAGTAGACATATAGGGAATCTTAAGTAAAAACTATCTTATAAGATATCACTATCTGCCTTTAATGTGTAGAAATTCAAATTTAGAAAATAAAAAAAAATTTGGGGTGGATTTTTTATAATATAAAGGTAAAAGTTATCGACCCAAATTTAACCCTAATATCAAGTACGAGATGTCACGAGAAAACATTCTCAAAATGGTTTGGATAAATACAAGCATTCTAAAGTTATCACCACATACAGTAAATTGACACATGTCAGATTTGAAAAATTAAGCCTGGTCATGAAGGTGAAAAATGGCTTGGTCTTGAAAGGGTTAAAGAACAAGCTCAGTTATGAAGTGACTTTGAGAAGCTTACATAATTGAAACCACCCATAAATGACCCCAATATAAAAACTGCACCCTTCAAGTTATTCAAAACTGAGCTTACAAACATTGTTAACCCTTTGGGGGAATGGAGATGACATTTCAAAACGTCACTTTTTTGCTGATTTTCCATTTTAATCCATTTGAGGCTTAACAGCAAAACAAATGTCAATATTTATTACCTTGATTCTGCAGTTTACAGAAACTGGTTGTGAACATATGTATGGGCAAGTGGCAGGGCTCGAAGGGAAAGAGCACTATATGGTTATTGGGGGACAGATTTTCCTGGAATAGTTTTTAGATGCTATGTTACATTTAAAGACACCCTGAGGTACCTCTACAGTGAAGTCCCCCAAAAGTGACCCTATTTTGAAACTTACACCCCCCTCCCCAATGCATTTTTTAAGGGATGCAGCAAGCATTTTGTCCCAATAAGTGTTTCATAGAATTTAGAAACACTTGAATGTGAAAATGAAACATTACAAAATCTACACGAAAATTTTGCTTTAGGCCCAAATGTTTAATTTTTGCAAGGGGAAACAGGAGAAAATGCACTGCACAATTTGTGACCCATTTTGTCCTGAAAATGCCAACACTCCATATCTGGTAACAAACTGCTGTATTGGCACACAGCAAAGCTCAGAAGGGAAGGAGCGCCATATGGCTTTTGGTGGGCCGATTTCACTGGAATCATTTTCAGATGACATGTTGCATTTCAAGACACCCTGAGGTGCTTCTACAGTGGAAGCCCCAAAAAAGGGACCCTATCTTGGAAGCTACAATCCCAAAGTAATTTTTTAAGGGGGGCAGTGAGCATCTTGGCCCAACAGGTGTTTCACAGAACTGGCCATAAATATGAAAAATTACATATATTACAAGAAAATTATGTTTTAGCCCAAACTTTCTCATTTCATTCATTGCGCCTTTGCGGCTCAATGTGGTGATTTACATAGCTTTTGATGGCAACTCTAGGGGCTCTGGGGTGAAATAATAATTGAACTCCCGAGAAGTGACCCCATATCGGAATCTACATCCCTTAAGTTATTTATTGAGGAGTGGAGTGAACATTTTGACCCCACCGGTGTTTTTGTAGAAATTAATGAGCAAGGGACTGCTCAAAATTAAAATTATACGTTTTCTACAGATATGGTATTTCAGTGTCCAATATGTTGTGCCCAGCTCGTGCCATCTGAGACTCACCATGGCCCTTTAATTGATAGGCAGGTTCTACTGAGTACTGAAATGCCATACGTATGTTTCTGTGTAAAAGTATCCAAAGGGTCGGCACTGCTCCTTGGCGGTGCACGTATCAGCGGGCAGGAATCCCAATAGACAATATGTGAAGGAAAGACTGGCATTCACACTGTAGATATATTGAATGCAAATTCATTCTGTCACATTATAATTATTATTTATTATTAAAGCGCCATTTATTCCATAGTGCTGTACATATGATAAGGGGTGCACATACATAATACAGACAATTGCACTAATTATAAACAAGATGAGTTACAAACTGGTACAGAAGGAGAGAGGGCCCTGCCTGTGAGGGCTTACAATATACATGGTATAAGAGAAGGACACAGTAGGTGCGGGTTAAGTTGGTCATGGCGGTATAGAGGCAGCAGGGTCACTGGTTGTAGGCTTGTCTGAAGAGGTGGGTTTTCAGGTTTCTTTTGAAGGATTCCACTGTAGGTGAGAGTCTGATTTGTTGGGGTAGCAAGTTCCAGAGTATGGGGGATGCACGGGAGAAATCTTGGAGTCGATTGTGGGAAGAGGCAATAAGAGGAGAGGAGAGAAGGAGGTCTTGTGAGGATCGGAGAGTGCGTGTATCGGTAAAGTAGCTCAGAGATGTAGGGAGGGGACAGGTTATGGACGGCCTTGTATGTATTTGTTAGTTCTTTAAAGTGAATTCGTTGGGCAATGGGGAGCCAGTGAAGGGATTGGCAGAGGGGAGAGGCAGAGGAGTAATAGGGTTAGAGGTGGATTAGTCAGGCAGCAGAGTTGAGGATAGAAGGAGGTGTGCAAGAGTGCTAGATGGAAGGCCACAGATGAGAATGTTGCAGTAGTCTAGGCGGGAGATAATTAGGGCATGTACAAGCATTTTCGCTGATTCAAAGTTAAGGAAAGCACGGATGCGGGAGATGTTTTTGAGTTGGAGGCGGCAGGTGGTGGAAAGGGCTTGGATGTGGGGTCGGAAGGAAAGGGCAGAATCCAAGGTCACTCCAAGGAAGCGGGCATTGTTGACCGGGGAGAGTGTGCAGCCATTGATCATGATAGATAGGTCTGTTGGGGGGGTTGAACAAGATGGGGGAAAGATTATGAATTCTGTCCTATCCATGTTAAGTCTCATAGGCTATCGTAGCTGGAAGGCTCATGCTGCCTTACCAGTCATTGGCCCCCTGTCACTGCAGCGTGGGGAGACGATAGGATGAGAGATGGGGCCTCCTAACTCTGCAATCCCCGTACATGATCTGTTTAGTATTGACTATGGCATATAAAGGGTAAATATACTGTACAGCAGCGGCAGCATGAAGCGCACGGAGTCATAGCAACCAATGACGCCGTGCGCTCCTGCACTCAGCAGGAATCCAGGCCGGTATCTTACGGTCCGTATGCCACAGACGTGTGCATGAGGCTTAAGGCAGCAGAGATGGTGGGAGGTGGGAGATTCTGCAGGTGGCAGAGAGGGGCGACTGCTCATTAAACAGTGCAATATCTTATATCAGAACTGTAAGAAAAATATATACGCATTTCACTTCTGCAGTTATTTCTGGTAAAAGCGTATAGGGGCGTATTTCAGTAAAAAAGAAGAAAAAAAGTATATGCACTGCACTGTTGCCATTATTTCTGTTGAAAGCGCATCGGGGCGTATTTTAGTACTACAAGAAAAACAAATACTCACTTAACGCTATACGTTTTTTCTGGTGAAAGGGTATAGTGGCCTATTTTAGTCCATCAAGAAAAATATATTCTTAGTTCACTTCTGCAGTTATTTCTGTTGAAAGCGTATAAGGGCGTATAATTTAGTACTACAATAAAAATATATATACACACTGCACTGTTGCAGTAATTTCTGGTGAAAGCGTATAGTGGCCTATTTCAGTCCAGCAAGAAAAATATATTCTCAGTTTACTTCTGCAGTTATTTTTGTTGAAAGTGTACAGGGGAGTATTACTGTAAAAAAAGAAAAATATCTACACGCTGCACTGTTGCAGTTATTTCTGGTGAAAGCGTATAGGGGCATATTTCAGTACTGCAAGAAAAATATATACGCACTTCACTCTTTAAGTTTTTTCTGGTCAAAGCGTATAGTGGCCTATTTCAGTCCAACAAGAAAAATATATTCTCAGTTCACTTCTGCAGTTAATTGTGGTGAAAGCGTTTAGAGGCCTGTTTTAGTACAAAAAGAAGAATATATTAGTTGCTTTTAGATTTTTTTAAATTTCCGTTTAATTTCTTTAGTTCAGCTACAAGTACAGTGGGATGCAAAAGTTTGGGCAACCTTGTTAATCATCATGATTTTCCTGTATAAATCGTTGGTTGTTACGATAAAAAATGTCAGTTAAATATATCATATAGGAGACACACACAGTGATATTTGAGAAGTGAAATGAAGTTTATTGGATTTACAGAAAGTGTGCTATAATTGTTTAAACAAAATTAGGCAGGTGCATAAATTTGGGCACCACAAAAAAGAAATGAAATCAATATTTAGTAGATCCTCCTTTTGCAGAAATTACAGCCTCTAAACGCTTCCTGTAGGTTCCAATGAGAGTCTGGATTCTGGTTGAAGGTATTTTGGACCATTCCTCTTTACAAAACATCTTTAGTTCATTCAGGTTTGATGGCTTCTGAGCATGGACAGCTCTCTTTAAGTCACACCACAGATTTTCAATTATAGTCAGGTCTGGGGACTGAGATGGCCATTGCAGAACGTTGTACTTGTTCCTCTGCATAAATGCCTTAGTGGATTTTGAGCAGTGTTTAGGGTCGTTGTCTTGTTGAAAGATCCAGCCCCAGCGCTGCTTCGCTTTGTCACTGATTCCTGGACATTGGTCTCCAGAATCCGCTGATCCTGAGTGGAATCCATGCGTCCCTCAACTTTGACAAGATTCCCAGTCCCTGCACTGGCCACACAGCCCCACAGAATGATGGAACCACTACCATATTTTACTGTAGGTAGCAGGTGTTTTTCTTGGACTGCTGTGTTCTTTTTCCTCCATGCATAACGCCCCTTGTTATGGTCAAATAACTCAATTTTAGTTTCATAAGTCCACAGCACCTTATTCCAAAATGAAGCTGGCTTGTCCAAATGTGCTTTAGCCCACCTCAAGCGGCACTTTTCTGTGGGCGGAGAAAAGGCTTCCTATGCATCACTCTCGCATACAGCATCTCCTTGTGTAAAGTGCGCCGAATGGTTGAACGATGCACAGTGACTCCATCTGCAGCAAGATGATGTTGTAGGTCTTTGGTGCTGGTCTGTGGGTTGACTCTGACTGTTCTCACCATTCGTCGCTTCTGTCTATCCAAGATTTTTCTTGGTCTTCCACCTCGAGCCTTAATTTGAACTGAGCCTGTGGTCTTCCATTTCCTCAAAATGTTCCTAACTGTGGAAACAGACAGCTGAAATCTCTGAGCTTTCTGTACAGTTGTGTTCAAAATTATTCAACCCCCACTGAAATTGAGTGTTTTGGCCAGTTTGACATTGATTTTGATCATTTCAGTCATCTTGTTTACAATTAAATCAAAGAGGCACTTGTAAGTCAGACAAATATCACATAACATTTATAATGAAATAACCACAAATGTCTTTTCTGTGCTCACATCATTATCAGTTTTATTCAACCCTCAAGTGACATTCAATCTTAGTACTTAGTACAACATCCTTTTCCAGTTATAACAGCTTTTAAACGTCAAGCATAGCTTGACACATGTGTCTTGCAGCGATCTACGGGTATCTTCGCCCATTCTTCATGGGCAAAAGCCTCCAGTTCAGTCACATTCTTAGGCTTGCGCACTGCAACTGCTTTCTTTAAGTCCCACCAGAGGTTCTTAATCGATGGCCACTTCAAAATGTTCCAGCCTTTAATCTGCAACCATGCTCTAGTGGACTTGGAGGTATGCTTGGGATCATTGTCCTGTTGAAAGGTCCAACGTCTCCCAAGCCTCAGGTTTGTGACAGACTGCATCTCATCCAATATCACCTGGTACTGAAGAGAATTCATGGTACCTTGCACACGCTGAAGCTTCCCTGTACCTGTAGAAGCAAAACAGCCCCAAAGCATGATTGACCCCCCGCCATGCTTCACAGTAGGCAAGATGTTATTTTATTCATAGGCCTTGTTCTTCCTCCTCCAAACATAGTGTTGATCCATGGGCCCAAACAGTTCAAATTTTGTTTCATCAGTCCACAGAACACTATGCCAAAACTTTTGTGGTTTGTCCACGTGACTTTTGACATACTGCAGTCGACTCTTCTTATTCTTTGGAGACAGCAAGGGGGTGCGCCTGGGAGTTCTGGCATGGAGGCCTTCATTACGCAGTGTGCGCCTTATTGTCTGAGCTGAAACTTTAGTACCCACATCTGACAAATCTTTTTTCAGTTCCTCAGCAGTCACACGGGGACTTTTCTCCACTTTGTGCTTCAGGTAGCGCACAGCAGTCGAAGTCAGCATCTTCTTTCTGCCACGACCAGGTAGCGTTTCAACTGTGCCCTTTGCCTTGAATTTGCGAATTATGCTTCCTATGGTGTCTCTTGGTATGTTTAACATCTTTGCAATCTTCTTATAGCCATTGCCCTTCCTGTGAAGAGAAAATCACCTCTTCTCTTGTCTTCCTGGACCATTCTCTTGACTTCACCATGTTTGTAAACACACCAGTAAATGTCTAGAAGGAGCTGAGTATCACAGTCCTTTTAAAACACTTGAATGAACCTCTGTTCTTAAGAGTGGTAGTCTTTAAGGGGTTGAATAATTGTGTCAATGAAGAAATTACAAAAAAAACATTTAATACTGTATTACAAAAACAATTGATGTCATTATGTCATTTTAGTTGCATTTGGTTCTTTAAAAAGTCCTTGTAAGATTTTATTCTGAACACAATTACAAATGTACACTAAATTCCCTAAAACCCTTTACAGCATTGGGGGTTGAATAATTTTGAACACAACTGTATCCTTCCCCTAAACCATGATGGTGAACAATCTTTGTCTTCAGGTCATTTGAGAGTTGTTTTGAGACCCCCATGTTGCTACTCTTCAGAGAAAATTAAAAGAGGAGGGAAACTTACAATTGACCCCCTTAAATACTCTTTCTCATAATTGGATTCACCTATGTATGTAGGTCAGGGGTCACTGAGCTTACCAAGCCAATTTGAGTTCCAATAATTAGTTCTAAAGGTTTTGGAATCAATAAAATGACAACAGTGCCCAAATGTATGCACCTGCCTAATTTTGTTTAAACAATTAAAGCACAGTTTCTGTAAATCCAATAAACTTCATTTCACTTCTCAAATATTACTGTGTGTGTCTCCTATATGATATATTTCACTGACATTTTTTATCGTAACAACCAACGATTTATACAGGAAAATCATGACGATTAACAAGGTTGCCCAAACTTTCTCATCCCACTGTATGTCAGGCAGAGAAGTGCAGAAGAGTAAGGGGACGTGGCAGCAGGAGTTGCACCAAGGGACCTGAGCGCCAGGTGACATCTAGCGGTCGTATTATGACCAGCAACCCAGCGGTTCTTGATTGGTTAACTCAGTCATCCACGTCATCCCAAGTGACATCAGACACCCCCAGCCAACAGTCGGTGGGTTTGTCAGACACAACCCTTAGTTGGCATGGCCCGGGAGTAGGTCCTGTGCCCTGACCTGTCCTCTGTCCTTTTCTGTTCTCTCACCGCGAGAAGTACTATATGCTGTGGGCTCAGCTCAACTTTTCAGCGAGGAAAAGCTACTAGAGGACAGTCAGCAACTACTGCCCAGCCAAGATCTGAAGGAGACATCCACCACTTCTTCCGCTAGGCGGGTGTCACGGCCACGGTTTGGCCGTGACTCCTTGGGTGCCGCATACTGTTGCCCGCCTCTGACGGCGCGGTGAGTGGCGTTCCCCGCCATCCCTTCACCGTTGCCTCGTTTGGCGTCCCCCTGATTTTATGGCACCGGTGTGTTTGTTTGGTGTGCGGGTGCACACCTTTGAAAGAGGGTGCAGCATGCAGTGCCATCATCTTGTGGCCTGCATGCGCGTTCTCCGGAGTGAGAGCGCTCCGGGGGATCACCGTTAACGGCACGGTTGGTGGCTTATTCCCCGCCACCTTACCTTCCGTGTCCGTGTTGGTGATCCCTCGTCCCTCTCCATGTTCCCATCTCTGGTCGTTTGCTGGCAGCACTCCGTTAGTGGTCCGGCTGCGTGCTGGTTAGGAGTGTCTGCTGGCAGCGACTGGAGTGGGGACGTGAGTGGAGAGTCCCCTCGTCCATCTCTCAGTGGTTCTCTCCCCTGTGTCGCTGGTGCGGGCTGCAGGCCTCGTCGGACTGGCTGTGTTGTGTGCTGGGAGCGGATGCAGCTGACAGCGACTTTTTGGGAACCGTGTCTGAGAGTGGACGTCCCCTTCTCCCATCCCCTTGTGTTGAGTCCCTCACTTGTTTTTTTTTCTTGGTGGGGGGGCTTTGAGGGGTGGGAGTGTCACGGCTACAGTTTGGCCGTGACTCCTTGGGTGCCACATACTGTTGCCCGCGGTTTGGGTTGTTGTTTCAGCCGCAGCTTGAGGCATGATGTTGCTTGTCTCAAGTGCGGTTGCCGCGGACAACAGGTATGTGTGCGGTCCCTTTGGAGTTTGTGTGCGTGTATGTATGCACCGTTGTTTGTCTGTGTGCACTCTGTGTATTGTGTGGTGTGCACTGACACCTTTCCTGCACTGTGGTTGCCCGTGGCAACGTTTGGTGTTGTGTACATGTGGTGGCAGTGTCCCGGCCTTTGGGCTGACTCCCAGGACACGGTTGCCACCCATGTCGTTGCCTGCGGCAACAACCACAGTGTGTTTGTTGTGTTGGACACTGTTCCTTCTTTAAGTTGGTGTTTCCCTTCTCTGGTGCTGGAAGGGTTAACTCTCTTCCCAGTGTGTGTGATGTCACTGGGTGTGTCTGACCGGTGGGTGTGGCCACTTAGGCCTATATAGCTTCTGTCTTTGGCATGGCTCAGTAGGTTGCTTCAGTCATGCTTTGCTGTAGCAGCCTCCTGTGATTTTCCATCTTCTTGTAAGGGCCACCCTTCCGGTCATAAGTTCTAATACCTTGATGTGTTGTTGATGTCCTGTGTCTTTGGTTTTTGTGCAGCTATGGATGTCCTGGTCCCTGTGTGTCTTCATGTGTGTGCTGTTTACCTTTGTCTGTGTGGACAGCGTTAGCACGGGTTCCAGTCAGCAAGGCTGAGACAGGTTTGTGTGGAACTGTTTGGTTCACCTGTCTTATCCATAGACCTGTTTATGTTCCCCTCTTCATGCTGCTTGGCCAGTGAGACTCCTGCTCCTCCGTGCCTAGGAGGAGTGGGTGGTCTTACTCTGACTCCTAGCTAGGGACCGGACGGAGGGTAAGTCAGGGCCCCTAGGTTCCTGCGCATGGGTCCTCCTACCTTTAAGGTCGGCCCATGCAGATAGGAGTTAGGGTCAGGTTAGGGACGCTGTAGGAGGTGACCTGCTCCCTATCCTGTTGTCCTGGCCGAGTAGCGGCTGGACATCTTCCATCACCGCACGGCTGAGGATTTCCCCCATCCTCAGTCGTGACAGCGGGCAAGTAGTGATGAGGAGAGTGGCGTGGGAGCTTGTGTTGCGAGCAGTCAGTCTCCTGACAGAGAGACCCATGAGGAGGACATCAGTGACGTGAAGACACTACTCGATGATGATCGCACTTGAGAGCCGGGTGAAGAAGGGGCTTCATCAGGAGAAAATGGTGGCAGCTTGCCCGTAAGGCAGCGGCTGAGCCAGCAAGTCGCTAGAGTGGCTGGGAGTCAGCAGTGTGGCAGCAGTGGGAGGTTGGGAGCCAAATGGGCATGGGTAGACTACCCGCTTTGCAGCAGCCTACCTGCCCGGAAAGGAGAGGTGCACTGGTTCACGGACACAGCGGCGGTAGAAGTCAGCCAGTAAGTAGTGTTGTGGTACAATTCAGGTACTCGGGGGTGTGTCAGTATTTTGTGAAGCCTCCGGAGGAGATCAACATGGCCATATGTAGAATATGTGGGCAGAATGAGAAGCATGGCCAGGGTGCCAATGTTGTCCTGCGTCAACATATGCAGCGTCACCATAAAGTGGCCTAGGAGAACCATGGCTCCAATGTAGTGGTCCAGCCTGCCGCAGCTACTGGGTGGCACCCAGTGGCACACACCCTGTTTCAGCAAGTGAAGGCTCCACCACCTCAGCCAAGGGAGCTGTTGTCATTCCTATCTGCTGGTCCAGATGCCCCTGCTCCTGCTTCTCGCCAGTCATTCCGTCAGCAATTGATCACCGAAGCGATTGCCAAGAGACAACAGTATGCGTGCACGCATCCAGTGGTGCAGAAGTTGAATGTGCACCTGTCCAAGTTGCTGCTGCTGCAGTCCCTCCCTTTCCAAGTGGTGGACTCTGGACCTTTCAGAGAAGTGATGGCTTGTGTCGAGCTGAGGTGGAGAGTCCCAAGCCATCATTTCTTTGTGAAAAAGGGAGTACCAGCCCTGCACAAACATGTAGAACAGAAGGTGGGCCAGTCCTTGAGACTGTCGGTGTCTGCCAAAGTGCACGACGTGTGGAGCTGTAACTATGGTCAGGGATAATACATGTCCTTTACTGCCCACTGGGTGAATGTGGTTCCTGCACAGCCACACCAGCAACTTGGCTAGGTGACACCACTTCCGCCTCCACGTTCTCACACCGTTGGTTGTCCGCATCTGGCCCATGCTCACTTGCTTGCGTAGTGACAGCCGAATTATCACCATTTGGAAGAGGGATGACTTCTGGCTCTCCATCTTGTTGGACCCTCGCTACCGGTCCAGAATGGAGGCCTTTTTTACACCTACCGAGAGGGAGGACAAACTGAACCACTACAGAGACATTCTATGTAGTCAGTTGGCCGCTGCCTATCTGCGCCATCGTCCATCCTCTCTCAGGTCTGACCGGGGAGGCCCTCTGCGCTCACGTTCTACTTCCATGGCTGCTGGGGAGGGGTGTGTTGGCAGGAGCAGTACCAGCTCCATCAACAGCAGCCTGAGTCTACAGTCGCTGATGAGTAGCTTTCTTCACCCACATAGTGAATAAACTACTCACCAGCAGCAGCAGCTAGACATGGAGCAGGATACAAACCAGCAGGTTGTGGCATACTTGGACAGCGCCCTGCCACTCCACATTGAAGATCCACTGGACTACTGGGTAGCCAAACTAGATTTGTAGCCAGAACTAGCAGAGTTTGCGCTGGAAAACTGTCCTGCCCGGCCAGTAATGCGGCATCAGAGCGGATGTTTAGTGTGTTGGGGGCCATAGTTACCCCAAAGAGAACTCGACTGTCCACCCAAAATGTGGAGAGACTGACCTTTGTCAAGATGAATCAGGCGTGGATCAGCCAGGATTTCCAACCACTAATTCCTGATGCATCAGACTAGATCATCCATGGTGCCACACCAACACTTTGATAAAAGAGACTGATTTCTTCTGACTACCTGCCTCAGCTACTACTCTGATGCTGCAACCGGCCTGATGCCAAGTGCTACCCACCTTCGTCACCGGTTACTGGTATTGCCACCTACCACCCCACTCTGTTACCGGGTCACTTTGTGGTCTCCTGATGCAGCTGCTGCTGCCATCTCCACACTATGTCACCTTGCTACTCTGTGGTCTCCTGATGCTGCTGCTGCTACTGCCATCTCAACACTATGTCACCTTGCTACTGTGTGGTATCCTCCTGCTGCTGCCATATCCACATTATGTCACCTTGCCACTCTGTGGTCTGATGCTGCTGCTGCCATCTCCACACTATGTCACCTTGCCACTCGGTGGTCTCCTGATGCTGCTGCTAATGCCATCTCCACACTATGTCACCTTGTCACTCTGTGTTATCCTGCTGCTGCCATCTCCACACTGTCACCTTGCCACTGTGTGGTATCCTGCTGCTGCTGCCATATCCACATTATTTCACGTTGCCACTCTGTGGTCTGATTATGCTGCTGTTGCTGCTGCCATCTGCACACTATGTCACCTTGCCACTCTGTGGTCTCCTGATGCTGCTCTGCCATCTCCAAACTATGTTAATTTGCCACTGTGTGGTCTCCTGGTGCTGCTGCCATCTCCACACTATGTCACCTTGCCACTCTGTAGTCTACTGATGCTGCTGCCATCTCCACACTATGTCACCTTTCCACTCTGTGGTCTCCTGATGCTGCTGCTGCCATTTCCACACTATGTAACCTTGCCACTCTGTGGTCTCCTGATGCTGCTGCTATCTCTACACTATTTCACATTACCACTCTGTGGTCTCCTGATGCTTCTGCTGCCATCTCCACATTATGTCACCTTGCCATTCTGTGGTCTCCTGGTGTTGCTGCTGCTGCCATCTCGACACTATGTCACCTTGACATTCTGTGGTATCCTGCTGCTGCTGCCGCCATCTCCACACTATGTCACCTTGCCACCCTGTGGTATCCTCCTGATGCTGCTGCTATTGCCACCACCTCCACACTGTCATTGGACCACTCTGTGGTTTTCTCATGCTGCTTCGACCTCTTTAATATATCATCAGTCCACTCTGTGGACTTCTCATGCTGTTCTTACCCTCCCCGCTTTATGACTGGGCCACTGTTTTGCCTTTCGGCCTGGATGACATCATCATTTATTTGACCTTTCTTCTGATCTGTCAGAAGGAAGGTAAAATGAGATGCACAATGGATCCTGTCTGTGTAGCAGCTGTAAGGCCTGTATAGTCCCATCAGAATTGGCTTATGATTTGGTAGCCAAAAGCAGGAGAGGGTACAAAACACAGAAGACATGCAAATATTCCATTCACGTGTCATCTCTATTTTAGATCCACTCCTGATTTTTTAGGCACTAGCAATACTGATGGATTATTGAGCAAATGCTGACTGAGTGAAGGTGTATGCTCCACAGACAGGATCCGTTTTTTGTGGGTTATTGTTCTGACGGACCAGAGGAAGGGCAAAATAATCAGTGACGTCAACACAAACTTACTGCTGACACCGTCTCCTCTCTGTCAGGGGGGCTCTACTTGTATTAGCCTTTAATAGAACAGATTCTGTAGAAATCTATGTGGAATCAGCTGACGAGGGTGTAAAAGGAGTGTGCTTCTTCTTGGCACTAACATCAACATGTAAGGCAGAGTTGATACTTTAGTTATTTGGTCAGTTTTGGCACCGTGACTTCCAAAATAAGTGAAGTATGCAGTGATTCTAAGTGCGACACCTGTCATCTGCATGTCATACTGACTTATTGTATTATTTCACTACCAAAGCAGACTCCCTATGCGTGTTACTGTAAGGCACAGTGTTTTACTCCACCTCGCTCATCTCAAACTGTCATATATTTTTGTGTTCTCCTTGGCTTCCTTCCCAATTCCCTGCTCTGTATTTGTTTGTGTACCACTGTTCCTAACACTACCTCTACTACCGCCACCGTAGCTACAAATACCACTACTACCGCTACCAATAACAGAGCTATGCATGGTTCCACACCTCCTCCTGAACCTCCTGCTCATAGAAGTCCAAACACTTATTGTTCTCACATACTGTAAGTCATGAACAGGGAGACACTCTTGAGTATCTTCCATATTGCACGTTGGCGTTTTCTTTCCTCTTCTTAGGAAAAAAGAAGGTGGCGTTTTCTTTCCTCTTCTTAGGAAAAAAGAAGGTGCCTCTCTGAAGACAGAGAGGATGGAACTGAAGTACACAAGCAGAGGAGAAGGAGGAATGGTGTCAGACTAAGAGGTGACATTGACATTATCTTGATGCTAATGTTGATAGAGACCTATAAATGAAAAGTCACAGGTTTGTTACACATATTTTTAAATGGTATTAGCAAAAATTCAAGACAGAGGCACAATTAATGTCTTCTAAAAAGACACTGCACACTGGTATTAACAATAATGTATTTTAATGCCGTTTTTGCAGTAAAATGTGTTTGCTATAAGACTGAGCAGTATTTTGCTGTAATATGCAATGCATTTAATAGCAAGGTGATAATGGTGTTATTGTATTATTGCTTTTCTTGTAGCACTAAATGGTATCTTGCCGTAATATTCAACACATTAAATGTCACTGGTATAACAATGCTGATATTTTAGCATTTCTTTTGCTATAACACTGAATTGCATCTTGCAGTAATATACAACACATCTAATAACATGGGTATAATGCACTGAAATGGCTAACTACAAATGGCAAATAGAAAATGCTCCTTAGAGTTTGCGACAGAATGTATGCTATTGTGGTGGTGCCAATAAGTCTATAATCTGTAGAAACTTATTGTACAGATTTGGGTGCTGCCAATTATATTGTCACGAGTTGGAGGTCCCCGGAGAGACCACCGCGTCGTCAAGCAATAAACGGATGGAAATCAGGTACAGACACATAAGAGAGTTTATTGCACAAACAAAACAGGGAAGGCAGCACAGACAAAACTTGAGCTCTATGTACCGTCAGCACAGTGGGAGAAAACCCCCACTGCGCCACTGTCTAGTAATACTCCAGAGGGGCGTAACTAAGCAACTCCTGGTTTTCACTAGAGCCCTAGATGGTAGGGTTAGACTTAGCCGCAGAAAGTTGCCAGGGTCCACTCTGGAGCGTGACCTAGACAGTGACAGCAGGAGCGAATGGACAACAGGTACCAGAAGGTACCGACGGCACATAGGCAAACATAACAGACAGGTAAATACAAAACAGGGCAAATAATAACACAAGCAGGAGTTCATGCAAGGGAGCAGGAGTGGCAATGAGCAGAGAAGGACTTGCTCCACCAGTAGAAATCTGCATGGCCTTGTCATGCCACTCTGCTGCAAAGGCTTGCAGAACACAGACATCAGAATAAACACAAAGTAACTAAAACATAACTGGCAGAACAGAAAGACAGGAAAAAGGACGCAAATGAACAAGTAGGGAAACTCACAGAGCACAGACAGACAGACACAGATCCCATGGGTCAGCAGCATGGGAGAGAATACAAACCAGGAACAGGACAGACAACACACACCAGGAGAGCTGACCCAGAACTGAGGAAACCTCAGCCTTATATACAGGTTCCATGGGTGCAGCAGAGAGACCACACCCATGGAGCAGACAGAGGATTAACTCCTAATAGGAATACAGGGGAGTTAACCCATACAGAACCACAAATAACACACAGGAACAGAACTTCAGCGAGAGCATAGACAGAAGGTCACAGCCAGCAGTAATGACTGTGACACTCCCACCCCTCAAAGCCCCCCCTCTCCCCCCCAAACAGAAAACAGGAGGAAGTGGGGCAACAAACCAAACAGAACGATGTAAGGGGACAGAAATCAAAGGGGTGACGAAGTACAAGGGCAGGAACACAAACGACGACCGCAACCAGCCCAACCCCTGAAAACCAGCCTACACGGAGGGTCCGCAGCCAGTACGCCAGGGGAAGATAGCCAGCCAACACGGCATACACGTCAAGTGAACCGCACCAAGCAGTTACCTCCCCCTCCACTCTCCCTCCGGAGAATGACATGTCTGCCAAGAACTGATTGGCCAGACCTGCAGACACCCCCTTCCGGAGGAACGGGACCAGGAACAGGAACCAGACAGGAAACGAAAATCAGAATCAAAGGGTTACAGAGGTACACAAGCAGAACACATAAGACAACCGCAGCCAGCACGCAGCCCCTAGCAACCAGCCTACACGGTAAACGCAGCCAGCACGCCAAGAGGAATGCAGCCAGCCTACACGGCCACAAAAGTCATGGTGAACTGCAGTGTGCTAACACCTCCCCCTCCACTCTCCCTCTGGAGAATGACATGTCTGCCAAGAACTAATTGGTCAGACATGCTGACACCCCCTTCCGGAGGCCAGGACCAGAAGCAGATACCTGCGCCGATAACGGAAAACACGGCCGTAGGCAGAACTGCAAGCAAAAAGGTTAAACCGGACGTCGCCCCTGGCAACCAGCATACACGGAGAACACCGCAGCCAGTACACCAAGGCAACCAGATCCGATACCTAAAGGCAGCATACAGAGGGAAATACAGAAAGCACACACACCACAGATAAGCAGAAAACAGAACAAAAAAAACTCTGTGAAAGTTCACTTGTTCATTCTGTCACGAGTTGGAGGTCCCCGGAGAGACCACCGCGTCGTCAAGCAATAAACGGATGGAAATCAGGTACAGACACATAAGAGAGTTTATTGCACAAACAAAACAGGGAAGGCAGCACAGACAAAACTTGAGCTCTATGTACCGTCAGCACAGTGGGAGAAAACCCCCACTGCGCCACTGTCTAGTAATACTCCAGAGGGGCGTAACTAAGCAACTCCTGGTTTTCACTAGAGCCCTAGATGGTAGGGTTAGACTTAGCCGCAGAAAGTTGCCAGGGTCCACTCTGGAGCGTGACCTAGACAGTGACAGCAGGAGCGAATGGACAACAGGTACCAGAAGGTACCGACGGCACATAGGCAAACATAACAGACAGGTAAATACAAAACAGGGCAAATAATAACACAAGCAGGAGTTCATGCAAGGGAGCAGGAGTGGCAATGAGCAGAGAAGGACTTGATCCACCAGTAGAAATCTGCATGGCCTTGTCATGCCACTCTGCTGCAAAGGCTTGCAGAACACAGACATCAGAATAAACACAAAGTAACTAAAACATAACAGACAGAACAGATACCAGAAAGACAGGAAGGAAGACATCAAAATGGACGGGAAAGAGGACGCAAATGAACAAGTAGTGATACTCACAGAGCACAGACAGATAGACACAGATCCCATGGGTCAGCAGCATGGGAGAGAATACAAACCAGGAACAGGACAGACAACACACACCAGGAGAGCTGACACAGAACTGAGGAAACCTCAGCCTTATATACAGGTTCCATGGGTGCAGCAGAGAGACCACACCCATGGAGCAGACAGAGGATTAACTCCTAATAGGAATACAGGGGAGTTAACCCATACAGAACCACAAATAACACACAGGAACAGAACTTCAGCGAGAGCATAGACAGAAGGTCACAGCCAGCAGTAATGACTGTGACATATATATCATCTATTTTGGCAGACTTAGCCACAACACATCCTATGACATCCACAAATGAGAGCAGAATGATGTCTTGCTCGTTCTCAGTAGAAGGACCTGGCTGAATACTATACCCTGATTGGCTAATCATAATATATGTCAGCCTCTGTGCCAGTCAGGTCAAGCCCTCCCCCCAAACACTTCCTCCCAGTGTCATTTGATCCCTGATATTCTCCACACCAATTTTCACAGTAAAATGGCACAGGGATGCATTTTTAAGTGAATTGTTTGAAGCAAATTGCTAAAACTTTGGACTTGTTTGGCAAACACATTTTGATGAAATTCGCAACAAATCTGATTATTTTAGAATGGATTCTCTCATCTCTATTACATAGGTCAAAAAGGACACATGTTCATCAAATTCAACCTTGCTATCAATTATATGACATTAATTGTTTAATTCATTGTAACACCCGATGCAATTTGCTACTAGATAAGCCCCTCGCGCTTTTTAGTAAAGCTGACATAGTATCTGCCATTACTGCCTCTTTGGGTTTTGGATAAAAAAAAAGAGACAGACATGAGCACTCTGTGGTGTAATACCCATAAAACACAGAAATGGCTACAAGGAGTTCTGATGTCCAGGCACAAATCTTGACAGATATGCCAGAATCTGTAACACAGCAACTCCCTCCCACAGGAGATTTCGGAGATATGGTCACCAATACTATGGATAGCAGTAGAAAATCCAAAAAGTAGATGGGCGCGCTATTACTAATGGATTGAAAGGTTTATTTAATAGTAGTTAAAGCATACGTAATAGGGTAGAAATGTATAGCACATTGTTATTAATAAAATCTTTTGCTTCCACAATTAAATTATTAGTACTTTGTCTGATATCTAAAAAAAAAATCATATGTTCTGGTTGATGATTTCTTTTAAGCATCAGTTGCACATTTCTTTCAAAAAAGTTGTTGGCACAGTCAGTGCCTTTGTTTGCTACAGACCCTGCAGTTTTTTTTCCAGCAATTAATTAGACCTGTCTGTAATACTGACGCACAGTAACTCTACAGCTAACAGAACGGATTAGCTATGACTCTTGCTGCACTGCACAGTTACAGTGGGATGCGAAAGTTTGGGCAACCTTGTTAATCGTAATGATTTTCCTGTATAAATCGTTGGTTGTTACCATAAAAAATGTCAGTTATATATATCATATAGGAGACACACACAGTGATATCTGAGAAGTGAAATGAAGTTTATTGGATTTACAGAAAGTGTTCTATAATTGTTTAAACTAAATTAGGCAGGTGCATAAATTTGGGCACTGTTTTCATTTTATTGATTCCAAAACCTTTAGAACTAATTATTGGAACTCTAATTGGCTTGGTAAGCTCAGTGACCCCTGACCTACATACACAGGTGAATCCAATTATGAGAAAGAGTATTTAAGGGGGTCAATTGTAAGTTTCCCTCCTCTTTTAATTTCCTCTGAACAGTAGAAACATGGGGGTCTCAAAACAACTCTCAAATGACCTGAAGACAAAGATTGTTCACCATCATGGTTTAGGGGAAGGATACAGAAAGCTGTCTCAGAGATTTCAGCCGTCTGTTTCCACAGTTAGGAACATATTGAGGAAATGGAAGACCACAGGCTCCGTTCAAGTTAAGGCTCGAAGTGGCAGACCAAGAAAAATCTCGGATAGACAGAAGCGACGAATGGTGAGAACAGTCAGAGTCAACCCACAGACCAGCACCAAAGACCTACAACATCATCTTGCTGCAGATGGAGTCACTGTGCATCGTTCAACCATTCGGCGCACTTTACACAAGGAGATGCTGTATGCGAGAGTGATGCAGAGGAAGCCTTTTCTCCGCCAACAGCACAAAACGTGCCTCTTGAGGTGGGCTAAAGCACATTTGGACAAGCCAGCTTCATTTTGGAATAAGGTGCTGTGGACTGATGAAACTAAAATTGAGTTATTTGGCCATAACAAGGGGCGTTATGCATGGAGGAAAAAGAACACAGCATTTCGAGAAAAACACCTGCTACCTACAGTAAAATATGGTGGTGGTTCCATCATGCTGTGGGGCTGTGTGGCCAGTGCAGGGACTGGGAATCTTGTCAAAGTTGAGGGACGCATGGATTCCACTCACTATCAGCAGATTCTGGAGACCAATGTCCAGGAATCAGTGACAAAGCTGAAGCTGCGCCGGGGCTGGATCTTTCAACAAGACAACGACCCTGAACACTGCTCAAAATCCACTAAGGCATTTATGCAGAGGAACAAGTACAACGTTCTGGAATGGCCATCTCAGTCCCCAGACCTGAATATAATTGAAAATCTGTGGTGTGACTTAAAAAGAGCTGTCCATGCTCGGAAGCCATCAAACCTGAATGAACTAAAGATGTTTTGTAAAGAGGAAAGGTCCAAAATACCTTCAACCAGAATCCAGACTCTCATTGGAACCTACAGGAAGCGTTTAGAGGCTGTAATTTCTGCAAAAGGAGGATCTACTAAATATTGATTTCATTTCTTTTTTGTGGTGCCCAAATTTATGCACCTGCCTAATTTTGTTTAAACAATTATAGCACACTTTCTGTAAATCCAATAAACTTCATTTCACTTCTCAAATATCACTGTGTGTGTCTCCTATATGATATATTTAACTGAAATTTTTTATCATAACAACCAACGATTTATACAGGAAAATCATGACGATTAACAAGGTTGCCCAAACTTTTGCATCCCACTGTATGTACACAGCAATAAATCGTAGCAGACTCTGTAGTCCAGTAGTCTTCTATGCTATCCCTACACTCTCCCATTATTGTCCTACACTCTTTGTTAATAAATAGTTTGCAGCAACACTGTCCCTAGTGCATGAGTGTCTTGTCACGTCTCTCCCTATGCTCAGCTCACTGGAAAATGCCGGCGACCGCTTGGGATCAGGGTTTTATAGGGCTCTTTTTAGCTGTGACATCACAGGGGGTGAAGATAAATTGGTCAGCACTCGCTTAGATGCACGCCGCACGGGACCAGGATCAATTCCCACGTGCAATGAAGTAAAGGATCCCAGCAGACGTGACTTGATGCTTGTAACAAATTTATTGTCAAAGTAACAATATGTCCTGTATTCTAGGACGTGTTTCGGCTATGGTAGCCTTTTTCAACAGATAAATGTCCATCATACAACAAAGGTTTATATACACCTATAATGCCAAGGATAGGGAACCGCCCAGTGACATCAGACCCCAAAAGGGGTGGTACATGGGAGGTAACCAAAAAGTAACAAAAAAATAACAAAAACTTGTATATATAGAAAGAAAACCATATAGCGGCAATGTATCACAAAACTTATATTATTATATATTAATATAGATACCATCTCAGATGGGAGATTCTTCAATGAGTAGACGATGTCTAAAAAAAATAATAATAATAATGATATATGTTAGATCACCAGATTAAACAGAAATGATGCATTGGTTGACAAGGGATCTTAAATATGTGTGATTTCATAATCCCTATTAGGACCTCTGGGGTACAGGGTATCTAGGGTATGGATCCAATAGGCCTCTCGGCGTAGTAATAGCTTCTTAATATCACCTCCCCTTCGGGGTCTCATGACCCGTTCTATTACCTGGAATTTCAATTGGGCAATAGTGTGTTTATATTTTTCAAAATGGGAGGGAATTGGGAGCAATAAGTTCTTAGTCCTAATAGTGGACTTATGCTTTCCAATGCGATCTCTGATAGTTTGCATGGTCTCGCCAATATATAATAACCCACAAGGACATTTAATTAGGTATACTACATTAGTAGACTCACAGGTGAAAAAAACGTCCACCGGATATGTTCGTCCAGTATGTGGGTGATAGATATTGGACCCTTTGATTACATTTGAGCACTGGAAGCAATGCAGACAAGGGAACGTACTCTTCCGCTGTGTGGCTAGTACGCTCTGTTTGAGTATGCCTTTCGGGCTCCCCAAATCAGCGCGCACTAGCTTGTCTCTATAGCTTGGTTTTTTTTTGTTACAAATGAGCCGGGGATTTTTAAATTCTTCAATCTGAGGGTATGCTTTTCCCAGCAGAGGCCAGTGCTTCCTCACAACGTTGTCTAATTTATGATTAAAAGGATGGTATTTATGAACCAAGGCCACTCGTGGGGTGTCTTTTTTATCAGATCTATAAGGATTCTCTAGATTACTCACGGTTTTTCTTAAGGCTAATGAGGGATACCCTCTTTCCTCAAACCTCCTAGTCATTTCATCAATCCTAAGTCCCTGTATAGAGGGGTCTGAGACAATACGTCTCACTCTCTGATACTGGGACCTAGGAATTGCCCTTTTCAAAGACGGTGGGTGAGCACTGGAAAAGTGGAGGATACTGTTCCTGTCTGTCTCTTTTCTAAATATATCTGTAGAGAGGTTACCATTAGGATCCTTAATTACCCTTGTGTCTAAAAAACTCACTATTTGACTATCACAAGTTAATGTGAATTGTAAAACAGCACATGCATGGTTCAGATGTGAGAGGAAGAGTTCAAGGGTCTCACGCGGCCCCGCCCATATGCAAAAAATGTCGTCGATAAATCTTTTCCACAATAAAATGTGGTTATGATACCACTCAGTATTGTATACAAATGTGTCTTCAAATTTTGACATATATGCATTAGCATAGGGCGGGGCAACGTTCGACCCCATCGCGGTCCCCCGCCTCTGCAGATAATAGGTATCTTCAAACAGAAAATAATTTTCATATAAGACGAGATGAAGGAGTTGTACAAAAAATTCACATTCAATGGGGGAATAATCACTTTTTTCTAGAAATGACTGGACTGCCTGTATACCCCCACTGTGTTCAATGGAGGTATACAGGCTGACCACATCAATAGTCACCAACAAACTCTCAGGTGGAATGGGTCCTAATTGCGCTATAGTGCTGAGAAAATGTTGTGTGTCTGTTAAAAAGGATGGAGTATCGTTTATTAAAGGTGTAAGTACCTTCTCAAGCACTATAGCCAATGGTGATAAAATGGATCCCACTGAGGCCACAATTGGGCGTCCTGGGGGGTCGATTAGAGTTTTGTGGACCTTTGGGAGCACATAGAAAACCGGTGTTATTGGTGTGTGGTTGACCAAAAAAGTATACATATTTTTATCAAAAATGCCAAGTGTAGCAAAATGGTCCACTGTGAAAAACCGGATCCCCATTCAGAGGTTCATATGTGTTGGGGTCCGCAAGCTGCCGCTTAATCTCTGCTACATATTTTGTTTTGTCCATGAGGACAATAGCGCCCCCTTTGTCCGCTGGTTTCAAAATCAAATTCTTATCATCCACCAAAGAGTTAATAGCTGCCCTTTCTTCTGATGTCACATTCTGCGTGAATCGTAAATTACCCCTCACAGGGGGTGTCTACCTGTGGATCGGTTGGCTACACTGCATTATGTGTTATCTTGTGTTTCCAGATTTGTTTCCTCTACACTGATTCATTACCACAAAGTATGAGTAAATTGTGATTAGTTTAGAAACAAAGTTTTCCAAAACCAAGTTTTGTTCTGTTTAGGTCTACACTTATTTCTTGTCACCTCTCTTCTTTCCCCAGTTTTCCTTGCCCCACTTAATCCCTCATTGACCCCCCCCCCCGTGTCACATTCTCTATCTGCTCTACCTACCCTTATTTTTGTATTAACAGACTCCCTCCAACAGTTTCTCCAGTGGTTTAACCTTTTTTTTTTTTACCTCCAGTAGGCCATTCTGCCTTAAAGAGGTTAACCAAGACTAAATTAGACCTCTCAGAGTGGCCGACCAGTGGTGGTGATACTTTACTGGTCCACGCCACTGGGTTCAGTCTCAGATGGCTATAGCAGTGACAAGATTACCTTGTTTCTCACAGGTGATGCAGATCACTGGTGTGGCCAGTGATTGGCTTCAGTAATCAGCTGCCCTGGATGTTGATTCCTATGCTCCATTAAAATAAGTACATTTATAATACTCACCTCTTCCATTTGAGGAGAAGTGGCCGCCGCAGCCATCTTGATCATACGTCACCACGCACAAGATTTTGCAAGGGAACTTCTGGAGCTTGACTAGGAGGTTCTGAATTTGAGCTTCTCTTTTAGTTCCTAAAATGTTTTTTAAGGTCCTTGCATATACCATTGACTTTGTCATTGGTGCCAATGTGTACCATGAAGGCAGGGTCTTCCACAGCCCCACCCAGCAATCTGTCCAAGAAGAAGCCTCGCTGTTTGGTATTCATGGTCTCAGCAGCAGATGACCATATCTGTTCTTCTAATAGCAATCCAGTGTAGCAGTGGCAGATGTGCCCAGGGCTCCTGATTCAAATGTTGTTTTCCTAATCTCGATCTGTGCCTCATTGCCGAGAAATCCGTAATTTTGTGAGGGGAGATTTAATCTTGCCTGGCCTTGTCTTCTCCTACATGCACTCAGGGAATCAGCACATGTGTGGTACAGCCCAGAGGCTTGCCAGAGCTGCATGGGGAAGATGACTTCTGCCTTGGCAAGCACCAGGGCTGTACTGTGCATGCACCTATTCCCAAAGCAAAAGAGCATCCACAAGGACACTGCACATGGTTTCAGCTGAGAAAATCCAAATGCTAATAAAACACTTCTGTCTTCTCTGAGGCTGTCTTACAGTCTCTCACAGCAAATCCATGAACATTCAGTTCATTCAACTCTCCTTAATTTTGCACCTAGCAAGTACATTTTGTGATTATGTGCCATCATTTTTTGATCAGTTGGGGATGGACCTATGGGACCATCACTAATCCTGAGGATGAAGGGACCACAGCACTAAAGCAACACTGCCGTCTTTTCAAGGTATTTTTGTGAATTGAACTTGCTTCTGTTCCATGCACAGTTAGGTGAACAGGATTTCTGCTGTGCAGAGGAAAATAGTGAAGGGACCAAAGTTCTGAAGGAACACTGCATGCACTTCATTTTCAGGATCGGTGGAGGTTGCAGATAACAGACCCTACTGTTCATAAAGGATGGCATATCCCTTTATTAAATTAACAAACAGACTGCTCTCTTTCACTGTATTCTTGGCCTTTATTAGGTCAATTTTAGCAGAATATTTGGAAGGAAAAAAAAAGGAAGGAAGGGAAAGAAGTATGGTGTGGGGACTCTCTCTGGTAAACAGGATTAGCGGACGCAGTATAGAGGCAACAACAAGTTTAGTGTTTTATTCACACTTTAGGCAAATTATAAAACAAGCAGTTATATTCAAACAAAGTCACCTTGCGGTGTTGGTGGTAATTCACACCATGCGGCAGTTCTTCCTCAAAGAGTCCTTGCTCATAGCAGCACCAACCTGTTTTCACGCTAAACAGGTAGCAAACCCTCATCCAGACACAAGGCTCTTAGATCCCAACACAGAGACATGGCTTCTGAACCCAGCTGCCTATTTAAGGACAGCCAGGTGCTGCCAAAACCCGGACCGGCATTTAAAATGCGGTCCGGTATTTGACCTTACCTGGCTGTAAATCAGCCCAGCAGCACATGCTGGGGAAAGCAAAGAAATGGCAAGTGAAGGGAAACAAATCGAGGAAGGGAAGGAAATGGAAGTAAAGGAATAGCAAGAGAAAGGGAAGAAATTAAGACAGGGAAGAAAAAGGAAGCAAAAAAAAATGGCAAGGGAAAAGAAAGCAATGGAGACAGAAAAGGAGGGGAAGCAAAGTAATGGCAACAGAAAGGAAAGAAATTGAGACAGCTATGGAAATGGAAGCAAATAAGTGGCAAGGGAAAGGAAAGAAATGGAGACAGGGAAGGAAAGGGAAACAATGAAATGGCAAGCAGTGGCATACCATGGGTTGCCAGCACCAGGACAAGCCAAGTATTGCGCCCCCCCTCAACCTGTGGCCACACCCCTTTTTACAGATAATGTAGTAGATGTCACCTGCAGTCCTATGTAACACGACAGATAACACAGTGATAGCTCTCTGAGTACATATAATGTAGTAGATGGGGGTGAGGCCCCAGAATTCAGAACACACACAGTGTGACCTGAAGTCTGGGGCCAGTCTGCTACAGTGTGGGCCAAATTCTATATCCACCCTCCCATCACTACAGAACATACAGGGTAATACAGCGCCCCATACCTCTTACATCCAGTGATGTCTCCTTTGATGTAGATGTTCTCTTTCCTCATCTTATCCTTTCAGAACAGACCACAATTTTTCAGCCATTTCTTGTCTCTGCTGTTTGACAAAAAATATCTTAGTTTACTACTTTTCCATCATCCTCCCATCTTCTAGACAAATCATCCTACTACCCCCAATACTGTGCCTGCCATGTTCCCCAATATTATACTGCAGAAATAGATAAACCCCCTGATGATAGTAGTACCATGCAGATAGTGCCCTTCAATAATTATTGGCACACAGTGCCCTAAAATAACTGCACCCAGCAAATAGTGCCCCTAAACATAACATCCCCCAAAAATAATTGTGGAAAGCTGATACTGTGCCAAGGTGCCCCCACAGTAACTGTGCTCCCAACAGTCCCTCCAATAGTAATAATTCTCTGCTAGAGCACAGGTAAGTAATAGTGCTCCTACAGTGCCTCCAACATGTCCCCACTGTGCCCCAGAAGTAATAATGCTATCATAGTGCCCTTACTAAATCATGTTCCCCATAGACCCCCAGTAGTAGTAAAATTAAGTGCCCCCATAGATGCCCCCATAGTGCCACCCAATAATGTGCCAGTAAAAAGTGCCCCCAATAATGTGCCAGTAAGATGTGCCCCCATAGATGTCCCCCCAATCATGTGCCAGTAAGAAGTGCCCCCCATAGATATTCCCCAATCATGAGCCAGTAAGATGTGCCCCATAGATGCCCCCAATAATGTGCCAGTAAGATGTGCCCCCATAGATCCCCTCCCAATCATGTGCCAGTAACAAGTTCTCCCCCCCCCCCCCACAATCATGTGCCAGAAACAAGTATTGTACCAAATAAAAAAATAAACACTTATATTTGCCTCCATTAGACTGGCAGCAATGCGATGCAGGCCTCTTCCGGCCTGTATCCTGCACCGCCTGCACCGGCCTCTCCCCTGCCCCGCAGCATCCATCTGTATTGCTGTCCTGGGGCCATCACCTCACTTTGCCTAATTGGAGGTGCGGCCCTGCTGGTGCCCCCTGAAATTTTGCACCTGGGGCAACGGACCCCCCCCCCCACGCTACGCCCCTGATGGCAAGGGAAGGGGAAAAAATGGTGACAAAGAAGGAAGGGAAAAAGGATGCAACTTTGAAGAATATTTTATCAAGTGTTCAGTACTGAACATTGGAGGTGTGCTTTATGTTCTTCAGCAATGAAGACTTACTGTATGCTTTCAGCGGGAGCGGGGAAGGTGGTGGCCAGAGGACCCCAGGTTTCCCGGGGTCCGGCCACCATCAAGCGCTGAGTGGCAACCGCTCCCATTCATTTCTATGCAGCCAATGTGCAGTGTGCCCTCCACAATTTTCGGGCTCTGTTCTTGGTGTAGGTATGGGTCCCACCAAGCGATATTACCCCACTGTCTGAGGGGGCACAGACTGGCACATGAGTGTCACTGGGTGGCACACAATAATCACTGTGGATAATAAACAGGGAAGTGGATGGCACCTAAGGAGCCCTGTGAATGGCAAAGGGGGCACAGAATGGCACATTAGGGGCACTGGATGGCAATAGGGCACTTGATGGCACCTAAGGGGCACTGTGAATGGCAAAGGGGGACCTGAATGGCACATGAGGGGCACTCAATGGCACCAAAGGGGCACTGTGAATGGCAAAGGGGGCACTGGATGGAACACAAGGGGCACTGTGGATGGCAAAGGGGCACTTTTGATGGAACTGGGGGCACTGTATGGCACATGAGGGGCACTGTGGATGGCAAAGAGGGAACTGAAAGGCCTAGGAGGCACTGGATGACACAAGGGGGCAATGCATGGCCCTGTGGAGGTCACTGTTATGGGTGCACTGTGGATGTCACTGTTATGGGGGTGCTGTGGGCCACTAAATAAGGATACTTTCCGTGTGGGATTCCCATATTTTTTAGCAGTCCCATTGAGTTCTATGGGTTTTAGATCTGAATTTTGAGGACCAGAGAAGGACATGTTCTATCTATCGCCAAACTGACATACGGATGTAGAAAGCACATGGACGTAATCGGTACTTTCTATATCTGTATGTCAGTTCCAGAAGGTATAGAACATGTCCTATTGTGGTCCTCAAAATTAGGTTCTTGAATCCATAGAAATGCAAAAAATGTGGATCGCAAAATGGATACAGTCGTGTGCATAAGGGTTTAGATACACAGCTCAGCAGGCAGGATCATACAAGATAGGATTAGATACACATGTGATTGGACATGCTTGCTGATTCCAGCTGTTTATTACACTTTACGTCCGAAACATAACTAAACACCTATTCCCAACCAGTTCCCTAAATTCCCCCACACAGTAATTATTCCCCCTTTATGCCACCACATAGCATTATGCCCCCTTCAAAGATTATGCCCAGAAATACGCCCCCTTACAGTAGCGATGCCCAGATATGTGCCCCCCTCACAGTAATATTCCCAGGATTGTGCCCCCTCAAAGTAATATGCCCAGTTGTTCCCTCTCACAGTAATATGCCCAGGATTGTGCCACTTCACAGTAATATTCCCAGGATTGTGCCACCTCAAAGTAATATGCCCAGTTGTTCCCTCTCACACAGTAATATGCCCAGGATTGTGCCACCTCACAGTAATATGCCCAGTTGTACCCTCTCACAGTAATATGCCCAGGATTGTGCCCCTTCACAGTAGCGATGTCCAGATATGTGCCCCTCTCACAGTAATATTCCCAGGATTGTGCCCCTCACAGTAATATGCCCAAGATTGTGCGACCTCAAAGTAATATGCCCAGTTGTTCCCTCTCAAAGTAATATGCCCAGTTGTTCCCTCTCACAGTAATATACCCAGTTGTTCCCTCTCACAGTAATATGCCCAGGATTGTGCCCACTCACAGAAATATGCCCAGCTGTGCCCCCTCACAGAAATATGCTCGGTTGTGCCCCCTCAGAAATATGCCCAGCTGTGCCCTCTCAGAAATATGCCCTGCTGTGCCCCTCACAAATATGCCCAGCTGTGCCCCCTCAGAAATATGTCCAGCTGTGCCCCTTTACAGAAATATGCCCAGCTGTGTCCCTTTACAGAAATATGCCCTGCTGTGCCCCCTCACTCACCTCCTTTAGCAGTAACAGGATACATCGGCTGCTCTGGTCTGTGTAGGAGGAGGAGCATAGGCTGACTGCGGGCCGACCCCGCCCCTTGCACAGACTAGCAGTGTGGAGCGCTGGCAGGGGGTAGGAATGATGGAGCAAAGAGCTGATGGCTCTCTACTTCATCATTGCAGGCAACTATCTCTGCTGAAGCAGGGATAGCTGCCTGAAAGTGGGGCATACCTCCCCTGTACTGGGACCGCTGGACAGCCACTGAAATCCAGAACTGTCCTGCTGGATCCTGGACAGTTACAGGGTATCCTGAGTGAGAAGTAGATTCATATCTGGGTGTAGAAAGATGGACGCAAAAGTTGTAGTGGGCGGAGCTTCTACAGACAGAGCAGTGTGGTAGGTTCAGCCAGCCTGTGACTCATCATTGTGCAGTGCAGCCAGGCTTGTGTATACATAAAGTTATGTATTCAACAAAACAAGGAGGGGAGCAGGTAAACAGATCTGCCAGGATATTCTGATGCCCAAACAGGCAAAAGAAAACTAAAACATGAAAAACAGGTGTCAGGAGTGTATGTATGCATGATGATGGGTGTTAGGAGCACAAAACAATTTTGATTTTGGGACTGGACAACCTTTTTCAGTCTTGGACACAATCTATAGGAGGAGTGATCTGATCTGTAGAATAGCCTCTCACTACCTTGTGTCTAGTCTACTGAGGGCCAGCTCCATTATTGTTTTCATTTATTTATGGAATTTCTTGGTTTTGTTCACCATAGATGGTAAAGTAAAATCTACTTGTCATGTTCTATGACTCCCCGAAACAGCTTTTCTTTAGCGGCCATTTTGTGAAAAATGGAATTGAAGAAGTAGTGGAGTGTAATGTTGAGCTTCCTGGGCAAGATGTTTGTGAATACTACGATGAGCTGAATGAAGAGAAATGGGTGTGTCAGCGACCGAAAACACTTCCGTGTGATGCTTATCGGGACCATTCATCAGGGGGAATACGAAATGTCTTCAATAACAAAGAGGAAGAATTCTTCTCAAGGTAATTACAGCATTCCTCATCTAATGTCAGACTGGCTCCCATCACCTCCCTCATTTAACATTTCACCCTTTGCTTGTCTACAGTATTTTACCATGGTACTTGTTGTGTCTTCAGACACGTTTACACAGTGTGCAGTGTGACATTGAGCATAAACCATTCCTGTCTTCCAAATAAGAGGACTGTTCTGTGTAGTCTAACTTGTTTATTGGTAAAACATGAGTATTTGATGATTGGAAAACAGGAGTATTGTTGATTGGTAAAACTACAAGAATACAAATAGCATGTATAAGAATAAAGCATAGAATAACATATACTGTAACATTACATTGACTCTGAAGCATATGTTAAAAATGGCTGCCTGGACATAGGACTACATGTCTGACTAACAGTTATAACAACTCCCTAAGTGACAATACAACTAACTGAACAGCTCTGCATAACATACTGTCCCTGAAACAAAGGTAAATCTCTCACCAGATATACTTTTACAAGGATGGTGGAGTTTAAGAAGGAGATCTGCAGAAGGTCAACTCTGCTGATGTGTCCTGGAGACTTCTCTTTCCCAGGATGCTTTGCACTCCCACAATGCAGTAGTCTTTACAACAAGAAAAACAAAGTGTAATACATTTTTAAGACCGCAAGATGGTGCTATAACCTCACTAATCACTACAGAAATAAGAAAACTCTGGCAGACGTGATCTGCAATGATTCTCCCTCTGTCGGGGCAGAACAATACTAATGGTATAGTATTTACTACAAGCCTATAATGGAGGCCTTTATGATAGGGCTCTAGCTGCCACTTTACTACAGATTGTGGAGGCGTTATATGCTAATGAAGTGATTGGACAATGTCAAACCCCAGGTTGAGAATCAATCCATATTGACAGTCCATGGTCTCAGTAGAATATCAGGAGCCAAAACTAACAGCACCAACTGCTCGAGACCAGGTGGGTCCAACAAAAAGAATCTGTGGAGCAGCAGCTACAGCCAGGATTTAGCAGCCACCATTGTTGGGGGACATGACAGATTCTGTTTTAAAGAATACTGTAGAATATTTATGGGGCCTCTGGCCCTAAGAATATTCTACAAGTTTTAAAGAGTTACTGCACTCTCATACAATTTCAATTAATAGAGAATGGTGTAACTAGCACAATTCTAAATGACTTCATTTAAAAATTATGCCTATATCCACCTGAAAAAAGCTGTAAAGTCATGGCCACTAGGGTTCTGACCGCCACCTAATTTGCAGTCCACTGCCTGTTGTCAGGCATGATCCATCCCTTGTAACAGAGACACAGAAGATGGCTCACAGGAAATGGGGGAGTGTTAGAGCTAGCTGAGATCCTGAGCCTAATTAAAGGACTGTTTCTACACAACTTCTAAACATCACAGAAGCCTCATGTGTGTCAGTAAGTCTGATTCCCCCCCCCCTTATCTGTTCTGTGAGCTGCAGAGCTAAAAACAGTTATAAGGGAAAGAATGTCATAGAATTACAGTGCATAGAATATTCATCAGATTTCACAGAAAGGATACACCCTTGCTTCTGAGTGAAATGCATGTAGCTGTGCAGCTAAAACAGGGAATAATATGTTCACTGAGGTACGCTTCAAATAAAAATAATTAATCTCCTAGCCACTAAATATCGTATCATGTAGGGTTTAGTTGCATGTGCAGTCGTCGGGCGCACTATTCGGGCCCCTTCAAAGTAAATGTTTTTATCGTGATGCCAGTTGCAATGAAGCAACAAGGGCATAGGGCCCCGTTTAGTGATGTGGTAGATTGTACCCAGGTGTAGGAATGCCAGAGTCGTGTAGGGTAGCCTCTTATTTCCCTTAAGGTGTTGTTGTGCACGTGTCACGGTGCTCCTACCTGGATATGATGGATCCTTAGGTGTGGCCTTCCGAAAGTAGATAAGGGAGTAGTTAACTTGGATAATGTTGAAATAAATTGAGTCCAGACCTTTTTAATGAAGTTGATAACAGCTTTACTTTGGAAAAGGTTTCTCCAAACAGTTTATAGACTTTATCTTGGCTCCCAGCAAATCTTAGCATGAACCTGGCAGGCAAAAAAAACTCAGCTCTGCTACATCTGTTGCTCTCTGGCTCTGTTATGCTGGCTGGATCAAATTGGAATATTTCCTTTTTGCTTTTGGCTACAACTTCTCTCTTTAGTCTGTCTCTTAATTAATTCCTGGGAACTATACCTCCTAGCTTCAGAGGCTCCAAGCTGTGGCCTCCACATCCAGCAGAGCTAAAGGTGCTCCGGATAGCTTGGCTTGGAACATGTCCCAGCAGGGACGTGGTCTTGCTTCCTTTTCCCAGCAGGGAGTAGGCTAGACAGCGCCACTAACTAGTCAAAGGGTTTTGGAACCGCGCTGCTGGAAACTATGTCTCCCGGTCAAAAGTGGATGGCAAAAACTAACTAACTAATCTCCTCCTCTGCTTAGAGGGAGTGAAAATGGAAAGAAGGTTCCATCCTCTACCAAAGTAGCTCTGCCAAGTCTGCTGCCACCTTCTGGTGAACCAGGTACATTACATGAACATTATCAGTTACAAACAAAGGAAATGCATATTGTTCAGGGCTTGCAATAAATACACAGGGTGACATTAGATTACACCATTAAAGGCAGTAGCGGGGTACAAAGAGTGGTAATGGCCAATTACACATGAAAGAATGAGGGGTCCACATGTTCCCTCTCTGAATGGAGTGGTAGTGCTTGTGTCAGTTCATCACCCCATTTACTGCTATGAGGCTGACTTAGACAGTACTCCATCAGTCCCATTAAAGTGATTGGAGTGGTGGACCCCATAGATTGGGGATAAATTAATATATATACAAAACCCCTTTAAGGGCAGGATTTGCAGTGGCTTTGATGCTAAATGGACTGTTTTCTTAAAGAGTTATTAAACTTTTAATACTTTTTTTTGTTAAAATGTCTCTAATGCCCTAATAATACTTTTTGTATATGTAATGACCTAGAGTGCCATTACCACTCTTTTTCCACCTTGCTACTGTCTCCTATGTGCTAATTCATGTCATCTCTTAATAATGTGCATATTTGTTCCTGTAACTGTTCATGTTCATGTAATTACCTGGCTTGCCAGCAGGTGGCAGCAGATTTAGCAGTGCCAGTTGCAGGGAATGTCCATTCTCTTTCTCCCTCTAGACAGAGAAATAGAGGAGGAGTTAGCTAGCTAAGGGGAGTTCCAGCCTACCCCTCCTAGGGAGAGGTTGTGTGTTCAGTTTCCTCCCTACTGGGAGAAGAAAGCAGGCCTCTTCCTTGCTGGACAGACTCTGCCTAAGTTAGCCCACCTCACTAAGGAGATTGTGGCATAGGTTGCATGACCCCTCCTGGGCTTCATTGCCTAGATCCAAGCTAAAGCCAGAGCTTGAGGTACTTGTTGCCAGGTAGAGAGTCCCTAGGATTACCTACAGTAAGAGACAGACTACTATTTCTAACAGAGCTGAGCTAAGAGAGCAACTCACTAAAGATATAGCAGAGAGATGTTTGTTGCAGAGAAGTATTTGCCTGCTAATGTATGCTAAAGCCTGCTGGAGACGAAGATAAAGTCTGGAAACTGTATGGATTACCGTTCATTGAGAGTAAAGCAATTGTTCAACGTTTTACCAAGTCTGGACTCAACTTTATTCTAAAGCATCCAAGTTTTACTACCCCTTTTACTACTGCTGCCGTGGACACAACGCCTGAGGTTCCAACCGTATTCAGGTAGGAGCAACATGGCACGTGCAACACAACATCTCCAGGGATATTGTGGCCTGTTTAACACCACTCTGGCCTTCCTACAACTGGGTACCATCATTACACTTAAAGGGAACTTTGAGCTTCTGTTGCTTCACTGCATCTGGCGTCACAACAAGCCACACTATTAAGAGGGACATATATCGTTAATACCTCCATTGATGTGGAGGGACCTAGGGGGAGTGCCCCCACGTGCTGCAAGTTTTGTCGTCACGATTCCGAACAGGATTCGAAAAAACGCTACACTGTGTGCTGCATGCCATTATACTAAAGAACAGGATAAGAACTGTACCCAACTGTCGCGATCAGTGTGTGGGGGAAAAACTCCACACTAAACACAGGAGGGAAGGGTAACAGTAACTGCGCCAGGAAACTAGGGAAGAAACAGGTCACCTCCTGGACAACCCTAATCCGGGCCCTGACTACCTATCAATATGAATAGACCTTGAAGGTAGGAATATTCATATGCAGTATACAGATGGAGTAGAGTTAACATTCCTGTTTCCTGAGATTTCTGAGTTGTGTTATCTAATCTAAGCAAACACCTTCAATTGCTTTTCAATGGCTTTTGTCTCAAAATAACGCGATGAGTTAAGAAATTTGAGTTAAGAGCTGGAGTGCTAACCCTGCTACATCTGTACCTAGGCCCTGATTTCCCTATAAGACCCTGGAATAGGTTTAGGGCCAGAGACAACCCATTCCTTCCCTGATGGACGAATGGAAGTCTCTGTCTCAGGCCCAGATACAACAACAGGGAATATAACAAATACAAACAAACGCGACACTTAACTTCTCTAAAGATGGAAGAACTGGAACACCAGAGACGACCTCACACCAGTTCAGTCAAACCCTAATGAAGCTATCTACCGCATAGTCAGAAGGGTGGGGTCAGACTATAAAGGGTAGAAGTGATGACCACTGAGCAACAGCTGAGAAAAGGGAAGTGGTCATTAACCCTATCAACACTAAATCAAGGGAAATCAAGGAGGCTGTTAGATTCCTCCACGCTCAGCCAGTATCCTTGATTTCCTGACATCAGTCACCTGAGGGACTGTAACACCAACTGTGTGCTATATCATTATAGAGCCTACAGGATTTACAAAAACTGCTTTGAGATTGACTTTGATCACTTTATTGCGAAGCAACCAGCGCAAAACGCTGCGCGCCCGTGCCCGAAGAGTTAAATCGCCATTTTCACATGCTATGGCGCAGCATCTTCTTCATATCTAGAAGTGGGAAACTAAAGAAACGCCCCCTCTGGAAGAGCGAAAACCTAGCCATGCCTACAGGGAACCACTTTGCATTATGGAAGAGGAAGGTAAAGACTCCACCTCTACAGCCCCTCTTTCTTCTCCAGCTTTGGCCAGCAAAAGGGACAACAACATGGCACACCCTCAATGGCCCCATTGGAGAATTAAACTGCCAGAGCTACAGCCAGCCTCTGAAAGAAGGCTACCAGAAAGCACCGCACCGGCTGGTGCAAAGGAGGTGGCCAGAGCTACCACTCCGCCGCCCAGCAGTAGAAACTGGATCATTTTTCACTCCGTGGATCCTCCGCTCACGATTCTCCTGTTCCTAATAAGGGAAGTGCGGCTCATCAGAGTCGTGGCCACTACCTAGCTGGTACCCTTGGAGTCTGCCAATCGGCTGACCAGTGTGAAAGCCCCGGCCCCTGAGGGTGAAAGCTAAAGGAACCCCTGAGAGAGTGCCCAGTTCGCATCGCCCAAGTGCGACTTGGAAGTCTGGCCCTGGCCCCCAGAAGTATGAAGAAGATGATAGACTCGTTTGGGAGGCCTGTAAGGAGCACAGGGCACTCCATTATTCTTATTGGCCTCAGAATCCAGCCCAATACCCGAGGAGATCCTCGCAGAACGGAACCTCCTCCCAGAAAAGCAAGTTGTACCGGATACAGCAGGAGCCTCTGGAGAATGTCCAATGGATTAGGACCCACCTCTGCACGAATCCGGACAAGGTTGGGCTCCGAATAGCCCATGGCAGCGAGAAAGATTCAGGACCATCAGTAAGAAGAAGCCTTACCAGGACAAGGGTCCTGCTCGTCAGTAGAGCTGGCCCTCACAAAAAAAAAAAAAAAAAACAGACTGACTCTGGGAGCCACGGTGTGGACTGCGTCTGAGAGGTGAGGGCCCATTGGCAGTGTTCTAATGTTTTATGTTCCAGGTTGCCTTTTATTTGCCCTCATCCTCTGATCACATGCAGTTAGGACTCCCCCAGCTACAAATGTCTTCAAGTTGTGCCCACCTTATTTTTTTTTCCTTTTTCCCCTTTTTCAGGTTATTTGGGGACGCCCTTTGCAAAAAGGGTTCTCACTGACCTTACTCTTTTACCCATGTGGATTACAAATAACTTTTATTATTTCCTTTGTATTACAAAAAATGACATTCTTACCTCATTTGGATTACAAGTGACATTATAATTTCCCTTGGATTGCAAAAGGACACCATTGCACTTAAAAGTTCTGGTTTGGTGCATTTGACTTTATCCAAGCATCGAAGAAAAGAAGATAGGAGACTTAAATATGATTTATTGCACTATTTTATTGCATTAAAAATGTGCCTTAATTATATTGAACTAGCCTTTTTCAAGTTTCAGCAACGTTCAAAAGAATTTGCCTATTATATGCATTCTTTTACAGGTGCCGCAATATGTTATTTTATGCACTTATTGTATGGACTTTTTGCACTTAAGTATTATTGGCCATATGGTTAGAACTTTTACTTTGTTGCTTATAGGTACTGTCTCTGAATGTGTCTGGTATGCACCAAGCAGGCCTAAACTTTTTATTGCTCATTATGAATTGCCTCTGAGTACAGAAAAAACTAATGGTTTTAAACCATGTGGTTATGTGCCAAGCAAATCTAACGCTGTCAAGTGTGACCTGCTGATAGTATGTATGTCTGGAGTAGTAGGAGAAAGGTTCCTCCTCCTAAAGTACTGGAGTGTTTGGAGTATTACTCACCCTCCTAGTCCTAAGGCCTAGTGCATCGGCTTAGGAAAATATATTTAGCTACCTGTTTTATTCATCAAGGCGACGAAGCGTAAAGTATAATTAGGCCTTGTTGTCGGAAGGGAGTGATGTGATAATGCCACCTTTTATTTGCAGGTGTATCATTGCATAGTGGTGGAATAACGGCGTAAAGACACCCCCACACTTTCTTTGGTGTTGGGGTACAATACTTAACAAGTTAGTCAGGAATGTGCCCACTATTTTGGCTCTCTGGTTATACCTGAGAGGGAAACTGTTCTCGGACACCCTACTCATACGGGCAGAGACCCTGTGGTAGCCATGTCTTAGACCCTACATTTGTGTATGTCAGGACCTGCGCAGCACTTTATCTGTTTTGGTACCATTAGAGCTTACAGTGCCTTGCAAAAGTATTCACCCCCTTGACTTTTTTCGTATTTTGTTACATTACAGCCTTAAGTTCAATGTTTTGTTAATCTGAATTTTATGTGATGGATCAGAACACAATAGTCTAAGTTGCTGAAGTGAAATGAGAAAAATATATAAATAAAACTATTGTTTAGAAATAGAAAACAGAAAATTGGCAGGTGCATATGTATTCACACCCTTTGTTAGGAAGCCCATAAAAAGCTCTGGTTCAACCAATTACCTTCAGAAGTCACATAATTAGTGAAATTATGTCCACCTGTGTGCAATCTAAGTGTCACATGATCTAAGTGTCATTACATATGCACACCTTTTTTGAAAGGCCCCAGAGGCTGCAACACCTAAGTAAGAGGCATCACTAACCAAACACTGCCATGAAGACCAAGGAACTCTCCAAACAAGTAAGGGACAATGTTGTTGAGAAGTACAAGTCAGGGTTAGGTTATAAAAAGATATCCAAATCTTTGATGATTCCCAGGAGCACTTCAAATCTATCATAACCAAATGGAAAGAACATGGCACAACAGCAAACCTGCCAAGAGTCGGCCGCCCACCAAAACTCACGGACCGGGCAAGGAGGGCATTAATCAGAGAGGCAGCACAGAGACCTAAGGTAACCCTGGAGGAGCTGCAGAATTCCACAGCAGAGACTGGAGGATCTGTACATAGGATGACAATAAGCTGTACGCTCCATAGAGTTGGGCTTTATGGCAGAGTGGTCAGAAGAAAGACATTATTTTCATCTAAAAACAAAAAGGCACGTTGTGAGTTTGTGAAAAGGCCTGTGGGAGACTCCCAAAATGTAAAGAGGAAGGTGCTCTGGTCTGATGAAACTAAAATTGAACTTTTTGGCCATCAAAGAAAACGCTATGTCTGACGCAAACCCAACACATCACATCACCCAAAGAACACCATCCCTACAGTGAAACATGGTGGTGGCAGCATCATGCTATGGGAATGGGTTGGAAAGATGGTGCTAAATACAGGGATATTCTTGAGCAAAGGCTGTACCACTCTGTGCGTGATTTGAGGCTAGGACGGAGGTTCACCTTCCAGCCGGACAATGACCCCAAACACTCTGCTAAAGCAACACTTGACTGGTTTAAGTAGAAACATGTAAATGTGTTGGAATGGCCTAGTCACAGCCCAGATCTCAATCCAATAGAAAATCTGTGGTCAGACTTAAAGATTGCTGTTCACAAGCGCAAACCATTCAACTTGAAGGAGCTGGAGCAGTTCTGCAAGGAGGAATGAGCAAAAATCCCAGTGGTAAGATGTGGCGAGCTCATAGAGACTTATCCAAAGCGACTTGGAGCTGTGATTGCTGCAAAACGTGGCTCTACAAAGTATTAACTTTAGGGGGGTGAATAGTTATGCACATTGACTTTTTCTGTTATTTTGTCATATTTGTTGTTTTGCTTCAAAGTTAAGAGCATGTTCTGTAAATTAAATGATGCAAATCCTCAAACAATCCATGTTAATTCCAGGTTGTGAGGCACCAAAATACGAAAAAAGTCAAGGGGGGTGAATACTTTTGCAAGGCACTGTATATGTACCTCTACATCTACCTAAGCACAAGTTGAGGGTGACTTGCCTTTAAGTAAAGGATAATGTAATGACCCAGAGTGCCATTACCACAATTTTTGCACCTTGCTACTGTCTCCTGTGTGCTAATTCATGTCATCTCTTAATAATGTGCATATTTATTCCTGTAACTGTTCATGTTCATGTAATTACCTGGTTTGCCACCAGGTGGCAGCAGACATAGCAGTGCTAGTTCCAGGGAATGGACTGGTCTGTCCATTCTCTCTCTCCCTCTAGAGGATAGGAGTTAGGTAGCTAAGGGTAGTTCCAGCTTACCCCTCCTGGGGAGAGGTTGTGTGTTCAGTTTCCTCCCTGCTGGGAGAAGAAAGTAGGTCTCGTCCTTGCGGGACAGGCTCTGCCTTAGTTAACCCACCTCACTAAGGAGATTGTGGAATAGGTTGCATGGCCCCTCCTGCAACGTTTTGCCAAGTTTGGACTTTATTCTACCACATCCAAGTTTTACTACCCTTTTTACCACTGCTGCCGCGGACACAACGCCTGAGGTTCCAACCGTATTCAGGTAGGAGCACCGTGACACGTGCAAAACAACATCTCCAGGGTTATTGTGGCCTGTTTTACACCACTCTGGCCTTCCTTCAATTGGGTACCATCATTACACTTAAAGGGAGAACACTATTAAGAGTGACATATATCGTTAATACCTCCGTTGGTGTGTAGGGACCTCAGGGGGAGTGCCCCCGCGTACTGCGTATATACACTGCCAGTCCCCAAAAAAAGTTGCCACCTGGATTTAACTAAGCAAATAGTTATGAGCCTCCTATTGGATAATTACTGCATGGCCGATTATCTTTCAGCTGGCATCAAGTTATTTAACCCCAACTGGTGCGATGAGTTGCTTCTCATTTCTTAAACAACCATGTCGAAAGACACATCTCATGGTCGTGGAAAAGATGTTAGTCTGTTTGAGAAGGGTCAAATCATTGGCATCGAGCAGAGAAAACATCTAAGGAGATTGCAGAAACTACTAAAATTGGGTTAAGAACTGTCCAACACATTATTAAAAACCAGAAGGATAGTGGGGACCCATCGTATTTGAGGAAGAAATGTGGCGGGAAAAAAATCCTGAATGATCTTGATCGGCGATCACTTAAACGTTTGGTGAAATCAAATTGAAGAAAAACAACAGTAGAACTCAGGGCTATGTTTAATAGTGAAAGGAAGGGCAATTCCACATGCACAATGCGAAGGGAACTCAAGGGATTGGGAGTGAACAGCTGTAAGAAAACCACTAATCAGTGAGGCAAACCAGAAAAAAGGCTTCAATTTGCTAGGGAGCATAAAGATTAGACTCTGGAGCAATGGAAGAAGGTCATGTGGTCTGATGAGTCCAGATTTAACCTGTTCCAGAGTGATGGGCGCATCAGGGTAAGAAGAGAGGCAGATGAAGTGATGCCCCCATCATGTCTAGTGCCTACTGTACAAGCCTGTTGGGGCAGTGCTATTATCTGGGGTTGCTGAAGTTGGTCAGGTCTAGGTTCAGCAACAGTATGTGCTCCATGAATGATGTCAGCTGACTACCTGAACATACTGAATGACCAGGTTATTCCATGAATGGATTTGTTCTTCCCTGATGGCACGGGCATATTCCAAGATGACAATGCCAGGATTCATCGGGTTCAAATTGTGAAAGAGTGGTTCAGGGAGCAGGAGACATCATTGTCACACATGGATTGGCCACCACAGTGTCCAGACCTTAACCCCATTTAGAATCTTTGGGATGTGCTGGAGAAGGATTTGCGCAGCAGTTAGACTCTACCATCAACAATGCAAGATGTTGGTGAAAAATGAATGCAACACTGGATGGAAATAAATCTTGTGACAATAAATTGACTTTTCTGCACACTGCTAACTGCTCAGTGGTGTACGGAGTATGGACCTTGCATGGTACCAATGGGGCTGCAGCGCAGGGAGTACGGGCAGTAGCGTACATTGCTCCTCCTGCCTCTGCCCCCCAAGGTTTTCTAAATGCTGGCATAGCACATGGGTACCCTGTAACAATATGCTATGCCAGGATTAGCTGGCTCCTGCCTGTGCTGGCTTCGCTAAGCAGAAGTCTTACATTCAGGACATTTAGCTTTGTGAAGTATGCACAGGCAGGAGCCCGCTCCACTCAGCTAATGCTGGCATAGCACAGGCTTGCTCCTGCCTGTACTCCCTGTGCTGCAGCCCCATTGAGAAAGTGTCAACTCTGTACTCAGAAAAGTCAATTTTAAGCGCACAGGGAAATTTGCGCTTTAACAAAAATTTCATCAAAAGTTTAGTTACTCTTTAAGCCTGAGTATACAGATATTGCTTCCCTAGCTCTGTATCTTAACCTATTGCCTACTGCCACACGATTGTATTCGTTGAGGCGGTAGGCTCCTATCTGTAGCCCGATGTAAAAACAGCACCGGGTTACATCAAGATCTGCAGGCGGCCAGTGCTGTGACATCTGCAATCACAGGAAGAAGTCCAGAAGCTAGTTGGAACAGTCTGGCTGTGATACTTGCTTGTAGCATGGCTGTAAAATTAACTGTCAGCCTGCAAGCTGTGAATTAACCCCTTTCTGCCCTGGCTGTGGCAGAAAGGGGTCAATTCTATTTAAAAAATAAAAAAGTAAAAAATGAATATTTAATTGAAAAAAATACTAAGAAGAAATATAGAAAATAAAAAAATTCAGTTATAGCAATAGTTACTAGTATTAGCAATAGTATAGCAGACTATGTACACACCCACAACTCCCCCCATTTATCGTTTATAAAGAAATTAAATAAAAAATATATTAGGGGTACAGATAGGGCTATCTGTCACAAAGACCAGGATCGTCGAAAGCAGTATTGTCTTCCTGGCGCTCAAGTTCGACACATCGCGGATCGGGTTGACAGATTACTGGGAGGGGCTGGAGAAGATCCAGCGGTCATGGTCCATATCGGAACCAATGACAAAGTTAGGGGTAGGTGGAGAGTCCTTAAAAATTATTTTAGGGATTTAGGTAAAAAAATTAGGGCAAGGACCTCAAAGGTAGTATTTTCTGAAATACTACCGGTACCACGAGCCACACAAGAAAGGCAGTGGGAGATTAGGGAGGTTAACAAGTGGCTCAAGAACTGGTGTAGGAAAGAGGGGTTTGGGTTTCTGGGGAACTGGGCCGACTTCTCTGTTGGCTACTGGCTCTATCGTAGGGATGGGCTGCACCTCAATGTGGAAGCGGCAGCTGTGTTGGGGGAGAAGATGGCTAGAAGGTTGGAGGAGTGTTTAAACTAGGGACTGGGGGGAAGGGTAATTATGTTATAGGATGGGAAGATAGTGCAGATAGAGACCGGGGGCAAGGTAGTGGGACTGGGGGAGGAATGGAAGGAGGGACTAGACCAGTTCAGAAGGAAAAGTGTAGGGTAAAAAATATACATAAACCTCTTAAATGTATGTATACTAATGCCAGAAGCCTGACTAATAAAACTGGGGAGCTGGAATTAGTGATGTGTGAGGAGGACTATGACATAGTGGGAATAACTGAGACATGGCTGGATGATAGCTATGACTGGGCAGTAAATGTACAGGGTTACAGTCTGTTTAAAAAGGATCGCCAAACCGGAGAGGGGGACGGTCTGCCTTTATGTAAAGTCCTGTCTAAAGCCCACAATCAAAGAAGATATAAGTGAGGGACATAAACATGCGGAGTCACTGTGGGTAGAGATACATGGAGGCAAAAACAATAATAAATTGCTAATAGGAGTTTATTATAAATCACCTAATATACCAGAGTCCACAGAATATCTTCTATTAAACGAGAGAGATGAGGCGACAAATCATAGTGAGGTGGTTATTATGGGGACTTCAACTACCCAGATATAGACTAGGAAACTGAAAGCTGTACATCTCATAAAGGAAACAGGTTCTTGGCAATAACCAAAGACAATTACCTTTCCCAACTGGTTCAGGACCCGACTAGAGGGACGGCTATACTAGACTTAGTACTAACCAATAGCCCTGACAGAACAACAGATGTGCAGGTTGGGGGACACCTGGAAATTAGTGACAATAAAGTAATAACCTTCCAATTATCAATCAAAAGTCTGTTTCTTCAGGGAGGAGCAAAAATACCAAACTTTAACAAAATTTAGCCAACTAAGAGAGGCCATAGGCGTAACTAACTGGGACAAAGACCTCAAAAATAAAAATTCTGCCACAAAATTGAATATTTTTAAAAGCATCCTAAAATCTAATTGTGAGAGGTACAGTACATACCTTATGGGAATAAAAGGTTAAGGAACAAGAAAAAAAAAATGTAAAAACCAATAGAACTGTAGAGAAAGCAATAAATGACAAAAAAAAGAAAGCATTTAAATCACTAAAACAGGACGGTAGCGAGAAGCTGTCACGGCTGTTTGTGAGCAACAAGAGCATACACAGTAAATAGAGCTACTGACCGGACCCAAACTAGGGAGGATAAAGGGTGACCCCTGTCAGACCCTCAAAGCTCTCCCTATGCTGCTAAAGCACATGCCCGGATCCAAATAGTGGAACGAGGCATGCCCGCGTACCTAATACTGATGACCACTGTAACCCCTACAATAGTGGAAGGGGCACGGCCACCGGTGCCCTGCTCAGTATATGGAGGGAACCGTGGTCGCCTCAGATCCAGTCAGAAAATAAACAGGTACACTACAATGTCTGCACACTTAGTTGAAGAAGCTGCAGCAGCAGAGAAGACGGATCCAAAGACAGCTGGCAATATCCGGAGTACTTGCTGTAGCAGAACACAGGTCCAGTGAAATGATAGCTTACAAGAGAAGATACACAAGCAAGAGCTACAACTCAAATGAGAAATATAATCCACACCCTAGAAAGGAGGAGGGGTGATTTAAAGGCAGGGAAATCAAACGCAGGAGGAACAGCTGGGAGGAAGGAAACAGAAAGTAAAGACCTCATCACAGGGGCGGAGAAACAGAGCAGTGAGAACTCCTCCAAGCTCTAGTAGTGACATCATCACAGGGGTGGAGAAACAGAGCTGTGAGAATGTCTCAAAGCTCTGGTAGTGACAGAAGCACTGAAAAAATATAAGGAAAAAAATTGAATATGTAAAAAACAAATAAAAGAGGCCAAACGAGACTGAGAGATTTATTGCAAAAGAGAGCAAAAACTAACCTTAAAATGATCTTCAATTATATAAATGGTAAAAAGTATAAATCTGAAGGTGTGGGCCCTCTACAGAGTAATGAGGGGGAAGTTGCAGAGAACGATGAGAAGAAAGCAAAGCTATTAAATATTTTTTCTCCACTGTATTAACTGAAGAAAATAAACTGTCAGATGAAATGCAGAATGTAAAAGTAAATTCTCTATTAAAAGTGCCCTATCTGACCCAGGAAGAAGTACAGCGGCATCTTAAAAAGATTAAAATAGACAAATCGCCAGGACCAGATGGCATACACCCCCATATCCTAAGAGAATTAAGTAATGTCATAGCCAGACCCTTATTTCTGATATTTAAGGACTCTATACTGACAGGGAGTGTTCTACAGGATTGGCGCATAGCAAATGTGGTGCCAATATTCAAAAAGGGTCCAAAAACAGACCCTGGAAACTATAGGCCGGTAAGTTTAACATCTGTTGTGGGTAAACTGTTTGAAGGTTTTCTAAGAGATGCTATCTTGTGGGTCTCAATGAAAATAAGCAAGTAACGCCATATCAGTAGTGATGGCCTTGCGGTTCGCCGAGCTGTCGGTTCGCGGCGTACTTTGCTCGTTCGTGATTCGCCGAACATGCTAACATATGGCGATATTCGCGCCCCGCCATATTCTTTTACATTATGAAGAACTTTGACCCATGACACATCAGGTGGTACAGGACAGCCAATTGAAAAGTTTCAGCACATGGACACACTCCCTACCTTATAAATAGACCCGATCTGGCCGCCATTTTACATTCTGTCCTTTGTCAGTGTAGGGAAAGGTTGCTGTGTGGAGCAGGGACAGACTGTTAGGGACAAAAATGCTATCAAATAGGTCCACAAAAGTCCTTTTAAGGACTGGTATAGGTGTGCTATTGATAGGTGTGCAGTATATAGTGTAATACACTTATAATATACTTTCTAACATAGAAAGCATATTATAGAGGATTTATATTGTGCAGCAGTGGTGAGCGGTTCTGCAGCGATACTGCAGCTACACAGAGTGACAAACGCAATTTGAAAAAATAATTATAACTGGTGTGATATACCAGTCACCCCCAAAACGACTGATAGAAGCGGGGTGTTATATACCAATAATATACTTTCTATATAGTGCATTTGGGTACAGCGGCATTTGTATGCGGTTTTGCTGCGTTACATCTGCTACACACAGTGACAAACACACTGGTGTGCGCATGCATGTACGCGAAAATTATATTGCCGATATTTCGCATTGAAAAAAATTATGAATGGAGATCGCAAATTCGAATAATACATCTGGTATGTCACTGTCCATGTTGTAGGACTATTTGTGCACTTCTAGTAATTATTTCTGGGCTGCAAATATGACCTAGAGGTATTCCAGGTTCGCCTGCAATTAAAATGAAATGGGACCGTCCCGTCCATCACTACATATCAGCATGGCTTCATGAGGGATCGGTCATGTCAAACTAATTTAATCAGTTTCTATGAGGAGGTAAGTTCTAGACTTGACATCGGAGAATCAATGGATGTTGTATATCTGGACTTCTCCAAAGCATTTGACACTGTACCGCATAAAAGGTTAGTATATAAAATGAGAATGCTCGGACTGGGAGAAAACGTCTGTATGTGGGTAAGTAACTGGCTGAGTGATAGAAAACAGAGGGTGGTTATTAATGGTACATACTCAGATTGGGTCACTGTCACTAGTGGAGTACCTCAGGGGTCAGTATTGGGCCCTATTCTCTTCAATATATTTATTAATGATCTTGTAGAAGGCTTGCATAGTAAAGTATAAATTTTTGCAGATGACACTAAACTGTGTAAAGTAATTTACACTGAAGAGGACAGTATACTGTGTATATATATACTACAGAGGACAGTATACTGTATATATACTACAGAGGACAGTATACTGTATATATATATACTACAGAGGACAGTATACTGTATATATACTACAGAGGACAGTATACTGTATATATATATACTACAGAGGACAGTATACTGTATATATACTACAGAGGACAGTATACTGTATATATATATACTACAGAGGACAGTATACTGTATATATACTACAGAGGACAGTATACTGTATATATATACTACAGAGGACAGTATACTGTATATATACTACAGAGGACAGTATACTGTATATATACTACAGAGGACAGTATACTGTATATATACTACAGAGGACAGTATACTACTACAGAGTGATCTTGATAGATTGGAGGCTTGGGCAGATAAGTGGCAGATGAGGTTTAACACTGACAAATGTAAAGTTATGCACATGGGAAGGAATAATGCAAGTCACCCGTACATACTAAATGGTAAAACACTCGGTAACACTGACATGGAAAAGGACCTAGGAATTTTAGTGAACAGCAAACTAAGCTGCAAAAACCAGTGTCAGGCAGCTGCTGCCAAGGCCAATAAGATAATAAGTTGCATCAGAAGGGGCATAGATGCCCGTGATGAGAACATAGTCCTATCACTTTACAAATCGCTAGTCAGACCACACATGGAGGACTGTGTACAATTCTGGGCTTCTGTGAACAAGGCTGACATAGCAGAGCTGGAGAGGGTCCAGAGGAGGGCAGCTAAAGTAATTACGGAAATGAGGGAATTACAGGACCCTGAAAGATTATCAAAATTAGGTTTGTGTAGGCAATGCAGTTGCCATATTTGTGGGAGGGGAGGCTCCCGCACATCCTATTTAAAGCACCGCTGCGCCCTCCCCCCTGTCAGCTACCTCCGATTCTCGTCCACAGCAGCGGTGTGTCGCATCACTTCTGGGTCACGTGGGGGGTCAGCATCCGGCGTCCTGCGGGCTGCAGCGCTTCATCAGCTGGCACCTAACAAGCATCGCTCTTGTCCAGCAGGTATCCAGGTTCGGGTAAGAACAAGCATGCCCCTGGTTTTCATGCCCCATGTGCAGGCAGCGGCGGGTCTGGCAGTCAGCACGGCACACTCCTCCCCCGCTGGGCGCACATGAAAGCCAGGCGCACGTGCAGCGTTCCACAAGCAGCGCTTATTCATGTACCCCGAACGTCCTGCCTCCGATCGGTAGCACGCATGTCATCACCATATACATGTAGCATGTCAGTCACCGCAATATTACTTAGTCACATATTATCAGAATTGGGCAGTCTGCTGCTCCCGAGCTGAATCAATCAGTACCATGCGGCTTCTTCTGGTACACAATTCTTATAGGGGAACGGGCACAGTGTAAAAGTCTCAGCCAATCATTGTCGGATACGCCGATCGTTTGCCGTTGATTCAGCTCTGAAGCAGCACGGAGTAATCCAGATTTTGCGTTTCACATTTCTGACGAGGTGTCCAGCGATTTAAGCACCACAGGTCTGTTCCACCACCTACTATCTGTTTCTGCGCATTAGTAGGAAACTTTGTTCACAAGTAACTCCACCGCACGGACCCGCTTCTTTTATCATCACACAGTTCATCCTCTTCTTGTCAATTGGTAAGCTCGTGGCCTGCAGCTACCACGTCCGGTGCTTTACTGGTAGAGGTTCAGGTGTCATCACACCAATAACTTCAAGACGTACATGTCCGCTGGTCGTACGTGATGTTGCAACTTCTAGGTGTACTGTGGGTTCATATGTTCACTGCATTATCCCCTTTTGCTTCCTATTTCTCAAGTTCGGTGGTGTAAGTGCATTTGGTAAACAGCTCCGTCAAGGTCATTGCTGTCTTTTGTCCTAAACAGGTGTCTATCCGGGCTTCAGGGGTTCAGACGGTCATTCTATCGTTCTCTTACGAAATCTTTGCGCAGTCACAGTAACCATGAACAATCATCCGTCAGGATCCGAAAAAAAAAAAAAAAAACTCCTGCAGCATGTGGAGGTTCATTTACACCTGGGCAATGGCAGAAGGTGCCAGGCGAGTGCTGGCATTCACGGTAGGATCGGACTTGGTTACACTGTCCGTGACTTGTAGCACTCTGGGGCGAAGGGGGGTTGGGCGCTAATGGTCAAATGATCGTGGTTAGGATTGTTACCTTGGAAGCTACGTCAGTGTGTCTGCATTTACATTTTGTCCAATACGCTATTCACTACTAGAGCTGCGTTCATGCGTCCGCGGTTGCATTACATTTATACCTTTTTCTGTTCACGGGTGGGAGAGAGAAAAAAATAAAATAAAAAATGTTCTTTAGTCCTGGTTTGCATTCACTTAGACTGGTCTCCTTTACTTCCGGTTCGCATTCACTCAGATTGGTCTCCTGCCCCACTTAACCAAATAGCCCCCTAGCGGTCAGTGGGCCAATAGCAGTACGTTCCTACTATGTTTTCACAGGTGTTCATTCGTTGGTCGAGACAAGGGTCTTTTCTTAGCGAACTGCAATGCCTCTGGCTCTTGTTTATCTTCCATCTGTTTCAATTTCACGGTTGGTTTAATGTTTCTTTTACCCGCGTGGTTCGGATCATTAATGTCTATGCATTTTCCATTAGGTCTGGCTCATGTTTTAATCGCTTATCGTCACCGTAAGGTCATAAAGGTCAGTCTCTTGATTTCGGGGGGGCCTCACGGCCTCGGGGGCCCGATGACCGTTCTTCACATTGTTCGTTAGGGGTACAATATGCTTGTAGGCCCGTCAGCGTCCTACGGTTTATTGTCGAAGAGAGTCATGGTTATGCGAGTCCCCAAGTCATACTGGTGCTGCATAAGTGGTAAAAAACAAAACAAAAAAAAAAACATAAATCCGCCATTACAGTCTCTCTCGCATGGCTCTGCCATTAGTGTCTCACGCATGGCTTCTCTGCTTTAGCGTTACACATGTGACTCCTCCATTACAGTTTCGCGCATGGCTTCACCATTAGAGTCTCTCGCGCATGGCTTATCCATTGAGTTTCACACATATGACTCCGCCATTAGTCCCTCGCATGGCTTATCTGTTTTAGGTTTACACATATGACTCCGCCATTAGAGTCTCTCACGCATGGCTCCGCCATTAGTCTGTCACGCTTGGCTTCTCTGGTTTAGTGTTACACATATGACTCCGCCATTAGAGTCTCTCACGCATGGCTTATCCGTTTTAGTTATACAAACATGGCTCTGCCATTAGAGTCTCTCACGCATGGCTCCGCCATTAGTCTGTCACGCTTGGCTTCTCTGGTTTAGTGTTAAACATATGACTCCGCCATTAGAGTCTCTCACGCATGGCTTATCCGTTTTAGTGATACAAACATGGCTCTGCTATTAGAGTCTCTCACGCATGGCTTCTCCGTTTTTAGGTTTACGCATATGACTTCGCCATTAGAGTCTCTCTCGCATAGCTCCGCCATTAGAGTTTCTCACGCATGGCTTCTCCGTTTTTAGGTTTACACATATGACTCCGCCATTAGAGTCTCTCACGCAGGGCTCCGCCATTAGAGTCTCTCACGCATGGCTTCCCCCTTTTAGTGTTACACATAAGACTCCGCCATTAGAGTCTCTCGCATGGCTTCTCTGGTTTAGAGTTACACATATGGCTCCGCCATTAGAGTCTCTCTCGCATGGCTCCGCCATTAGAGTCTCTCACGCATGGCTTCTCAGTTTTTAGGTTTACACATATGACTCCGCCATTAGAGTCTCTCTCGCATAGCTCTGCCATTAGAGTCACTCAAGCATGGCTTCTCTGGTTTAGTGGTACACATATGACTCCGCCATTACAGTCTCTCTCGCATGGCTCATCCGTTTTTAGATTTTCACATATGTCTCCGCCATTAGTCTCTCACGCATGGCTTCTCCCCTTCCAGTGTTACACACATGGCTCCGCTATTAGTCTCTCCCACATGGCTTCCCTGGTTAGTGTTACACTTATGACTCCGCCATTAGTCTCTCACGCATGGCTTAGTTTTAGTTTTACACACATGACTCCGCCATTAGTCTCCCACACATGGCTTCTCCGGTTTAGTGTTACACATATCACTCCGCTATTAGAGTCTCTCTCTCGCATGGCCATCCGTTTTTAGGTTTACACATATGACTCCACCATTAGAGTCTCTCGCGCATGGCTTCTCTGGTTTAGTGTTACACATATGACTCTGCCGTTAGACTCTCACGCATGTCTCCGCCATTAGAGTCTCTCACGCATGGCTTCTCTGGTTTAGTGTTACACATATGACTCCGCCATTAGAGTCTCTCTCGCATGGCTTCGCCATTAGAGTCTCTCACGCATGGCTTCTCCGTTTTAGTGTTACACATATGACTCCGCCTTTAGTCTCTCACGTTTGGCTTCTCCGTTTACATTTTACACACATAACTCCGCCATTCAAGGCCGGCTGCGTTTTCTTCCTTCAGACCCGCTCCCATGGCTCGGTCATCTGTGGCTCGCTATTCAATTTTTTTGTGGTGGCTCGCACGCGTGGCTTGCGCCATTAGAGTCTCACTCACGTTATTGTTTTCCCTGACTTTTTATTTTTTAGGTTGTTGGGTCTCCATAGGCAGTCATCCCAAGCCTGCCTTTGCGGACATCATCTTCTCCCAGGCATGCTTACTTCATATACAAACTTGGGCAGAGGGTGTTGGGGTCCGGCCTAAGTCCTGGGTATCGGTCCATCTTCCGGTAGGAGGTACAGTAATAAGGTGCACCTGGATATAGCCAGGGTTCTCATGCAGAAGGCATTTTCCAAGAACACGGCAAGGGCGTACCAGACGGCTTGGTCTCATTTTACTAGGTTTCAGCGGTCTTGCCCGCTACAGGGTGTGGATCACATCACATACCTGCTTGCGTTCATAGCATTTTTGCCACTCAGACCTTAAAACTTTCTCAAGGTACTATCAAATTATATTTAGCCGGCATACGACACTCTTGGCACATTCCCTATCCAGACAGGTCTTCTTTATTTTCAGCGCACCCAATTAAGGCCATCCTTAAAGGTATACACAATTCTTCAGCCGTCAGTAAATTTCCAGGAGTCCCTTCTCAGGTGAAATGTTCAAATCCGTTTCTATGTTTTTAAGTTCTAACCCCTTTGGTTTGAAGACAAGTGCCTTGTTTAAAACAGCGCTGTATTTGTGTTTTACGGGTTCCTGCGACCCGGAGTATTCACCTGCCCTGTCTCTAGCAGCACCTTCTTACAGGAACAACATTTACTATGCTTAGGTTCCCACTACGTCCTCACTCTTGATCATACTTAAACTACCAGACCTGGCGAAACCACGAAGGTCAAGTATTTCCCTTCGGGTGTCGAGTGGTGTCCAGTGGCACTCATTGACGAATGGGCGGCACTTGGCTAACGTGCTCCGCCTAACTCCCCTCTTTTAGTTCACGACTCCGGCTGCTTAGCATACAAACATTCCTGGAATACATTCACGTTTTGCTGCTGAAAATAGGTGTTGAACCATCAAGCGTTACCGGCCATTCATTTAGAATAGGAGCAGCCTCAGTCGCCTCTAAGAATAATATACTGGTTCACATCATAAAGAAACTGGGTCGTTGGAAGTCTCTGTGTTACAGTCATTACATTCCCAACCCTAAACGAGAGATGTCATTGGCTTTTCGGTATTTGCTGTTATACTGTGTTTTCAATACAGTGCATTGTTTTCCTACTACCGTGTCTAGTATTTTTGGCCCCTTTAGGCTACCCTTTACAGCAGTTCCGCCACTACTCTACTGCTATCCGTTAGGTTACTGTCACTCTGATAGTCGATCCGAGCACAAGTGTAGGCAACGCAGTTGCCGTATTTGTGGGAGGGGAGGCTCCTGCACATCCTATTTAAAGCACTGCTGCGCCCTCCCCCCTGTCAGCTACCTCCGATTCTCGTCCACAGCAGCGGTGTGTCCCTCCCACCCAACCCTCATATCATCCTTCCTTATAGGGTGGCCCCCTTTAGGCTACCCTTTACAGCAGTTCCGCCACTACTCTACTGCTATCCGTTAGGTTACTGTCACTCTGATAGTCGATCCGAGCACAAATTCACTTTAGAAAAAAGACGACTGAGGGGAGATCTAATTACTGTGTATAAATATATCAGGGGTCAGTACAGAGATCTCTCCCATCTATCTATTTATCCCCAGGACTGTGACTGTGACGAGGGGACATCCTCTGCGTCTGGAGGAAAGAAGGTTTGTACACAAACATAGAAGAGGATTCTTTACGGTAAGAGCAGTGAGACTATGGAGCTCTCTGCCTGAGGAGGTGGTGATGGTGAGTACAATAAAGGAATTCAGGAGGGGCCTGGATGTGTTTCTGGAGCGTAATAATATTACAGGCTATAGCTACTAGAGAGGGGTCGTTGATCCAGGGAGTTATTCTGATGCCTGATTGGAGTCGGGAAGGAATTTTTTTCCCCTTAAGTGAGGAAAATTGGCTTCTACCTCACAAGGGTTTATTTTTTCTGACTTCCTCTGGATCAACTTGCAGGATAACAGGCCGAACTGGATGGACAAAATGTCTTTTTTCAGCCTTATGTACTATTTTACTATATTTATTATATGTACTGTATATATGTTTAGTTTTAGCAATAGTATAGTGGAATTTCTGTGCGTAAAATATAAAAACATGCACACATTTTTATTTTAAAAATCTAGGTATACTTTATAGAAAAATAGGCCAAAGCATGGAGGCTGGATGACTCCTCCCCAGCTCTGCCCTTGCTATGTATGGCTGCTGGATAATGACGTCTTTCGGCCCCTTTCATACGAGCATTACAGATTCTCTCAGGATGCGCTCAATAAAACTCGCAGAGTTTCGCAAGCAAGTTCATTCAGTTTTGTTTGTAATTCAGTGTGTGGGTGCAATCCGTTTTGATTTGTTCTTCGCGCGCCTTAGGTCCCTTTCACACAAGCGAGTTTGCCGTACGGGTGCGATGCGTGAAGTGAACACATAGCACCCGCACTGAATCCTGACCCATTTTTTTCAATGGGTCTGTGTACATGAGCATTTTTTTTCAAACATCAGTTCTGCGTTGCGTGAGAATTGCAGCATGTTCTATATTCTGCATTTTTCACGTAGCCCTGGCCCCATAGAAGTGAATGGGGCTTCAGTGAAAAATGCATCGTATCCGGATGTAACGTGGATAAAGTCCGGGTGCAATGCGTTTTTCACCGATGGTTACTAGGAGATTAAATTGATTAATTGTAAACTTTCATATTTTTTTTTCACGTGCGTGAAAAACGCTGCAAAACGGATTTCACCCGCACAGAAAAAACGGAACAACTGAACGCAATTGCAGACAAAACTGACTGAACTTGCTTGCAGAATGATGCAAGTTTCACTGAACGCATCCGGAGTCAATCCATATCGTTGGTGTGAAAGAGGCCTAATAGGGTGAAATGATGGATCTGTGTCTTTTAGTAGATCAGTCTTCTGCTGCTCCTCTCATGTCTAACTCTGTGGGAGTTCTCACTCACCAGTTCTACCACTGCACCCCTTACAACCCTAGGTCCCAGGAGTCCTTTAGGAGATCTCATAATATTGAAGTACTGTCCCACACAAAGGCCATACTTGGCGCTCCTAAGTCCCAATGAGAAATTTCGGTAACAGGGCCCCTCAGGTAGCAGAGCCCGAGGCAGCGCTATGCCTGCACTCCTGCACTCCCTACAGCTACTGAACATCTCTGCTTTAGATTATTAGATGGACAGGTTTCAGCGAGCATCGGTATATGAGAAGATTGGGGGTCATTTATCAAACTGCTGTAAAGTAGAACTTGCTTAGTTACTCATGGTAACCAATCAGATTCCAGTTTTCATTTTGGATAGCTTCTTGGAAAGGTGGAATCTGATTGGTTGTTATGGGCAACTAAGCCAGTTCTACTTTACACCAGTTTGATAAATGACCCCGATTATATTTAATGTTTAAAAAAAAAAGAAAGTAAGGGACAACCCTCCCCCCGCCCCTCCGGCTTCTAAGACTATTCACTAGAGATGAGCGAATCGAAGTTGATAAAGTGGAATTCGATCCGAATTTCAGGAAAAATTTGATTCGCAACAAATGCAAATTTCCTTGCGCTTTGTAGTAACGAATCACAATTTTTCCTAAAACGGCGACTACATGTGTGAGGACATGGGGCAAGGAACTCTTGTAAGGCAGGCTGACCCACAATGCCGTGCATGCAGCCAATCAGCAGCCAGCCAGCCCTGTGATGTCACAGCCCTATAAATACCCGCAGCCATCTTGGATTGAGACATTTTCCAGCTTTCTGAGTGCAGGGAGAGTTATACTGAAAACCTCATTGTAAAAAAAAAATAAGTGATTTATAAGCACAGGGAAACATTATTCAAATTGTAGGGAAACAATAGGGAGGAATTATTTCACAGCATCTTAGTGCATGGAGAGACATCTGAAGTTGCTAGGGACAGTGCATTGAAAAGTGATTAACAAGTGCAGGGAAACATTATTTGGGGATCCAAATAGCCATTATACAGCTCTGGCAGTCCAGCAATCCTGTTATTGGTCTGCAAGTGCTATGTTGAAAAGCCTTTAGTGGCCTATATCTCTGGAAAATGAAAAATATATACGCAGGTCACATCTGCAGTTATATGTGGTGAAAGCGTTCAGTGTCCTATTTCAGTACAAAAAGGAAAAAACACACGCACCTCACTGTTGCAGTTATTTGCAGGGAAAGCATTTAGTGGCCTATTTTAGTACAAAAAGAAAAATATATTTGTCGCTTTTAGGGGTGTTTTAATTATTTATTTAATTAATTTAGTTAAGCTAAACGTATGTCAGACAGAGAAGTGCCAGGCCCTGCACAGAGGAGTGGCAGAGGCCTAAATGTTCCTGGCGCAGGCAGAGGTCGCATCAGAGTAAGGGGGCATGGCAGCAGGAGTCGCAGCAAGAGCGCTGAGCTCCCAGTGTCATTTAGCGGTCGTGTCTTGACCAGCAAACCAGTGGTTCTTGAATGGTTGACTCGGTCATCCACTTCATCCCAAGTGATATCAGATACCCCCAGCCAACAGTCAGTGAGTTCGTAAGACACAACCCTTAGTTGGCATGGCCCGGGAGCAGGCCCTGTGCCCTCACCTGTCCTCAACCTGCCTCTGTCCTTTTCTGTTCCCTCAGGCAAAGAAGTATTATAAGCTGTGGGCTCAGCTCCACTATTCAGCTAGGACGAACTACTAGAGGGCGGTCAGCAGCTACTGCCCAGCAAGACATCCGCCACTTCCTCCGCTAGGCGGGCAAGTAACAATGAGGAGAGTGGCGTGGGAGGTGGTGTTGTGAGCGGTCAGGCTCCTGACCCAGAGACCATTGAGGAGGACATCAGTGACGTGCAGACAGTACTCGATGATGATGAAGCCGATCGCACTTGGGTGCTGGGTGAAGAAGGGGCTTCATCATCATCAGCAGAAGAGGGTGGCAGCATGCCCATGAGGCAGCGGCTGAGGCAGCAAGGTGGTAGCATGGCTGGGAGTCTGCAGGGTGGCAGCAGTGGGAGGTCGGTAGCCAAAGTGGTCTGGATAGACCACCTGCTTCGCAGCAGCCTACCTGCCCAGGAAGCAGTGATGTGGGGGTTCACGTAGGCAGCGGCAGTAGCAGTCAGTCAGTGCAGAGTGTTGGGGGGAAAATCAGCTACTCGGCGGTGTGGCAGAGTTTTGTAAAGCAGCTGAAGGAGGTTAACATGGCCATATGTAGAATATGTAAGCAGAAGGTTAAGCGTGGCCAGGGTGCCAATGTTGGCACCACGGCCATGCGTCAACATTTGCAGCGTCACCATAAAGTGGCTTGGGAGAACCGTGGCTCTGATGTGGTGGTCCAGGCTGCTGCAGCAACTGTTGCATCATGGTACGCATACGGTTTCAGCCAGTTAAGGCTCCACCACCCTGGCTGAAGGGAGCTGTTTGTCATTCCCATCTTCTGCTGGTCCAGATGCTCCTGCTTCTCCTCCTCCTACTACTCGTCAGTCATTCTGTCGGCAATCGATCACCGAAGCAATTGCCAAGAGACAACAGTATGCTTGCACTCATCCAACGGTGCAGAAGCTGAACGTGCTCCTGTCCAAGTTGCTGGTGCTGCAGTCCCTCCCTTTCCAAGTGGTGAACTCTGCACCTTTCAGAGAACTGATGGCTTGTGCCGAGTCGAGGTGGAGAGTCCCAAGCTGTCATTTTTTTGTAAAAAAAGGCAGTACCAGCACTGCACACGTATGTAGAACAGAAGGTGGACCAGTCCTTAAGCCTGTCAGTGTCTGCCAAAGTACACGGCAGCACAGACGTGTGGAGCTATAACTACGGTCAGGTACAATACATGTCCTTTACGGCCCACTGGGTGAATGTGGTTCCTGCACAGCCACACCAGCAACTTGGCCAGGTGACACCGCTTCCGCCTGCATGTTCTCACGCCGCCTCTTCCGCCCCCTTCCTCATCCTCCACCGTGTCCTCAGCCTCCACTGCAGGGACAACTCACAGTGCTCCTCCGGCATACCACATGTACAGGGAACGGTGGTGTCACAATGTTCTGCACCTGGTTTGCCTGGGCGAATGGAGTCACACAGGGGAGGAACTGTTCCGTGTCATTCATCAAGAAATCGAATCATTGCTTTCTCCGCGACAACTGAAAATCGGAACCACGGTGACCGGCAACAGAAAGAACATGGTGTCGGCGCTGCGTCAAGGAAGGCTGAGCCATGCACCCTGCATGGCACATGTGTTCAATCTGGTTGTTAAGCGGTTCCAGAAGCATTACACCCATCTGCAAGACATCCTAAAAAGGGGCAGAAATCTTTGCATGCATTTCAGTCACATGTACACCGCAAAGCACACCCTTCTTGACCTGCAGCGGCAGAACGGCATCCCCAACATAGGTTGATATTCGACGTTTCCACCTGTTGGAATTCCACCCTCCATATGTTGGACCGACTATACGAACAGAAAAAGCCCATCAATGATTTCCTGATGATGCAAGCAGATAGGAGAACTCCCCTATGTAACTTCAATGTCAGCCAGTGGCAGCTCATGCGTGACACCTGCATTTGCTCAGGCCCTTTGAGGACGCCACGTTATTTGTCAGTCGCTAGGACTACGGGATGAATGATGTCATTCCACTGCTTCATGTCCTGGAAAAGATGCTGGCAACAATGGCTGGTCAGGGGACAGGAGACATGGCCCCTAGATGTGGCGGCCACATGAGCCCTGTGGGGCCTGAACTGGAAGAGGAGGAAGAGGGGGAGGAGGACATTGGAGAACAGGCATTGTGTAGCTAAATAGGTGATTTTTCTTCTCAGCTGACAGGAGAGGAGGAGCAGGAGGAGCCTGAGGAGCTACAGGCCGATGAGGAAGACGAGACAGAGGACCCAGACACACCGTGGCAGTATGGAGTCGAGAGGGAGGCAGGGAGTCTGTCCAAGTCACTTGCACAAATGGCCTGATGCATGCTCACTTGCTTGCGTAGTGACAGCCGAATTGTCACCTTTTGGCAGAGGGATGACTTCTGGCTCTCCACCTTGTTGGACCCTCGCTACCAGTCCAAAATGGGGGCCTTGTATACACCCACTGAGGGGGAGGACAAACTTAATTACTACAGAGATATCCTATGTAGTCAGTTGGCCGCTGCCTATCTACGCCATCGTCCATTCTCTCACAGGTCTGACCAGAGGGTCCCTCTGCGCTCATGTTCCTCTGCCATAGCTGCTAGGGAGGGGCGGGGTGGCAGGAGCATTACCAGCTCCATCAGCAGCAGCCTGAGTCTACAGTCACTGATGATGAGCAGATTTATTCACCCTCATAGTGAAGAAACTACTCAGCAGCAGCTAGACCTGGAGCAGGACCTGAACCAACAGGTGGTGGCATACTTGGACAGCATCCTGCCGGCCATCATTGAAGATCCACTGGACTACTGGGAAACCAAACTGGATTTTTGGCCGCAACTGGCCGAGTTTGGCTGGAAAAATCTGTCCTGCCAGGCCAGTAATGTGGCATCAGAGCGGGTGTTTAGTGCGGCGGGGGCCATAGTTTCCCCAAGAAGAACTTGCCTGTCCACCCAAAATGTGGAGAGACTGACCTTTGTCAAAATGAATCAGGCATGGATCAGCCAGGATTTCCACCCACTAATGCCTGATGCATCTGATTACATCATCCATGCCGCCTCACCCGAACCCTGACAAAAAAGGCAGTTTTCTTCTGGCTACCTGACTCAGCTACTACACCTATGCTGCAACCCACCTGATGCCACACATCTGATAACCAGTGCCCCTTCTTTTAGTCACCTTCATAAGTGGGTACTGGTATTGCCACCCACCCCCCCACTCTGTCACCGGGTCAATTGTTGGTATCCTGATGCTGATGATGCCATCACCACACTATTTCACATTGCCACTCTGTGGTATACCCCTGATGCTGCTGCCACCTCCACACTCTGTCATTATGCAACTCTGTGGCCTCCTCATACTGCTGCCACCTACACACTCTGTCATTCTGCCACTCGGTGGCCTTCTCCTGATGCTGCTATTGCTGCTGCCGCCACCTCCAGACTCTATCATTGTGCCACTCGGTGGCCTCCTTATACTGCTGCCACCTCCATACTCAGTCATTGTACCATTCGGTGTCCTCCTCATACTGCTGCCACCACCTCCATACTCTATCATTGTGCCACTTGGCCACTCGGTGGCCTCCTCATACTGCTGCCACCTCCATACTCAGTCATTGTACCATTCAGTGTCCTCCTTATACTGCTGCCACCTCCACACTCTGTCATTATACCACACAGTAGCCTCTTCATACTGCTGCCACCTCCACACTCAGTCATTGTACCATTCGGTGGCCTTCTCATACTGCTGCCACCTCCACACTCTGTCATTGTACCACTCAGTGGCCTCCTCATACTGCTGCCACCTTCACACTCTGTCATTGTACCACTTGGTGGCCTCCTCATACTGCTGCCACCTCGACACTCTGTCATTGTACCACTCAGTGGCCTCCTCATACTGCTGCCACCTTCACACTCTGTCATTGTACCACTCAGTGGCCTCCTCATACTGCTGCCACCTTCACACTCTGTCATTGTACCACTTGGTGGCCTCCTCATACTGCTGCCACCTCCACACTCTGTCATTGTGCCACTCTGTGGCTTCCTCATGCTGATGCCACCTCCAGACTTGGTCATTGTGCCACTCGGTGGCCTCCTCATACTGCTGCCAACTCCAGACTCTGTAATTTTGCCACTCAGTGGCCTTCTTCTGATGCTGCTACTGCTGCTGCCGCCACCTCCGGACTCTGTCATTGTACCACTTGGTGGCCTCCTCATACTGCTGCCAACTCCACACTCTGTCATTGTGTCACTCGGTGGCCTCCTCATACTGCCACTACCTCCAGACTCTGTCATTGTGCCACTCCGTGGCCTTCTCCTGGTGCTACTACTGCTGCTGCCACCTCCATACTCTGTCATTGTGCCACTCTGTAGCCTCCTGATGCTGTCGCCAACTACACACTCGGTCATTGTGCCACTCGGCGGCCTCCTCATACTGCTGCCACCTCCAGATTCTGTCATTGTACCACTCGTGGCCTCCTCATACTGCTGCCACCTCCAGATTCTGTCATTGTACCACTCGGTCGGGGGCCCTACTAGTATAAGCGTTTAATAGAACAGGTTCTGTAGACATCTATGTGGAATCAGCTGACGACGGTGTAAAAGGACTGCATTCTTATTGACGCTAACATCGACCTGTAAGTTATGAGTTGATACTTCAGTTATTTGGTCAGTTTTGGCCTGGTGACTGCCCAATTAAGTGAAGTGTGCAGTGATTCTAAGAGCGACGCCTGTCATTTACATGTCATACTGATTCACAGTATTGTTTCACCACCCCAGCAGACTCCCTATGCGTGTTACTGCAAGGCACAGTGTTCTACACCCCTATAAAGGCTCTCTACAGCCTGGAAATAGATGTTTTTTAACCCGATTCGCCTCAAATAAATTCGGATCGAAGCAAATCTTTTTGGAAAATTCTGCGAAACCGCCGAATCAAATGTTTGAGAAATTCTCTCATCTCTACTATTCACATTATTACACTAATGCAGTTTATTTCTTGTCATTTTCTTTAAGGGCTCTTATTGATCAAGAACTTTCAACAAACATTACGTCCATTAATGTCCTTCCTCAAAAAGATGTCATAAAAGGTAATCTATCATGTATTTCATTATTGGCAGGACTAAATACATTTTATCATTACAAAAAAGCAGGGTGGAGATATAGGGTAGGCGTGGGGTATGGGGACACATCCAGGGTGGGGGTATAAGAGTTTGTGACATATCAGGCTCCTCTCAGTCTATGGCAGGCAGTAATATATTGTGCTGCTGTGGCCGCTGTGTTCTCCTCCTCCCCTAGCAGTATAGTGAGTCTCTCTTCCTCCTCCATGGAGGTGAAGTCTGGGCACAGATCACACAGTCTCCTGAAGCATCCCTCACTGCTGAAAATTGGGGGAACCGCAGCAAAAAGTGAGCCTCATCCTCCACAGCCTCCTGGTCTCCCTGCTGGCACAGTCTTTTGTCTCTGGGCATGTACCTCTGTCGGTGCCACTCGGATTCGATAAGCAGTCTATGGGCGCTCAGTCTGTACCGGCTCAGAATCTGTCAGTCTCTGGGGTTGGGGAGTTTCTCCAGACATGGGGACAGTTTGTACTCTCTCTGTAGGGTCTGGTATACTGTCAGATTTTGTGATTTCCTTATGTCGTTCCTCCAGATGCTGACATACCCCTCTTTGCTCTTGTCTATCGTCCTCTGGATTTCCCCCTTTGTCAGGATGTATTAGTTGGTGGCTTGGTCAGGCTGGGTTTGGGTGACTTGTTGTAGGGTGCTTTGTTTTCCTGGGGCTTCTTGGTACAGCAAGGCTTTGTGGTGGGAGGAGCTTGGACTGCTGCTATGCAGATGGACTCTGAAAGAGAGTGCCCTCTACTACACAGCAAGGTAAAGTGAGAATCTGCCCAGGTTTGCTTGAATGGTGCTGTTAGAAGTGCTCCTGTGGACCTGGAGAAGGTATTTGCAGAATTCTAGGCAGAATATTTATATTGGCCCAGAGTCCCACTTTGACCAGTCTGGGTATGTGCCCCAGACTTCGTAAAATTTCAAGATTGGCTGATTTCTGTGCCCAGGTAGGTGTAGCTGTTGGTTTCTGAAAGTGGACAATTGTTTAGCAAGAAAGGAGGAGACCCAGCTGCTTTCTGATTTCTTTTCTGGAATACTGTGATGTTGTTGGTTTTCTTTGGATTGAAGAGCAATGCCCACTAGGTGCTGAATTTTTCCAGAATTGTCAGGTTATCTTGGAGACCTCTCTCAGTGGGTACAGTAGCAGGAGGTCATATGCATAATGTCAAAATTTCATCTGGGTGTCATGGAGGGTGAGATCGGGTGCTAAGGAGGACTCCAGAGCTGCTGACAGTAGATGTTGAAGAGGGTTGGACTGAGGCTGCAGCCCTGTCTGACTCCTTGGCTCTGCTGGAAATAAGCCATTCTCCTCCCATTCACCTTTATGCTGCATCTCTCAGTGTGTTAACTTCTGATGACATCATATGTTTTTCCTCCTATTTTATTTTCGAGAAGTTACATAAATACCAGCTCGGGTATCACACTGAGTCAAAGGCCTTCTTAAAGTTCACAAAGCAGGCATAGGTCTTTCCATGCTTTGTATTATGGACATGGCTCTAAATATATGGCTCTGCAGGGTGTAAATGTGGTTTGTGGTGCGGCAGTTTGGCATGAAGCCTGCTTGGCTTCTGCTAAGGATGGCTGGGTGAGGAAGCTAAGGATCCTCTTATTCAGGATACTGCTAAAGAGTTGTCCGGTTGCTGCTGAAACATATCCCCCGATAGTTGGCCAGGTTGTACCTGTCTCCGGTCTTGAGTATGGGGTTGATGATGCCCTGGTTCCAACTCTGGAGGAAATAGTTGTAGTATTGTGGCCTACATACCTGGCAGGCTATATTGGATCAGTTCTGGGAGGGTCCCATCTGGCACACAGATTTTTAAATTTTTATCACTGACATCCTATCCTGCAGTGTGATCAGTGTGTCGAGAGGGTTTCGGAAATCTTTGATTCTTTTTCCCTCCATATCCTTCAAATTTTTTGTGATCTCTTTTTTGTTCTGGGCTTTGCTCCTCCTTCAGGATGTCTTTGTAAATATCCTTGAAGTACTGGAGCCAGAAGTTGACGTTTTGGATGTGAAGGTTGAAGCTGCTACCATTTTTGTCAATGTGCTTCCATAGTTCTCAAAAGGAGTTGTCCTGGAGAGTGTCTTGGAGTTGGAGGAGCTTGGTTGAGATGTTGCCTTGTGTTTTCTTTCTGAGGATTGTTTTGCATTTCCCTGGTGCAAGCTTCCCTCAGACTAAGGTTGTTTGGGTCTTGGTGTTTCCTATTTGAGTACATTCTTAGCGCCTTCTTTATATCTTTACACTCCCGGTCGAACCAACTGTTAGGTTGTTGCTTTCTTAGCCTCTTGTTGTTGCATCCTTTGAGATTGGACATTTCTGCCATGGTGTAAAGTATATTATTAAAGTCCTTTAACATGATATTTGATCCTTCTGGGTTTAGCGCATACACTTACACTTTATTATGGAAGTTATAAAGCATCTCCTAGATCTCTGCTCTGTTTATGGTCTCTATATATTTTGGGGCTGACATCTTGAAAAATTTATTTAGATTTAGGTAGGCTGAAGAGGCCGGTCTGCTGTGGTGTTTGTGGAGGTGATTTGCTTGTGGAATTAATGTATAGGAGCAGTTGGTTGTGGTCTGACAGGTCTGTCTGTGGGGTAACTATTAAGCTGCCAACATTTGGGGTGTCCATATCTGTGATAGCATATTCTACCACACTGCATGAGAGTTCAGGGTATGTCTACAAAAAAAGTTTCCCTTGGTGCAGCCATTGCGAGTCCGAAGTCTGAGGCTTCGACATAAGTTCAGCAATTTTCTGCCACTTTTATTGACTGTGCCATCATAGCTGTTCCTCTCGGTGTGCATAGATGAGAACATTTCCCAGGGCCTGGAAATGGGCAGCTTCTCTCTGTAGGATCTCAAAGCTGTCAGGATTGAAGTATGGAGACTCTGGCGGAGCTATGTATGTTGCACAGAGGTAGACGTCAGCATGAGAGGTGAGGATGGAGCGGCCTATTCTTACCCAGATGTGGCTGTCTCCTCTCTTCACTGATCTGATCTGCTCATGGAGCTCCTCTTTATACCAGACTAATATTTCTTCTGAGCTCTTTCCCTGCTTGAGGCTTTTGATTTTTATGGCAGGGGCAGAGATCTAGTTGTTACCAGTGGGCTGCCTTAGTCCATGTTTCTAGAAGGATCTATATGTCAATGTTTATCAGTCTTTGGGTAAAGTCTGGATCATGCATTTTACATCCGAAGGCTGAAGCGTTCAGGCCCTGAATGTTCCAGCTGCTGATATAAGAGATGTCATTGTTTGTCCGTGTACCTTGTAGAGAGCTGCCCTGTGTAGGATAAGCTGGATTCTTGATTGCCATGTTGTAGCAGAGTACTGAGCAGGGTCTTTATCTCCTCCATTTCTCTTCTCTGCATTACTTTATGTGAGGCAGGTGGATTGCATCATGGTGTCTGCCTCTGATGGCCATGTTTTGGGTAAAGGTCATCATTTCCAGTTTGTTGAGGAAGGTATGAGGTTTGAGGTCCATTTGGTTGTATAGAGAAAACTACGCACACTGTCACGACCATGGTCATGGTCGTGACTCCTGTACCGCAGGCTGTTGCCTGCGGTCTGGTTTTGTTGTTCAACCACAGGTGAGTGTCGCTAGTATGTTGCCTCACTTGTGGTTGCCGCTGGCAACATGTTGTTATTGTCAGTATAGCAGCCTGAGCTGTGCTAGGCTGCTTGCTGCTATGTGCATGCGGTTGCACCTGGCAACCTCTCTTTATAGGTGTGCCTTTTATCCGTTTGGTGTGCACGGGGTGTTGTATGTGTGTGTGCACTGTGTTGTTCCGTCACTTGCGGTTGTCTGCGGCAACGTGTTCTTTGTGTACATGTGGTGGCAGTGTCTCGGCCTTCTGGCTGGCTCCAGGACATAGTTGCCACGCATGTCGTTGCCGGCGGTAACAGCTGCTGTGTGATAGGTGTTTGTTCACTTCCCCTTTATGTGGCTGTTTTCTCATGCCTGGTGTAGGAAGGGTTAAATCCCTTCTGTGTGTGTGAACACGGGGTGTGTCTGTGTGGGTGTGGCTACTTGGGCCTATATAGCCTTTGCTGAGAGCAGTAGTCAGAGGGGTACTTCAGCCATGGACTGCTGGAGTCGTCCTCCTACTTTATACCATCTGCCAGTGAGGGCCACCCTTGTGGTCATTGATGTTTATATGTTCAGTTGATGTATTCCTTTTGTTATTTAATGCAGCTATGGATCTGGGTTCCTGTGTGTGTGTATGTGTGTTGGCTGTGTCCATTTAAGTATGGTGTGGACATCAGCGTGTCAGCACAGGAATCCAGTCAGCAAGGCTGTGGCAGGTAGGTGGAACTAGTGCAGTTCACCTGCCATATCCATAGGTCTGTTGTTGTACCCCTTTTCCTTGCAGCTTGGCCAGTGAGACCCCTGTTCCTCCGTGCCTAGGAGGAACAGGTCGTCCTACCCTGCTCCTTGTTCCAGGGCAATCCTGAGGGCTAGCAGGGACTATTAGGTTCCGGTGTATGAGCCCTCCTACCATCAGGGTTGGCTCATACGGCTAGGAGTCAGGGTCATTGTTAGGGACGCGTTAGGAGGTGACCTGCTCCCTAATTCTGTCGTCCTGGCAGAGCAGCGACCAACATTATCTGGCATCGCACGGCTGAGGGTTTTCCCCATCCTCAGCCGTGACACACACTCAATAGAGTGAAATATGCAATTTTGATTTATTGTGGTACACTCAAAATTGGTGAAAAAATATTGAAAAATAAATTTATATGCTCTGATATATATGGTTTACAAATAGTCCCATCATACGCTTTGCACTATGTTGTACTAATATTAGTTACAGCTCAGAATTACCCACTATGGGCAATAAGTGTAAACAATGCCATAGCAGATAATGAATTGTCTCCTTTGTATGCAATCTGTAGATACTTATGGTCTCCCTTTTGCATTACAGCAATATATTGATAAAGGCCGACAAAGACCAAAACGTCACACTTAAATATCGCAGCCCTACTGGACAAGATTAACAATTCAATATATGGCAAAACCTAAAATTTAGAGCTGTAATAGATATGTCTGTCATCAGACAATATTTGCCTGCGGTTCAAGGCAACCAACTGTGAATTTATTTCCAATTTATTTTTCAATGTTTTTTTCACCAATTTTGAGTGTACCACAATAAATCAAAATTGCATATTTCACTCTATTGAGTGTGCCTGTTTTTCTCTATACAAGTATCTGTGGGCACAGACCCATACACCAAGGCACCTCACAGAAAAACATAGGAGTGCATATTCCTTCCTTTCCTATTTTTGAGGTTTGTTGTTGGTGATTTTCGTATGGGGTCTGGGTCAGGGCTCTTTGTTGAGCACTATGTCTTTGAGTTTTCACCTCCAGTAGAAGAGGAGATAATTCCAACTGACTGGGCCGCCTCTTGCCCTGGGCCCCATAGCAATCACATGGTCTGCCGCTATGGTAGTTATGCCCCTGGGTGGCAGTGGCGTAGGGATCGCCATAGCAACCATAGCAGTGGCTATGGGGCCCTACGCCACTGGGGGGCCCGTCCGACCGCATTCAGTTTTTTTTTTTTTTTTTTCTTAACACACACAGACATTACACACAGGCAGCCAGGAGGTGGCGTAACTACCGGGGAAGCAGCTGCTTCGGGGCCCGACAGTTTATTTTCAAGTTAGTTAAATATCGATGTCTTAATGTTCAGGGCCCCCTTCACAGCAGCGGTCTTAATGTTCAGGCCCCCTCGCTAATGTGATCTAATCTTACTGTATTGTAAAGTCTCCTGATGTGTCTGGGATTCGAACCCACAACCTCCAATGTATCAGTGTATCAGAGGCAAAGCATTTACCCTCACAACCATAAAGGAGGCATTGCAACTGATTGAAAAAATTTGACACTTCTACTGTTATAGCTGGCTAAGTGTACATCTATACATATGACAGCTGCCCCAACACACCCAGCACTGCTATATCTCTATGTGACAGCTATCCCAGCACACTCAGCTCTGCTATATCTCAATATATGAGCAGCTGTCATGTGTATAGATGTACACTTAGCCAGCTATAACAGTAGAAGTCTCATAATTTGTTTAGGGGAGAGGGATCTGTGTATGGCACTATTTAGGGGAGGGGGATCTGTGTATGGCACTATTTAGGGGAGGGGGGGATCTGTTGATGGCACTATTTAGGGGAGGGGGATCTGTTGAAGGCACTATTTAGGGGAGGGGGATCTGTGGATGGCACTATTTAGGGGAGAGGGATCTGTGGATAGCACTATTTAGGGGAGGGGGATCTGTGGATGGCACTATTTAGGGGAGGGGGATCTGTGTATGGCACTATTTAGGGGAGGGGGGGATCTGTTGATGGCACTATTTAGGGGAGGGGTATCTGTGGATGGCACTGTTTAGGGGAGAGGGATCTGTGGATGGCACTATTTAGGGGAGGGGGATCTGTGGATGGCACTATTTAGGGGAGGGGGATCTGTGTATGGCACTATTTAGGGGAGGGGGGATCTGTTGATGGCACTATTTAGGTGAGGGGTATCTGTGGATGGCACTGTTTAGGGGAGGGGGATCTGTGGATGGCACTATTTAGGGGAGGGGGGATCTGTTGATGGCACTGTTTAGGGGAGGGGGATCTGTGGATGGCACTATTTAGGGGAGGGGGATCTGTGGATGGCACTATTTAGGGGAGGGGGATCTGTGGATGGCACTATTTAGGGGAGGGGGATCTGTGTATGGCACTATTTAGGGGAGAGGGATCTGTGGATGGCACTATTTAGGGGAGGGGGATCTGTGGATGGCACTATTTAGGGGAGGGGGATCTGTGGATGGCACTATTTAGGGGAGGGGGATCTGTGGATGGCACTATTTAGGGGAGGGGGATCTGTTGATGGCACTATTTAGGGGAGGGGGATCTGTGGATGGCACTATTTAGGGGAGGGGGATCTGTGGATGGCACTGTTTAGGGGAGGGGGATCTGTGGATGGCACTATTTAGGGGAGGGGGATCTGTTGATGGCACTATTTAGGGGAGGGGGATCTGTGGTTGGCACTATTTAGGGGAGGGGGATCTGTGGATGGCACGGGGGGGGGCCCATAATTTTTTTTTGCTATGGGGCCCATGCATTTCTAGCTACGCCCCTGCTGGGTGGTGCTGGTTTATGGAGGGGTGTTGTCTGGCATAGCTCTGGTTTTAGCTGCCAGCTCTATGTTGATGCTCTGGGTGATGTGTTCAGCCGGGGAACTTCTGTTGTGTGGCTCAGTTGTCCTCCTACAGTATCTGCTGATACTTGTCCTAGAGGTATAATCTATCTATCTATCTATCTATCTATCTATCTATCTATCTATTCTCACATCTATCTGTTAGCAGTCACAATATGTCTATGTTGGTACAGGGCAGATGAGTATTTTCTATTTCCTTACAATCATATTCCTTTTAACTGAGTTTCAAAGCAAATATTACATAATCAGTACATATGTGAGCTATGCCAAATGACCAAATCATATTAGTATAATAAACTTGCACAAACTGACCTTCTAAGGAACTTTAGATGTTTCAATAAAAACAGCAGAAGGTTGGGTGTGATAGGAGTAGTAAAAGTGAGGGTTTCACCTTTTTTTATTTTTTTATTTAACATCTTTATTACTATAAAAAAAACAAATACACGAAGTACAATTCAAACTTATTATAAATTTTTTAATATTTTTTTCCAACATTTTAACCCCATTATCGCCCCCCACCCGGCGATGAATCCACCCCCGCCTCCCCCCTCAACCCCCCCTCGAGAAGAAATAAGGAGAATGGGAGAGAGAAGAGAAAAAAATATATATATATATTAATATCCAAATACAGTCCTATCAGAACTACCAGACGTCCCATATCTTAACCCATTTCTCTAATCCACCTCTCTGCTTATAAAGAATCCGTTCGTAGTTTTTCACCTTATTAACCAGGTTTATCCAATTGTTTACCTCTGGGGCATGACGTGCAAACCAGCTCCGACTAACCAGGAGCCTGGCCAATAGTAATATTCTACCTAGTAAGATCTTTTGGGGTTTATGGCTACTTAATGTCAAAAGATTGTTCAGTTTCACCTTTAAGGGCAGCTTATCTCCCAGGAAAACAGAAGGTTAAGAGGCTGAAATTTAAACCTTATAGGAGTGGACAGTTTTAATTTTTTGCATTTTCATTTTTTTCTCCCAGCCTTCCCAGAGCCACAACTTTTTAAAATTTTTCCATTCACATAGCTGTATGAGGGCTTGTTGTTTGAGGGACAAGTTGTACTTTCTAAATGCACCATTTAATATTGCATACAGTGTAGAAGGAAGCTGGAAAAACATTTCAAAAGCAATTCCGACACAGTTTTATGGGTTTTGTTTTTTGGGTGTTCCCTATGTGGTAAAATTGCCTTCATTCTCCAGGTCAGTACGATTACAGCGATTCCACATTTGGTAAAAATAAAAGTCCGACGTGTATTAACCCCTTGATGACCAATGTTGTTCATGTATGACCCCCAAGGGTTTTTTATAGTTACATCTAAGAAGCAGTGTGAGGGCTCATTTTTTGCTGGGCAATCTGTGCTATACTATTTTTTAGGGTTGGTGTCATTTTGATGACTTTTTATGTATTTTTTTGTGGTGGTGAAGTGACAAAAATGGCAAATTGAATGAATATGAATTTATTCTGTTACGCCCTTTACCGTATCAGATAAATATTATTATATTTTAATAGTTCAGACCTTTTGGGTCACAGCAATAACTTTTTTTTTTTTTTACTATTTATTTTCATTTTGGGGAAAGGGGGGAGTGATCTGAACTTTTACATTATTTTTATATTTTGTAAAACTTTTTTTCCCTTACTTTAAGGCAACGAGGTGACAATAACAAGCAATCGTTTGTTTCCCCCTAGAATTCTGTAATTGATATTTATTCATTATAGAATAGAGCATTCAGTATCTTCCAGTGCAGTGCTGACACCTGCAGGCCTGATTTGGTATATATCAGTGATAGGCATCGGAGCCTCAAGCAGGCTCTGGCCTATCCCTGCAATGTAACAGCTTCCCCAATCTCAGATGCGTGAGGCTGTTACCAGAGCAGGAGATCGTGGTTTTAGCATTTTCACCACTCAAACGCTATGGTAACATTTAACTTCCACCTTATGGTTGATCGCAGAGATGAGAACCGGGCAGATATGACACCTATTACACTTGTGAGTCTGCACCATTTATAAAGTGACATCTTCCGCCGTACATGAACAATATTAGTCATCAAGTGGTTGATGCACTTGATTCTTCTAGAAATGAGCGAAGTTCTGAAAAATTTTGGCTGCTTCTCCGAATTTCACACAGAAATTTGATTCATGACGATTTACTTTGTCATGAAGCGTACTTCTCTGTATATAGTGGGCGCAATGAACTGCGATCACCCCCCCCCCATTGAACTCTTCAGATGCCACATTCATTGCTGATTGCCGCATCTGAGGCTATCATTTAGACCTTTCAGAGGTTATTCAGGGTAAAAATTAATAAATACCTTATCCATTTGCTCATGTAGAGGCCATTGCGGCCATCTTGATTGAAAATTTTGTGGTGATGTGATGACGTCATGACTCTAGGCGGGCATCCTGCGTGAGATTTTGCACAGTATCTTCAATTATGATGGCCGTGACTGCATCTTCATGCGCAAATGGATGAGGTGAGTATTTTTTTAATGTTTTATTTTACCACCATTTCAGGGAAAAATTGATTTGTTACCACGAAGCGTGAGGAAATTCGGCTTTCCAAATTTTTCCTGAAATTAGAATAAAAGTCAACACTAGATTCTTCTTACCCCCAAACATTACTGGTGGAGAGTCGGACGCTCCCCATACGCATTAGATTGTCTGCCCTCCCAGGTTTGGTCAACAGTCGTCTATGTGTATGGGAGCCTTAAGAAGAAACATCATCAAAACCACAAAATAAAATATTCCCAATTGGCAATGTCATAGACTACAGGTTCCTATGGCCCAAGTAGCTGCTGTAAAGCAAAAGTTCTGAATGGTATCAATGTTCATTACTGGTTTTTCTAAGAAAAAAAATTCTAAGAAATAAAGTGTTTCTATACTTTCAGTTACAAGACCTTGTACAGCAAGACTCAAGAATCCGAACCCATCAGGCTTTTATTACCAAGATGTCTGGAATTCCCTTGTCTGTTCCAATCAACATTTTAATGATTCTAAAGATGTGGCCAAATGTCTATCTGGAAAAACGGTCTACATGTTCGGTGACTCCACACTCCGAGCCTGGTTTGAAAATCTAGTGAGCCATGTTCCAAGTAAGTAGCTGAACTCGGATAAATGATATTGTCGAAGGAAATAAAAAAAGATGTATAAAGTTTCTGGATTTACTTTTAGTATAATATGCAATATACACTCACCTAAAGAATTATTAGGAACACCATACTAATACGGTGTTGGACCCCCTTTTGCCTTCAGAACTGCCTTAATTCTACGTGGCATTGATTCAACAAGGTGCTGATAGCATTCCTTAGAAATGTTGGCCCATATTGATAGGATAGCATCTTGCAGTTGATGGAGATTTGAGGGATGCACATCCAGGGCACGAAGCTCCCGTTCCACCACATCCCAAGGATGCTCTATTGGGTTGAGATCTGGTGACTATGGGGGCCATTTTAGTACAGTGAACTCATTGTCATGTTCAAGAAACCAATTTGAAATGATTCGAGCTTTGTGACATGGTGCATTATCCTGCTGGAAGTAGCCATTAGAGGATCGGTACATGGTGGTCATGAAGGGATAGACATGGTCAGAAACAATGCTCAGGTAGCCCGTGGCATTTAAACGATGCCCAATTGGCACTAAGGGGCCTAAAGTGTGCCCAGAAAACATCCCCCACACCATTACACCACCACCACCAGCCTGCAAAGTGGTAACAAGGCATGATGAATACATGTTCTCATTCTGTTTACGCCAAATTCGGACTCTACCATTTGAATGTCTCAACAGAAATCGAGACTCATCAGACCAAGCAACATTTTTCCAGTCTTCAACAGTCCAATTTTGGTGAGCTCGTGCAAATTGTAGCCTCTTTTTCCTATTTGTAGTGAAGATGAGTGGTACCCGGTGGGGTCTTCTGCTGTTGTAGCCCATCCGCCTCAAGGTTGTGCATGTTGTGGCTTCACAAATGCTTTGCTGCAGACCTCGGTTGTAACGAGTGGTTATTTCAGTCAACGTTGCTCTTCTATCAGCTTGAATCAGTCGGCCCATTCTCCTCTGACCTCTAGCATCCACAAGGCATTTTTGCCCACAGGACGGCCGCATACTGGATGTTTTTCCCTTTTCACACCATTCTTTGTAAACCCTAGAAATGGTTGTGCGTGAAAATCCCAGTAACTGAGCAGATTGGGAAATACTCAGACCGGCCCGTCTGGCACCAACAACCATGCTACGCTCAAAATTGCTTAAATCACCTTTCTTTCCCATTCTGACATTCAGCTTGGAGTTCAGGAGATTGTCTTGACCAGGACCACACCCCTAAATGCATTGAAGCAACTGCCATGTGATTGGTTGACTAGATAATTGCATTAATGAGAAATAGAACAGGTGTTCCTAATAATTCTTTAGGTGAGTGTATAGCACCGGTATGTGAGGACTCAATTATTATTTCCTCCTAAGTACAATTGACATTATGGTTACTATAGAAAATGACTAACAATGAATAAATATTTAATGCCATGTGGAGTAGATATACTTTGGTAAATTGGCAGCAGCAAATTGTTGACAGGACTATTTTTCCCGTCATGTATAACGGAACCAAACGGAACAGTTATTTGTCCCCATAGGCATGTATTAGGAAGGCTTCCGCTTTTCATTCTGTCATAGAATTCCGTTAAATTCCTTTATATCTCTGTTATAACGGAGCCTATAACGGAATTACATAACACAAATGAGAACACGCCCTATACTGAATGGTCAGAATTTGAGATGAACAAAGTTTTGAAAAATTCAATTTGCCAGCTTCACTAAAGAAATTTAATTTTTTTCCGAATTTGTTTATCATGAATCGCGATAAATCTGGTATACCCAGGCCAATAAGCCTAATCATATGCTTCCCACTTGGTGGTCTAATCTCAGAGCGAAGACTTGAAGATTAAACTGTAGGAAGACCATAGGAGTGCTGAACTACAGAATCTGCTATAATTTAGCGCTGTGTAAATAACTGTGCAGTGCATGAATATTCAAGTAGGGACCCCATGACAGAGTGGGGAGGGTGACAGCAGCAGCGGTGACAGTAGCAGTGACAGTAGTGGCCCCATAGCAAAGTGGGGAGGGTGGCAGCAGCAGCGGTTGCAGTAACAGTAACAATAGTGGCCCTATGACAGATTAGGGAGTTTGCCAACATAGACAATAACAGTGAAAATTGTGACCCCAAGAGAGTGGGGGGGGCAGCATCAGTGTCATATAGCACAAGATAACAGATAACAGTAGTAGCAGGACCCAAAAACAGCATTGTGATGGCAAGGCCCAGTTGCATGCACATCATTTTTAAAATGTAAGATGTACAAGAAGTACATATCAGTAGGCCAAGAAGCCCCATTGTATGAATGGCAGTAGAGGCAGCAGGCGGGTGGCATCATCAGAATGGTGGCAGCAGCATGTGGCGAGAAGTAACAGCCCATTTTGCTAAATATTTCAGTGTGCCAGCACTCTACAGTACGATCATTAGTGGCAGAATGATCCATTCTGTTGCATCAGGCACTGGTGTCTGGAAATCTTGGAAAGGCAAGTTCTCTTAGGGGTATCTATGCCCCCGCCACACTAAACACCCACTCTGATGCCACACTACTAGCCGGGCAGGAAAGCATGTCCATGGCAAACTCGGCCAGTTGCGGCCACACTTCAAGTTTGCATGCCCAGTAGTCCAGTGGATCTTGGATCTGGGGTGACAGGGTGCAGTTCGAGTATGCCACCACCTGCTGGTTAAGGTTCTGCTGGTTGTCACGCTGCTGCTGCTTGGTTTGTTCAGAAGGTGACTGAAGAAAACTTGTCATCAGAGGCTCCAGACTTAAGTTGCTGCTTATTGAGCTGAGGCTGCTCCTGAACCACCCCCCACCAGTCATGGCAGTGGAGCATGAGTGTAGATTGTCCCCCCGGTCAGACCTTGGGAAGGACAGGTGATGGTGCTCATAGATAGCGACCAGACTACACATCCTGTCTCAATAGTAGTCCATTTTTGCATCCCACTCACAAGGTCTAAAAGATGCCCCCATTTTTGACCAGTAGGGAGGGTCTAACAATGTGGATAGCCAGTAGTCATCCTTCTGCTGAATCCTGGCAGTGCGGCTGTCCCTACACAAACAAGAAAGCATGCATCTGACCATTTGCACAAAGGACTTGGAGGGCATCTCCGCTGCATACTGCCAGAGTCTGTAGGGGTCATCTGCGTTGTTTTCATCGCAGCCTCCAGCTTCTCATGCTCCTCCTGCTCCTATCCTGTCACTTGGGCAGATAAGCCACCTAGTTGTGTATAAACTTTCAGGACGTTTATGTCCTTCTCCTCTGCCAGTTCATCCTCCTCAGGACTCAGGTGGCTGTGAGATGTAGGCATCACATCTTCTGTCCCCTCTCCAATCAGATTTCTCAGCATCCCATACAGAAAGTGAAGGAGTGGAATGGCATCATTCATCCCGTAGTTCTGCTGACTGACAACTAAAGTGCACTCTCAAAGGGCCTGAGCAAATGGCATGTGTCATGCATGAGCTTCCACTGGCTAACGTGTAAGTTACACCGGGGAGCAGACCTGTCCGCCTGGAACATTAAGAAATAGTTGACTGCCGTCCTCTGCTCGTACAAGTCGTCTAACATATGGAGCGTGGATATCCAATGGGTGGAAACGTCTCATATCAGGCAATGTTAAGGAAGAGCATTTTGCCTTTGCAGCTCAAGGAGGGCATGTTTTGCACTGTTAGAGTGGCTGAAGTGCGTGCACAGTTTCCTGGACATTTCTAATAGCTCTTGCAGTTGTGAGAGATGTGTATGTGGTGTTAACATTCTGTAGTACTCATTTTTGTCCACTAGATGGCCGCAAACCATATGTATGAGCCATGTGTGCATTCTTTGTTTTAAGGTCAAGGGGGAAGGGGGGAAAATGTGGATTACATTGCAGTTTTCAAATCTACCTCATGAGTTGAAGTTGCTGAAACCACTCCTATCAGGTTAAGGAGCCAATAGTCTCTTCTTAAGGAACACCCCTTTTTGTGATGTCATGTCTGCTATTTAAGTCAATGTAATGTGAATAAAGTTGCTCTCTTCTACCATGGCTCAGGGGGGTTGAGAAGATGCTTTCATGAAATCACCTAGTGTGTCTGGTCTCATTATGAAAGCAGTATGATACGTACATACTTATACTTCTAATTGATTTGGCACCACACAAACAAGATGAGAAGCGCATGAATTGCGCTGACACAGTTCAGTGGGAGACTCGAGGAACCCGGCGACAATGACATTGAAGATGTGCGCCATGCAGGGTGCACGGGTCAGCCATCCCTGACGCAGCGCAGACAAAACATTCTTTATGTAATCCGTAACCATGGTTCCTATCTCCAGTTGGCGAGGAGATAGCCAGTGTTCGCTTTCTTTTTTGATGCCGAGCAGTTCTTCCCCGGTGTGCCTCTGTTCACCAAGGCTGACCAAGTGCAGAACCTTGTGACAAGACCTAGCTTTGCACAGACCACTATGTACTGTGCCTAGAGGGCAGGGTGAGGACAAGGTTGGAGGATAAGGAGGTAGAGTAGGACATTAGCGCATGAATCCCAGCATTACAAATCGTATGTGGTATTGCCATCACCTAGCCAAGTTGCTGGTGTGCCTGGTCTGGAACCACATTTACCCTATGGGCTGTGAATGACATATATTGTCCTTGACCATAGTTACAACTCCATATGTCAGCGCAGTTGCGACATGTACCAGACAGCAAGAGGCTCAAGGACTGGCTTACCTTCTGCTCAACGTACGTGTGCATGGAAAGGGAAGGACTGTAGTACTGTCACGAATGTGACTGATCCAGACAGGTCTGGGAGGAGAAGGTCGCAGCGACTTGCTACTCGCGATAGCTTGTGAGTTTGCTCCGTGATTCAGGGTAGGTCATCCGGGTTTTGCCTTGTGAACCTTTTTGTCCTGACTGGGAGTTTGTAGGCATCCTTCTCAGGTGAGTCCTGTCTGCCACTCCCAGCTACTATATTAGTTTCAGTTTCACTTGCAGTCATTTTGTAAAGGTTTGTCCCTCAGAACCCAAGAGACCACAAACAAAGCAGCCGCCGGAAAACTAGAGTCCCCAGATTGTGCGGAGGATAACAGTCTGGGCGTATTCGTTTCCTCCATACGCATGTCTCAGTTTTTGTTGTCCGCTACCGTTGAGGCGTGCAATAAGACTGAGATCTGTTCTGTCTTTTTGGACAGTGGGGCGGGGGTCAACTTGGTGGATTCACGGTTTGCTCAGGCTCTGGGTTTTACTCCGGAACCGGTACGCAGAACTATTCCTGTTTTTGCCATCGACTCCTCCCCTCTTACTCAGAGAGAGTTAACTCAGATCATCCATAATATCCATCTGCAGGTAGGGGACCTCCATAAAGAGCATATCTCTTGTTATGTCCTGGACGGTCTTCCGGCTCCTATGGTATTGGGACTTCCCTGGCTGGTGACTCACAATCCAGTGGTGGATTGGCAGGCCGGGGAGATTGTGGAGTGGAGTGAACATTGTAAGGACAACTGCTTGAGTAGTAGGTGCTCTACACTCTCTGTAACATCTTTACCTGCCTTTCTGTCAGATTTTATGGATGTGTTCTCTGAGAAGGGTTGTCAGGGGTTACCACCTCATCGTCCATATGATTGCCCGATTAATCTATTACCTGGGGCAAAACTACCTAAAACCCGGTTATACAATCTTTCCGGCCCGGAGAGGAAGGCTATGCAAGATTATATTTCGGAGAGTTTGGCTAAGGGACACATCAGATCCTCTTCTTCACCCGTGGCTGCAGGGTTCTTTTTCGTTAAAAAGAAAGATGGGGGCCTGCGTCCTTGCCTGGATTTCCGGGAATTAAACCGGATAACTATTCGAGATCCCTATCCTCTTCCTCTCATTCCCGACCTCTTTAATCAGGTTGCTGGTGCTAAATGGTTCTCCAAAATGGATCTCAGAGGAGCCTATAACCTGGTTCGCATCAAAGAGGGGGATGAGTGGAAAACGGCTTTTAATACTCCGGAAGGGCATTATGAAAATCTGGTCATGCCATTTGGTCTTACTAATGCGCCTGCGGTGTTCCAACATTTTGTCAACAATATTTTTAGTCACCTTATCGGGAGATTTGTTGTGATATATCTTGATGACATCTTGGTCTATTCCCCGGATCTGGATACACATAAGATCCATGTGAGACAAGTGCTGCAGATATTAAGGGCCAACAAATTGTTTGCTAAATTTGAGAATTGTGTGTTCACCGTAAAAGAACTGTCATTTCTGGGGTATGTGTTGTCAGATTCAGGTTTCCGCATGGATCCAGAGAAAGTCCGGGCGATTATGGACTGGGATCTGCCTGAGAACCTGAAGGCATTGCAACGCTTCCTGGGGTTTGCCAATTTTTATAGAAAGTTTATAAAGAACTATTCCTTGGTGGTCAAACCACTAACGGACATGACCCGGAAGGGATCCGATTTTTCCAAATGGTCACATGCAGCCAAAACTGCCTTTACATCTCTGAAGGAAAGATTCATCTCGGCCCCTATTCTCGTACAGCCAGATGTCTCGCTTCCTTTTATTGTAGAGGTTGACGCATCAGAGGTGGGGGTGGGAGCGGTGCTATCTCAGGGCCCGTCCCCTGGTGAGTGGCGTCCGTGTGCTTTCTTTTCGAAGAAATTGTCTACTGCAGAAAGGAACTATGATATTGGCAACAGGGAACTTTTGGCTATTAAGTTGGCCTTTGAGGAGTGGCGTTATTTTTTGGAGGGGGCGGTTCATCCCGTCACGGTGATTACTGATCACAAAAACTTATTATATCTGGAGTCTGCTAAACGTCTCACCCCTAGACAGGCTCGGTGGTCGTTATTTTTTTACTAGGTTTAATTTTGTAATAACCTATCGCCCGGGGGCAAAAAATACTAAGGCGGATGCATTGTCTCGAAGTTTTCCTGGAGGGGGTGATGTTGATGTACCAGAGCCCATTTTGCAAAAGAGGGTGGTGGTATCTGCATTACACTCAGGTTTAGAAGGGAGGGTGTTGGAAGCTCAGGGGGTCGCCCCGGCCTCCTGTCCCTCGGGTAAACTGTTTGTGCCAGAAGATTTACGCCTGGAGATACTAAAAGAACACCATAACTCCACACTGGCAGGACACCCAGGTAGTAGGGCAACCTCTGAATTAGTGTCTCGTCGGTTCTGGAGGCCTAAGTGGCGCCAGGAGGTGTTGTGTGTCTGCATGTGCTACCTGTGCTCGTTCTAAGGTAGATCATACTCGTCCGGCAGGGCCTTTTACCTCTGGCCATCCCCAACAGGCCTTGGATGCACCTATCAATGGATTTCATTACGGATCTACCAGTATCAGCGGGGAAGACTGTTATTCTTGTAGTTGTTGACAGATTCAGTAAAATGGTGCACTTTATTGCTCTTGCCGCATTGCCTAATGCTAACACACTGGCTCAGGTTTTTATTGACCACATCGTGAAGCTTCACGGGGTCCCTTCCGATATTGTTTCGGATCGTGGTACCCAATTTGTTTCTAAATTTTGGAAAGCTTTTTGTTCTCGTTTAGGGGTTCATCTGTCGTTTTCTTCATCTTTCCATCCACAGTCCAACGGTCAGACTGAACGTACCAATCAAAACCTAGAGACATATTTGAGATGCTTTGTTTCCGAAAATCAGGAGGAATGGTCATCTTATTTACCGTTAGCCGAGTTTGCCATTAATAATCGTCGTCAAGAATCGACCGATAAGTCACAATTTTTTGGTGCGTATGGTTTCCATCCTCAGTTTTGTACGTTTAGTGAGGGGGGGCCGTCTGGGATTCCCGAGGAGGAACGATTTGCGTCTTCACTTTCTTCAGTGTGGCAGAGTGTGCAAGAAAGTTTGAAGAGAATTGGTGGTAGATACAAACGTGTGGCTGATAGGAAGCGCTCTGAAGGTCCGGACCTTGGGGTGAATGACTTGGTGTGGTTGTCTACCAGAAATATCAAGTTGAAGGTTCCCTCGTGGAAATTAGGTCCGAGATTTATTGGTCCTTATAGGGTAATTAAGATCATTAAACCGGTGGCTTTTCGTCTGGAGCTACCTCAGACCCTAAGGATCCATAATGTCTTCCACAGATCTCTGCTTAAGAGATATGTAGAACCTCCTGAACCATTGCCACTACCGCCTCCACCGGTGGTTGTTGATGGCAGTCTTGAGTTTGAGGTAGAAAAGATTGTTGATTCACGATATGTTCGCCGCTCTCTTCAGTACCTGGTGCACTGGAGAGGTTATGGTTCCGAAGAGAGAATGTGGGTTCCAGCATAGAGATAAAAGCGGACAGACTCATTCGGGCTTTTCATAGCTCCCATCCGGAGAGGCCTGGTCTTGAGGGTCCGGGGGCCCCGCTTAGAAAGGGGGGTACTGTCACGACTGTGACTGATCCAGACAGGTCTGGGAGGAGAAGGTCGCAGCGACTTGCTACTCGCGATAGCTTGTGAGTTTGCTCCGTGGTTCAGGGTCTGTCATCTGGGTTTTGCCTTGTGAACCTTTTTGTCCTGACTGGGAGTTTGTAGGCATCCTTCTCAGGTGAGTCCTGTCTGCCACTCCCAGCTACTATATTAGTTTCAGTTTCACTTGCAGTCATTGCCAGATATAGTCCTTACTTCCAGTGCTATTCTTACCTTTGAAGGAGATCGTTTGACGGTATCGCTGTGGAGCTCTTGTCTGGCGTGGACTGTCGTGATTGGGATCGCCTTCTCTGCTCGTGACTGGATAAGTCTATCTCTGATGTTTGATTGTTTGTTGCTGTCTTCCCCTGTTGTTCTCCAAGACGTGAGTGATGGTGACTAGTGCTCCCATCAGCCTTTCCCCAGTCTAAGTCTTGTTAGGGTGACTGAGGGTTTAGGCATCCTGCTCGCCACACGGGTTCACACCCCGTCTAGGTTATCAGGGCAGACAGGTGCCAGCTTAGGGTTAGTCAGGGGTGGCCATTCTATTTCCCATCCGTAGATAAGGGTCCCCCTTCCCCTCCGTCTGGTGCGACACGACTGCTGCTGCTGGGATAGCGGTCGTGACAAGTACCTGCAACTTGGCCAGGTGCACGTTCAGCTTCTGCACTGTTTGATGAGTGCACAGAGGGTCCGGGCAACTGTCTTTTGGCCATAGTGTACAACAACAGTATTGCTAACAAAATGGAATATCTATGATAAATTTCGCTCCACTGCACATTTATGTACAGGGCGATATATTACACCTGCCCATAATACAGATGCAATGTAACACTACAAATAATAGAAGGGATTAGCTATGATAAATTTTTCTCCACTGCACACTTATGTATGGGACAATAAATTACACCTGCCTGTAATGTGGATGCAACGTATCGCTACAGCTAACAGAAGGGATTAGCTATGATAAATTTCACTCCACTGCATACTTATGTACAGAAGGATGAATTACATCTGCCCTTAATACAGACGCAATGCAACACTACAGCTAACAGAACAGATTAGCTATGAATGTCGGTGCAGTGCACAGTGACCATGTGCTTACAGGTCTCAAAAGGCTCTGGGATAACTTCTTGTATGTGAATTTACCCAAGTGTTCTTTTGAGGTAGAGGAGATCGGGTTCCTTGGGGTGATTTTGTCACCTGCGGGCTTTCGAATGGATCCCACCAAGGTGCAGGCAATACGGGATTGAGTCCAGCCCAGGAACCTGAAGGCCCTTCAAAGGTTTTGGGTTTTGCCAATATCTATAGGAAGTTTATTAAGGGTTTCTCAAAAATCGTGAAGCCCCTCATTGACCTTACTTGCAAAGGGGCAGATGTGTCTTGGTGGGGGGAGGGGGGGGCAATGCTGTTTCGGCATTTTCCAGTCTCAAGGAGGCTTTTGCATCTGCCCCTGTCCTGGTCCAACCCGGCCTAGACAGGCCATCTGTAGTTGAGTGAATAGAACGTTAAGAACAAAATAATAAATATTTATTGTTAAATTTATCTAAAACTGGGAATGACAAGTTCACACTTTTATAGAAGTGAATCAGGCTAGGGTGTAACCCCATTTGTGGGGGAGGGGTAGTCTATAGTGTAATCCTCCTATCTCAAAAATGTTGAGACAGAGAGGCGTTCCTCTCAGCACCCACTGACGCTGTCTAACACTTTGTTGAGCATTAATAAAGTGACAGTGTTGCTGCAGTACAGAGGCAATTGCTCACTCAAGTATACAGCAATTGCTATGTTATCCCTGAGCGCATTAATGAGTAGTGATGAGCGGCAGGGGTCATATTCGAATTCGCGATATTTCGCGAATATTTTGTAGAATATTCGTCGAAAATTTGCAAATTCGAAAATTCGTGATTTTTTTTTACTCAAAAAATCGGAAAGGTAATGATTGTGCAATATGCGAATTTTCGGATTCGATTTTTTTATTGCGAATTTTTCAACTTACAACTATTAGACAAAAGAAGATTATATCACTATATTAGCTAAATTGCTCTATTCGATTTTTTTTAGAATATTCTCTATATTGCTATAACTGTTTTTTCGAATATTCGTAATATTCTAAAACAAGAATATATAGCAATATAGCGAATATTAAAAAAAAACGAATATAGAGTAAAATTCGCAAACAGTACTACTCCTAAAGTCAAGTATATTGCAGCCTTCTTATTGGCCCACAAGCTAGAAGCAGTGAGGGATCATGTGTACTGATAAAAAAAAATCGGAAAAAAAAATCCGAAAAAATTCGAATATTCGAAATTTCGAATATATATAACTATATTCGAAATTTTCGCGAATTTTCAAAGTACCTATGCAGCACGCCAGACCTGCAGGGTATAGCAAAGCGAGGTCACGGTTATGGGCAATCGAGGGTTGCTCACTGTATTGGAGAACCCTGGGCAGGCATGCGGCAGTGAAGGAGAGGTAGACACAGTTCCTCTGGGGCACACTCGGTATGTAGGGACCAGGCCTGATGGTGGATGAGGTGTTCTGGATGTTACAGGTATTTTGAGTGCCTGGGGCAAGGTCCCTGTTGGATTCGTGACGCCAGTGCCTGTAACGGTGGCACACCGATTTATAGTTGGAATAAGTGAGGTACACAGGTGGTATAGTGAACCAAACGTTGCTTTACTTAATAGTCCAACTTTGTACATACAGATGGTAACACAGTCCTTTAGATCACAGCTTTACAAGCAGGCTTTATTCCACAAGATGGCAGGTATTGATCATGCAAGATACTCAGAGGGTAAATCCACAATGCACTCAGAATCAGGTTGTACCTTTCCTCAGAAATAGTGTACACTGTCCTTTTCTAGAACTCCTGTCTGGCTTCAATCCCAAGGCCCGGATGCCTAAATGGTGGCTTAAATCCTTGGTATATATATTTCTTCCTCTCGTATTAAATCCTTGCTTTGCTTCCTATACAGCATCTGCCCATCAGTGTTACTTATCTTTGCTGGTAAGATCCTGACTGTGGGTTTCTCCCAGGAGGTCCTGTCCTGCAACTGGGGTGTCTCTACTGAGCTAATCCTAGCCTCAGGAGCTTCAGGTGGACGAAGTAACTCCTCTAGTCCCCGGGAATGAACTAACACTCCCCTGTCTGGGCCTTCCTATATATATCTAGGGCTCTCTAGCTCCCTCTAACGTCTGGGAGGCTAAACTGCACCCTGACAGGCCTGACACCCAGATAACACAGGGAAATGCATACACATGACATTAAATGCAATCAAAACACATTAACCCCTTCTGTGCAGTGCCCACCTTTACCTAGTGGGACACTACACCTATATTCGCGATAAAAATTCGAAATTCGAATATTCGTGATCAACACTATTAATGAGCAGCACTGCCACTATAGCAAACAAGCGGTTTCCCACTAGTGTATGGTTCTGTTGCCAGAAACTGCCTAATCTATCTAGCTGCAGGTATTGTCTAGGGTAAGTATCTTGTCTCCCTATATTAGCATGGTATTTGCAGTGCCTATACAGGTTTTCCCACCCCTTTTATTTAGCATGAATCTGTCAGTTTCATATTATGGCATAATGGGATACAGGTAGGCTAGTTAGGTGCTAAGGACATACGCTGGAAACCATCCACAATGGTCCACCAGGTTATATGAATGGAATTACAAATATTATAAAGGGAGAATCATATATACTCTCCAGTGGATCTGGTTACTTGGACATTCCCAGAGATAATGTGTAAATTGACTACACTCTTCTTCACCTCTAAATAGCCAGACTAATGATCCCCTTAGATTGATGTGGATATACTGTATGTCACATATAAGTGTCATGGCTAATCTTCAGGTTTATAGGCTCACATTAGGCATTCACCACACAGAAAAGATCAAGTGATTATGTGGCTGGAGGTACATAAGACGGTCATTGGATATCAATTTTACTGCAGGCCAATGGAGTACAGGCCCCAAACATTATGCATTCACCGGACAGAAAATATCAAGTGATTATGTGGCTGGAGGTACAGTGCCTTGCAAAAGTATTTACCCCCCTTGACTTTTTTCATTTTTTATTACATTACAGCCTTAAGTTCAATGTTTTGTTGATCTGAATTGTTTGTGATGGATCAGAACACAATAGTCTAAGTTGGTGAAGTGAAATGAGAACAATATATAAATAAAACTATTGTTTAGAAATAGAAAACAGGAAATTGTCATGTGCGTACAGTATGTACTAACCCTAACCCTAACCCTTTGTTAAGAAGCCCATAAAAAGCTCTGGTGCAATCAATTACCTTCAGAAGTCACATGATTAGGGTCCATTCACACGTTCGTATGTGTTTTGCGGATCCGCAAATTGCCAGCACTCTCATAGAAAATGCCGTTTCATGTCCGCAATTGCGGAACACCATCCCCACAGTGACACATGGTGGTGGCAGTGTCATGCTGTGGGGATGTTTTTCAGCAGCCGGGACTAAGAAACTGGTCAGAGTTGAGGGGAAGATGGATGGTGCTAAATACAGTGATATTCTTTAGCAGAACCTGTCCCACTCTGTGCGTGATCTGAGGCTAGGACGGAGGTTCACCTTCCAGCCGGACAATGACCTCAAACACACGGCTAAAGCAACACTTGAGTGGTTTAAGGGGAAACATGTAAATGTGTTGGAATGGCCGAGTCACAGCCCAGATCTCAATCCAATAGAATATCTGTGGTCAGACCTAAAGATTGCTGCTCACAAGTGCAAACATCCAACCTGAAGGAGCCGGAGCCGTTCTGCAAGGAGGAATGGGCAAAAATCCCAGTGGTAAGATGTGGCAACTGCTCATAGAGACTTACCCAAAGCGACTTGGAGCTGTGATTGGCACAACAGGCGGCTCTACAAAGTATTGACTATAGGGGGGTGAATAGTTCTGCACATTGACTTTTTCTGTTATTTTGTTCTATTTGTTGCTTGCTTCACAATAAAAAAAAAAAAAAAACATCTTCACAGTTGCCGGCATGTTCTGTAAATTATATGATGCAAATCCTCAAAGAATCCATGTTATTTCCAGGTTGTGAGGCACCAAAATACGAAAAAAGTCAAGGGGGGTGAATACTTCTGCAAGGCACTGTATATTAGACGGTCATTGGATAATGATTTTACTGTAGTCCAGTACAAATACATGTCAAATATATTTTAAAGAACTAAAAATATAAAATTGGATTAACCCCCCCCCCTCTTTAATAAACCACAAATAATAATAAGTGAAATTCAATAACACGTGGTCGTCACAGGTGTTGAATTCCTCCGAGGCCACAACAATTAGGCATTCCCCATACCAAAAAAAATCAAGTGATTATTTGGCTGGAAATATATTAGACGGTCAGTGGATAACAATTTTAACCTAACTGCTGCACCCAGCTTTTCCACAGTCTGATATTGTCCACCCCTTCTCATCTCTCCTTCTAAATCCTAGTATGTCTGCATTGAAGCTAACTGCTGCACCCAGCTTTTCCACAGTCTGATATTGTCCACCCCTTCTCATCTCTCCTTCTAAATCCTAGTATGTCTGCATTGAAGCTAACTGCTGCACCCAGCTTTTCCACAGTCTGATATTGTCCACCCCTCTCATCTCTCCTTCTAAATCCTGGTATGTCTTTTCTGAACTGTTAATGTCTCTTTCCCTGCTGGATTTATTGAGTATTTGTTTACATTGACTATTTCACCCCTGTATCTGGTCCTCCTTGATTAGGCCAAATGTAGCCCCCTCCCCTCTTGGTCACACCTGATTGAACACTGAGTTGTATAAATCTAAGGTCCTAGGTCTTTTCAGACCTTGGTCTTTCCAAATGCAACATCTCTCAAGTGCAACTCTTAAGTGCACAGACTGAATTATATCAGAAGGGGACCACAGGTAATTACAGACATAGTCAATGCTAACAATGTTTACATTTTTCCTCTTACTCTTCCTACTTTTCCACAACCTCCTGAAATACCCCCACATCCATTCACCCAGCAAGTAACTATTCATCTCTCCCTCCATCTTACCTTCTCATCTGACAGCTTGCACAGACATGTTTGCCAACATAAAACACTTCCTTCCCAAACACAAACAGACACCTCATGCCCTATCTTATTCTCCTCTATTAACACTTTCTCTGCTTCTCCTTACTGCTGGTGATATCTCTCCAAATCCAGGACCCCCTCAGCAAATCCCCACTATCACCTCTATGTCCCACTACAAATCTCCTTCTACAAATTTATTCAACCCCTTAAACCTAATAACCATTTATCTGACCCCTGCTCCTTTGGTTGCTCTTGCAGGAGCATTATGGAACGCGCGCTCTGTCTGTAACAAACTGTCGTACATTCATGAACTTTTCATCTCTCAAAACCTTTCCTTTCTGGGTCTCACAGAAACATGGCTGACACTCTCAGACACCTCTTCCCCTGCTGCACTCTCTTATAGTGGATTTCAATTCACTCACACCCCCCGCCCAGGCTGCAAACATGGTGGAGGAGTTGGTCTTCTCCTATCAGACACCTGCTCCTACAGCCCAACTCCACTGCCACCCTCTATTGCGCTCACCTCATTTGAAGTACACCCTGTTCGCATCTACTTTCCCTCCAACCTTCAAGTAGCCGTCATTTACCGCCCTCCAGGCCCAGCCACCATCTTTCTTGACCACTTTAACACCTGGCTACTACACTTTCTTTCTGCCGACATCCCCACTATCATCATGGGTGACTTCAACATCCCTATTGACACATGCCACTCGGCCGACTCTAAACTCCTGTCGCTCTCTTCCTCCTTCGGCCTATCACAGTGGTCTTCAGCTCCCACACTCTGGATCTGATCTTTAATCCGCCTCTGCTCCCTATCTAACCTTTCTAATTCGCCTCTCCCCCTATCCGACCACAATCTACTCACCTTCTCTTCACTGGTCTCTTCTGCAGCTCCCCCAGTCCACACACTAGCACACCCCCGCAACCTCAAACATCTCGACTTTCGCTTGCTTTCTGACTCTCTTCTCCCACTCTCTACCATCTGTTCCCTCCAAGACCCAGAAGCTGCTACCACCCTATATAACAACACAATAAGTACAGCTATGGACACTGTTGCCCCCCTCACACACAACAAAACCCGAAAAATCAACAGACAACCCTGGCACACCAACCTGACCAAAAAACTCAGACAAGCTTCCAGGGCTGCTGAGCGGCGATGGAAGAAATCCCATTCTAAAGATAATTTCACCGCATACAAGCAATCCCTCCTCATATTCAAATCCTTACTCGCTGATGCAAAACAGGCCTACTTCTCATCTCTCATATCTTCCCTGTCACACAGCCCTAAACAACTTTTTAGCACTTTTAACTCCCTTCTCCGTCCCCCAGTGCCCCCACCCTCTCCTCCTTCTCAGCTCAGGACTTTGCCAAATATTTCAAACAAAAGATAGTTAACATCAGAGAAAGCTTTACTACACAGTCCCCACAGACCCTCTACACAACTGCTCAGTCCTCTTCTCCCAAAACCCGCTTCTCCACCATTACAGAAGAAAAACTCTCCACTCTACTCTCCAAATCTCATCTGACCACCTGTGCACTTGATTCAATCCCATCCCACCTCATCCCTAACCTCACCACAGTGTTTATCCCAGCCCTAACTCATTTCTTCAACCTATCACTAAACTCTGGTGTCTTCCCCTCTGCTTTTAAACATGCTACCATTACACCCATCCTCAAAAAGCCTTCTTCCTTGTCCAGTTATTGCACCATATCACTTCTTCCGTATGCCTCAAAGCTACTTGAACAAAATGTCCATTCAGAACTGTCCTCCCACCTCTCCTCCTCCTCCCTCTTTGACCGCCTACAATCTGGCTTCCGACCCCACCACTCGACCGAGACTGCCCTTACCAAAATCACCAATGACCTACTGACAGCCAAAACCAAGAAACAATACTCTGTCCTCCTTCTCCTTGACCTGTCCTCTGCCTTCGACACTGTTGACCACCCACTTCTGTTGCAAACTCTCTCATCTCTTGGTATCACTGACCTCCCACTCTTGCACCATCTCGTCGTCTCATTCCCTCTCTGTTGGTGTCCGGCAAGGCTCTGTCCTAGGTCCCCTGCTCTTCTCTATCTACACTTTTGGCCTGGGACAGCTCATAGAGTCCCATGGCTTTCAGTATCACTCCTACGCTGACGACACACAAATCTACCTCTCTGGTCCAGACATCACCACCTTACTATCAAGAATCCCACAATGTCTATCTTCTATATCATCCTTCTTCGCCTCTCGCTTTCTAAAACTTAACATGGATAAGACAGAATTCATAATCTTTCCCCCATCTTGTTCAACCCCCCCCCCCAACAGACCTACCTATCATGATCAATGGCTGCACACTCTCCCCAGTCAACAAAGTTTGCTGCCTTGGAGTGACCTTGTATTCTGCCCTTTCCTTCCGACCGCACATCCAAGCCCTTTCCACCACCTGCCGCCTCCAACTCAACAAAACATTGCCTACAAAGCATCTCCCGCATCTTTGCTTTCCTTAACTTTGAATCTGCGAAAATGCTTGTACATGCCCTCATTATCTCCCGCCTAGACTACTGCAACATTCTCCTCTGTGGCCTTCCATCTAGCACTCGCACACCTCCAGTCTATCCTCAACTCTGCTGCCCGACTAATCCACCTCTCACCCTATTACTCCTCTGCCTCTCCCCTCTGCCAATCCCTTCACTGGCTCCCCATTGCCCAACAAATTCACTTCAAAGTACTAACAAATACATATAAGGCCGTCCATAACCTGTCCCCTCCCTACATCTCTGAGCTACTTTCCCAATACACCCCCACACACACTCTCTGATCCTCACAAGACCTTCTTCTCTCCTCTCCTCTTATCGCCTCTTCCCACAATCGACTCAAGATTTCTCCCGTGCATCCCTCATACTCTGGAAATCGCTACCCCAACATATCAGACTCTCACCTACAGTGGAATCCTTCAAAAGAAACCTGAAAACACACCTCTTCAGACAAGCCTACAACCCGTGACCCTGCTGCCTCTATACCGCCAACTTAACCCGTACCTACTGTGTCCTTCTCCTATACCATGTAGATTGTAAGCCCTCACGGGCAGGGCCCTCTCTCCTTTTGTACCAGTTTGTAACTCATCTTGTTTATGATTAGTGCAATTGTATGTATTATGTATGTGCACCGCTTATCATATGTACAGCACTATGGAATTAATAATAATAAATAATAATGATGCAGGCCAGTGGAGTACAAGCCCCAAACATTAGGCATTCACCGGACAGAAAAGGCCTTTTATGCCGCTATATTTACATAAGACAGGGACCATTCTTTGTTCTGGTTGGTGGCGGATATGTGTGGGCTGGCATGAGGAAATTTAATCAAACGTGGTCATCACAACTGTTGAATTCATCCGAGATCCATGCCTCATTCTTTGTTAGAAATGTGAGGTGGTCCACGCTGTCGTGAGCTAGGAGAGTGCGCTTATCGGTCACGATATCCCCTGCTGCCCTAAACGTCCTTTCGGACAGGACACTCGACGAGGGGCAAGCCAAGAGTTCCATGGCAAATTCTGCCAGCTATGGCCGCAGGTCAAGCCTGCACACCCAGTAGTCAAGGGGTTCCTCGCTTCTCAGAGCGTCCACATCAGCCATTAACCCGATGTAGTCGGACACCTGTTGGTGTAGGCGTTCCCTGAGTCTGGATCTGGTGTGCATCGATGGGTTGTTGCAAGAATGATCTCATATCCGGTGACCAACACATCTTCAAACCGTCCTCTTCTTGCATGCGCTATAGGATTATTACCTGCACCTGTTTCGCTGTGGGTTAAAATTTCTCTGCCAGAGCCCGCAACTGGCTATCACCCTGTGTAATGTCTTCCCCCATTTCCACCTCTTCCACATGCAAAGCATTGTCCTTAATTGTGAGCAGAGAGCGTTTGAGTAGACACAGAAGTGGGATGGTTACGTTGATAATAGCGTTATCGCCTCTCACCATCTGTGTTGATTCCTCAAAGTTTCTTAAAACTTCACAGAGGTCAGAGATCCATGCCCAGTTCTCGCTTGTTAATAGCGGAAGCTGACTGTAAAAGTGACAACCATGTTGCAGCTGGTATTCCACTACTACCCTCTACTGTTTAGAAAGCCTGGCCAACATGTGAAATGTGGAGTTCCAGCACGTGCTCATGTCGCACAACAGCCGGTGAGCTGGCAATTTCAAGTGCTGCTGCAGCGTTGACAGAATGGCTGAAGCTGTCGGCGAATTGTGGAAATGTGCACATACGCGGCGCACCTTCACCATCAGCTCAGGCAAACTGGGGTAGGTTTTGAGAAACTGCTGAACCACAAGGTTGAACACGTGGGCTAGGCATGGGATGTGTCTTAGCATGCCGAGCTCCAAAGCCGCCACCAAGTTATGGCCATTATCAGACACAACCATGCCTGGCTGTAGGTTGAGTGGCGAGAGCCACAGCTCAGTCTGGTCTCTTATCCGCTGCCACAGCTCTGCGGTGGTGTGCTGTTTGTCCCCTAAGCATATAAGCTTCAGCACGGCCTGTTGCCGCTTCCCCACTGCACTGCTACACTGCTCCCAGGTATCATCTGATGACTGACTGTTGCTGCAGGTGGATAATTCGGAGGTGGAAATGGAGGAGATGGCGGAGGAGAAGTGCGGGTTGGAGCCACTAACGTAGGTGCTGGCGGAAACCCTGATTGAAGTAGGGCCCGCAATCCTTGGCGTCGGTAGCACCTATGCCATCCCAGGGTATGACTCATTTCCGGCCTCCACAACGCTCTCTCAGTGTGCCATATTTAGAATATAATGCTATATATTTGTAAAATCGAATATTCATTTTATTTTAATTTTTTAACACAGTAAACATCAGGTGATAATCCCTCCATTCTTCTAGCTTGTGGGCCAATGAGAAGGCGTTGTCACAGCTTAGCAACATCCCTAGAAACCAAGAGAAAAGTTGCCTACCCCATATTATATAAGAACCTCCCCAGCAGCTATTTTCTAAAGTTTATTGAAGTTGAAGGAGACAGCAGTGTCATTCTGTGCTCTGTGCTTTGTGTTATTATATTAGACAGTTAACTTATATATATAATTCAGATAGTTAGGGGGAGATAGTCAGTGTAGGTTAGATTGATCTATAGTGTAGCAGATATTGCCAAAAATTTGCAAGCGCAAACATATTGGAGCACTCTATCTGCATATAAAGCTAATCTAATGTTCTGCCATGTCAACCATTTTCTCCAGTCTCAGGAAACTTATACCAGCTTGAACAATGTAACATAAGTGACCCACGCCTGTATTTCGCAAATATTACATTGCCGATTTTCACAATTGAGAACATAATCTTGAATTCTCGAATTTGCGAATATATGACAAATATTCTACCAAATATTCGCAAAATATCGCAAATTCAAATATTGACCCTGCCACTCATCACTATTTAGGGAAATGTAGCACAAGATCTGTCCCACTTCAAGAGGGTCTAATCAAGTAATGGCACTGAAGAGAGCTCCTCGGAATATCCGAGTGTGGGATCACTTGTTTGCCCTGACTTTCCATGGTGGGTGGAAGGAGGATCAGGGTGAGGATTCTGTTGACCAGACTCTTGACTACTGAGACTGGACTTGGTGGAAGACAGGGTGGTGTTTAACCAACTGGAAGCATTATCTGCCGCAATCCAACCGACCACCTGGTCGCACTGGTCTGACTTCAAGAGTGGTGTCCTGTGACGCCCTACAAACTGGGACATGAAGCTAGGTATCGTGAATGATTGTTTTTGTGCCTTGGCAGCAGGTACAGTTTCACCGTGCCCAGGGCCACGGCCTCTGCGTGCAACATCAGCATCATGGCCACTGCCCGTCCCTTACTGCTCGCCTTCATATTAAATGTTATAAATGATTGAAAGTCTGTAAAACGTACAGTAGCGTAGGATTTGGTAGTGTATGCGCAAAAAAATGTAAAAAGGTATTTGTGATGTGGAAACGTCACACAGGAGATATCCCGCAGATAATTTCAATGCTGTCACCAGCGGCTAATGAAACATTACAGGGAATGTCACAGGTATTTGGGATGAGGAAACATTATACAGGAGAGGTACCACCAGTAATGTCACTGTCCGCAGCGTCTACAAAAAAAGTACACTGTATGTCACAGATAAAAAAAATTCTGCACACACGTTACACTGCAGATGTGGCCCTGGTAATGTCACTGTCAGAAGCGGACACCGTCTAGGGAAAAAGTACACTGGATGTCACAGATATTTTTTCGATGTGCACACTTTACACTGGAGATGTGGTGCAGCTAATGTCACTGTCTGCAGCGGACACTGTCTACGGAAAAAGTACACTGGATTTCAGAAATTTTTTAGATCCGCACATTTTACACAGGAGATTTGGCGCAGCTAATGTTGCTGTCTGCAGCGCCCTAACTATTTAGGTCTCTGAAAAGTTTTTTAACTAAAAATATTCGTATATCACTCCCTACACTGTCTGTCTCAGCACAGCTCTCCCTGACTAAGACTGAGCCGAACACGCGTCATCAGATGCTATATACCAGCCAATCACTGTAATGGTAATGTCAGTATCCTACATGGCTACGGCATTACAGTGTGGGCAGTACTTGACTACACATTTTTTGCCTTCTTATTGGCCCACAAGCAAGAAGCAGGGAGGGATCATGGGTTCCGAAAAATCTCGAATATTCAAAAATACTAATCTATATCACTATATTCTAAATATTTGTGAATTCTCGAAGTGCCGATATTCGCGATTAATATTTGTGATTCGAATATTCGCGGCCAACACTAATCATTAACATCAAGGGGTTGCCACAATTGTTGTCAGACCTTGAAGTGGTATGGTGCGGCCTTAATAGTCTCTCTGTGTGTCACGGTGCTCCTATCGGGATACTGTCGCTCCCCAGGATTAGGTTCTGAATCAATTAAGGGGAGAGTAATGGTGAAGGTGGAGAAGTCCAGACTTTATAAAGTTCAAAGGCTTTACTTGAATCAACTTGCATCAGTACAATAAGTGTTCTTTCTCTTGGCTCCAGCAGGTTTTGGCAGAAATTGGCATGCAAACTTGAATATTCTGCTTTCTTTCTTTTGTGCTAAACTCAGCTTTAGACTGGTAGCTGGACTTTAGGACTGTTCTGGTACCTTTGGAGTGGGGGCCTTTTTCTGTTGACCCCCTCACAATAATCTGTCTGTTAATCTACTCTCCTTCCAACTGAAGACTAGGCTAAGAACTCACTAACACTTCCTGCAGCCCCTCCCTTGGTAGCAAGCAAGACTAGCCCACTTCTGTCCAAAAGGGGGAGAATGGAATGATAAGTTCCATTCTATCTAAAGATCTCTCTGGCATATCCGCTGCCACCTGCTTGCGAACCAGGCATATTACATGAACATAACAGTTTCATAGCAACATTATGAATGCACAGTGTAGGAGGACCTGGAATAAATACACATATATTATGGTTAGCCCATTAGAGACAGTAACAGGGTGTAGGAATGGTATTGCCACTCTGGGGTACTACAGTACTAGGACTATGGGGTTATTTACTTAAATATGTATATTAGGGATGAGCGAATCGACTACGGATGAAACATCCAAAGTCGATTCGCATAAAACTTTTTTTTCAATACTGTACGGAGCGAGCGCGCTGTACAGTATTATAATGTATTGGCTCAGATGAGCCAAAGTTATTACTTTGCGAAGTCTCACGAGACTTCGCATAATAACTTCAGAAGTGGATTTCTACTGTAAAAAAACATTTCCAGAACTCGTGTTCAGTTCCAAGTGGTACGTTGGAACCAAACCCGAGTTTGGGAAATGTTTTTTTACTTAATAAATCAATTTCTGAAGTTATTATGCAAAGTCTTGCGACACTTTGCGAAGTAATAACTTCGGGTCATCTGAGTGAATACATTATAATACTGTACGGAGCGATCGCTCCGTACAGTATTGAAATTAAGTTCTATGTGAATCGACTTTGGATGTTTCAATCGAAGTCGATTCGCTCATCCCTAATGTCTATATTAAGCATATTTCTGGTGCAGACTGCAGCTTAAAGGTTCCTTGCGCTGCAATCTGTGGCTATTACCCGCTCATGCCAGGTCTAAAAAAAGTGGGCTTGATGTTGGCATGAAGTGGGCTTGATGTACGCCTCTTTTAGGTGTAGAGAATGGTCTAAATGTAAGACAGCAGCGGTGGATTCACCGAAGTTATGTTGAGGGCGGCGCCTCTACATAACTTCGGCGGATCCACCACCAGTTCGGGGCCTTATTAAGACTGGCGTCTAATCTGCTGATCTTAATAAATGATCCTCTATGTCTAGCATAAAATGAAAAAGGCACGTGAAAATTTCAACTTTGTTTAGGAACCTGGCAGTTCATCTGCTTTTTGGTTTTATAAATTTTACCTTTTATAACATAACGACCACTTTTCTTTCTGAAAAATTTACAGCTCTCCAGCAAATAAGCCTCCATGTGCCTCACCACCCAGGTCCATTACTAGCAACAGATGGAGAACATAACTATCTAGTGCACTTCAGAGCTCACCAGAAGCCCCTGCGTATGGAACGTATAGGAGTTAAAGAGTTACACTACATTGCTACAGAGCTGGATGGACTTGGGGCTCGGAAAGATATGGTCATTGTCTTGACTTTCTGTGCACATTTTGTCACCTATCCAATAGAACTGTACATTCGACGACTGCAGCACATTCGAGAAGCTATAACTCAACTATTGGAACGTAGCCCTGATACAAAAATACTTATTAAATCAGCCAATACTGGATATAATTTTGTGATGGTCAATGACTGGTTGTCCTATCAGTTGGATACAGTGATGAGAGCCATGTTTTCCAAGTTACCAGTGACCATATTGGATGTTTGGCAAATGACTTCTTGCCACAGATTACCAGAGAATCTACATCCTGCATGGATCATTGTCACAAACGAAGTGGACCTGATGTTGTCTTTTATATGTCCTTAGTGATTCTGAGCTTAGAAACAGAAGTGAAGGCTCTACTCACCAGCCCATTCTTCATGAGAATACAGTGATACATTTAGCTATACATTAAGATAAATCAGTGATTGAGTATAAGAAGATGTTGACCAATGAAACCTGTCTGATCAGCTGTTTGAGAAGGCAGTGGCGCTCCAGCAGCGCCGAACCCTTCTCACTGTTTACCGCTGGCCCAGTGACGTCACGACTAGTATCAACTGGCCTGGGCAGGGCTAAGCTCCATTCAAGTGAACAGATCTTAGCCGCGCCCAGGCCAGTGGATACAAGTCGTGACGTCACTGGGCCAGGGGTAAACAGTGAGAAGGCTGCAGCGCTGCTGGAGTGCCACTGCCTTCTCAAACAGCTGATCGGCGGGGGTCCCGAGTGTCGGACCCTCGCCAATCAGAAGCTCATGATCTATCCAGAGGATAGATCATCAGTTTAAACAAAGTGCAGAACCCCTTTAACCACTTACCGTCACGCTAACGCCGAAAGGCGTCATTTCTGCGGCGCTCCCAGGTCACACTAACGCCAATAGGCGTCATCTCGCGTGAGCCAAGATTTCCTGTGAACGCGCGCACACAGGCGCGCGCGCTCACAGGAACGGAAGGTAAGAGAGTTGATCTCCAGCCTGCCAGCGGCGATCGTTCGCTGGCAGGCTGGAGATGTGTTTTTTTTAACCCCTAACAGGTATATTAGACGCTGTTTTGATAACAGCGTCTAATATACCTGCTACCTGGTCCTCTGGTGGTCCCCTTTGTTTGGATCGACCACCAGAGGACACAGGTAGCTCAGTAAAGTAGCACCAAGCACCACTACACTACACCCCCCCCCGTCACTTATTAACCCCTTATTAGCCCCTGATCACCCCATATAGACTCCCTGATCACCCCCCTGTCATTGATTACCCCCCTGTCATTGATCACCCCCCTGTAAAGCTCCATTCAGACGTCCGCATGATTTTTACGGATCCACTGATAGATGGATCGGATCCGCAAAACGCATCCGGACGTCTGAATGAAGCCTTACAGGGGCGTGATCAATGACTGTGGTGATCACCCCATATAGACTCCCTGATCACCCCCCTGTCATTGATTACCCCCCTGTAAAGCTCCATTCAGACGTCCGCATGATTTTTACGGATCCACTGATAGATGGATTGGATCCGCAAAACGCATACGGACGTCTGAATGGAGCCTTACAGGGGCATGATCAATGACTGTGGTGATCACCCCATATAGACTCCCTGATTACCCCCCTGTCATTGATTACCCCCCTGTCATTGATTACCCCCCTGTAAAGCTCCATTCAGACGTCCGCATGATTTTTACGGATCCACTGATAGATGGATCGGATTCCTTAAAACGCATCCGGACGTCTGAATGAAGCCTTACAGGGGCATGATCAATGACTGTGGTGATCACCCCATATAGACTCCCTGATCACCCCCCTGTCATTGATTACCCCCCTGTCATTGATTACCCCCCTGTAAAGCTCCATTCAGACGTCTGCATGATTTTTACGGATCCACTGATAGATGGATCGGATCCGCAAAACGCATCCGGACGTCTGAATGAAGCCTTACAGGGGCATGATCAATGATTGTGGTGATCACCCTATATAGACTCCCTGATCACCCCCCTGTCATTGATTACCCCCCTGTAAAGCTCCATTCAGATGTCCGCATGATTTTTACGGATGCACTGATAGATGGATCGGATCCGCAAAACGCATCCGGACGTCTGAATGAAGCCTTACAGGGGCATGATCAATGACTGTGGTGATCACCCCCCTGTCATTGATTACCCCCCTGTAAAGCTCCATTCAGACGTCCGCATGATTTTTACGGATCCACTGATAGATGGATCGGATCCGCAAAACGCATCCGGACGTCTGAATGAAGCCTTACAGGGGCATGATCAATGACTGTGGTGATCACCCCATATAGACTCCCTGATCACCCCCCTGTCATTGATTACCCCCCTGTCATTGATTACCCCCCTGTAAAGCTCCATTCAGACGTCTGCATGATTTTTACGGATCCACTGATAGATGGATCGGATCCGCAAAACGCATCCGGACGTCTGAATGAAGCCTTACAGGGGCATGATCAATGACTGTGGTGATCACCCCATATAGACTCCCTGATCACCCCCCTGTCATTGATTACCCCCCTGTAAAGCTCCATTCAGATGTCCGCATGATTTTTACGGATGCACTGATAGATGGATCGGATCCGCAAAACGCATACGGACGTCTGAATGAAGCCTTACACGGGCGTGATCAATGACTGTGGTGATCACCCCATATAGACTCCCTGATCACCCCCCTGTCATTGATCAACCCCCTGTCATTGATCCCCCCCCCTGTCATTGATCACCCCCCCTGTCATTGATCACCCCCCTGTCATTGATCACCCCTCTGTAAGGCTCCATTCAGACATTTTTTTGGCCCAAGTTAGCGGAATTATTTTTATTTTTTTTTCTTACAAAGTCTCATATTCCACTAACTTGTGTCAAAAAATAAAATCTCACATGAACTCCCCATACCCCTCACGGAATCCAAATGCGTAAAATTTTTTAGACATTTATATTCCAGACTTCTTCTCACGCTTTAGGGCCCCTAGAATGCCAGGGCAGTATAAATACCCCACATGTGACCCCATTTCGGAAAGAAGACACCCCCAGGTATTCCGTGAGGGGCATATTGAGTCCATGAAAGATTGAAATTTTTGTCCCAAGTTAGCGGAACGGGAGACTTTGTGAGAAAAAAATTAAAAATATCAATTTCCGCTAACTTGTGCCAAAAAAAAAAAAAAATTCTATGAACTCGCCATGCCCCTCATTGAATACCTTGGGGTGTCTTCTTTCCAAAATGGGGTCACATGTGGGGTATTTATACTGCCCTGGCATTCTAGGGGCCCCAAAGCGTGAGAAGAAGTCTGGTATCCAAATGTCTAAAAATGCCCTCCTAAAAGGAATTTGGGCACCTTTGCGCATCTAGGCTGCAAAAAAGTGTCACACATCTGGTATCGCCGTACTCAGGAGAAGTTGGGGAATGTGTTTTGGGGTGTCATTTTACATATACCCATGCTGGGTGAGAGAAATATCTTGGTCAAATGCCAAATTTGTATAAAAAAATGGGAAAAGTTGTCTTTTGCAAAGATATTTCTCTCACCCAGCAAGGGTATATGTAAAATGACACCCCAAAACACATTCCCCAACTTCTCCTGAATACGGCGATACCACATGTGTGACACTTTTTTGCAGCCTAGGTGGGCAAAGGGGCCCATATTCCAAAGAGCACCTTTAGGATTTCACAGGTCATTTACCTACTTACCACACATTAGGGCCCCTGGAAAATGCCAGGGCAGTATAACTACCCCACAAGTGACCCCATTTTGGAAAGAAGACACCCCAAGGTATTCCGTGAGGGGCATGGCGAGTTCCTAGAATTTTTTATTTTTTGTCACAAGTTAGTGGAAAATGCTGATTTATTATTTTTTTTTTTTTTCATACAAAGTCTCATATTCCACTAACTTGTGACAAAAAATAAAAACTTCCATGAACTCACTATGCCCATCAGCGAATACCTTGGGGTCTCTTCTTTCCAAAATGGGGTCACTTGTGGGGTAGTTATACTGCCCTGGCATTCTAGGGGCCCAAATGTGTGGTAAGGAGTTTGAAATCAAATTCTGTAAAAAATGACCTGTGAAATCCGAAAGGTGCTCTTTGGAATATGGGCCCCTTTGCCCACCTAGGCTGCAAAAAAGTGTCACACATCTGGTATCTCCGTACTCAGGAGAAGGTGGGGAATGTGTTTTGGGGTGTCATTTTACATATACCCCTGCTGGGTGAGAGAAATATCTTGGCAAAAGACAACTTTTCCCATTTTTTTATACAAAGTTGGCATTTGACCAAGATATTTATCTCACCCAGCATGGGTATATGTGAAAAGACACCCCAAAACACATTCCTCAACTTCTCCTGAATACAGAGATACCAGATGTGTGACACTTTTTTGCAGCCTAGGTGGGCAAAGGGGCCCATATTCCAAAGAGCACCTTTCGGATTTCACAGGTCATTTTTTACAGAATTTGATTTCAAACTCCTTACCACACATTCGGGCCCCTAGAATGCCAGGGCAGTCTAACTACCCCACAAGTGACCCCATTTTGGAAAGAAGAGACCCCAAGGTATTCGCTGATGGGCATAGTGAGTTCATGGAAGTTTTTATTTTTTGTCACAAGTTAGTGGAATATGAGACTTTGTATGAAAAAAAAATAAAAATAAAAATCATCATTTTCCACTAACTTGTGACAAAAAATAAAAAATTCTAGGAACTTGCCATGCCCCTCACGGAATACCTTGGGGTGTCTTCTTTCCAAAATGGGGTCACTTGTGGGGTAGTTATACTGCCCTGGCATTCTAGGGGCCCGAATGTGTGGTAAGGAGTTTGAAATCAAATTCTGTAAAAAATGACCTGTGAAATCCGAAAGGTGCTCTTTGGAATATGGGCCCCTTTGCCCACCTAGGCTGCAAAAAAGTGTCACACATCTGGTATCTCCGTACTCAGGAGAAGGTGGGGAATGTGTTTTTTAGGTGTCATTTTACATATACCCATGCTGGGTGAGAGAAATATCTTGGCAAAAGACAACTTTTCCCATTTTTTTATACAAAGTTGGCATTTGACCAAGATATTTATCTCACCCAGCATGGGTATATGTAAAAAGACACCCCAAAACACATTCCTCAACTTCTCCTGAATACAGAGATACCAGATGTGTGACACTTTTTTGCAGCCTAGGTGGGCAAAGGGGCCCATATTCCAAAGAGCACCTTTCGGATTTCACAGGTCATTTTTTACAGAATTTGATTTCAAACTCCTTACCACACATTTGGGCCCCTAGAATGCCAGGGCAGTATAACTACCCCACAAGTGACCCCATTTTGGAAAGAAGAGACCCCAAGGTATTTCGTGATGGGCATAGTGAGTTCATAGAAGTTTTTATTTTTTGTCACAAGTTAGTGGAATATGAGACTTTGTAAGAAAAAAAAAAAAAAATCATCATTTTCCGCTAACTTGTGACAAAAAAAAAAAAGTTCTATGAACTCACTATGCCCATCAGCGAATACCTTAGGGTGTGTACTTTCCGAAATGGGGTCATTTGTGGGGTGTTTGTACTGTCTGGCCATTGTAGAACCTCAGGAAACATGACAGGTGCTCAGAAAGTCAGAGCTGCTTCAAAAAGCGGAAATTCACATTTTTGTACCATAGTTTGTAAACGCTATAACTTTTACCCAAACCATTTTTTTTTACCCAAACATTTTTTTTTTATCAAAGACATGTAGAACAATAAATTTAGAGCAAAATTTATATATGGATGTCGTTTTTTTTGCAAAATTTTACAAGTGAAAGTGAAAAATGTCATTTTTTTGCAAAAAAATCGTTAAATTTCGATTAATAACAAAAAAAGTAAAAATGTCAGCAGCAATGAAATACCACCAAATGAAAGCTCTATTAGTGAGAAGAAAAGGAGGTAAAATTCATTTGGGTGGTAAGTTGCATGACCGAGCAATAAACGGTGAAAGTAGTGTAGTGCCGATTTGTAAAAAAGGGCCTGGTCTTTAGGGGGGTATAAACCTGTGGTCCTTAAGTGGTTAGGGATGAGCTCTCTTTCTGGTCCTCCACTGTATGTGTCCAGGGCACTATAGCTGCCGGGTGCCTGCTAGTTTACACAGAAGATACCTAGAGGCAATTTCCGTGATAGTTGATAACACAGATTACAGACATTTAACCTTTTAGATACCACGGTCAACTGTAAACATGGCCTCTGAGAGGGCCTTCCCTGAGAGCACTGTGCTTTTGGGGCCTGAAAGTCTCCTCAACGTTGAGATCAGGGAGCCATTTAGTTGCTGTGGTAGTCTTGTGACCTCTGCAGGCTCCGAGGGAGAAGAAGTGATCTTCTTTTCCTATAGATAGCAATGGTTTTTCATTTAAAGTCCCTCGGGAACTTAAAACAAAAGTTTAATATTTAAAAAAAAAAATTCAAATGACATCATCAACATGTCTGAACTATTAAAATATAAACATATGTATCATGGTAATTTTTTTTTTTTTTAAAGATTCAGAATGATTGATTCATCATATTTTGTCTCTTAACTTCCCTCCCCCAAAAAAAATTAGCCCCCATACAGCTCCGTGTATGTAAATATTATATATATAAATTGGGGGTCAGAATATGGTGATGAAAATAATAGTTCTTATCTTTAAATATTAAAACACAAGAAAAACTATATAAATGTGTTCTCAGTGTAATTGTACTGACCTAGAGATTGAAAATATCAGTTTAATTTTACTTCATAGGAGATGTCATCAAAATGAAACCTACATTTCTGTGGTTTAAATCTTTTCCCCTAATTTCACTACATTTGGATTTTTTTTCGGTAGATTTACTATCACTCCCAGTAGAAACTGATTAAAAATATAGTTCATATCTATGCCAAATCAAAACCGTTGTTTATTTATTGGGTCTGCTGTAACACCCCAGAGTGGTGTTACCACTTCTGCACCCTGCTCCTGTCTTTATTGGTCTAACCTTATGTCATCTTGTGTATTTATTCCAGGTCCTCCACAATGTGCATTCCTATTTTGTTATGTAACTGTCATGTTCACATGTAACGTGCCTAGTTCATCAGCAGGTGGCAGCAAACACGACAGAGCTGTATGTAGATAGAATGGAACTTACCATTCCATTCTGAACCCCCCTCTGAAAGGAAGTGGGCTAGCCCAACTTCCTGCAGGGAGGGTGGGGACCAGTTAGCTCCAGTCTAGCTTACCCTCTGCTAGGGGACAGGTGTGCAGGGGCACGTCTCTGCTAGACGGGCCCTCGCCAGCCAGAGCACCCTAAGTTCTGCTGGCCATGGAGGCCAAAGTAAAAAGCCTCAAGAGCCAGAAGGAAAGTTCCCTGGCCTAACCTAGAGTCAGACCACAAAGTATAGTGCAGCATACAGAAGAAGTAGAAAGTAGAAAGAGAGAAAGCAAGAAGAGTTATTGAGCAAGCCTGCCAGTTTAATGCTAAAGCCTGCTGGGACCAAGACAAAGCTTGAAAGACTGTTTTTGATGAATGTTTATCCAAGTAAAGCTGCTGTTCAACTCTATGCAAGGTCTGGACTCAAGTTATTCTTTTCGAAGCAATCAATAAGGGAAAGAATGGAGGGATTTGGAGCCAAAGCCTGGGGTTCAGCCATATCCAGGTAGGAGCACCTACCTACACATAAAGAGACAATTTAGGCTGCACCATTACACCACTCGGCATTCCTACACCTGGGACGTTTTAAATATAGGGGGCCCTATGGGGAGGCCGCCCGTTGCACTGCAACAATACAATCTACAAGCAAACAGGGAATATAGAAGAAGCATCAGAAATGATAGATGACAAAAGAGTAAACAATGGGTGCTTTATTTGACCCCCTCCTCAGCACTCTGTGATCGGCATAATACAGGAAGAGGTGAAAATAAATAACAGTCATGGCAACAATAAAGCTCTATAATAACCTAATTGGGGTACGGACACATAGCTGTTCATTCAGTTGCCAGTCTGTGCATTGAAAGCAATTGAAAAACGACGTCCTAGTGGAAAGCGGTAACGTCCCAAAAAGTTGAAACAATATGCCAAAGAGTGTGGTAGTCAGTTTCTCTTTATCGAGTAACGTTTCAATCCAGTCCATTCTGAAAAGGTGGAGATGAGATCTTATGATCATGTTGCAGGTTAGGTCTATAACTAGTATGCTTTTACAGGTAGCTACAAACCAAATTGCTAACAAGTGCCTCTGGTATATCCATGGCTCCCATGATCTGGTAGAATACTGAAGATGGTTAATTCGGGAGTAAGAGGGTTATTCATATCCAAACAATCCCTGAGATGCTGCTAAGAAATCTTCCAAATGTTGCAAGCTGGTGTAGATTTGAATTTCTGGTGCACGGTCTGCCTGGAGATTTAACAATTTTACTAAGAGGCCTGTGATTCTCAATATATTTAGCTCATTTTGCATCAGCAGACTTTATACTAAGACTGGCCTTTGTAACACAAAGTTGTAACAGCGACTGCTGTGCGCTGCTGTTCCCCTACTTACCACCGCGGTCCCGGGCGCCGTGTTCAGCGGTGATCTGCGGCCAGTGATTCCGATTCACCGCTGCAGTCCTGGGATCTGTCTGTGTAGATACTGTTGTTCTAGGATCTGCTCCATAGTTTTCTCTCAGCCCCGGCCACAGCATGCTTGCTGCTTGTTTCCTGCAGCACTTCCTTAAGGGCCGACTCACGTCCCTTCCTGGGCTGTATGGGTTAGGTCATATGACCTCGCTGATCAATCCTAGCCCTCCTGCACATATATAAGTGTCTCAGCTCCCTTCCCAGATGCCTCAGAGTCAAGGTCCTTGTGTCCTGCTTAGGTTCCTGATATCTGCTTGTATTCCTGTGTTCCTGACTCGTACTTGTGTTCCTGGATTCTGCTAGCCATTTGATCCCTGCCTGCTTGCCTTTACTCTACTGTTGCCAACCTAGATTGCGTGACCTGTACCTGTGCCGCCTGCCCCGACCTATTGCCTGTCTGAATTTGCCTCTGCCTCATCCTTCAGTCCTGCACTGTTGCTCCTGGTAACGACTCCGCCTGCCAACAACGCCTATACCTTTGGCACCTTTCTCAGGTACCTCCTGGTCCACCTGGATCAGCTGCCTCGTGTGCCTATATTTTTCAAGAGGTAGCGACCTGGTGTTCCCCTCTGGAATGTCTATTCCCACCATCAGGGGTACTGTGAAGATTGAGGGGTTCACTTTGACAATGCTCTTAGAGGAGGTAGGACACATTACAGTGGGTTCACGCCCGCTGGTTCGTGACAAAAGTATACAGAATTGTAGAGAATGGTACATATGCAGTAGATTAACCAAGTGCATCATCGAGGCAATGACAGTAGATCAGTTGATATTAGTGTTGATCGAGCACCAAAATGCTCTATTAAGCACCCGAGCACAATGGAAGTCAATAGGAGAATCCGAGGATTAAACCAGGCACCCCTGCTCTGATAAGGGGAGGGTATCTGTTTTATAGGAAAAGGTCAGAAATTTATGGAAACACCACCGAAATGGTTCGGGAACAGCATGAGGAGGATGTCTGGAGGCATCTTGGATTCCCAGGTCGCTGCTGGGAATAATGTTGTCTGAGTAGTACGTGCAATGAGCAGGACACTGGGTCAGTGGGGTTGCTATGCAGTGGTTCAGTTTATATGTGTAAAAGTTTGTGACTAGAGTTGAGCGAACACCTGGATGTTCGGGTTCGAGAAGTTCGGCAGAACTTCCCGGAAATGTTCGGGTTCGGGATCCGAACTCGACCCGAACTTTGCCCCGAACCCGAACCTTATTGAAGTCAATGGGGACCCGAACTTTTCGGCACTAAAAAGGCTGTAAAATAGCCCAGGAAAGGGCTAGTGGGCTGCAAAAGGCAGCAAAATGTAGGTAAATCCCATGCAAACAGACGTGGATAGGGAAATGAATAAAAATAAAATAAATTAAAATTAACCAATATCAATTGGAGAGAGGTCCCATTGCAGAGAATCAGTCTTCATGTCATGGCAGAGAATCAGGCTTCATGTCACCCACCACTGGAACAGGCCATTGTCAGATATTTAGGCCCCGGCACCCAGACAGAGGAGAGAGGTCCCATTGCAGAGAATCAGGCTTCATGTCATAGCAGAGAATCATGCTTCATGTCACCCAACACTGGAACAGGCCACTGTCATATATGTTTAGGCCCCGGCACCCAGACAGAGGAGAGAGGTCCCATTGCAGAGAATCAGGCTTCATGTCATAGCAGAGAATCATGCTTCATGTCACCAAACACTGGAACAGGCCACTATCAGATATTTTTAGGCCCCAGCACCCAGACAGAGGAGAGAGGTCCCATAGCAGAGATTCAGGCTTCATGTCATAGCAGAGAATCAGGCTTCATGTCAACCAAAACTGAAACAGGCCACTGTCAGATATTTTTAGGCCCCGGCACCCAGACAGAGGAGAGAGGTCCCATAGCAGAGATTCAGGCTTCATGTCATAGCAGAGAATCATGCTTCATGTCACCCAACACTGGAACAGGCCACTCTCAGATATTTTTAGGCCCCGGCACCCAGACAGAGGAGAGAGGTCCCATAGCAGAGATTCAGGCTTCATGTCATAGCAGAGAATCAGGCTTCATGTCACCCAACACTGGAACAGGCCACTGTCAGATATTTTTAGGCCCCGGCACCCAGACAGAGGAGAGAGGTCCCATAGCAGAGATTCAGGCTTCATGTCATAGCAGAGAATCAGGCTTCATGTCACCCAACACTGGAACAGGCCACTGTCAGATATTTTTAGGCCCCGGCACCCAGACAGAGGAGAGAGGTCCCATAGCAGAGATTCAGGCTTCATGTCATAGCAGAGAATCAGGCTTCATGTCACCCAACACTGGAACAGGCCACTGTCAGATATTTTTAGGCCCCGGCACACAGACAGAGGAGAGGTTCATTCAACTTTGGGTTGCCCTGCAATATAATGGTAAAATGAAAATAAAAATAGGATTGAATGAGGAAGTGCCCTGGAGTAGAATAATATATTGTTAAGGGGAGGTAGTTATAAATGTCTAATCTGCACAAGGGATGGACAGGTCCTGTGGGATCCATGCCTGGTTCATTTTTATGAACGTCAGCTTGTCCACATTGGCTGTAGACAGGCGGCTGCGTTTGTCTGTAATGACGCCCCCTGCCGTGCTGAATACACGTTCAGACAAAACGCTGGCCGCCGGGCAGGCCAGCACCTCCAAGGCATAAAAGGCTAGCTCTGGCCACGTGGACAAGTTGGAGACCCAGAAGTTGAATGGGGCCGAACCATCAGTCAGTACGTGGAGGGGTGTGCACACGTACTGTTCCACCATGTTAGTGAAATGTTGCCTCCTGCTAACACGTTCCGTATCAGGTGGTGGTGCAGTTAGCTGTGGCGTGTTGACAAAACTTTTCCACATCTCTGCCATGCTAACCCTGCCCTCAGAGGATCTGGCCGTGACACAGCTGCGTTGGCGACCTCTTGCTCCTCCTCTGCCTTCGCCTTGGGCTTCCACTGGTTCCCCTGTGACATTTGGGAATGCTCTCAGTAGCGCGTCTACCAACGTGCGCTTGTACTCGCGCATCTTCCTATCACGCTCCAGTGCAGGAAGTAAGGTGAGCACATTGTCTTTGTACCAGGGATCCAGCAGGGTGGCAACCCAGCAGAAACAAATAGAAAGGGAGCTCATAGTACCAAAAATATATAAATTTTATTAGAGCATGATAAAAAATGACAAAAGATGAATAAAGCTAATACATAAGATGCCGTAAAGCATGATGATGAGAGCGGAGAACAGAAAAGAGCGCCACCCTGGGAGGAAAAACACATGGATAAAAAGATGAAAAAGTATGGTATATAGTAGTATATAACATGGGAAAAGAAAGTGCAGTGCCCAACCCATGTAATGAATGGATAAATGATAGAACCATAAAGTGCCAGGTAAAGCAAGGTCTACACATGCACCCCCAATGGCATAAAAATGCAAGCTCATATAAGATGGAAGTATGTTGCATGAAAAGACCGAGTATAGGTGAACAACAGGATCATATGGCCAGAGGGGGGCAGCAGGAGACCAAAGCTCACCTGAACAGACCGTGTGCAAAGATACCCAGGGTGGCGCTACCCGAACGCGCGTTTCGGCATGCCTTCGTCAGGCAACCCAGTAGTCCGCATACGTTAAAATGTGGGCAACTCTGCTGTCGTTGCGCAGGCACTGCAGCATGTAGTCGCTCATGTGTGCCAGGCTGCCCAGAGGTAAGGACAAGCTGTCCTCTGTGGGAGGCGTATCGTCATCGTCCTGTGTTTCCCCCCAGCCACTCACCAGTGATGGGCCCGAGCTGCGTTGGGTGCCACCCCGCTGTGAACATGCTTCATCCTCATCCTCCTCCACCTCCTCCTCATCCTCGTCCTCCTCGTCCTCCAGTAGTGGGCCCTGGCTGGCCACATTTGTACCTGGCCTCTGCTGTTGCGAAAAACCTCCCTCTGAGTCACTTCGAAGAGACTGGCCTGAAAGTGCTAAAAATGACCCCTCTTCCTCCTCTTCCTCCTGGGCCACCTCCTCTTCCATCATCGCCCTAAGTGTTTTCTCAAGGAGACATAGAAGTGGTATTGTAACGCTGATAACGGCATCATCGCCACTGGCCATGTTGGTGGAGTACTCGAAACAGCGCAACAGGGCACACAGGTCTCGCATGGAGGCCCAGTCATTGGTGGTGAAGTGGGGCTGATCCACAGTGCGACTGACCCGTGCGTGCTGCAGCTGAAACTCCATTATGGCCAGTCTGTCCATCATGTGCAAAGTGGAGTTCCACCTGGTGGGCACGTCGCATATGAGGCGGTGAGCGGGAAGGCCGAAGTTACGCTGTAGCGCAGACAGGCGAGCAGCGGCAGGATGTGAACACCGGAAGCGCGAACAGACGGCCCGCACTTTATGCAGCAGCTCTGACATGTCGGGGTAGTTGTGAATGAACTTCTGCACCACCAAATTCAGCACATGTGCCAGGCAAAGGATGTGCGTCAAACCGGCTAGTCCCAGAGATGCAACGAGATTTCGGCCATTATCACACACCACCAGACCGGGCTTGAGGCTCACTGGCAGCAACCACTCGTCGGTCTGTTGTTCTATACTCCGCCACAACTCCTGTGCGGTGTGGGGCCTGTCCCCCAAACATATGAGTTTCAGAATGGCCTGCTGACGTTTACCCCGGGCTGTGCTGAAGTTGGTGGTGAAGGTGTGTGGCTGACTGGATGAGAAGGTGGAAGAAGAGGAGGAGGAAGCCGAGTAGGAGGAGGAGGCAACAGGAGGGAAAGAATGTTGCCCTGCGATCCTTGGCGGCGGAAGGACGTGCACCAAACAGCTCTCCGCCTGGGGCCCAGCCGCCACTACATTTACCCAGTGTGCAGTTAGGGAGATATAGCGTCCCTGGCCGTGCTTACTGGTCCACGTATCTGTGGTTAGGTGGACCTTGCCACAGATGGCGTTGCGCAGTGCACACTTGATTTTATCGGATACTTGGTTGTGCAGGGAAGGCACGGCTCTCTTGGAGAAGTAGTGGCGGCTGGGAGCAACATACTGTGGGACAGCAAGCGACATGAGCTGTTTGAAGCTGTCTGTGTCCACCAGCCTCAATGACAGCATTTCATAGGCCAGTAGTTTAGAAATGCTGGCATTCAGGGCCAGGGATCGAGGGTGGCTAGGTGGGAATTTACGCTTTCTCTCAAATGTTTGTGAGATGGAGAGCTGAACGCTGCCGTGTGACATGGTTGAGATGCTTGGTGACAGAGGTGGTGGTGTTGGGGGTACATCCTCTGTTTGCTGGGCGGCAGGTGCCAACGTTCCTCCAGAGGCGGAGGAAGAGGCCGAGGCGGCAGCAGCAGAAGAGGCCGAGGCGGCAGCAGCAGAAGAGGTAGCAGGGGGAGCCTGAGTGAGTTCCTTGTTTTTAAGGTGTTTACTCCACTGCAGTTCATGCTTTGCATGCAGGTGCCTGGTCATGCAGGTTGTGGTAAGGTTCAGAACGTTAATGCCTCGCTTCAGGCTCTGATGACACAGCGTGCAAACCACTCGGGTCTTGTCGTCAGCACATTGTTTGAAGAAGTAACATGCCAGGGAACTCCTTGAAGCTGCCTTTGGGGTGCTCGGTCCCAGATGGCGGCGGTCAGTACAGGCGGAGTCTCTTTTGCGGGGGGTGTTCTGCTTTTGCCCACTGCTCCCTCTTTTGCTACGCTGTTGGCTCGGTCTCACCACTGCCTCTTCCTCCGAACTGTGAAAGTCAGTGGCACGACCTTCATTCCATGTGGGGTCTAGGACCTCATCGTCCCCTGCATCGTCTTCCACCCAGTCTTCCTCCCTGACCTTCTGTTCAGTCTGCACACTGCAGAAAGACGCAGCAGTTGGCACCTGTGTTTCGTCATCATCAGAGACATGCTGAGGTGGTATTTCCATGTCCTCATCATCAGGAAACATAAGTGGTTGTGCGTCAGTGCATTCTATGTCTTCCACCGCTGGGGAAGGGCTAGGTGGATGCCCTTGGGAAACCCTGGAAGCAGAGTCTTCAAACAGCATAAGAGACTGCTGCATAACTTGAGGCTCAGACAGTTTCCCTGATATGCATGGGGGTGATGTGACAGACTGATGGGCTTGGTTTTCAGGCGCCATCTGTGCGCTTTCTGCAGAAGACTGGGTGGGAGATAATGTGAACGTGCTGGATCCACTGTCGGCCACCCAATTGACTAATGCCTGTACCTGCTCAGGCCTTACCATCCTTAGAACGGCATTGGGCCCCACCAAATATCGCTGTAAATTCTGCTGGCTACTGGGACCTGAGGTAGTTGGTTCACTAGGACGTGTGGCTGTGGCAGAACAGCCACGTCCTCTCCCAGCACCAGAGGGTCCACTAACACCACCACGACCATGTCCGCGTCCCTTACTAGATGTTTTCCTCATTGTTACCATTCACCACAATAAGAAAAAAATTATTTGGCCCAATGTATTGAATTCAAATTCAGGCCTTTTTTTACGATCACCTAACACTATCTAGCTATCTATTTAGGTACCGTATTACACCAATACAGGCACAGCAGTAACGACAGATTTAGCTGAATATAAATTGTAGGCCTAGTATTTAGGCCCTGGATGACAGGTATCCCTTTTACGGACAGAATTAGACTTGGAAATGCACGATAGCGTGTGAAGTTGTTGAGGATGACCCTATCCGCACCTTCAATCTAATATACCCTTTTATGGATAGATTTAACCTTGGCCTGATAGTAATTCCCTAAATTTGTGGTTTCTGCTCTAAGTTGGGAATTGTATTTCAACCCAGAACAAAAACTGTGCTTTGGCAGACACTAAATAGATTGACCAGCCACAGCAGTATCAACAGATTTAGCTGAATATAAATTGTAGGCCTAGTATTTAGGCGCTGGATGACCGGTATACGTTTACGGAGAGAATTAGACATGGAGATGCACGGTAGCGTGTGAAGTTATTGAGGATGACACTATCCGCACCTTCAATCTAATATACCCTTTTATGGATAGATTTAAAGTTGGCCTGATACAGCAGAAACCACTGATTTAGGGAATTGCTAAGTTGGGAATTGTATTCAACCCAGAACAAAAACTGTGCTTTGGCGGACACTAAATAAATTGACCAGCCTCAGCAATAAACACAGATTTAGCTGAATATAAATTTTAGGCCTATTATTTAGGCGCTGGGTGACAGGTATACGTTTACGGACAGAATTATTTAAACTTGGAAATGAACGGTAGCGTGTGAAGTTATTGAGGATGACACTATCCGCACCTTCAATCTAATATACCATTTTATGGATCAATTTAAACTTGGCCTGATACAGCAGAAAAAAAATATTTAGGGAATTGCTAAGTTGGGAATTGTATTCAACCCAGAACAAAAACTGTGCTTCAGCAGACAGCAGACAGTATTACAATTGGCTAGCCACAGCTGAAACACCAGATTTAGGGTACTGCTATTTTGGCCAATTGTATTTTACCCCTCAATAAAATAGCAAGCACAGCCAAGCCCCTGATGTAGGATATAGCAAAAAAATAACCACACTATTGATGGTTAAATGGACTTGGTGGCAGCTTGTGCTGGCGCACCACAAAACACAAAATGGCCGCCGATCACCCAAGAAAAAAGTGAGATAAAAACGCTCTGGGCAGCCTAAAAACAGTGAGCAATTAAATAGCAGCAGTTCAATGATCCACAGCTGTAGATCACTGAATTAAGTGTTTTTGCAGAGTTAATCACTGTCTAATCTCGCCCTAACAGCAGCAGCTGCAACCTCTCCCTACACTGATCATAGCAGAGTGACGTGCAGCGCTACGTGACTCCAGCTTATATAGAGGCTGGGTCACATGCTGCACTGGCCAATCACAGCCATGCCAATAGTAGGCATGGCTGTGATGGCCTCTTGGGGCAAGTAGTATGACCCTTGTTGATTGGCTGCTTTGCAGCCTTTCAAAAAGCGCCAAGAAAGCGCCGAACACCAAACCCGAACCCGGACTTTTACGAAAATGTCAGTTCGGGTTCGCTCATCCCTACACCTAAGCCATGAGCCCCGGAACTCAGTGAAAAGTTTGGAACTTTACCCCATTTCGTGACCATTGTAGACTAGAAATCCAGAAATGTTGTCCAAACCTCCTTATCAGCCTTTTAGGCTTCTTTCACACCATTTCACAAGCAAGTTCAGTTAGATTTGTCTTCACGAGAAAAAAAACCTGAAGATTAACAAACAACATCTCCTAGCAACCATCAGTGAAAAACGCACTGCATCCAGATTGTATCCGGATGCAATGCGTTTTTCACTGAAGCCCCATTCACTTCTATGGGAGAACGGCTGCATGAAAACCCACAATATAGAACATGCTGCGATTTTTCCTAAACAAAGAAATGATGGGTGAAAAATAACGCTCATGTGCACAGACACAGTCAGGATTTAGTGCGGGTGCTAGGCGTTTACGTAGTTCACGCTTTGCACCCACATGGAAAAATCGCTCATTTGAAAGGGACCTTAGGCTTTGCCATTAGGCTAAGGCCTCTTGCACACGACTGCATGTATTTTGCGGTCCGCAAAAAACAGATCCGCAAAAAATATGGATGACGTCCGTGTGCATTACGTATTTTGCGGAACGGAACAGCTGGCCCCTAATAGAACAGTCCTATCCTTGTCCGTAATGTGGACAATAATAGGACAAAATATCTCTTTTAGCAGAACGGATATATGGAAATACGGAAACTGAATGCACACGGAGTACTTTTCCATTTTTTTTGAGGACCTATTGAAATGAATGGTTCCGTATACAATCCGCAAAAAAAATGGAATGGACACGGAAAGAAAATACGTTCGTGAGGAAGAGGCCAAAGAGAGAGCAAGCAACTACAAAGGCCCACATTGCCCCCGCCACTAAACAAAACCAAGCTTGGTAAACGCAAAGCCTACAATTCGTCTGCCAGCAATCCTCCAGGCAGCAAAAACTTCATGGCGACCCAAATGGGATGCTGCAAAAGAGTGACTTTTATTTTTGCATTTTTTTCCATTGAAAAGCATTTTTTCAAATGTTCAAAGACATGTGTGGGGCGTTTGTATGTTCTTCCCGTGTTTGTTTAGATTTCCTCCAAAAATCCAAAGAAATGCTGATGATACAGGGACCTTAGATGAGCCTCACTGGAGACTTCATGATGCTAATGTCTGTAAAATGCTGCAGAATATGTCAGCGCTATATAAGGGAGTAAAATAAATAAATAAAAATAAATGGGATTGTCTGATCATGTCTTTAACCCCTTCAGGACCATGCTATTTTTCACCTTAAGGACCAGGCCATTTTTTGCAAATCTGACACTTTATGTGGTGATAACTTAAAAATGCTTTTACTTATCCAGACCATTCAGAGATAATTTTCTTGTCACTTCATTGACAGTGATAAATTTGAGTCAAAATATATCATTTTTATTTATAAAAAAAATGCCAAATGTACCAAAAATTTGGAAAAATTTGCAATTTTTAAAATGTAAATTTCTCTACTTTTAACCCCTTAAGGACAGGGCTCATTTTCACCTTCAGGACCAGGCCATTTTTTGTGGTGATAACTTTAAAACGCTTTGACTTATCCAGGCCATTCTGAGATTGTTTTTTTGTCACATATTGTACTTCATGACACTGGTAAAATGGAGTCAAAAATTTTCATTTTTATTTATAAAAAAATACCAAATTTGCCAAAAATTTTGAAAAATTTCCAAATTTCCAAGTTTCAATTTCTCTATTCTATAATACATATTAATACCTACAAAAATAGTTATTACTTTACATTTCCCATATGTTTACTTTATGTTAGGATCATTTTGGGAATGACATTTTATTTTTGGGGGACGTTACAAGGTTTAGAAGTATAGAAGTAAATCTTGAATTTTCTCAGAAATTTTCAAAAAACATCTTTCTAAGGACCAGTTCAGGTCTGAAGTCACTTTGTGAGGCTTACATAATAGAAACCACCCAAAAATGACCCCATCTAAGAAACTACACCCCTCAAGGTATTCAAAACTAATTTTACAAACGTCGTTTACCCTTTAGGTGTTCCGCAAGAATTAATGGAAAATATAGATACAATTTCAAAATTTCACTATTTTGGCAGATTTTCCATTTTAAGATTTTTTTTTCCAGTTACAAAGCAAGGGTTAACAGCCAAACAAAACTCAATATTTATGGCTCTGATTCTGTAGTTTACAGAAACACCTCATATGTGGTCGTAAACCGCTGTACGGGCACACGGCAGGGCGCAGAAGGAAAGGAATGCCATACGGTTTTTAGAAGGCAGATTTTGCTGGACTGGTTTTTTGACACCATGTCCCATTTGAAGCCCCCCTGATGCACCCCTAGAGTAGAAACTCCATAAAAATGACCCCATCTAAGAAACTACACCCCTCAAGGTATTCAAAACTGATACGGATGCGGTGATACCTAATATGTATACTTTTTTTTATTTATGTAAGTTTTACACAATAACAGATTTTGTAAAACAAAAAAAAATTATGTTTTAGTGTCTCCATAATCTGAGCTATATTTTATTTTATTTTTTTTGGCGATTGTCTCAGATCGGGGCTCATTTTTTGCGGGATGAGGTGACGGTTAGATTGGTACTATCTTGGTGGGCATACGCCTTTTTGATCGCTTGCTGTTGTACTTTTTGTGATGTAAGGTGACCATTTTTTTTTTTTTTTTTTTACGGTGTTCATCTAAAGGGTTAGGTCATGTGATATGTTCAATTAGTCCCTGCACTCTCCCTATCCTCTCCCTATACTGTGTAAAAAGTCTTCCTACGCTCTCCCTACACTGATCCTGCACTGTCCCGGAACTCTCCCTATCCAATATTTTACAATTAAAGGCTTTCTAGATCATTGTTTCTAGCACCTGTCATGTCTCTCCCTATAATCAGCTCAGAGTGAAATGGCAGAGACTGGGCAGGATGAGGGATTTAGGCTCCATTCACACATCCGTAGCATGTTTTGCGGATCCGTGGATCCGCAAAACACGGACACAGGCAATGTGCGTTCCGCATTTTGCGGACCGCACATTGCCGGCACTAATAAAATATGCCTATTCTTGTCTTGCTGACAAGAATAGGACATGTTCTACTTTTTTCGGGAACGGAATTGCGGACCCGGAAGTGCGGGTCCACAATTCCGTATCCGGGCAGCACATAGAAATGAACGGGTCCGCAATTCCGTTCTGCAAAATGCGGAACAAAATTGCAGACGTGTGAATGGGGCCTTATAGGGCTGTGACATCACAGGGGCTGGCTAGCTGCTTATTGGCTGTCTGCATGGCTCTATGGGTAATCTTGCGTTCCCGAGCTTTTTACTTTCACTTTGTAACATATGTAGCTGCCACTTTAGGAAAAAATTGGTTTGTTACCACAGATTTTATGCAAATCATATTTTTCCTAAACTTTGGATTGAATTCCACTTCATCAGCTTTGATTTGCTCAACACTAGTGGGAAGTTACACAATTTCTTTGTTCTTGTTCTGCAGTGTTCACATTTATGGTTTCAAAATGTTCTGTCATCTTAGCTGTTTCAGATGAGGTACCTGACAGAAGAGACGAGAGCGACTGGAATCTAGAACGAGCAGGTAAACCACTATGTAGACTCTGTTAATTTAAGAATTTTTTTTTCTGGTCAAATTTATTTCAAGTTTATCTTGCATTTTAACACGTTTATGGTTTCATTTTTGAAGTTCATGTTCGATTTTTTTTTTTTTACTTTGGCCTAAAGATAAAGGATAAAAACAAAAATGAATAGAGCTGCCTAAGAAGCGAATGAAAAAATGAAAACAACTAAAAGAATATATTTTATGGTGGTTACATCCTGTACATAGCTGGCGGTAAATTAATAAACCATAAAACTATGGCTACAGGTTGATTTAGATGAGCAGATTATTAGGCAGATTATCGTGAAGGAATGTTCCTACGAATGCTCATTCCTGACAATCTGCCCGTGTAAAGGTGCCGCCGATCACCCGATGAATGAGTGAAACGCTCGTTCATCCGATGATCCTGTTGCTCATGCAGGCAACTAAATTATCGTTTCAGGGCAGCAGATCATGCTATCTACACAGTGTACCAATGCAGCTGTATGAGGATGAGTGATGGCAATAGTTACTGCTCGTCTTCATACTGTGGAGGTGATTGCTGCACTTAAATGCAGTGTTTCACCTCCAGTTAACAAACAGCCGACTGTCGGGTAGGAGCACTTCCTGCCCAACAATCTGCTTCTCCTTGGCACTTGCAAATACGCTTTAAGGCTATACAAAATGGGTTATCTGCTAAAAATATAAATCTTAAATGAAACCCCTACATATTAAATAATCTGACTTCTAAGTTCATTCAAATTTACAAAGGTTGTTGGCAAACTATTGATTGCCTTGAAAAACTGTTATCACATCAAAGACTTACCATCCTACCCACAAAATGAGCTGGTTAGAACACGAAGCTAGCCTCTTCACAATCTGCAGGATATTTCCCTGGAAAAGCCATGGAAAAGAATGCACCTAAGTTCAGGGTGGGCCATTTATATGGATACACCTTAATAAAATGGGAATGGTTGGCGATATTAACTTCCCGTTTGTGGCACATTAGTATATGTGAGGGGGGAAACTTTTCAAGATGGGTGGTGACCATGGCGGCCATTTTGAAGTCAGCCATTTTGAATCCAACTTTTGTTTTTTCAATAGGAAGAGGGTCATTTGACACATCAAACTTATTGGGAATTTCACAAGAAAAACAATGGTGTGCTTGGTTTTAACGTAACTTTATTCTTTCATGAGTTATTTACAAGTTTCTGACCACTTACAAAATGTGTTCAATGTGCTGCCCATTGTGTTGGATTGTCAATGCAACCCTTTTCTCCCACTCTTCACACACTGATAGCAACACCGCAGGAGAAATGCTAGCACAGGCTTCCAGTATCCGTAGTTTCAGGTGCTGCACATCTCGTATCATCTGAAGGCAATCATCTATGCTGTGAAGATACGAGATGTGCAGCACCTGAAACTACGAATACTGGAAGCCTGTGCTAGCATTTCTCCTGCGGTGTTGCTATCAGTGTGTGAAGAGTGGGGGAAGAGGGTTGCATTGACAATCCAAAACAATGGGCAGCACATTGAACACATTTTATAACGGTCAGAAACTTGTAAATAACTCATGAAAGAATAAAGTTACGTTAAAACCAAGCACACCATTGTTTTTCTTGTGAAGTTCCCAATAAGTTTGATGTGTCAAATGACCGTCTTCCTATTGAAAAAAAATTCAAAATGGCCGACTTCAATATGGCTGGCATGGTCACCACCCATCTTGAAAAGTTTCCCCCCTCACATATACTAATGTGCCACAAACAGGAAGTTAATATCACCAACCATTCCCATTTTATTAAGGTGTATCCATATAAATGGCCCACCCTGTAGAGTTGAGCGAACACCTGGATGTTCGGGTTTGAGAAGTTCGGCCGAACTTCCCGGAAATAAATAAAAATTAACCAATATCAAATGGAGAGAGGTCCCATAGCAGAGAATCAGGCTTCATGTCAGCAGAGAATCAGTCTTCATGTCATAGCAGAGAATCAGGCTTCATGTCAGCAGAGAATCAGTCTTCATGTCATAGCAGAGAATCAGGCTTCATGTCAACCAACACTGGAACAGTCCATTTTCAGATAGTTAGGCCCCGGCACCCAGACAGAGGAGAGAGGTCCCATAGCAGAGAATCAGGCTTCATGTCATAGCAGAAAATCAGGCTTCATGTCACCCAAAACTGGAACAGTCCATTGTCATATATTTGTCACGGCCACGGTTTTGGCCGTGACTCCTTGGGAGCCGCATACAGTTTGGGTTGTTGTTTCGACCGCAGCTTGAGGCATGATGTTGCTTGTCTCAAGTGCGGTTGCCGCGGACAATAGGTATGTGTGCGGTCCCCTTGGAGTTTGTGTGCGTGGATGTATGCACTGTCCTTTGTCTGTGTGCACTCTGTGTATTGTGTGGTGTGCACTGACACCTTTCAGGCACTGTGGTTGCCCGTGGCAACGTTTGGTGTAGTGTACATGTGGTGGCAGTGTCCCGGCCTTTGGGCTGACTCCCAGGACACGGTTGCCACCCATGTCGTTGCCTGCGGCAACAACCACAGTGTGTTTGTTGTGTTGGACACTTTCCCTTTAAGGTGTTTTTTCCCTTCTCTGGTGCTGGAAGGGTTAACTCCCTTCCCAGTGTGTGTGATGTCACTGGGTGTGTCTGACCGTTGGGTGTGGCCTCTTAGGCCTATATAGCCTTGGTGTTTGGCATGGCTCAGTAGGTTGCTTCAGCCATGCTTAGCTGGAGCAGCCTCCTGTGAATACCATCTTCCAGTAAGGGCCACCCTTCTGGTCATAAATCCTTTACCCTGATGTTAAGTTATAATTCCGTGATGTGTTGTTGATGTCTTGTGTCTTTGGTTTTTGTGCAGCTATAGATGTCCTGGTCCCTGTGTGTCTTCATGTGTGTGCTGTTTACCTTTGTCTGTGTGGACAGCCTTTCCTTAGCACGGGTTCCAGTCAGCAAGGCTGAGACAGGTTTGTGTGGAACCGTTTGGTTCACCTGTCTTATCCATAGTCCTGTTTATGTACCCCCTTCTTCATGCTGCTTGGCCAGTGAGACTCCTGCTCCTCCGTGCCTAGGAGGAGTGGGTTGTCTTACTCTGCTCCTTAGCCCAGGGACCGGTCGGAGGGTAAGTCAGGGCTCCGAGGTTCCTGCGCATGGGTCCTCCTACCATCAAGGTCGGCCCATGCAGGTAGGAGACAGGGTCAGCGTTAGGGACGCAACAGGAGGTGACCTACTCCCTAATTCTGTGTTCCTGGCGAGTAGCGACTGGACATCAGCTGACACCGCACGGCTGAGGATTTCCCCCATCCTCAGACGTGACAATATTTAGGCCCCGGCACCCAAACAGAGGAGAGAGGTCCCAGAGCAGAGATTCAGGCTTCATGTCATAGCAGAGAATCATGCTTCACGTCACCCAACACTGGAACAGGCCACTGTCAGATATTTTTAGGCCCCGGCACCCAGACAGAGGAGAGGTTAATTCAACTTTGGGTTGCCCCGCAATATAATGGTAAAATGAAAATAAAAATAGGATTGAATGAGGAAGTGCCCTGGAGTACAATAATATATGGTTAAGGAGAGATAGTTATAAATGTCTAATCTGCACAAGGGATGGACAGGTCCTGTGGGATCCATGCTTGGTTCATTTTTATGAACGTCAGCTTGTCCACATTGGCTGTAGACAGGCGGCTGCGTTTGTCTGTAATGACGCCCCCTGCCGTGCTGAATACACGTTCAGACAAAACGCTGGCCGCCGGGCGGGCCAGCACCTCCAAGGCATAAAAGGCTAGCTCTGGCCACGTGGACAATTTGGAGACCCAGAAGTTGAATGGGGCCAAACCATCAGTCAGTACGTGGAGAGGTGTGCACAGGTACTGTTCCACCATGCTAGTGAAATGTTGCCTCCTGCTAACACGTTCCGTATCAGGTGGTGGTGCAGTTAGCTGTGGCGTGTTGACAAAACTTTTCCACATCTCTGCCATGCTAACCCTGCCCTCAGAGGAGCTGGCTGTGACACAGCTGCGTTGGCGACCTCTTGCTCCTCCTCTGCCTTCGCCTTGGGCTTCCACTTGTTCCCCTGTGACATTTGGGAATGCTCTCAGTAGCGCGTCTACCAACGTGCGCTTGTACTCGCACATCTTCCTATCACGCTCCAGTGTAGGAAGTAAGGTGGGCACATTGTCTTTGTACCGGGGATCCAGCAGGGTGGCAACCCAGTAGTCCGCACACTTTAAAATGTGGGCAACTCTGCTGTCGTTGCGCAGGCACTGCAGCATGTAGTCGCTCATGTGTGCCAGGCTGCCCAGAGGTAAGGACAAGCTGTCCTCTGTGGGAGGCGTATCGTCATCATCCTGCGTTTCTCCCCAGCCACGCACCAGTGATGGGCCCGAGCTGTGTTGGGTGCCACCCCGCTGTGAACATGCTTCATCCTCATCCTCCCCCACCTCATCCTCGTCCTCCAGTAGTGGGCCCTGTCTGGCCACATTTGTACCTGGCCTCTGCTGTTGCAAAAAACCTCCCTCTGAATTACTTCGAAGAGACTGGCCTGAAAGTGCTAAAAATGACCCCTCTTCCTCCTCCTGGGCCACCTCCTCTTCCATCATCGCCCTAAGTGTTTTCTCAAGGAGACATAGAAGTGTAACGCTGATAATGGCGTCATCGCCACTGGCCATGTTGGTGGAGTACTCGAAACAGCGCAACAGGGCACACAGGTCTCGCATGGAGGCCCAGTAATTGGTGGTGAAGTGGTGCTGTTCCGCAGTGCGACTGACCCGTGCGTGCTGCAGCTGAAGCTCCACTATGGCCTGCTGCTGCTCGCACAGTCTGTCCAGCATGTGCAAGGTGGAGTTCCACCTGGTTGGCACGTCGCATATGAGGCGGTGAGCGGGAAGTCCGAAGTTGCGCTGTAGCGCAGACAGGCGAGCAGCGGCAGGATGAGAACGCCGGAAGCGCGCACAGACGGCCCGCACTTTATGCAGCAGCTCTGACATGTCGGGGTAGTTGTGAATGAACTTCTGCACCACCAAATTCAGCACATGCGCCAGGCAAGGGATGTGCGTCAAACCGGCTAGTCCCAGAGCTGCAACGAGATTTCGCCCATTATCGCACACCACCAGGCCGGGCTTGAGGCTCACCGGCAGCAACCACTCGTCGGTCTGTTGTTCTATACCCCCCCACAACTCCTGTGCGGTGTGGGGCCTGTCCCCCAAACAATGGAGTTTCAGAATGTCCTGCTGACGTTTACCCCGGGCTGTGCTGAAGTTGGTGGTGAAGGTGTGTGGCTGACTGGATGAGCAGGTGGGAGAAGAGGAGGAGGAAGCCGAGTAGGAGGAGGAGGCAACAGGAGGCAAAGAATGTTGCCCTGCGATCCTTGGCGGCGGAAGGACGTGCGCCAAACAGCTCTCCGCCTGGGGCCCAGCCGCCACTACATTTACCCAGTGTGCAGTTAGGGAGATATAGCGTCCCTGGCCGTGCTTACTGGTCCTCGTATCTGTGGTTAGGTGGACCTTGCCACAGATGGCGTTGTGCAGTGCACACTTGATTTTATCGGTTACTTGGTTGTGCAGGGAAGGCACGGCTCTCTTGGAGAAGTAGTGGCGGCTGGGAACAACATACTGTGGGACAGCAAGCGACATGAGCTGTTTGAAGCTGTCTGTGTCCACCAGCCTGAATGACAGCATTTCATAGGCCAGTAGTTTAGAAATGCTGGCATTCAGGGCCAGGGATCGAGGGTGGCTAGGTGGGAATTTACGCTTTCTCTCAAATGTTTGTGAGATGGAGAGCTGAACGCTGCGGTGTGACATGGTTGAGATGCTTGGTGACGCAGGTGGTGGTGTTGGTGGTACATCCCATGTTTGCTGGGCGGCAGGTGCCAACGTTCCTCCAGAGGCGGAGGAAGAGGCCGAGGCGGCGGCAGCAGCAGAAGAGGCCGAGGCGGCAGCATCAGGAGAGGTAGCAGGGGGAGCCTGAGTGACTTCCTTGTTTTTAAGGGGTTTACTCCACTGCAGTTCATGCTTTGCATGCAGGTGCCTGGTCATGCAGGTTGTGCTAAGGTTCAGAACGTTAATGCCTCGCTTCAGGCTCTGATGGCACAGCGTGCAAACCACTCGGGTCTTGTCGTCAGCACATTGTTTGAAGAACTGCCACGCCAGGGAACTCCTTGAAGCTGCCTTTGGGGTGCTGGGTCCCAGATGGCGGTGGCCAATAGCAGACGGACTCTCTTGGCGGCGGGTGTTCTGCTTTTTCCCACTGCTCCCTCTTTTGCTACGCTGTTGGCTCGGTCTCACCACTGCCTCTTCCTCCGAATTCTGAAAGTCAGTGGCACGACCTTCATTCCATGTGGGGTCTAGGACCTTATCGTCCCCTGCATTGTCTTCCACCCAGTCTTCCTCCCTGACCTCCTGTTCAGTCTGCACACTGCAGAAAGACGCAGCAGTTGGCACCTATGTTTCATCATCATCAGAGACGTGTTGAGGTGGTATTCCCATATCCTTATCATTAGGAAACATAAGTGGTTGTGCATTCTATCTCTTCATTCTATCTCTCCATCCCCATCCACAGCTCCTGTGTAGTGTGGGGTTTTTCCCCCAAACAGATAAGTTTTAAAACTGCCTGCTGTCATTTACCCCTGGCTGTGCTGAAGTTGGTGGTGCAGGTGTTACGGTGACTGGATGAGGAGGCGGAAGTGGAGTAGGAGGAGGAGGCAACGAGAAACGTCCAGCAATCCTCGGTGGCAGAAGGACATGCGCCAAACTGCTATCCGCCACAGGTCCAGCCACCACTGCATTTACCTAGTGTGCAGTTAAGGAGATATAACTGCCCTGCCCGTGCTTACTGGTTCATGTATCGGTAGTTATGTGGATATTGCCACAGATGGCATTGCGTAGTGCACACCTGATTTTGTCCGCCACTTGGTTGTGCAGGTCAGGGATGGCTCGTCTGGAAAAGTAGTGGCGGCTGGGAACCATGTACTGTGGGACAGCCACCGCCAAAAGCTTTTGAAAAGTCTCTGTCTCCACTAGACGGAATGACAGCATTTCAAAGGCCAGGAATTTTGAAATGCTGGCATTCAGGGCCAGAGATCGCAGGTTGGTAGGGTAGTACTTCATCTTTCTATCCAGTGTTTGGGGGATGGACAGCTGAACACTTCCATGGGTATGGGACAGTTTGGACATGCTGGGTGACGGTGGTGGAGGTGGTGGTGTTGCTGCCACATCCTCTGTTTGCGGTGTGGCAGGTCCAACTGTCACTCCAGAGGGGTAGGAAGAGGCCGAGACCGCAGCAGAAGAGGGAGCAAGAGGATCCTGAGATCTTTTGTGATTTTTCAGGTGTCTACTCCACTGCAGCTCGTGCTTTGCATTTAGATGCCTGGTCATGCAGGTGGTGATCCGGTTTAGAACACTTATGCCTCGCTACAGTCTCCGATTGCACAGCGTGCAAACCACTCGCGTAATGTTGTCAGCACATTGTCTGGAGAACTGCCACGCCAGGGAACTTTTTGGAGCTGGCTTTGGTGTGCTCAGTCCTTGGATGTGGTGGGCAGTACTGGCTAGGGCACAGCCACTCTGCCTTTGCACCCTGTTCCCTCTTCTGCTGTGCGGCTGGCGCTGTGTGGCCACCACCTCTTCCTACGAACTGCACACGTCACTCGCATGACCTTGATTCCATGTGGGGTCTAGGACCTCATCATCCTCCACATCATCTTCCACCCACTCTTCAAGCCTGCCCTACTTGCCGGTATGCACATAGCAGAAAGCCGCAGGAGTTGTCACCTGTGTTTCGTAATCATCATCAGAGACGTGCTGCGGTGGTCCTCCCATGTCCACATCCTAAAACATAAGTGGTTAGTATCAGTGCACTCAATCTCTTCCACTTCTGGGGCAGGGCTAGGTGGATGGCCCACGGAAACCCCGCCAGCAGTCATCAAAAAGCATAAGAGACTGCTGCATGACTTGGGGCTCAGACTGCTTGGCTGATTTGCAAAGGGGAGATGTAAAAGACAGATGCCCGTGGGCTGCAGGTGCCAACTCTGCGGTTTCAGCAGGGGACCGGGTGGGAGACAATGTGAAGGAACTGGAGGCACTGTCAGTCATCCAATCTACTACCGCCTCTACTTGTTCTCGCCTCATCATTCGAACACCGGTATTCGGGCCTACAAAATTATGCTGAACGTCCTGTCTCCTACGTGCACTTGAGGAAGGTGTTTCATTTGGGCGTGTAGCTGGCACAGATCGACCACATCCTCTCCCTGCAACAGGAACTCCACAAGCACCAGCAGCACCACGACCAGGGCCACGTCCCTTATTTGATGCTCTCCTCATTCTTTGAGGTCACCCACCAAACTAACAGACAGATTAACTATATTAATTTTCCTGTCAGGTATGCAGTGTAGGTTTACCTCACACCAAAAATGGGAATATGTCACCCACCGATCTAACAGATGGATTAACTATATTAATTTCCCTGTCACATATGCAGTGCACGAGTGTCTTACACCAAAAATGGGTATATGTGACCCATCAAACTAACAGCCAGATTAATTATTATATTTTTGTGTCAGGGGTACAAAGATGGTGCATTGCACCCACAAAAAATCACTATAGGTCACCCACAGAATTAACAGCCAGATTTATTATTATATTTCTGTGTCAGAGGTGAAAAGCTGGTGTATTGCACTTACAAAAAATCATTATAGGTCACCTACAAAACAAATAGCCATATTCCTAACACTCTCCCTGCTCTTGGCTGCTTTCTGTACCTGCACTACTCAGAGCTGATGGGTGGTGCTACACATGATCCAGCTTGTATAGAAGCTGGGTCACGTGATGCACCGGCCATTTACAGCCATGCCATTACTAGGCATTTTTTGTGATGGCTTCTAAGTGCCCACAGCTTAATAGCTTGTTGATTGGCTGCCCTGCAGCCTTTCAAAAGCTCTTTTAAATGACTGAACACCGAACTCGCAAAGTTCGGTACGGACCCGAACTTTACAGTTTGGGTTCGCTCAACACTACATATGAGGCAATGTTGGGGAATGATATTCTGCCTTTGCAGCTCAAAAAGAGTGTGCTTTGCAGTGCAAGAGTGACTGAAGTGCATGCACAGTTTCCTGGCCATTTTCATAATGTCTTGGAGATGGGTGGAAGACTTGCTGCCTCAGGCTGTACCACTACATTAGGGTCACGGTTTTCCAGGTCACTTTATGGTGATGCTGCATGTGTTGATGCAGGGCTGTGGTGCCAACATTGGTACCCTGGCCACGCTTCACCTTCTGCCCACATATTCTGCAAATGGCCATGCTGACCTCCTCTGGTGGCTTGATAAAAAATTGCCGTACCGTCAAGTATGGCATTTTCACCCCACCTTTACATGCCAACTGCTTGCTACCGCTGCCTCCATGAACCCTTGCACTGCTACTTCTTTCCATACAGGTAGGCTCCTGACCTCCCACTGCTGCCACCCTGCATAATCATGGCCATTCCACCAGCCTGCTGGCTCAGCCGTTAGCTCACATGTAAGCTGCCACCCTCTTCTCCTGATGATGATGAAGCCCCCTCTTCACCTGGCTCCCATGGTCGATTGGCCACAGCATCGTCCCCTATTGTCTTCACGTCACTGATGTCACATTCACAGCTCGCAATACCAGCTCCCACATGACTGTCATCATCACTACTACCCCGCCTACCATAGAAAGCAGCGGATCTCTCCTCCAAATCTTGGCTGGGCAGTATCTGCTGACTGTCCTCTTGAATTTCATCTTTTCGAGCTGAGGGAACGAAAAACGACAGAGGCAGTTTGAGAACAGGTGGGGGCACAGAGATTGTACCCAGGCCATGCCAACTAAGAGTCATGTCAGGGGGGGGCATGGCCTGCTACCATACTGGCAAGACGCATCTGAGCAGAGCACATCCCCTGGTCCAGGCTCATCTGAACCTTAGGACAGATCGATATTTTGACACCGGAGAACACGGTCATTCATCCTACACTTGACCGGGTGTCCATAGCTGCAGGGAGACGTCCAGACGAGCTGCGGCCTAGTCAGGCCTAAAGAACAAGCGAGCGCCATAGATATGAGTCACCGCCTTAAGCCCTCCAACGTTACGGCGACTTACCGGAGTGCTGGTACGGATAGACTTGCATGCCCTGACAAAGCGCTGAGTCCCTGGTGGGTCTGCGGCCCTGGTTCGCTGAGTGCCCTTGCTCCGGTGTCTGCCTTCTTTCGCCCAGCTCCGGTGCGATCGTGAGAAGGACCGATGCGCCATCTTGGAATATCACTAATGGGCGCAACACCTGAACCTGCAGCGAGCCTCCGCAACCTCACTCAGGGGAACGGAAAACCTTGGACTGGTGTGTCCCCTCATGTAAGTCCCTCATACTCAATACGGACTTTGCATGCATATGTGGCTCTCCCATCCACCGGGATGCAAATAAGGAAGGTCATCTTAAATTTTCTATCAGTGACACGGGTCTCATCTACCTGCTGGAAGCTGAACAGTGTCTGCATTCATAACAGCTTATTAATACAGCACCTTTTGCGAGTTTATATCAATACAAGTTTTATGGTGTGTGTATTGGAACTTTTGTGACATACATAGCTCTAGCTCTCCACCAGGTGGCGACAATCACCTTTGGTGAACTTACAATACCATCTTATGTACTGTTTTTTACAACAGGGATAACTATAAAGCTTAAATAATCCTGAAATAACTACAGCACCACCTCCTAAAGGATATGTGAGGGAAAGCACTTAAAATACGGGGCCATTTAAATACATTCTTATGGTGAAGATCGGAAGATACCCTGGTTCAAGACCAGATCCACCTAAAAAGTGTCAACTTTCACATATGCACCAATCTTGTCTTGACAAATACATGATGAAAAAATCTCATGTAAACGCTTCACACGCTAAAACTGCTGCTTCTAAAGTAGCCCCTTCTCAAGCAGATAACGAAAGCGATCCTGAAGACACAATGGAAGCTACATCTGAACTTCCCATTTCAAGATCCTTTATCTCACAAGCTCTTACCAAAGCTGTCAATCCCATTCTTGAGGAACTTGCGGATCTAAAAAGAGAAATACAGCAAGTGGGTCATACAGTAGAGAGTCTTGAAGCCACTCAATCAACATTGGTGAGCTATACAATTTTTTTTTTTATGCACTCTACACCTACCAGCAACATATCAACTACCTTTACGACCATATAGAGGATCAAGAAAATAGGGGACGTCGTAACAATATACGCTTCAGAGGTGTCCCTGAGTCTGTAGCCAATGAGGCGGTTACCAAAGCTGTTCTAGAAATATGCTCCTATTTGCTGGGCGAATAACAAGAAGACCCAATAATACTCGAAAGAGATCACTGTGCTTTAAGACCTAAACCAAAACCAACTGACCCACCCAGGGACATTATCTTCAGGTTCCTGAGATAGAGCTAGTGATGAAACAAGCTAGAGAATGTTGGAATATCAAGGTGCGAAAATAATGCTGTTCCAAGATCTGGCCCCCGCCACACTACAAAAAAAGCGCCTGCTGAAACCCTTTACTGACCACCTAAGGCACAAACATATTGCTTTTAGATGGCTTTTTCCCTTTGGAATATTGATACAGTGGAAAGAAAAGAGGTTGGTCATTAAAACACATGGCATGGAGATCTTCAAGAAGCTCTGAAAATTCTGGACATTGATAATTTAGATGTTCCTGATTTGTCAATGACTACTAACATCTGCATTCCACCAGAAATCACACCTCCGACTCCATGGGAACTGGTAGGTACAGGGAAATTGTTGAAACAAAGGAAGAAGCAAGGCAAACTGACACCCCGCCACATCATCTCAGAGGAAGACGGTTGAAGATTCTAGCTTTTCTCTTTCGATTTGATAATACATTCCTTTTGAGTACCTTGCTGTTATTTTAACTGACGGTATACACTTTTTGACAGTAGTGGCCCCTTTTGATTCACGCTAAGGTCAACAATAAAACCTCTATAGAGGTTGCATTATCTGAATTTCAGATGTGGCGAGATTGAGGGGGGCTAAAGCGGTCGGAAATAACAAGGTCCAATTTATCCTCTGTCTCTCCTTCTTGGAATTTATCTCTTTTCGCTTTCAGCTCAATATACCTATACTCTAATACTTGCTATTTTACTCTTCTCACATACCTATTTATCCTTTTCCACCCTTTATATGTTCTACCCGTCTTTCCTCCACTTACATCGGAGTATTATATTATGGTGTATAGACCAGATTTGGTCTCTCCCGGAGACAAAAGATCTCCCATACATCTACCTCCTATTGAGGATACTTTCTAATATTGTTCAGTGTTTGGTTCATATTGTTGAAGATTGCCAGTTAATGGTTTTTGTTCTTCTTTTCCTCCTAGACATCCTATTCCAATTTAGACTGTTGAAACAGAGGAAAAAGAGATCTAGGATTATGGCCATTAAGCAACATGATAACTCTGTTACCTCAGATGATGTCGGTATTGCTAAGGCGTTTCACGCCTATTATTCTGACCTTTATAATATCGATACTTCTGACACAGAAGCTATAAAAAAGAAAAAGAAAGAACTCATGGCTTCCTTTTTGGATAAGCTCAAACTCCCTTCCCTCTCAGCTGACCAAGCTCTATCTTTGTGTAACCCTATCACAAAGACTGAATTACTTACATTCTTGAAGAACATGGCCAAAGAGAAAGCACCTGGCCCAGATGGCCTCCCTTTACTATACTATAACACTTTCTCAGAAATTCTGGTCCCATATTTGTTAAACTCTTATAACCATGCAATTAGAGGCTCACCATTTCTACCACAGACGTTATCAGCACATCTCTCACTGATACACAAACCAAGGGTCAGCCCCATCTTATTGCTGACCCTTGATATGAAAGTATTTGCAAAAATATTGGCTTCAAGGATAAAACCATTCTTACAGTCACTTATACATTCCGACCAATGTGGTTTTGTCCCTAATAGAGAAGGAAGGGAAAATACATTTAAAGTGATTAATGCCATCTCTCTTACCAAGAAAAGAAGGTCCTCACTTGTCCTGTTAAGTACGGACGCAGAGAAAGCCTTTTACAGGGTGTCCTGGTCCTTCCTGCAGAGCACCCTGTCTAGGTTTGGATTCCACACAATCTTCATAGATGCCATATTCGCTATGTATGCCTCGCCTAGTGCCCAAATAAAAGTAAATGACATATTGTCAAGGCTGTCCCTTATCACCGATTCTCTTCATATTGTCACTAGAACCACTACTCCAACATATACGCCAATCACCAGATATATTTGGTTTAAAATGTAAGAAAATCGAGATAAAACAAGCTGCTTATGGAGATGATCTTCTTATGACGATCACAAACCCAATACGAGCTTTCCCAGTCCTTTTAAAAACCTTTGACTTTTTCAGCTTTATTTCCAACTATAAAATAAATCCAACAAAATCTCAAGCTATTGGTATCAATGTACACACTACAGTTGTTAGTAAATTACAAACCACTGCCCCATTCCTGTGGACGAAAGAATACATTAAAATTTTAGGGATCAATATCACCCCTAATTTAGATCGATTATTTCATGCAAACTACCAGCCTCTATTGAAGCGTATCCCTGATTTACGGAAATCCTGGTCTCCCACCTTTATTTCTTGGTGAGGCAGGAGAAATATATTCAACTCATTAGTGATACCGAAGTTCACTTACCTCCTACAGACATTGCCCATTAAACTACGCCAGAAGTTTTTCGACCAATTCCAGAAGATAAGCTCTAGATATATATGGGGAAATATTAAACCAAGGCTGGCATTTAAGATTTTACAATTGCCCTCTGATAAAGGCGAAATCGGTTTACCTTCCATACAGAGGACATATAATGCTATCCATTTAGGCAGAGTTCTGGATTGGGTAAGGAAACCCTTACATAAACAATGGATACTGCTAGAAGAGGAGTTAGTAAACATGCCTCTGAGATCCCTGGTCTTTTCTGACCCAAAAGACTTACATATTCCCAGAGTGATTTTACAAACTTTACGCAATGACAAGATCAGACAATACTGTATAGAATACCCTTCCCCCTTGACGTTAGTATCAGATTGCTTACACCGAGACAGGGAAATGTCACAAACACTACCCCGGCAGTTGGCTGAATGTAACGTGGGACTGGAAGATCTATTAGATGGTAAAGGGGTGTTTTTAAGTAAAACTGACATATCTTCCAGGTTATCTATACCTGAATTGCATATAAGGCAATATGAATATTTGAAATCACAAGTTAAGACTTTTTTCGCCCATCCAAAGTCTACAAATGACTTCTCCTGGTACGAAAAACTCTTAACTCAGACAAAACATCCCACAAAAATAATCGCCAATGTCACGAGACATCTCAGTTCACTTGACGCACCCAACTCTTTATATTATATTAGAGAATGGGAAAATGACCTAAAACGGACCTTTTCTGATACTGATATACGCTTTCTGCTAACCGCCCCAGAACAGATATCTAGATGCGTCACTATACAAGACAATGCTTATAAACTCCTCATTAGATGGTACATGACACCACACAAACTGAGTGAAATATATACACACACCTCCAATAAATATTGGAGATGCCTCCTGCATGTGGGAGACTTCCTCCATATTTGGTGGTCTTGTCCTAAAATAACAGGCTTTTGGGATGATATCTTCCTCCAGATCAGGAAGATTCTAACACTGTCAGTTGGCAAATTCCCCCACCTTTCAGAAATAGCCTTACTCTCCCTTTTGCCTCCTACCCTCTCCAACTTAGAAACAAGTTTGATAAGAATACTACTAGCATCGGGTAGATTACTCATTGCTACAAAATGGAAGTCTGAGAATATACCATCTAGATCTCATTGGTCTGCCAAAGTCAATGACATAGCTAGGTTGGAGGAACTCTCTCATTAGGAACTTAGGAATCATCATAACTAGGTAATCTCCAATTATCTATTCACTCCATAGTATTGAATCAAACTCCTTCTCCTACTCTCTGGCAATAGCGGGAATAATAGAAGGTTGGATATCGCCGTCATGGAGTCTCTGAGTCTTAAATTCCAAGGGTTGATATTAATCGCTCAGGTCTAGTCAATGTATTGAACTTACATTATTTGGATTGTCTAGAGGAATACTTGTTAATACCCACCCCCTCATATACCCTTTCCTCCTCTTCACTGCCTCCTTCCCCTAGTCCCCCCCCTTTCTTTCCCTTCCACCCCATTTGTTCCTTCTTATCCCTCCCAACCAACCCTAATCTTTTAAATTTAAGCTATATTTGAATATGGTCTAGATAAATTGATGATTTCCTCAATATGCAGAATCAGCTTGGCTATACTGACTTAATATACTGCTTAAGTTGTCAATACAATGATATAATGTGCAATGAGATACTGTACAATAATGCAGGATTTTTCTAATGCTCAGATGTTACCTAATTTTAGTATGACAATGGTAATGCTTTATATCACTGTATTTATTTCACACAAGACCACTTTTGATATAAGTAAATCAATAAAAAGAATTTTGAAAGAAAGAGTCATGTCAGAGGTACCCACCGACCACTGGCTGGGGGTGTCTGATGTCACTTGCGATGAAGTAGAAGACCGAGTCAACAATTCAAGGACTGCTGGGTTGCTGGTCAAGACACAACCGCTAGATGACATTGGCAGCTCAGGCCTGTCGCTGCGATTGCTGCTGCCACCCCCTTCTTCTACTGCTACTTCTACCAGCTCCAGAAACATTTTGGCCAATGCCCGTTCCCTTAGAGAGGTCTGTCAGATGTCTGTCCGACATACTGTAAATTAAAAGAAACTGCCAGGGTAAAATAGCAATACTATTAGACTGCAATTTCACCCCAGAAGCAAGGATGAATGGAAGCACTTATATATAAAATAAATACACCCCGAAACTGGTTGTATCAGGCCGCACATTCACCAAAGAAGAAAAGAAGAACAGAATTAGTTATATAACAACTAAATACACCCCAAAATTGGTTATTTCAAGCTGCAATTTAACCCCATAAGCAAGGATGAATGGAGGTACAGTAGTTATACAGTAAAGAACAGAAGTATTTGAACACCCTGTGATTTTGTAAGTTCTCCCACTTAGAAATCATGGAGGGGTCTGAAATTTACATTGTAGGTGTATTCCCACTCTGAGAGACAGAATAATAATAAAAAAAAATAATCAGAAAATCACATTGTATGATTTTTAAAGAATTTATTTGTCTTGCACTGCTAAACAGAAGTATTTCAAAGACTTGTTACTGTGCCTTTAAAAGTCCACCTCTACTCCACTCATTAATCTAACTTAGTAGCATCTATCTGAGCTCTTTAAAGACACCTGTCCACCCCGCAGTCAGTCAGACACCAACTACTTCCATGGGCAAGACCAAAGAGCTGTGAAAAGACACCAGAGACAAAATTGTGGACCTCCACAAGGCTGGAAATGTCTACGGGGCAATTGCCAAACAGCTTGGTGAAATTAGCTCAACTGTTGGAGCAATTGCTAGAGTTTGGAAGAGGCTAAAAACGACTGTAAGTCTCCCTCGGACTGGGGCTCCATGCAATATCTCACCTCGTGGGGTATCACTGTTGATAAGAAGGGTGAGGAATCAGCCCAGAACTACAAGGGAGGAGCTGGTCAATGACATGAAGAGAGCTGGGACCACAGTTTCAAAGGTCACTGTCGATAGAACACTAAGCTGTCATGGTTTTAAATCATGCCTTGCACGGAAGGTTCCCCTGCTCAAGTGATCACATGTCCATGCCCTTCTGAAGTTTGCCAATGACCATCTGGATGATCCAGAGGAGGCATGGGAGAAAGTCATGTGGTCAGCTGAGACCAAAGTCAAACTCTTTGGTCTAAACTTCACTCGTCGTGTTTGGAGGAAAAAAAAGGATGAGTTGCATCCCAGGAACACCATCCCTACTGTGAAGCATGGGGGTGGTAACATCATGCTTTGGGGGTGCTTTTCTGCGAAGGGGACAGGACGACTGCACTGTATTAAGGAGAGGATGAATGGGGCCATTTATTGTGAGATTTTGAGCAACAACCTCCTTCCCTTAGACAGAGCATTGATGATGGGTCGTGGCTGGGTGTTCCAACATGACAACAACCCGAAGCACACAGCCAGGATAACCAAGGAGTGGCTTTGTAAGAAGCATATCAAGGAGTGGCCTAGCCAGTCTCCAGATCTAAATCCAATAGAACATCTTTGGAGGAAACTGAAACTCCATGTTGCTCAGCGACAGCCCGAAACCTGATAGATCTAGAGGAGATCTGTGTAGAGGAGTGGGCCAAAATCCCTGCTGCAGTGTGTGCAAACCTAGTCAAGAATTACAGGAAACGTTTGACCTCTGTAATTGCAAACAAAGGCTTCAGTACCAAATATTAACACTGATTTTCTCAGGTGTTCAAATACTTATGTTTAGCAGTGCAAGTCAAATAAATTCTTTAATAATCATACAATGTGATTTCCTGATTTTTTTAATTTTTTTATTCTGTCTCTCAAAGTGGGAATGCACCTACAATGTGAATTTCAGACCCCTCCATGATTTCTAAGTGGGAGAACTTGCAAAACCGCAGGGTGTTCAAATACTTCTGTTCCTCACTGTATATCAACTGAATACACCCCAAAACTGGTTGTATCAGACTGAACTTTCAAACAAATAACAGATGCTAGGATTACTGCAATTACTGTTTAAAACAGCCTAAAATCTGTAGTAATAGATCACTTTTAGTAACCCCAATTAGTGCAGCAAGGTGTACTGTAATAGAATAGCTCCTATCACCCGGGCTGTATACTCTCCTATTGGTCCCTGCTCTCACCCTATAGTTGCAGGTGTGTAGAAAACAGGATTGCTAGTGACCCCAAAGAGCTTGTTGTTGAAAGCAAGGGTGACAGTTAGCAGAGGGGTGCCAAGGCACGATCAAGCTTAATTAATGTGGTCGTGGATTCCACACTAATTGGTAGGGCTTATTGTCATTGCTGTCATATAGTTCAAATTAAGGTTAAATGCAGGAGACAAAGTGTATAATAGTGACAAATTAAAATCCAATTAAAAACCAATTAAAAATTGGAGAAGGAGTCTCAATTAGAAACTTACTTCACTAGGGAGGGAGGTATAGGATGAGCACATAACACCTATACCTTCTCCTCCCCCGCCGAGGTCGCTTGTCAGGTGGTCAGACTTTGTTTCCACGTCCCCAAAAGAATAGTAGCCAGGGTTTCAAAGGTGGAGAAGTCCTTTCTTTATTTAATCTATAAAGCTCAACGCGTTTCGGGGTAGAGTCCCCTTTATCAAGAGCAAAGTAGAATATAGTTACATACCGAAAATACACACATATATATACCCCTTGGTATAATCTCATTAGATGTGTTTTTTTGACGGGGACCGGAAGTGGGCGGGGCCACACATCCGACCATGTGTCTCAAATAGCTACCAAATGTATATGGATTAATCCCTAATCATGGTTTGGCCATTGGGGCGATGGGTAGGTGGAGCCTAGGGCATATTTTTCTTGGTGGGGGATGAGTGCTGGTGCCCTTACTTGTTATCGTTGCGTTCCAGAGTGGAACGCATGCCTACAGTTCCGGGCCCTGATATGCGCTTCCTGCATGCGTTCCAGGGTGTAGCGCAAGTTCACTTCCGGTTCGGATACTGTGCGTAAAGGGCAAGCTCAGGCCATGTGCCCAATTTATAGACCCAGAAGTCAGTCAGTTCGTGTAGGCGTGTGCACACTTACTGCCCCACCATGTTGCACGTCCCCGTGATGTTCACGATCCAATTTAATATCTGCTCTATCAACTTTTGATGTTCTTTTCTGCGCCTACCATGGTGATCACGGGTGGTGGGGAATCAGGGTTCCACGCTAGAGAGGGAGCATGAGAAAGAAAGACCACATCCAAGGGAGGATAAATTTTTTTCAAATTTAAAATTATACAGTTGAATTATGGGAGAAATTAATAAAGCATAAAAGTGTGACAACTTTTTAAAGTTTAAGCATTGAATGAAAGGATTTAGCGCGCATTAATTACTGAAGATTTTATTAAATTTTATTCCCTGTCACCTATGCAGAGCAGGGGTTTATTCATGTTTAAAATTGTATAATGTCAACACAAGAATGTAACAGAAAAATTAGTGAAATTTATTAACGTGTCTACTTGGTAGAGTAGGGGTCTATGACAGAAAAAAAATTGTTTATTGTCACCCGAAAATGCTAATGAAAAATTATTGAATTTTATTGAGCTGTCAACTAGGTAGAGGAGAGGTATATTATACCCAAAAATTGGTGAATTTCACCAAAAAATGTAACAGACAAATTTATTTATTTTTTAACTGTCTACTCGTTATAGCAGTGGTACATCACACCCAAAAATTGGTGAATTTCACCAGAAAATGTAACAGACAATTTTTTTTTTAACCTGTCTACTAGGTATAGCAGTGGCACATCACAAAAAAAATTGGTGAATTTCCCCGGAAAAAGTAAATGACAATGTAGTTATTTTTTTACCTGTCTACTAGGTATAGCAGTGGTACATCACACCCAAAAATTGGTGAATTTTACCAGAAAATGTAACTGACAATTTTTTTTTTTTTTTACCGGTCTACTAGGTATAGCAGTGGTAGTATACACCCAAAAATTGGTCAAATTCACCCAAAAATGTAAATGACAATTTTTTTTTGTTGTTAAACCTGTCTACTAGGTATAGCAGTGATACTATACACCCAAAAATTGGTGAATTTCACACGAAAATGTAAATGACAATTTATATATTTTTTTTAACAAGTCTACTAGGTATAGCAGTAGTACTATACACACAAAAATTGATGAATTTCACCCGAAAATGTAAATGTCAAAGTAGTGAAATAACCTAAAATAAAATACGTACAAATAAAATAAAATAAAATTGATTTATGAGGTGGAGTTCCATATGGAGTAGGAGTTTGAGGAGGTGGTGGACGTAGCGGTGTAGGTGGAGGCGGCGGTGGAGGAGGACGAGGTAGCCAACACAGGTTTTGGTTTTAATTTTATTTTTTAAAATTAGGTTACACTCTAAAAGAGTGCGAAATATCCAAAATACAAGAATGAGCAATTGCGCTGCAGTATAACACTGGCTGCTTAGTGCCGGTATACATGTCTATTGTGCACAAGGTACGGACAAGTCCTGAGGGATCCATGCCTGGTTCATTTTAATGAACGTGAGCTTGTCCACATTGGCTGTGGACAGGCGGCTGCACTTGTCTGTGATGACGCCCCCTGCCGTGCTAAACACACGTTCAGATAATACACTGGCTGCAGGGCAGGCAAGCACCACCAAGGTGTAAATGGCAAGCTCAGGCCATGTGCCCAATTTGGAGACCCAGAAATTGAAGGGGGCAGACCCGCCATTCAGTACGTGTAGGCGTGTGCACACATACTGCTCCACCATGTTGGTGAAATGCTGCCTCCTGCTAAAACGTTCCATATCAGCTGGTGGTGCTGGTTGTTGTGGTGTGCTGACAAAACTTTTCCACATTTCGGCCATGCTAACCCTGCCTTCTGAGGTGCTAGCGGTGCCCCAGCTGCATTGGCGACCTCTTCCTCTGCCTTCGCCTTGTGCTTCCACTGTGCCCCCGCTGTCAGGTGGGAATGTCACCAGCAGCGCGTCTACCAGCGTGCGCTTGTACTCGCGCATTATACAATCACGCTCCAGTGATGGAATTAAGGACGGTACGTTGTCATTGTAACGGGGATCTAGCAGCGTGGCCACCCAGTAATCAGCACAAGTTAGAATGTGGGCAACTCGGCGGTCGTTGCGGAGACACTGCAGCATGTAATCGCTCATGTGTGCCAGGCTGCCCAGAGGCAACACAAACCTGTCCTCTGTGGGAGGTGCATCGTCTGTGTCCTCTGTATCCCCGCAGCCACGCACCAGTGATGGCCATGAGCTGGTCTGGGTGCCACCCTGCTGTGAACATGGTTCCTCCTCCTCCATCTCCTCCTCCTCATCCCCCACCTCGTCATCCTCCAGAACTATGCCCTGGCTGGACAATTGTGTACCTGGCGTTTGTGGATACAGGAACCCACCCTCAGAGCCACTTATGAATGACTGGCTGGAAACCCTACAAAATGATCCCTCTTCCTTCTCCTCCTCCTGTGCCACATCCTCTTCCACCATCGACCAGCAGCGTTTTTTCAAGGAGGCATAGAAGTGGGATAGTAACGCTGAGAACGGCGTTATCGTCACTGGCCATGTTGATGGAGTACTCGAAACAGTGCATCAAGGAACACAGGTCTCACATGGAAGCCCAGTCATTGGTGGTGAAGTGGTGCTGTTCCGCCGAGCAACTCACCCGTGCGTGCTGCAGCTGAAACTCCACTATGGTCTGCTGCTGCTCGCACAGTCTGGCCAGCATGTCTAAGGTGGAGTTCGACCTTGTGGGCACGTCGCATATGAGGTGGTGAGGGGGAAGGCCGAAGTTACACTGCAGCGCTAACAGACGAGCAGCAGCAGGGTGAGAACGCTGAAAGCGCGCACAGACGACCCGCACTTTATGCAGCAGCTGTGACCTATCAGGGTAATTTTTAAGGAATCTCTGCACCACCAAATTCAGCACATGCGCCAGGCAAGGGATGTGCGTCAAACCGGCTAGTCCCAGAGCTGCTATGAGATTTCGCCCATTATCGCACACCAACAGGCCGGGCTTGAGGCTCACTGGCACAAACCACTCATCGGTCAGTTGTTCAAGGCCTGTCCACAGCTCCTGCGCGGTGTGGGGTTTGTCCCCTAAACAGATAAGTTTTAAAACAGCCTGTTGTCATTTACCCCTGGCTGTGCTGAAGTTGGTGGTGAAGGTGTTACACTAACCGGATGAGGAGCCGGTAGAGGATGAGGAAGCGGAGTAGGAGGAGAAAGCAACAGGAGGCAAACTGAAATGCCCTGCAATCCTCAGTTGTGGAAGGACATGCGCCAAACTGCTATCCGCCTCAGGCCCAGCCGCCACAGCATTTACCCAGTGTGCTGTTATTGAGATATAACGTCCCTGACCGTGCTTACTGGTCCACGTATTCGTAGTGAGGTGCACTTTGCCACAGATGGCGTTGCGCAGTGCACACCTGATTTTGTCCCCCACTTGGTTGTGCAGGGAAGGGATGGCTCGTCTGGAAAAGTTATGGCGGCTGGGCATGACGTACTGTGGGACAGCCACCGCCATAAGGCCTTTTAAACTATCCGTCTCCATCAGACGGAATGACAGCATTTCAAAGGCCAGTAATTTTCAAATGCTGGCATTCAGGGCTAGTGATCACGAGTGGGTAGGGGGGTACTTCCTCTTCCTCTTCAGCTTTTGGGAGATGGAGAGCTGAACGCTTATGTGGGACATTGTGGAGATGCTTGGTGACCCAGGTGGTGGTGTTGCTGGAAGATCTTCTGTTTGCGGGGTGGCAGGTGGTAGTGTCACTCCAGAGCTGGATGAGGAGGTCGAGACTGCAGCAGAAGAGGAAGCAGGAGGAGCCAGAGACCTTTCTTTGTTTTTGAGGTGTCTACTCCACTGCAGCTCGTGCTTAGCACTTAAATGCCTGGTCATGCAGGTTGTGCTCAGGTTCAAAACGTTTATGCCTAGCTTCAGGCTCTGATTGCACAGCGTGCAAACCACTCGTGTCTTGTCGTCAGCTCATTGTCTGAAAAACTGCCACGCCAGGGAACTCCTTGGAGCTGGCTTTGGTGTGCTCGTTCCCTTGCTGTGGTGGGCAGTAGCAGGAGTACTGTCTAGAGGACGGCCGCTCCACTTTTGCACCCTGCTCCCTCTTCTGCTGTGCTGGTGACTTTGTGCGACCACCGCCTCTTCCTCCGAACTACATAGGTCACTCACATGACCTTCATTCCATGTGGGGTCGAGGACCTCATCATCCTCCACATCATCTTCCACCCAGTCTTCACTCCTGCCTTCCTTGTCAGTCTGCACACTTTCGAAAGCCCCAGCAGTTGGCACCTGTGTTTCGTCATCATCCGAGATGTGCTGCGATGGTCCTCCCATGTACTCATCTTGAAAGATAAGTTGTTGGGGCATCGGTGCACTCAATCTCTTCCACTTCTGGGGCAGAGCTAGGTGGATGGCCCTGGGAAACCCTGCTAACACAGTCATCAAAAAGTAGAAGAGACTGCTGCATGACTTGGGGCTCAGACTGCTTGGCTGATTTTCAAGGGGGTGAGGTGAAAGACTGATGAACATTGGCTGCAGGTGCCAACTGTGGTCTTTCAGCAGGAGACTGGGTGGGCGACAATGTAAAGGAACTGGATCCACTGTCAGCAAACCAATCTACTATCGCTTGTACTTGTTTAGGCCTCACCATTCGTAGAGCAGCATGGCCGTAGAGCAGGCCCGACCAAATACCGCTGCAGGTTCTGTCGCCTACTCTCACCTGAGGAAGGGTTTTCACTTGTGCGTGTAGCTGGCACAGATCGACCACGTCCTCTCCCTGCAACAGGAGCTCCACCAGCAGCACCACGACCTGGGCCACGTCCCTTATTTGACGCTCTCCTCATATTTCTCGAATTTAGGATCTTGCCCTAAATGGGCGTTTCATTAATAGTAGAATAGTTTGACAGTATGTACAGGGTGTATCTCACACGCCCTGAACCAGACTAAGCCTCAATTAAATTTGTTTGCCCAAAATGGCTGTATTTCAAATACCTGAATAGAAGCCTTGTATTTAAAGGGTGTATCTCACATGGCCTGAACCAGACTAGGCCTCAATAAAATTTGTTAGCCCAAAATGGCTGTATTTCAAATACCTGAATCAAACCCCTGTATTTAAAGGGTGTATCTCACATGGCCTGAACCAGACTAGGCCTCAATTAATTTTTTTCCCCCAAAATGGCAGTATTTTAAATACCTGAATCAAACCCCTGTATTTAAAGGGTGTATCTCACACGGCCTGAACCAGAATAGGCCTCAATTAAATTTGTTTGCCCAAAATGCCTGTATTTCAAATACCTGAGTCAAACTCCTGTATTTAAAGGGTGTATCTCACATGGCCTGAACCACACCAGGCCTCAATTAAAGATTTGTGCACTAAATGGCAGTATTTCAAATATCTGAATGTAACCCAAATATACAAAGGGTGTATCTCACATTGACATATGCCGAAAAGGCTGCCAAATGAACTTTTTTTTGCCCAAACGGGTGTTTGTTTAATAACTGAATATGGCAGCAGTATATAACCCTGGACTTTAAACGTGCTGATGCTGCAAGGCCTGAAAAATTGTGTATTTTGCCCCAAAAAGGGTGTTTTATTAATAAAAGAATATAAGCCCTGTATATACAGGGTGTATCTCACACGGCCTGACCCACACTAGGCCTCAATTAAATTTGTTTGCCAAAAATGGCTGTATTTCAAATACCCGAATAGAAGCCCTGTATTTAAAGGGTGTATCTCACACACCCTGAACCAGACTAGGCCTCAATTAAAGATTTGTGCACCAAATGGCGGTATTTCAAATATCTGAATATAACCCAAATATATAAAGGGTGTACCTCACAATGACATATGCAGCAAAGGCTGCCCTGTATATACAGGGTCTATCTCACACGCCCTGATCCACACTAGGCCACAATAAAAAATTTTGCTGAAATTGGCTGTATTTCAAATACCTGAATAGAACCCCTGTATTTAAAGGGTGTATCTCACACGCCCTGATCCACACTAGGACGCTATCAAAGAATTGTGCCCAAAATGGCTTTATTTAAAATAACTGAATAGAAAGACAGCATGTAAAGGTGGTATCTCACAATGACATCTGCAGCAAAGGCTGCCAAATAAACATTTTTTTTGCCCAAACGGGTGTTTGTTTAATAACTGAATTTGACAGCAGTACATAACCCTGGAATTTCACACGTGCTGATGCTGCAAGGCCAGAAAAATAGTAAAATCTGGCAAAAAAGTGTGTTTTTAAAAACCCAGAAAATGATGGCTGTATTTCTAGCTTAAATTGCACACTGACTAATCCAGATGTTGTATATTGCCAAAAAAGTGTTGTTGTTTTTTTTGTAACAGAATATGAAAGCTGTATATATTAAACTTGAATTTAACACTTGCAGATCTGGAAAATAGTGTTTTTTGGCAAAAAAGTGTGTTTTTAAAAACCCAGAAAATGATGGATGTATTTCTAGCTTAAATTGCACACTGACTAAGCCTGCAAATGCACCAGATGTTGTAAATTGCCCAAAAAAAGGTGATTTTTTTTTTAAAAACTGATTATTTGTGCTGTTTTTAAAGCTTGTATTTCAATGTCCCAAAAGCTCAGATGCAGTGCTGGTGCACTGAGCTTGCATAAAATGGCCGCCGCCCACTTAACTGACTTTTAAAAGTTATTTTTTTTCGGTCACTGGGCTCAGGGCAGTATAAAAACATTGTGCCCTGCACCCACACAACACAATGTATGTAGATCGCTGAGTTAGATTCACGTTTTGAGCAAAGATTCTCTCCTATTCTCTCCCTGAAATCACCAGCAGCATCCTCTCCCTACACTAAGCACAGCAGAGCGACGTGTTCTGCTACGTGACTCCAGCTTATATAGAGGCTGGGTCACATGCTACACTGGGTCACATGCTACACCATTAGTAGGCATGGCTGTGATGGCTTCTAAGGGCACAGAGTTAAACGCTTGTTGATTGGCTGCTCTGCAGCCTTTCAAAAAGCGCAGAGAAATCACCGAACACCGAACCCTAACCCAAACTTTTACTGAACTTTACAGTTTGGGTTCGCTCAACCCTAGCTACAAATCATTTTTTTTAATTGGCTTTTGTTAAAAATACTGAGCTGTTCTGTCACAAATAGTTAACTGTTTTTCTAGCTGTGTGACTAGTACTTTTACTTTGTGCTGGTTGTCTAATAAACCTAATCTCTATGCTACTAAATACTTATTTAAGCCATATTCTTATCTGTAAGATAATATCTAAGCTATAATAACTGTTTATAATGTCAGAGAGCAGTGAAAAGGAGCCTGGCAACTCCCTGTCTGACGGAAAAGATAGAAAATCCAAAGGCTGCTACTAGAGCATCTCAGCTATGTATAGAGAAAAGGGCTCAATATGAAAAAAATAAGATTTTTAGCTCAAAAAGAGTACAATGCAATCATAAAAAATAATGTCCCCAAAGGTGTGCATAGCCTTTAAAGTCTATCTGATCTCTCAAGAAAGTTTAACGAAATAATTTAGGCAGGGTGAACAGCTTAGGGGGAGAGAAAGGAGCCTCATAAATAGAGAGAGAGGAATGTCTCTCTGATAAGATATATTACAAAGTTTCTTATATGCGCCTGTACTATTGGTTTATGCAAAGTTTGCTGAAAGAACAGTGACAAAAAAGATTGTTCCCAGCCTTATTTACTTAAATGACCATTTGATATGGGGTTTATTTATAGATGGTTGTTGGGTCGCCCCTCAGCTGTCTTTTTTTAATTACAATAATTTAATTACATATTTGGGTACTGTAGTCAACCCATTCCATTTATTACTTTAGTTGCCAGTTCTGATATGTCTTTTTATTAAGTTCTGAGGTCCAATACTGTACACAATAATCCATACGTGATCTAATGACTTTGTTGGTAAAACTATGTTATTTTCCGATGCATCACCCCTTGAGCCTTGTTTGTCTTGAAATCGGCTGCTAAAAAAAACTTGTAATATAGGCTAAAAATGGCTCCAAAAATAAAAGAAGCCATTTTCACCTCAACAATCCCCTGCTGTTCAAACTTCAACATTTCTCTGGTCTCTTGATTTTTGAAGCAGTTCACCACTGTGGCCAGTGATTAACTCAGCGTTCACATATTCCTGCATAGAAAGGATTCAGGAAATAAATACCAGTGGGACACCTCAGAAAGGTTGGAACAGGAGCATTTGGGGATTGGTAATGCTAGTATGAATTTTAGTTTTTTTAAGCCTTTTAAATATATTTTAAAAAATGTTTTACTGGTCAGAAAATGTCTTTAAACACACTATATCAATAAGTCATAAATGTTTTGAAATCTACTTTAACTAGTATGAAACCTCTCCTAATTCTTTAGACCCAAAGCACTTTGTTGATGAGCAGTGCTGGGATCTGATTCGAAGGATAATCTTGGTGGATCCAGTTATAGAGGATCTCCTGGAGCAAAATCTTGTAACGCAGGAACAGTTTGATGCCTTAATGAAATTGAAAACTCCCCAGAAGAAGATGATAGATCTATATGTCATCGCCATGTCATGGACTAACCCGAAAAAGGACCAGTTTTATCTGGCTTTAAGACAACACAACCCAGCATTCATCCGAGTCCTAGAGAAATCTAACCAAATATTGAAATCAAGTAACCAAAGTAAGTTCATAGACCTCTATATCCTCTTATATTAATCTAATACTCTATTTCATTCAAGGAAAGTATCTTAAAACATATTTATTTCCACAGATAAGGGGTCACACTATCAGAAACTGACCTTGGACTTGGAGACAGGTTCTTCTTGTAAGTTTTACATTTCTTACTCATTTTTCTTCTTTAGTATTTGTAGTAAATGTGACACACAATTCACCTTTTCTGTTTCCATGGCTGTTCTATGAGAGTAGATTATATAGATCACACTGTTATGTATTAATATTATTTCTCCCCTCCACATCCCCCACTACGCATTGATCACCACGTTCGTATCTGCAGAGTGCAGGTTACAAACCTAGACATGTTGAACATTGTATTGTTTTCTACTGCTTTCCTAACTCTGAAGACCTGACTCTGACCTACTCCAGTTACTCCACACAGTTGGATATGCTGAGAAAAGTGGCACAGGCCTAAATATCATACTATAATGCATGTACATCAGAACACATCTACCAGTGTGTGTGTGACCACCATACCTAGTGACAGAATAATGCTTTACAATGATTCTTCTAATCTCCATTTTTCTACAGATGGAGAGCATTTTCTGGACAAGAATAAATTGGGATTGATTAATGTAATGAGCACAGTAGATCCAGTGGTGGAGGACCTCAAAGAAGAAGGCCTGCTGACAGAAGAACAGTATCACAATATTCTACTGAAAGAAAGCTCCAAAGAGAAGATGGAGGAGATCTATAATATCTCTGATAGATTTGATAATGTGAAGAAGGATAAAGTGTATTTATCTCTCAGGACACACAACTGCTCACACATTAGAGTTATGGAAAGAATAAGCAAGCCGTCACTGTCTGTGTCTGAACAATCAGGTAAGATAGATTTTTAGTATTTAATATTTAAAGGGAAACCGTCATCAACTTTAGTCTTTGTAGTGAGGTGAACAGGAATGTGTATGGTAAAGCCCTGGAAGGGGTGTATATCTCACCTGGATGAGATAAGTAAAGTCCAGGAAGATGATGCTGACTTCAGCAAACCTAGTTTCTGAAGCTATTTTCTTTATTTATTCAGGGCTGGATTTTATTTGGATTGGGATGGTAGGCTTGGTAGTGGGACCTCCCAATCCCCCCTTAATCCAGGGCATGGTTTTCCCTGACAGGTGAAGTCTGGCATAAAAAGAGCCCTCTCTTCCCAGTGTGGACTGTGGGTTGGTGAGCAGACCAACTAAGGCTTGGAGCCTAAGAACTTATGCATAAAGCTATGATTATAGGTGAGTCAGGGAAACCATTATATGTATTAGTTAGAGCCCAGCCGGGCAGGTGTTTATTTTGCAATGTTTATGTTTGTGCTTGTGCCACAATAAAGCATAGTTTGGACATGTAAAATCCATTGTCTGTGAAGATATCTGTGAGCGTGATCCCTGAAAGAGAGCTACCCCCAGGGCCGTCTTTAACAAGGGGCAAAAGGGGCAGCTGCCCTGGGCCCAGTTGCTCCTGGGGGCCCCAAGGCAGCTCCCTCTTGAGCCCTGCTGGCCACTGCCCCGGGTGTCAGGCTGTCAGCTACACAGGGGGTGCTGCCATGCCATGCCTGCCGGCACTCCAGGCAGAGAACTGTGAGAGCTGTGATTCTCTTAGGAGAAAGGACCTTAGATGACATTATCACCATTATGGTAACATGGCTATGAGGTCATCAAAGGTCCTTTCTACCAGGAGTATTGCTGAAGGAGAAGTTTGCCATAACTGTGGAGCTTTTTTTTGTGAAGATTACATCAGGAAAAGGTGACAGGGGCTGCTATACTAATATACTGTAAGCTACTGTATAGTATTGGGTGCTGTATACTGTGGGGTGTTGTATACTGTGGGGTGCTGTATACTGTGGGGAGCTGTATACTGTAGGATGCTGTATACCATGGGGGGCTGTATACTGTGTGGTGTTGTATACTGTGGGGTGCTATACTGCTCTACTGTATACTGTGGCGTGCTATACTGTGGGGTGCTGTATACTGTGGGGTGCTATACTGTGGGGGGCTGTATACTGTGGGGTGATGTATACTGTGGGCTGCTATACTGCTCTACTGTATACTGTGGGGTGCTGTAAACTGTGGGGTGCTGCATATTGTGGGGTACTGTATATTGTGGGGTGCTGTATACTGTGGGGTGCTGTATACTGTTGGGTGCTGTATACTGTGTGGTGCTGAAGAAAAAACGGAAGGTCCAGCTTCTAAAAATCCAATTTCCTTATTCCAGCGGTTTAAATGTTTTCCATACACAGAACAGTAGTATACAATCTACGCGTTTCGGACTCACAAATTACATTCCTTACTCATGACAAATGTGCTCGACAAATGCCACTCCATATAAACCCCCTTAACTCCCATCAAACACTGGGAAGCTAAGCGGGCTCATCTGGAGTAGGCAATTGATGACTTGTTATTAGTCTGGTCAGATGATTGTCAGGACATATTGGATTTCAAACATTATCTGAATGGATGCTGCAGGTCACTTTCCTTTAGTGTGCACTTTGATTCTGAGATCATTTTGTTTCTAGACCTCAAATTAATGGGGGATGTAGAAAACGCACATGTCTGCACAGCGACATATAGAAAGGAGACTGCTGGGAACACCATACTCCTTGCAACATCATGTCACCCCCGTCATATTGTGCAGAATATACCAAAAGGCGAGCTTATAAGGGCAAGACGTAATTGTTCGATTGATGAAACCTTCATGTTGGAGGCGCAAAATATAAAAAAACGATTATGCCTTAGAAAATATACTGCACAATCTGTACAAAGGGCCATTGACCAGACATCTACCCTGAATAGGCATTCATGTTCATGTTAAAACAGAATAAACGACATCCTAGAGTTTTTAAACAAAAACAAGTCACGTTTACCACACAGTACAGTGAGGAGTATCAGGATATATGTGAAATAATAAGACGTCATTTACCTGTTTTGAATTTTGACAGGGACTGGGGTGAAATAGTATCAGATGGTATCAGGTATGTCGCACGGAGAGCACCTAATTTAGGTCAACTACTGAGCCCCAGGACAAACCCGCTACAGAGCCCACCTGGTTGAAATATATTGGCAGCTATAAATGTGGTCAGAATAAATGCATTTGTTGTTCCCATATGCAAACAAGCAGGACGTTTTGCTCTACAGCAAATGGGAACACACATAATATCAAGTCATACCTGAACTGCAACTCACAGTTAGCGATTTATCTGATCACATGCATAGCTTGTAACCTGCAATATGTGGGATGTACATCAAATGCGATAAAGACACGAGTACGAAAACATATTTTAGATACACCACACCATATGACAAGAAATGTTTCTGCAGTGAGCTTGCATTTTGCGGTAAAGCATCAGGGTAATACTGCCAACTTACGTGTCCAGGGGATTGAATGGGTTACTCCACCAGTGAGAGGGGGAGATCATAGAAATAAACTTGAATAGAGAAACTTTTTAAATGCATGAACTGGGCACCTGTGTCCCAAGAGGCCTAAATAAGAAATATGATCTGATTCTGCAATATTAATGATAGATACCCCTAGCAATTGCCATTCTTTGTCGAAAGAGAAAAGATGTTATTTTAACCACCTCAGCCCCCAGTGCTTAAACACCCTGAAAGACCAGGCCACTTTTTACACTTCTGACCTACACTACTTTCACCGTTTATTGCTCGGTCATGCAACTTACCACCCAAATGAATTTTACCTCATTTTCTTCTCACTAATAGAGCTTTCATTTGGTGGTATTTCATTGCTGCTGACATTTTTACTTTTTTTGTTATTAATCGAAATTTAATGATTTTTTTGCAAAAAAAATGACATTTTTTTCAGTTGTAAAATTTTGCAAAAAAAACAAGATCCATATATAAATTTTGCTCTAAATTTATTGTTCTACATGTCTTTGATAAAAAAAAAATGGTTTAAGTAAAAGTTATAGTGTTTACAAAACGCTTTTTGAAGCAGCTCTGACTTTCTGAGCACCTGTCATGTTTCCTGAGGTTCTACAATGCCCAGACAGTACAAAAACCCCACAAATGACCCCATTTCGGAAAGTAGACACCCTAAGGTATTCGCTGATGGGCATAGTGAGTTCATAGAACTTTTTATTTTTTGTCACAAGTTAGCGGAAAATGATGATTTTATATATTTTTTTTTCTTACAAAGTCTCATATTCCACTAACTTGTGACAAAAAATAAAAACTTCCATGAACTCACTATGCCCATCAGCGAATACCTTGGGGTGTCTTCTTTCCAAAATGGGGTCACTTGTGGGGTAGTTATACTGCCCTGGCATTCTAGGGGCCCAAATGTGTGGTAAGGAGTTTGAAATCAAATTCTGTAATAATTGGCCGGTGAAATCCGAAAGGTGCTCTTTGGAATGTGGGCCCCTTTGCCCACCTAGGCTGCAAAAAAGTGTCACACATGTGGTATCTCCGTATTCAGGAGAAGTTGGGGAATGTGTTTTGGGGTGTCATTTTACATATACCCATGCTGGGTGAGAGAAATATCTTGGTCAAATGCCAACTTTGTATAAAAAAATGGGAAAAGTTGTCTTTTGCCAAGATATTTCTCTCACCCAGCATGGGTATATGTAAAAAGACACCCCAAAACACATTCCCCAACTTCTCCTGAATACGTAGATACCAGATGTGTGACACTTTTTTGCAGCCTAGGTGGCAAAGGGGCCCACATTCCAAAGAGCACCTTTTGGATTTCACTGGTCATTTTTTACACATTTTGATTTCAAACTACTTACCACACATTTGGGCCCCTAGAATGCCAGGGCAGTATAACTACCCCACAAGTGACCCCATTTTAGAAAGAAGACACCCCAAGGTATTTCGTGATGGGCATAGTGAGTTCATGGAAGTTTTTATTTTTTGTCACAAGTTAGTGGAATATGAGACTTTTATAAGGGAAAAAAATAAAAATAAAAAAATCATCATTTTCCGCTAACTTGTGACAAAAAATATAAAATTCTAGGAACTCGCCATGCCCCTCACAGAATACCTTGGGGTGTCTTCTTTCCAAAATGGGGTCACTTGTGGGGTAGTTATACTGCCCTGGCATTTTCCAGGGGCCCTAATGTGTGGTAAGTAGGTAAATGACCTGTGAAATCCTAAAGGTGCTCTTTGGAATGTGGGCCCCTTTGCCACCTAGGCTGCAAAAAAGTGTCACACATGTGGTATCGCCGTATTCAGGAGAAGTTGGGCAATGTGTTTTGGGGTGTTTTTTTACATATACCCATGCTGGGTGAAAGAAATATCTGGGCAAAAGACAACTTTTCCCATTTTTTTATACAAAGTTGGCATTTGACCAAGATATTTATCTCACCCAGCATGGGTATATGTAAAATGACACCCCAAAACACATTGCCCAACTTCTCCTGAATACGGCGATACCACATGTGTGACACTTTTTTGCAGCCTAGATGCGCAAAGGGGCCCACATTCATTTTATGAGGGCATTTTTAGATATTTGGATCCCAGACTTCTTCTCACGCTTTAGGACCCCTAGAATGCCAGGGCAGTATAAATACCCCACATGTGACCCCATTTTGGAAAGAAGACACCCCAAGGTATTCAATGAGGGGCATGGCGAGTTCATAGAGATTTTATTTTTTGGCACAAGTTAGCAGAAATTGATATTTTTTTTTTTCTCACAAAGTCTCCCTTTCCGCTAACTTGGGACAAAAATTTCAATCTTTCATGGACTCAATATGCCCCTCACGAAATACCTTGGGGTGTCTTCTTTCCGAAATGGGGTCACATGTGGGGTATTTATACTGCCCTGGCATTCTAGGGGCCCTAAAGCGTGAGAAGAAGTCTGGAATCTAAATGTCTAAAAAATTTTACGCATTTGGATTCCGTGAGGGGTATGGTGAGTTCATGTGAGATTTTATTTTTTGAAACAAGTTAGTGGAATAGGAGACTTTGTAAGAAAAAAAATATATAATTTCCGCTAACTTGGGCCAAAAAAATGTCTGAATAGAGCCTTACAGGGGGGTGATCAATGACAGGGGGGTGATCAATGACAGGGGGGTGATCAGGGAGTCTATATGGGGTGATCACCCCCCTGTCATTGATCACCCCCCTGTAAGGCTCCATTCAGATATCCGTATGTGTTTTGCGGATCCGATCCATGTATCCGTGGATCCGTAAAAATCATACGGACATCTGAATGCAGCCTGACAGGGGGGGTGATCAATGACAGGGGGGGTGATCAATGACAGGGGAGGTGATCAATGACGGGGGGGTGATCAATGACAGGGGGGGTGATCAATGACAGGGGGGTGATCAGGGAGTCTATATGGGGTGATCACCCCCCCTGGAAGGCTCCAGGGAGACGCCTGTATGTGTTTTGCGGATCCGATCCATCTATCAGTGGATCCGTAAAAATCATGCGGACATCTGAATGGAGCTTTACAGGGGTGTGATCAATGACAGGGGGGTAATCAATGACAGGGGGGTGATGAGGGAGTCTATATGGGGTGATCACCACAGTCATTGATCACGCCCCTGTAAGGCTCCATTCAGACGTCCATATGCGTTTTGCGGATCCGATCCATCTATCAGTGGATCCGTAAAAATCATGCGGACATCTGAATGGAGCTTTACAGGGGGGTGATCAATGACAGGGGGGTAATCAATGACAGGGGGGTGATCAGGGAGTCTATATGGGGTGATCAGGCGTGATCAAGGGTGATCAAGGGGTTAATAAGTGACAGGGGGGGGTGTAGTGTAGTGGTGCTTGGTGCAACATATTACTGAGCTACCTGTGTCCTCTGGTGGTCGATCCAAACAAAGGGGACCACCAGAGGACCAGGTAGCAGGTATATTAGACGCTGTTATCAAAACAGCGTCTAATATACCTGTTAGGGGTTAAAAAAATCACATCTCCAGCCTGCCAGCGAACGATCGCCGCTGGCAGGCTGGAGATCCACTCTCTTACCTTCCGTTCCTGTGAACGCGCGCGCCTGTGTGCGCGCGTTCACAGGAAATCTCGCGTCTCACGAGAGGACGCGCCGGCGCGTCCACCCAGAAGAGCAGGGCCGCCGCAAAGACGCAATCCTGCGTACGGCGGTCCTGAGAAGGTTAAAGTTTATGTATTTTTCTGTAGGTGAAGGGTTAATGAGTGTGGTGATTGTGCAATTGCCTACTGCAGGTGAGCCCGCTTAGCTTCCCAGTGTTTGATGAGAGTTAGGGGGGTTTATATGGAGTGGCATTTGTAGAGCACATTTGTCATGAGTAAGGACTGTAATTTGTGAGTCTGAAACGCGTAAATTGTATACTACTGTCCTGTGTATGAAAAACTTTTAAACCGCTGGAATAAGGAAATTGGATTTTTAGAAGCTGGACCTTCCGTTTTATCTTCATAATACAGGTTAGCAGCTGATCCAGGCTGTGTCCGTGCTTCTGGGAGTCGTTTTTTAGGTAAGCGCTGCTACCTTTGTATGCTCTATATTACTGTGTTTTGCTATACTGCACTACTGTATAATATGGGGTATTGTATACTGTAAGGTGCTGTATACTGTGGGGTGCTGTATATTGTGGGGTGTTGTATACGGTGGGGTTCTGTATACTGTGGGGTGCTATACTGCTCTACTGTATACTGTGGGGTGCTGTATACTGTGAAAGGCTGTATACTGTGGTGTGCTATACTGCTCTAATGTAAACTGTGGGGTGCTGTATACTGTATAATTTGAGGTTCTGTATACTGTGAGGTGCTGTATACTGTATACTGTGAGGTGCTGTATACTGTGGGGTGCTGTATACTGTATATTGTGAGGTGATGTATACTGTGAGGTGCTGTATACTGTGGGGTGCTGTATACTGTGAGGTGCTGTATACTGTGGGGTGCTGTATACTATAGGGTGCTATACTGCATACTGTGGATTGCTGTATAATATAGGGTGCAATATTGCATACTATGGGGTGCTGTATACTATAGAGTGCTATACTGCTTGCATACTGTGGGTTGCTTTATACTATAGGGTGCTATATTGCATACTGTGGGGTGCTGTATACTATAGTGTAATATGCTGCATACTGTGGGGTGCTGTAAACTATATGGTGCTATACTGCATACTGTAGGTTGCTGTATACTATAGGGTGCTATCCTGTATACTGTGGGTTGCTGTATATTCTGGGTGCTATACTGCTCTACTGTATACTGTGGGGTGCTGTATACTGTGGGGTGCGGTATACTGTGGTGTGCTATACTGCTCTATTGTATACTGTGGGGTGCTGTATACTGTGTGATATGAGGTGCTGTATACTGTGAGGTGCTGTATACTGTGAGGTGCTGTATACTGTTTACTGTGAGGTGCTGTATACTGTGAGGTGCTGTATACTGTGGGGTGCTTTATACTGTATACTGTTGGGTGCTGTATACTGTATACTGTCAGGTGCTGTATAATGTATACTGTGAGGTGCTGTATACTGTGTGCTATATAATGTATACTGTGAGGTGCTATATATTGAGGGGTGCTGTATACTGCGGTGTGCTATACTGCTCTACTGCATACTGTGGGGTGCTTTATACTGTGGGGTGCTGTACACTATAGGGTGCTATACTGTATACTGTGGGGTGCTTTATAATATAGGATGCTATACTGCATACTATGATTTGCTGTATACTATAGGGTCCAATACCGCACCATGTGGGGTGCTGTATACTATAGGGTGCTATACTGCATACTGTGGGGTGCTTTATAATATAGGATGCTATACTGCATACTGTGGGGTGCTATACTGCTCTACTGTATACTGTGGGGTTCTGTATACTGTGGGGGGCTGTATACTGTGGTATGCTATACTGCTCTATTGTATACTGTGGGGTGCTGTATATTGTATAATGTGAGGTACTGTATACTGTGAGGTGTTAAATACTTTATACCGTGGGGTGCTGTATACTGTGGGATGCTGTATACTGTGGAGTGCTGTATGCTGTATACTGTGAGGTGCTGTATACTGTGAGGTGCTGTATATTATGGGGTGCTGTATACTGCAGTGTGCTATACTGCTCTACTGCATACTGTGGGGTGCTGAACACTATAGGGTGTTATACTTCATACTGTGGGTTGCTGTATACTATAGGGTGCTCTACTGTATACTGTGGGGTGCTGTATACTAATGGGTGCTATACTGCATACTGTGGGGTGCTTTATACTGTGTGCTGTATACTGTGAGGTGCTGTATACTGTGGGGTGCTGTACACTGTATATACTGTGATGTGCTATATACTATGAGGTGCCATATACTGTATACTGTGAGGTGCTGCATGCTGTGAGGTGCAGTATATTGTGGGGTGCTGTATACTGCGGTGTGCTATACTGTTCTACTGCATACTGTGGGGTGCTTTATACTGTGGGGTGATGTACACTATAGGGTGCTATACTGCATACTGTGGGGTGCTGTATACTATAGGGTGCTATACTGCGGGTTGCTGTATACTATAGGGTGCTATACTGCATACTGTGGGGTGCAGTATACTATAGGGTGCTATATTGCTTACTGTGGGGTGTAGTATACTATAGGGTGCTATACTGCATACTGTGGGTTGCTGTATACTGTGGGGTGCTATAATGCTCTACTGTATACTGTGGGGCGCTGTATACTGTGAGGGGCTGTATACTATGGTGTGCTATACTGCTCTATTGTATACTGTGGGGTGCTGTATACTATATAATGTGAGGTGCTTTATACTGTGAGGTGCTGTATACTGTATACTGGGGGGTGCTGTATACTGTATATTGTGAGGTGCTGTATACTGTGGGGGCTGTAAACTGTGGGGGACTGTATACTGTGAGGTGCTGTATACTGTAAGGTGCTGTATACTGTATACTGTGAGGTGCTGTATACTGTATACTGTGAGGTGCTGTATACTGTATACTGTGAGGTGCTGTATACTGTGGGGTGCTGTATACTGTGAGGTGCTGTATACTGTATACTGTGGGGTGCTGTATTCTGTGGGGTGCTGTATACTGTATACTGTGAGGTGCTGTATAATGTATACTGTGAGGTGCTGTATACTGTGTGCTATATACTGTATACTGTGAGGTGCTGTATATTGCAGGGTGCTATATACTGCGGTGTGCTATACTGATCTACTGCATACTGTGGGGTGCTTTATACTGCGGGGTGCTGTACACTATAGGGTGCTATACTGAATACTGTGGGGTGCTGTATACTGTGGGGTGCTGTATACTGTATAATATGAGGTGCTGTATACTGTATACTGTGAGGTGCTGTATACTGTGAGGTGCTGTAAACTGTGGGGTACTGTATACTGTGAGGTGCTGTATACTGTGGGGTGCTGTATACTCTATACTGTGAGGTGCTGTATACTGTGAGGTAATGTACAGTACAGACCAAAAGATTGGACACACCTTCTCATTCAAAGAGTTTTCTTTATTTTCATGACTATGAAGGCATCAAAACTATGAATTAACACATGTGGAATTATATACATAACAAACAAGTGTGAAACAACTGAAAATATGTCATATTCTAGGTTCTTTAAAGTAGCCACCTTTTGCTTTGATTACTGCTTTGCACACTCTTGGCATTCTCTTGATGAGCTTCAAGAGTGTTAATTCATAGTTTTGATGCCTTCAGTGTGAATCTACAATTTTCATAGTCATGAAAATAAAGAAAACCTTTTAAATGAGAAGGTGTGTCCAAACTTTTGGTCTGTACCGTATACTGGGTGCTGTATATTGTGAGGTCCTGTATACTGTGAGGTGCTGTATACTGTGGTGTGATATACTGCATACTGTGGGTTTCTTTATACTGTGGGGTGCTGTACACTATAGGGTGCTACACTGCATACTGTGGGTTGCTGTATACTATAGGGTGCAATACTGCACCATGTGGGGTGCTGTATACTATAGGGTGCTATACTGCATACTGTGGGGTGCTTTATACTATAGGGTGATATACTGCAAACTGTGGGGTGCTGTATACTGTGGAGTGCTTTAATGCTCTACTGTATACTGTGGGGTTCTGCATACTGTGGGGGGCTGTATACTGTGGTATGCTATACTGCTCTATTGTATACTGTGGGGTGCTGTATACTGTATATTGTGAGGTGCTGTATACTGTGAGGTGCTGTATACTGTATATTGTGGGGTACTGTATACTGTGAGGTGCTGTATACTTTATACCGTGGGGTGCTGTATACTGTGGGGTGCTGTATACTGTGGGGTGCTGTATACTGTATACTGTATAATGTGAGGTGCTGTATACTCTTAGGTGCTGTATATTGCAGGGTGCTGTATACTGTGGTGTGCTATACTGCTCTACTGCATACTGTGAAGTGCTGTACACTATAGGGTGTTATACTTCATACTGTGGGTTGCTGTATACTATAGGGTGCAATACTGCATACTGTGGGGTGCTGTATACTATAGGGTGCTATACTGCATACTGTGGGGTGCTGTATACTATAGGGTGCTATACTGCATACTGTGGCGTGCTTTATACTGTGTGCTGTATACTGTGAGGTGCTGTATACTGTGGGGTGCTATATACTGTTTACTGTGAGTTGCTGTATACTGTGGGGCGCTGTATAATGTATATACTGTGATGTGCTGTATACTGTGGGGTGCTGTATACTATGAGGTGCTTTATGCTGTTTACTGTGAGGTGCTTTATACTGTATACTGTGTGCTGAATACTGTGGTGTGCTATACTGCTCTACTGCATACTGTGGTGTGCTATACTGCTCTACTGCATACTGTGGGGTGCTTTACACTGTGGGGTGATAACATCGGTGACAAGTTCCCTTTAGTCTGTAGAAAGATTTATTCTGATGCAAAGTTCCAAATCCTGTGTTAACATATACTGTGGTGAGGTACATAATTAAATTCTGTCTTCCTGCAGTCACCTCTAGGGGGAGCTCAGAAGTTGACTGTGTACTGTGTTTGTTTGTTTTTTATTTGATTTATCTTTTGAGCTCTTTAACCCTCCTTAAAAAAAAGTTACTCTCTCATCATTTCATTCTTAGTTTCAGGTTATGGAGTAAAACGTATAGATCTTGTTTCTGAGGAAAATGACGATCTCACATTATGGTAAGAGATTTCCTGATAGTCTGTGTTCGACTGAAAAAGAGAAGTCAGTTCATACACTTAATTTATGCTCTGCATATTATTAACCTCCTCCCGACCGCCTAACGCAGGGATGCGTCCTGCGGGCGGCCGGGTTATTCCTCCTGGACGCATCGATGCGTCATCTCGCGAGACACGAGATGACGCGCATATCCGGCCCACACATGCGCAGTGCGGGTCAGCAAAAGTCGCAGAAGGAGTTGGTCACCAGCCTGCCAGCCAATGATCATCGCTGGCAGGTTGGTGACTTTTAAAATAACGAACCACCAGCCATATAACACATTGTATTTATAAATATGTGTTAAATGGCTTCTGTGCTCTCTGTTGGGTCCTTTTCGTCGGTTGGTTCCAGCAGAGAGCACAGATCACTGTGAGTACACCAAACACTACATATTTAGCCCCAGATCACCCACCCATCACCCCAATTAACCCCTTGATCACCCCTGTCAATCACTAGTGAAAGGGAAAAAAAGTGATCAGTGTAAACTGTCACTTTTTTTTTTTTACCAGTATTGACTGACAGGTTTTAGGATAGTTTAGGTCCCTTGGTTAGGTAGTTAGCGTCAGTTAGCGCCCAGCCCACCGCACGGCAGTCACTGATTCGTATCGCTAATCAACATTTGTACTGTTATAGTATCTGTAAGTGATCAGAACTGATCACAGTCAGATCTATAATAGTATTAGTGTCACCTTAGCTCGCCCTCCACCCAAAACGCAGTGTTTGCCCGATCAGGCCTGATAGGTCACCCACACGTGCGTTCACCCACGCCCGCCCACGCCGCAGTGACAAAATGATTATTATTTTTTTATCACTGCACAATCACTACACAAGCGCTGCGGCGATAAAAAAAATCAGTTTTGATATTTTTTATCAATCGCAGTGGCCTCCTGTACTTCGCTAGCCTCCCATTTGTAAGACAGGCTTGCTTTTTTTCTTGGGTAGTCTCAGGGAATACCCCCTAAATTTAGTTGACCAAATGGCAAGGAAGGGGTATTCTTCTAAAGAGGCCTACAGGCTTCTGAACCAGTCGGATGAGGAATGGGAACCTGTAGAAAGCAGTGGCAGTCTGACCCAAAGTTCGGACGAGGAGGTTGAGGTCCCTGATAGCACCAGGCATACCCGGCCCCGTGTTGCTAGACCACAGGTTGCGCAGGATCCGCTTCAAGGGAAGCAGAGTGGGGCTGGTGCTGTCGGATTATGTGGTGAGGCATACACCAGCAGCGCAGCCCATCCTGGACCTAGTACCAGCACTGCCGTAGAACATGGTGAAGTGGCGAGCACCAGAAGGGCAGTTGAAGCTGGTACGGTGGCACGTGCAGTAGTTCCCTCATCGCAGCCACTGCACAGACAGGCCCGTAGAGCCCCTAGAGTCCCTGAGGTGCTGGCTAACCCTGATTGGCAGCCCCCATCTTCAGCCGCACCAGTAGTTCCCCCTTTCACCGCCCAGTCTGGAGTTCGGGTTGAGACAGCTCAGATCGGATCGGCACTGGGGTTTTTTGAGCTGTTCTTCACTGCAGAGCTCTTTGACTTAGTCGTGGCAGAAACAAACTGGTATGCCACTCAATTTATAGCCGCCAACCCGGGAAGCTTTTATGCCCAGTCTTTCCGGTGGAAACCCGTCCAAGTTTCCGAACTTAAGACTTTTCTGGGCCTTCTCCTCAACATGGGCCTGACAAAAAAGCATGAATTGCGGTCATATTGGTCCATAAACCCAATTCATCACATGCCCATGTTCTCTGCTACCATGTCCAGGACACGATTTGAGACCATCATGCGTTTCCTGCACTTTAGTGATAACAGCACCTCTCGTCCCAGAGGCCACCCAGCTTTTTAACGGCTCCACAAAATTCGGCTCCTCATAGACCACTTTAACACCAAATTTGCAGATTTGTATACCCCTGAGCAAAACATCTGCATAGACGAGTCCCTGATACATTTTACAGGGCGCCTTGGCTTCAAACAATACATCCCAAGCAAGCGCACAGGCTATACGCACAAATTTCGTGTCTATGAGGGTAAAGATCAGACCCTGGAGCCAGTCGGTTGCCCTGACTACCTGGGGAGCAGTGGGAAGACAGTCTGGGACTTGGTGTCACCCTTATTTGGCAAGGGGTACCACCTTTATGTGGACAATTTCTACACAAGTGTGCCCCTCTTCAGGCATTTGTTTCTAGAACAGATTGGCTGCTGTGGCACCGCGCGACCTAGTCGCCGGGGCTTCCCCCAACGGCTCGTTACCACCCGTCTTGCAAGGGGGGAGAGGGCTGCCTTGTGTAACGAAGAACTGCTCATGGTGAAATGGAGAGACAAGTGTGACGTTTACATGCTCTCCTCCATTCACGCAGACACGACAATCCAAATTGAACGGGCAACCAGTGTCATTGAAAAGCCCCTCTCAGTCCACGACTATAATTTGCTCAAGGGAGGGGTGGACTTCAATGACCAGATGTTGGCTCCTTATTTACTCTCCCGCAGGACCAGACGCTGGTATAAAAAGGTGTCTGTATACCTAATTCAATCGGCTATGTACAATAGTTTTGTTCTCTACAGTAAGGCCTCATGCACACGACCGTTTGTTTTTGCGGTCCGCAAAAACGGGTTCCGTTTTTCCATGATCCGTGACCGTTTTTTCGTCCGTGGGTCTTCCTTGATTTTTGGAGGATCCACGGACATGAAAAAAAAGTCGTTTTGGTGTCCGCCTGGCCGTGCGGAGCCAAACGGATCCGTCCTGACTTACAATGCAAGTCAATGGGGACGGATCCGTTTGACGTTGACACAATATGGTGCAATTGCAAACGGATCCGTCCCCCATTGACTTTCAATGTAAAGTCAGGAGTTAATATACCATAGGATCGGCGTTTTCTCCAATCCGATGGTATATTTTAACTTGAAGCGTCCCCATCACCATGGGAACGCCTCTATGTTAGAATATACCATCGGATTTGAGTTCGATCGTGAAACTCAGATCCGACAGTATATTCTAACACAGAGGCGTTCCCATAGTGATAGGGACACTTCAAGTTAGAATATACTACGAACTATGTACATGACTGCCCCCTGCTGCCTGGCAGCACCCGATCTCTTACAGGGGGCTGTGATCAGCACAATTAACCCCTCAGGTGCGGCACCTGAAGGGGTTAATTGTGCGTATCATAGCCCCTGTAAGAGATCAGGGGCTGCCAGGCAGCAGGGGGCAGACCCCCCTCCCTCCCCAGTTTTAATTTCATTGGTGGCCAGTGCGGCCCCCCCGGCCCCCCTTCCTCCCTCTATTGTATTATCATTGGTGGCCAGTGCGGCCTCCCCCGGCCCCCCCCTCCCTCCCTCTATTGTATTATCATTGGTGGCCAGTGTGTCCGGCCTCCCCCGGCCCCCCTCCCTCCCTCTATTGTAATATCATTGGTGGCCAGTGTGCGGCCTCCCCCGACCCCCCCTCCTTCCCTTTATGGTATTATCCATGGTGGCCAGTGTGCGGCCTCCCCTGGCCCCCCCTCCCTCCCTCTATTGTAATATCATTGGTGGCCAGTGTGTGACCTCCCCCAGCCCCCCCTCCCTTTATTTTATTATCATTGGTGGCCAGTGTGCGGGCCCCCCCGGCCCCCTCTCCCTCCCTCTATTGCAATATCATTGGTGGCCAGTGTGCGGCTGTAACGCACCTAGTTGATCAGTTAGGATCTCAACTGCGGAAGCAATGGACATCCACTATTATCCCACCGCCCTTGTTTTTGGCTGTGGGATTCGCGGTTACTCAGTATGTACCCCAGGCGTCTCTCTCAGTCTTGGGCGGAGAGTTTGGGGTTACAAAATCATCTACCGCTATCCCTCTAGTTAGTTTTACTGATGGAGAGGAAGATCTCCCAGTATACAGGAGTCACAAGTTAGTATAAGCTTGTGCACAGTTCAGAGTTAGTATCTAGTATGTGATAGGTTCAAAGTTAATATATAGCATGTCCTCAGTTTAGTATATAGTATGCCATAGGTTCAGAGTTAGTATATAGCATGTCCTCAGTTTAGTATATAGTATGCCATAGGTTCAGAGTTAGTATATAGCATGTCCTCAGTTTAGTATATAGTATGCCATAGGTTCAGAGTTAGTATATAGCATGTCCTCAGTTTAGTATATAGTATGCCATAGGTTCAGAGTTAGTATATAGCATGTACTCAGTTTAGTATATAGTATGCCATAGGTTCAGAGTTAGTATATAGCATGTCCTCAGTTTAGTATATAGTATGCCATAGGTTCAGAGTTAGTATATAGCATCTCCTCAGTTTAGTATATAGTATGCCATAGGTTCAGAGTTAGTATATAGCATCTCCTCAGTTTAGTATATAGTATGCCATAGGTTCAGAGTTAGTATAGCATGTCCTGAGTTCAGAGTTGGCTTGGGAATACCGCCTCTCACCAGCAGGGAACCACCCCACTCTGAGTTCCAGGATATTAATCCAAACAGGTATCAGGCATATACTTGCGGTTAGTTGTTCCTGGCTAGGGAGCCAGCCGTGGGAAGCCAGTGGCAAGAGGTAAGCAGTCCTTCACGACGTTGTTAGGGATCCTGGTCTGGATATGGGGACGGAGTCCTCAGATGCAATGGAGCTAGCAGGGTGCGCACTCCATTAGTGGAACACCCTGCTTAGCACCTGTCTTCTATTTAAGAGCCGGACGGTAAGTGGGCGGAGTCACAGGACGGCCCGGCGGCCACTGCGTTCCACGCTGGAGCGCAAGCCAGCGTATCATCGCAGACGGCCGGTGCGTTCCACGCTGGAGCGCAAGCCAGCGTATCGTCACAGGGAGCCGCTGCGATCCAGGCTGGAGCGCAATCCCGTGTACTATTACAGTACCCCCCCTTAAGGGACCCCTCCGGGGTACCCCACTAGGAGAGGGTCTGTTAGGAAATCTTCTATGGAACAATCTTTGGAGTCTGGGAGCATGAACGTTTTGCACATCTTCCCAAGAGTCATCCTGGGGACCATACCCCTTCCATCTAACGAGATACTGGATCTTCCCCCGTCTTCTTCTGGAATCAAGGAGCTGCTCAACTTCAAATTCTTCTTCTCCTTGGACATCTATCGGGGGCAAGGGTCGAGGATCATTTGATGGGAACGGTCTAGGTCTAAACGGCTTCAGTAGTGACACGTGGAATGTGGGATGTACCTGTAATCGAGGAGGAAGGGTGATTTTCACCGTGTTGGGGTTAATAATCCTTTCTATCGGAAAAGGACCCAGGAATTGTCTTCCCAATTTCTTGGAAGGTACCCCCAACCGAAGGTTTCTTGTCGATAACCAAACCGAGTCCCCGACCTGGTAGGGAGGATTTTCTCTCCTACGACGGTCGTAGTAAAACTTCTGTCTTTCCTTTGCCCGTTGAAGGTTGTCTTTTAGGGTCTTAAGGGTAGTTTGCAAAGTAGTCAGATAATCGTCTGTGGCTGGAACGTTTGTGGGAAGGCTGGTTTGAGGAAGAGACCTAGGGTGAAATCCGTAATTAGCAAAGAATGGAGAATGTAATGTGGAGGAATTCGTAGAATTATTATAGGCAAATTCAGCGAGAGGAAGTAATCCCTCCCAGTCATCCTGGAGAAATGAGCAGTGACATCTGAGAAACTGTTCCAGACACTGATTCACCCTTTCAGTCTGCCCATTAGTTTGGGGGTGATAGGCGGTAGACATTCTGTGGTCGATTTGAAGTCTGGAACAAAGTGCTCTCCAGAATTTGAATACGAATTGCGAACCCCTGTCTGATATGACCTGGCTAGGAATTCCATGTAACTTAATAATATTAGACAGGAATACCACGGCCGTTTCCTTGGAGGAGGGTAACTTCTTGAGGGGTACAAAGTGTGCCATCTTAGTCAGCAAATCCACTACCACCATGATGGTGTTGTTTCCTCTGGAAAGGGGAAGTTCAACTAGGAAATCCATCGAGACCCATTCCCAGGGTCTATTGGCGATGGGAAGACTCATTAGGAGACCATAAGGTCGGTTCCTGTCAGTTTTACATGAGGCACAGGTCTCGCACGTGGAAACGTATTCTTCAATTTGTTTGGTCATCTTTGGCCACCAGAAGTTCCTGCGTACCAGGGTTGTGGTTTTAGCAATGCCGGGATGTCCTGCGAGGGGTAAATCATGGCAAAGTTTGATCACCTGATTGGTGAGGGAGGGTGGTATGTACAGTTGGCTGTCCTTGTAAAGGAGACCCTGTTGGGTCTGCAAAAGACCAGGGGGGGTATTAGCATGGTCATTAATTAGAGCATCCTTGAGCTGGGTTTCCAACGTTATGGTGGCAAGGACGAGTTTCTTCGGTGGAATGATCCATGTGGGGGCAGTGTCTGTGGTGCGAATTTCAGCCAGTCGTGACAAGGCATCGGCCTTCCCATTTTTTGAGCCTGGTCGATATGTATTTTGGAAATTAAACCTGTCAAAAAAAAAACTCCACCGTACTTGACGGCCAGATAGTGTTTTATTGGTTTTCAGGTATTGTAGATTACGGTGATCAGTATAAATTGTGATTGGGTGTATTGATCCTTCAAGTAAATGCCTCCAATTTTCCAGGGAACATTTTATGGCGAGGAGTTCCTTTTCCCCTATGGGGTAATTGAATTCGGCGGTATTTAGCGTCCGGGAGTAGAACCCGATAGGATGTAACGGAGTTGAAAAGGAGCTTCGCTGGGACAGAACAGCTCCCATGGCTGCCTGGGATGCGTCTACTTCCAGCACGTAGTGATGGTTCGGATTTGGGAGAGTCAGTATCGGTGCCGTAGTGAACCTGTTCTTTAATAAATCAAACGCTGATTGGGCGTCCTTGGACCAAACGAATTTCATGTTGACACTAGTTAAGCGGGTTAGTGGTTTAGTGATAGCGGAGAAATCTTTAATAAATTTCCTGTAGAAGTTTGAGAACCCCAGGAACCGTTGAAGAGCTTTCCTGGAATCCGGAATCGGCCAATTTTGGATGCAAGTGATTTTCGAGTGATCCATCTGGATACCTTTGGGTGAGATTATGTATCCGAGGAAGGGAAGAGAAGTAGTCTCGAATACACATTTTTCCTGTTTGACGTATAAGCGATGGACACTTAACCGTGCAAGAACCCAACGGACATGTTTCCTGTGATCGTGTAAGTTATCAGAATACACCAGTATATCATCAAGATAGATGATTACACATACGTCCAGTAGATCCCTAAAGATGTCGTTAATAAAATTTTGGAATGTGGCAGGGGCGTTGCACAACCCGAAAGGCATCACTGTATACTCGAAGAGTCCGTACCGAGTGCGGAAAGCTGTCTTCCATTCATCACCCTTTCTGATCCTAACTAAGTTGTATGCGCCTCTCAAGTCCAGCTTGGTGCAGATTGTTGCTGTTTGTAATCTTTCTATGAGTTCGGATATTAGCGGCAGGGTGTAGCGATTTTTGATTGTCACTTTGTTCAAGGCTCTGTAATCTATGATGGGCCTTAGGCTTGAGTCTTTGTTTCTCACGAAGAACATCCCTGCTGCTGCCGGGGAGGTTGAAGGCTGAATAAAACCTTTTCGTAAGTTCTCTTCTAGGTACTGTTTGAGGTGAACAAGTTCTGGTTGTGCCAATGGATAAATTCTACCCGTGGGTATCTCACTACCCGGCAGCAAGTCAATGGGGCAATCGTAAGATCTATGGGGCGGAAGAGATTCCGCCTTCTTTGCGCTGAATACCTCAGCGAAGTCCGCGTATTGGCTGGGGACCTGGTTCACTCCCACGTGCATGAGAGTTTTGAGAGGAAAGCAGGTCTCCATACAATAAGGTGACGTAAACTGAACTTTCCCCTGGTTCCATAGGAGGGCTGGCTGGTGTAGTTGCAACCATGGCAACCCAAGAATCACGGGAAACAATGGAGAGTGTATGATATCAAGGGATAAGAATTGTGTGTGGTTATTTTCACATGTCACCATGAGGGGATGAGTCTGACTGTGGATAGGACTAGACGTGGTACCGTCAATGAAACTCACGGATATAGGAACGTTTTTTCTCATGTGGGGAATTTTATTTCGCTCAACCAGATGCATGTCGATAAAATTCCCCGAAGCTCCCGTGTCCACCATGGCTTCAACGATAATCCGGTTTTGGTCCCACTGTAAGGTGAGAGACGTATATATGTAACCACCAGTACTATTATTTGAACTGCCTAAGGTACAAGACGTGCCGCTCTTACCATCGCACTTCTTACGTATCGCGGGACATCCGTCAACGGTATGGTCAGCAGATGCACAGTATAAACAGAGGTTAAGGTTACGTCTCCTGGCTTTCTCTCTCTCGGTCAGAGGTCCTCGGATCGCCCCAATCTCCATCATCTCTACAGCAGGACCCTGGCTGGACGGTCTTGGATTGGGTGTGAAGCCTGAGACTCTCTCGGCTCTGCGTTCCCTCAGCCGTCTGTCAATAGTGGTGGCCTTCTGCATCAAGGCATTAAGTGTAAGTGGTAATTCTCCTCGGGCTAATTCGTCCTTCAGGGCCTCAGAAAGACCTAGGCGGAACTGATTCCTGAGAGTAAGATCATTCCATTCAGTCTCCCGGGCCCAGCGAGTGTATTCCGCAATAAAGTCCTCTACAGGTCGTCTCCCTTGTTTTAGGCTGCGTATAGCGGTCTCAGCAGTCAGCTGTTTACTATGGTCCTCGTAGAGAAGGGCCATTTTTTCAAGGAACAGAGGGAAGGATTCCAGCACTGGGTCTTCTTTTTCTAAATAAGTATTGGCCCATGCTCTGGGCTCCCCCCTGAGGTATGAGATCATGGTAAGTACTTTTGTTCTGTCGGTTGGGTAAGTCCGGGGCTGCAGCTCAAACATTAGTTTGCACGCGTTCAGGAAATCCCTGAACTGCCTACGGTCACCCGAGAATAACTCAGGTGGGCTGACCTTGGGTTCTGGTCCATCACGGGGGTGTCCTGGCCCGTGAGTGACAAGTTGCCGTAGTGTCTGGTTTTCTAGCTGGAGATGTTGTACAGTCACATTGAGGGTGAGGAGGTGACCTGCAACCTCCGCTGGATCCATCTGGGTTCCACTAATATGTAACGCACCTAGTTGATCAGTTAGGATCTCAACTGCGGAAGCAATGGACATCCACTATTATCCCACCGCCCTTGTTTTTGGCTGTGGGATTCGCGGTTACTCAGTATGTACCCCAGGCCTCTCTCTCAGTCTTGGGCGGAGAGTTTGGGGTTACAAATCATCTACCACTATCCCTCTAGTTAGTTTTACTGATGGAGAGGAAGATCTCCCAGTATACAGGAGTCACAAGTTAGTATAAGCTTGTGCACAGTTCAGAGTTAGTATCTAGTATGTGATAGGTTCAAAGTTAATATATAGCATGTCCTCAGTTTAGTATATAGTATGCCATAGGTTCAGAGTTAGTATATAGCATGTACTCAGTTTAGTATATAGTATGCCATAGGTTCAGAGTTAGTATATAGCATGTCCTCAGTTTAGTATATAGTATGCCATAGGTTCAGAGTTAGTATATAGCATCTCCTCAGTTTAGTATATAGTATGCCATAGGTTCAGAGTTAGTATATAGCATCTCCTCTTAGAAGCATCATACTTACCTGCTGTACTGTCTGTGACCGGCCGGGAGCTCCTCCTACTGGTAAGTGACAGGTCTGTGCGATGCATTGCTTAATGATCTGTCACTTACCAGTAGGAGGAGATCCCCGCCGGTCACAGACAGCGCAGCAGGTAAGTATGATGCTTCTAATATTGTAATATTGCTAAGTAACCATGGCAACCAGGCCTGCAGTAGCGTCCTGGTTGCCATGGTTAGCGATCGGAGCCCCAGCGATTAAACTGGGACTCCGATCGGAACTCTCCGCTGCCACCAATGATCGGGGGGGGGGGGAAAGGGGAGGCCGCACACTGGCCACCAATGATATTAATACAATAGAGGGGGGGCTTGGGGGGCCACCAATGATTATACAATAGAGGGAGGGAGGGGGGGCCAGGGGAGGCCGCACTCTGGCCACCAATGATAATACAATAAAGGGAGGGAGGGGGTCCGGGGGAGGCCGCACACTGGCCACCAATGATATTACAATAGAGGGAGGAAGGCTGGGAGAACAGGATCCTTCCTCAAATTTCAGGAAGAGATCATCGAGAACCTCCTGTATCCAGGAGGTTCTGTGGCCCCAACCACCAGTGTAGTGAGCCGTCTACATGAGCAACATTTCCCCAATGTCGTTGCTGGTATCTCAAACCAAGCGTCACCCCGAAAAAGATGTTGTGTCTATAGCAGGAGTGGAATAAGGCGTGACACCCGCTATTTCTGTCCTGACTGCCCTGACCACCCTGCCCTATGCTTAGGGGAGTGTTTCCGGAAGTACCACACACAGGTACACTTAGTATAGGGATTGCGTGACACAGGACAGGCACACAGGGGTCTTAGGGCCCTTTCACACAGAGCTGCTGCAAACCTCTACTTTCACCTGGGACAAAGTGCATAATGGGGGCATCTCTGGGCGATTTGCGCTTTGCACATTGTCCATTGGGAAGGAGAGGTTTGTCCTCTAAAGGTAAAAAAATAAAATAAAATGACAGGTAAGCAAAAGAGTTAATGTTCCAAAAGTTCAATAAAGTTTATAAAAGTTAATGTTCTGTTTCAAATGTTATATAAAGTTAATGTTAATAAATTTATTGCATTGCTGCCTGTTTTTTCTTTTCTTTTTACCTTCTAGGTGGACCAACCGATGAACCAGCTGCAGCACTGATGTGCATTCTGACAGAAGCATTGCGCTGCTGTCAGATTACACAAAAGTCGGTGTATGCGGCGCTGCCAGACGAGATTTCTCCTCTGCAGTAAAAAAGATACGTTTGCCGAGGCTTATGAGCTGAGGGGCGGTGTTCATATGCTTTGGCAAACAATTTGTATATAAATTTTTTTTTTTTAAATTCCGGCAATGATTTATTCATCCACATCGATTGATGTGAATGGAGAAATCGGGTTTGCCAGGGCATACGAGCTGAGTGGGTTTGGATGTTGGGCGGAGCTCCTATGTCCTGGCAGACGCCTTTCCCCTCCTTTTTTTTTTGCACATTTTTTGGCAGAGATTTTTTTCATCCACATTGATCGATGCAAATGAAGAAATCTGTGCCGTTCATTTTTTCTTTCAGCCCAGAGGCTGAACGGAAAAAAAATATCATTACCCGTATGTTCAATATAAGGAGAATAGCAGAAACTCCTAATGCTGGCCATACATGTAATGATTGTGGAGACACTCAAATGCCAGGGCAGTACAAACACCTAAAAAATGACTACATTTTGGAAAGAAGACACCCCAAGGTATTCGCTGAGGGGCATATTGAGTCTATGAAAGATTGAACTTTTTGTCCCAAGTTAGCGAAAGGGAGACTTTGTGAGAAAAAAATAAAATCAATTTCCGCTAACTTGTGCCAAAAAAAAAAATCTTCTATGAACTCGCCATGCCCCTCACGGAATACCTTGGGGTGTCTTCTTTCCAAAATGGGGTCACATGTGGGGTATTTGTAAATGTCTAAAAATACCCTCCTAAAAGGTACTGGAATTTAGGCCCCTTTGCGCACCTAGGCTGCAAAAAAGTGTCACACAAATGGTATCGCCGTACTCAGGAGAAGTAGGGCAATGTGTTTTGGGGTGTCTTTTTACATATACCCATGCTGGGTGAGAGAACTATCTCTGTAAAATGACAACTTTGTATTAAAAAAATGGGAAAAGTTGTCTTTTACAGAGATATTTATCTCACCCAGCATGGGTATATGTAAAAATACACTCCAAAACGCATTGCCCTACTTCTTCTGAGTACGGCAATACCATATGTGTGACACTTTTTTGCAGCCTAGGTGCGCAAAGGGGCCCAAATTCCAATGAGTACCTTTACGATTTTACAGGGCATCTTTTACACATTTGGATTCCAAACTACTTCTCACACTTTAGGTCCCCTAAAATGCCAGGGCAGTATAAATACCCCACAAGTGACCCCATTTTGGAAAGAATACACCCCAAGGTATTTCGTGAGGGGCATGGCGAGTTCATGTAAAATTTTATTTTTTGTCACAAGTTAGTGGAATATGAGACTTTGTATGGAAAAAAAAAATAATAATAATTTTCCGCTAACTTGTGGCAAAAAAAAAAAAATTCTAGGAACTCGCCATGCCCCTCACGGAATTCCTTGGGGTGTCTTCGTTCCAAAATGGGGTCACTTGTGGGGTATTTATACTGTCCTGGCATTTTAGGGGCCCTAAAGCGTGAGAAGTAGTTTGGAATCCAAATGTGTAAACAATGCCCTGTGAAATCCTAAAGATACGCATTGGAATTTGGGCCCATTTGCCCACCTAGGCTGCAAAAAAGTGTCACACATGGGGTATCGCCGTACTCAGGAGGAGTAGGGCAATGTGTTTTGGGGTGTATTTTTACATATACCCGCTGCGTGAGAGAAATATCTCTGTAAAATGACAATTTTGCATAAAAAAATGTAAAAAGTTGTCATTTACAGAGATATTTCTCACACACAGTATGGGTATATGTAAAAATACACCCCAAAACACATTGCCCTACTTGTTTTGAGTACGGCGATACCACATGTGTGACACTTTTTTTGCAGCCTAGGTGGGCAAAGGGGCCCAAATTCCAATGAGTACTTTTAGGATTTCACAGGGCATTTTTACGCATTTGGATTCCAAACTACTTCTCACGCTTTAGGGCCCCTAAAATCCAAGGGCAGTATAAATACCCCACATGTGACCCCATTTTGGAAAGAAGACACTCCAAGGTATTCCGTGAGGGGTATGGTGAGTTCATGTAAAATTTTATTTTTGTTACAAGTTAGTGGAATATGAGACTTTGTAAGAAAAAAAAATAATTCAATTTCCGCTAACTTGTGACAAAAAATAAAAACTTCCATGAACTCACTATGCCCATCAGCGAATACCTTAGGGTGTCTACTTTCCGAAATGGGGTCATTTGTGGGGTGTTTCTACTGTCTGGGCATTGTAGAACCTCAGGAAACATGACAAGTGCTCGGAAAGTCAAAGTGCGTAAATACATTTTTTTGCACCACAGTTTGTAAACGTTATAACTTTTACCCAAACCAATAAATATACACTTATTGCATTTTTTTTTATCAAAGACATGTAGAACAATAAATTTTGAGAAAAATTTATATAGAAATATAGTTTTATTTGAAAAATTTTACAACAGAAAGTGAAAAATTAAATTTTTTTGCAAAAATGTGGGTCAATTTTAATTAATATCAAAAAAAGTAAAAATGTCAGCAGCAATGAAATACCACCAAATGAAAGCTCTATTAGTGAGAAGAAAAGGAGGTAAAATTCATTTGGGTGGTAAGTTGTATGACCGAGCAATAAACCGTGAAAGTAGTGTAGTGCAGAATTGTAAAAAGAGGTCTGGTCATTAAGGGGGTTTAAGCTAGGGGGGCTGAGGTGGTTAAATAAAAAAATTAAAAAACACAGTTGATCTATAGCTAGTATCCCATGCATTTCTGGGTCCTTAAGCTTCAATCATGAACCAAACATGTACCTTTGCTAGTGTCTACTAAAAACAGGTACTTAGTAGGTCAGGTCTTCACCATTCCCACAGCTTGGTACATATCAGATTGCCAACTTTGCTATTTTTCTGTTCATATAGCGTTTTAGTTTTTTTGTTTTTTTGCGGGACAAGTTGTACTTTCTAATGGCAAGCAATGGAATACAATGTAGTGGGAAGCTGGAAAAAGCTGGGGGGGGGGGGTGCACAACTAAGAAGTGAGGAATCTGGCATTTAGATTTTTTTCCTGTTACCTTGTTCATATATAAATACATTTATTTTAACAGTACAGGCAATTTAAAGAGCTGTTTTATCATTTATTTATTGTTATTATGAGGAAAGAGCAATGATTTGAATTTCTTCTATTTTTTTATATCTTGAAATTTTTTTTTTAACCTTTTTTAATATTATTTTAAAGGATAACTGTCACACTTAGACCCCAATTTCAATTTTCATATATGTAGTTACTAATAACATGATATTCCAGAATCAGTTAATATTAGACTGACTCACCCCATATTTAATAAGATTCAGCCCTTAGCAACCATGTCTGCATAAAACTGCCATTTCACTATTCAGCCCTCAACCTGAGGCTAATCCCGCCTGACTTCACTAGCCAGTAACAATAGCCCCCCAAAAGTGTCAGTAACCAGAGCCCTCCCCCTAAAGGGTTAATCTCCTGCAGCACAAAGGGGTCCCCTTACCACATGTTGCTTTCATTTATACACTGAGCAGATGGCAGATCTCCCTTCCCTGCTCTGCGCTGCTTCAACTCTGCATTCTCCAGCTCTGCTGAGTGAGGGAGCGTCTGCCAAGCGCCGGGACAGGGAGAAGTGCACACAGCCCAGGCACTGTTATCAGATGCTGGGGAGGACCTGGCTTTAATCATTTACTTACAGTCCCTGGCTGTCAGTAATGTGACCTTGCACGCAGCCTGCTTCTGCGTCCTCCGTCCTTCAACAGATAGACGGACCATGCCTAGCAGCTAAAAGTAGGCAGTACAGGGAACAAAAATGTGGATACACAGTGAAAAGTTGAAATAGGGCCACCAAGGAGATATTAATCACCACAATCCAATACTCCAAAAAATAAAATAAAAATACGACAGTTATACTTTAAAGGAAACCTGTCACCAGGATTTTGCGCACAGAGCTGGGGACATGGGTTGCTAGATGGCCGCTAGCACATCCGCAATACCCAGTCCTCATAGCTCTGTGTGCTTTTATTGTGTTAAAAAACCTTTTTGATCAATATGCAGATGAACCTGATATGTGTCCTGTGTCTGGAGATGAGTCTAGCGGAAAGGAGCCCAGCACCGCCCCGCGTCCTCCGAATCTCCTCCTTGCTGGCTGACGTCACAGAGCTGGAGCGCCGAAATCTCGCGATGCGCGATCTAGCGCATGCGTAGTTCGTTCCCTGTGCTGATGCCAGCACAGGGAATGAACATGATGCCGACACTGCGCATGCGCTAGCTCGCGCATCGCGAGATTTCGGCGCTCCAGCTCTGTGACGTCAGCCAGCAAGGAGGAGATTCGGAGGACACGGGGCGGTGCTGGGCTCCTTTCCGCTAGACTCATCTCCAGACACAGGACACATATCAGTTTCATTTGCATATTGATCAAAAAGGTTTTTTAACACAATAAAAGCACACAGAGCTATGAGGACTGGGTATTGCAGATGTGCTAGCGGCCATCTAGCAGCCCATGTCCCCAGCTCTATGCACAAATTCCTGGTGACAGGTTCCCTTTAAGTCCCTTGGAGACTTGAATATGCAATCCTTATATTGATTACCATTGCAGTCTAAAATGATGGGGGGGAGGGGATTTTTTATGAATAAATGTATTGCAGATGTCCCTAGGGGGTTAAAGTTACACACTTTTTATATTTTTTTTTTTGTAATGCGGGGGAACTGGATGAGGATGTTGTCCTGATTTGCAAGCAACAATAATTGCCACAAGACCTTTTAACGGGTTACAATTAAACACTTCAGTAATGCAGTGAGCAACAGTAGAAGTTCCTCTTACTGTAGGTATGCACACATTTCTTCAGCTGTGTGACTCCTTTAACAGTCTCTCTTCACACAATATGGTCCATTCTAGCAACAGTCATTGATGTATTGGTAGTACTGTTCCCAGCTGCCTCCTGCTGTTTGCTGAACTCCTCTGCACCTTCTCACTTTGACTGGTCTGGATGCTCTGGCTTTATAAGCTGCTTTACTGATGTTATTGGTGTAGGGGATGATCCAAACCAAATGCATGCTCCATTGCCCTACAGGGTGCTCTGAACAACACTTTCATCTACTCTGCTCCCTGCTTGACACGCACACAGCACGCAGAATCATGACTTATATCAAACTCTGTTAACTTCATGCACTTCACAAATCCACTCCCCAAGGAACCAGTTTCTCTCATGTCATGTCCTCTAACAGAAGCTACAATTATGTATTCTGCAGTGCTGTATGGATTGTGATTAGAGTTGAGCGAACACCTGGATGTTTGGGTTCGAAAAGTTCGGCCGAACTTCCCGGAAATGTTTGGGTTCGGGATCCGAACCCGACCCCAACTTCGTCCTGAACCCGAACCCCATTGAAGTCAATGGGGACCCGAACTTTTCGGCACTAAAAAGGCTGTAAAACAGCCCAGGAAAGAGCTAGAGGGCTGCAAAAGGCAGCAACATGTAGGTAAATCCCCTGCAAACAAATGTGGATAGGGAAATGAATTAAAATAAAATTAAAATTTTAAAAAATTAACCAATATCAATTGGACAGAGGTCCCATAGCAGAGAATCGGGCTTCACGTCAGCAGAGAATCAGTCTCTTCATGCCATAGCAGAGAATCTGGCTTCATGTCAGCAGAGAATCAGTCTTCATGTGATAGCAGAGAATCAGGCTTCATGTCACCCACCACTGGAACAGGCCATTGTCACATATTTAGGCCCCGGCACCCAGACAGAGGAGAGAGGTCCCGTAACAGAGAATCTGGCTTCATGTCAGCACAGAATCAGTCTTCATGTCATAGCAGAGAATCACGGTTCACGTCACCCACCACTGGAACAGGCCACTGTCACACATTTAGGCCCAGGCACCCAGGCAGAGGAGAGAGGTCCCGTAACAGAGATTCAGGCTTCATGTCAGCAGAGAATCAGTCTTCATGTCATAGCAGAGAATCAGGCTTTACGTCACCCACCACTGGAACAGGCCACTGTCACATATTTAGGCCCCGGCACCCAGACAGAGGAGAGAGGTCCCGTAACAGAGAATCTGGCTTCATGTCAGCACAGAATCAGTCTTCATGTCATAGCAGAGAATCAGGGTTCACGTCACCCACCACTGGAAGAGGCCACTGTCACACATTTAGGTCCAGGCACCCAGGCAGAGGAGAGAGGTCCCGTACCAGAGATTCAGGCTTCATGTCAGCAGAGAATCAGTCTTCATGTCATAGCAGAGAATCAGGCTTCACGTCACCCACCACTGGAACAGGCCACTGTCACATATTTAGGCCCCGGCACCCAGACAGAGGAGAGAGGTCCCGTAACAGAGATTCAGGCTTCATGTCAGCAGAGAATCAGTCTTCATGTCATAGCAGAGAATCAGGCTTCACGTCACCCACCACTGGAACAGGCCACTGTCACATATTTAGGCCCAGGCACCCAGGCAGAGGAGAGAGGTCCCGTAACAGAGATTCAGGCTTCATGTAAGCACAGAATCAGTCTTCATGTCATAGCAGAGAATCAGGCTTCACGTCACATACCACTGGAACAGGCCACTGTCACATATTTAGGCCCAGGCACCCAGGCAGAGGAGAGAGGTCCCGTAACAGAGATTCAGGCTTCATGTCAGCAGAGAATCAGTCTTCATGTCATAGCAGAGAATCAGGCTTCACGTCACCCACCACTGGAACAGGCCACTGTCACATATTTACGCCCGGCACCCAGACAGAGGCGAGAGGTCCCGTAACAGAGAATCTGGCTTCATGTCAGCACAGAATCAGTCTTCATGTCATAGCAGAGAATCAGGCTTCACGTCACCCACCACTGGAACAGGCCACTGTCACATATTTAGGCCCAGGCACCCAGGCAGAGGAGAGAGGTCCCATAACAGAGATTCAGGCTTCATGTCAGCACAGAATCAGTCTTCATGTCATAGCAGAGAATCAGGCTTCACGTCACCCACCACTGGAACAGGCCACTGTCACATATTTAGGCCCCGGCACCCAGACAGAGGAGAGAGGTCCCGTAACAGAGATTCAGGCTTCATGTCAGCAGAGAATCAGTCTTCATGTCATAGCAGAGAATCAGGCTTCACGTCACCCACCACTGGAACAGGCCACTGTCACATATTTAGGCCCAGGCACCCAGGCAGAGGAGAGAGGTCCCGTAACAGAGATTCAGGCTTCATGTAAGCACAGAATCAGTCTTCATGTCATAGCAGAGAATCAGGCTTCACGTCACATACCACTGGAACAGGCCACTGTCACATATTTAGGCCCAGGCACCCAGGCAGAGGAGAGAGGTCCCGTAACAGAGATTCAGGCTTCATGTCAGCAGAGAATCAGTCTTCATGTCATAGCAGAGAATCAGGCTTCACGTCACCCACCACTGGAACAGGCCACTGTCACATATTTACGCCCGGCACCCAGACAGAGGCGAGAGGTCCCGTAACAGAGAATCTGGCTTCATGTCAGCACAGAATCAGTCTTCATGTCATAGCAGAGAATCAGGCTTCACGTCACCCACCACTGGAACAGGCCACTGTCACATATTTAGGCCCAGGCACCCAGGCAGAGGAGAGAGGTCCCATAACAGAGATTCAGGCTTCATGTCAGCAGAGAATCAGTCTTCATGTCATAGCAGAGAATCATGCTTCACGTCACCCACCACTGGAACAGGCCACTGTCACATATTTAGGCCCAGGCACCCAGGCAGAGGAGAGAGGTCCCATAACAGAGATTCAGGCTTCATGTCAGCACAGAATCAGTCTTCATGTCATAGCAGAGAATCAGGCTTCACGTCACCCACCACTAAAACAGGCCACTGTCACACATTTAGGCCCCGGCACCCAGACAGAGGAGAGGTTCATTCAACTTTGGGGTGCCCCGCAATATAATGGTAAAATGAAAATAAAAATAGGATTGAATGAGGAAGTGCCCTGGAGTACAATAATATATTGTTAAGGGGAGGTAATTAATGTCTAATCTGCACAAGGGATGGACAGGTCCTGTGGGATCCATGCCTGGTTCATTTTTATGAACGTCAGCTTGTCCACATTGGCTGTAGACAGGCGGCTGCGTTTGTCTGTAATGACGCCCCCTGCCGTGCTGAATACACGTTCAGACAAAACGCTGGCCGCCGGGCAGGCCAGCACCTCCAAGGCATAAAAGGCTAGCTCTGGCCACGTGGACAATTTGGAGACCCAGAAGTTGAATGGGGCCGAACCATCAGTCAGTACGTGGAGGGGTGTGCACAGGTACTGTTCCACCATGTTAGTGAAATGTTGCCTCCTGCTAACACGTTCCGTATCAGGTGGTGGTGCAGTTAGCTGTGGCTTGGTGACAAAACTTTTCCACATCTCTGCTATGCTAACCCTGCCCTCAGAGGAGCTGGCCGTGACACAGCTGCGTTGGCGACCTCTTGCTCCTCCTCTGCCTTCGCCTTGGGCTTCCACTGGTTCCCCTGTGACATTTGGGAATGCTCTCAGTAGCGCGTCTACCAACATGCGATTGTACTCACGCATCTTCCTATCACGCTCCAGTGTAGGAAGAAAGGTGGGCACATTGTCTTTGTACCGGGGATCCAGCAGGGTGGCAACCCAGTAGTCCGCACACGTTAAAATGTGGGCAACTCTGCTGTCGTTGCGCAGGCACTGCAGCATGTAGTCGCTCATGTGTGCCAGGCTGCCCAGAGGTAAGGACAAGCTGTCCTCTGTGGGAGGCGTATCGTCATCGTCCTGTGTTTCCCCCCAGCCACGCACCAGTGATGGGCCCGAGCTGCTTTGGGTGCCACCCCGCTGTTAACATGCTTCATCCTCATCCTCCTCCACCTCCTCCTCATCCTCGTCCTCCTCGTCCTCCAGTAGTGGGCCCTGTCTGGCCACATTTGTACCTGGCCTCTGCTGTTGCAAAAAACCTCCCTCTGAGTCACTTCGAAGAGACTGGCCTGAAAGTGCTAAAAATTACCCCTCTTCCTCCTCTTCCTCCTGGGCCACCTCCTCTTTTATCATCGCCCTAAGTGTTTTCTCAAGGAGACATAGAAGTGGTATTGTAACGCTGATAACGGCGTCATTGCCACTGGCCATGTTGCTGGAGTACTCGAAACAGCGCAACAGGGCACACAGGTCTCGCATGGAGGCCCAGTCATTGGTGGTGAAGTGGTGCTGTTCCACAGTGCGACTGACCCGTGCGTGCTGCAGCTGAAACTCCACTATGGCCTGCTGCTGCTCACACAGTCTGTCCAGCATGTGCAAGGTGGAGTTCCACCTGGTGGGCACATCGCATATGAGGCGGTGAGCGGGAAGGCCGAAGTTACGCTGTAGAGCAGACAGGCGTGCAGCAGCAGGGTGTGAACGCCGGAATCGCGAACAGACGGCCCGCACTTTATGCAGCAGCTCTGACATGTCGGGGTAGTTGCGAATGAACTTCTGCACCACCAAATTCAGCACATGCGCCAGGCAAGGGATGTGCGTCAAACCGGCTAGTCCCAGAGCTGCAACGAGATTTCGCCCATTATCGCACACCACCAGGCCGGGCTTGAGGCTCACCGGCAGCAACCACTCGTTGGTCTGTTGTTCTATACCCCGCCACAACTCCTGTGCGGTGTGGGGCCTGTCCCCCAAACATATGAGTTTCAGAACGGCCTGCTGACGTTTACCCCGGGCTGTGCTGAAGTTGATGGTGAAGGTGTGTGGCTGACTGGATGAGCAGGTGGAAGAAGAGGAGGAAGAAGCTGAGTATGAGGAGGAGGAGACAGGAGGCAAAGAATGTTGCCCTGCGATCCTTGGCGGCGGAAGGACGTGCGCCAAACAGCTCTCCGCCTGGGGCCAAGCCGTTACTACATTTACCCAGTGTGCAGTTAGGGAGATATAGCGTCCCTGGCCGTGCTTACTGGTCCACGTATCTGTGGTTAGGTGGACCTTGCCACAGATGGCGTTGCGCAGTGCACACTTGATTTTATCGGACACTTGGTTGTGCAGGGAAGGCACGGCTCTCTTGGAGAAGTAGTGGCGGCTGGGAACAACATACTGTGGGACAGCAAGCGACATGAGCTGTTTGAAGCTGTCTGTGTCCACCAGCCTAAATTACAGCATTTCATAGGCCAGTAGTTTAGAAATGCTGGGATTCAGGGCCAGGGATCGAGGGTGGCTAGGTGGGAATTTACACTTTCTCTCAAATGTTTGTGAGATGGAGAGCTGAACGCTGCCGTGTGACATGGTTGAGATGCTTGGTGACGCAGGTGGTGGTGTTGGTGGTACATCCCATGTTTGCTGGGTGGCAGGTGCCAACGTTCCTCCAGAGGCGGAGGAAGAGGCCGAGGCGGCGGCAGCAGCAGAAGAGGCCGAGGCGGCAGCAGCAGAAGAGGTAGCAGGGGGAGCCTGAGTGACTTCTTTGTTTTTAAGGTGTTTACTCCACTGCAGTTCATGCTTTGCATGCAGGTGCCTGGTCATGCAGGTTGTGCTAAGGTTCAGAACGTTAATGCCTCGCTTCAGGCTCTGATGGCACAGCGTGCAAACCACTCGGGTCTTATCGTCAGCACATTGTTTAAAGAAGTGCCATGCCTGGGAACTCCTTGAAGCTGCCTTTGGGGTGCTCGGTCCCAGATGGCGGCGGTCAGTAGCAGGCGGAGTCTCTTGGCGGCGGGTGTTCTGATTTTGCCCACTGCTCCCTCTTTGTCTTTTGCTACACTGTTGGCTCGGTCTCACCACTGCCTCTTCCTCCGAACTGTGAAAGTCAGTGGCACGACCTTCATTCCATGTGGGGTCTAGGACCTCATCGTCCCCTGCATCGTCTTCCACCCAGTCTTGATCCCTGACCTCCTGTTCAGACTGCACACTGCAGAAAGACGCAGCAGTTGGCACCTGTGTTTCGTCATCATCAGAGACGTGCTGAGGTGGTATTCCCATGTCCTCATCATCAGGAAACATAAGTGGTTGTGCGTTAGTGCATTCTATCTCTTCCACCCCTGGGGAAGGGCTAGGTGGATGCCCTTGGGAAACCCTGGCAGCAGAGTCTTCAAACAGCATAAGAGACTGCTGCATAACTTGAGGCTCAGACAGTTTCCCTGATATGCATGGGGGTGATGTGACAGACTGATGGGCTTGGTTTTCATGCGCCATCTGTGCGCTTTCTGCAGAAGACTGGTTGGGAGATAATGTGAACGTGCTGGATCCACTGTCGGCCACCCAATTGACTAATGCCTGTACCTGCTCAGGCCTTACCATCCTTAGAACGGCATTGGGCCCCACCAAATATCGCTGTAAATTCTGCTGGCTACTGGGACCTGAGGTAGTTGGTTCACTAGGACGTGTGGCTGTGGCAGAACGGCCACGTACTCTCCCAGCACCAGAGGGTCCACTAACACCACCACGACCATGTCCACGTCCGCGTCCCTTATTAGATGTTTTCCTCATTGTTCCCGTTCACCACAATTTTGAAAATGGCAAATTTGGGAATAGTTTTTCAACCCAGAACAAAAACTGTGCTTTTACGGTCACTACAAATAATTTGACCAGCTAAAACAGTACAGATTTGGTTGAATAGAAATGTGAGGCCTATTTTTTACGCGCTGTGTGACAGATATACCTTTAATCACAGAATTAGACTTGTATCTGCACGGTAGCGTGTGTGTTAAGTTTTTCTGAATGACACTATCAGCACCTTGAATCTAAGATATCCTTTTTGGGATAGATTTAAAGTAGGCCTGATATAGCAGAAACTACTTATTTTGAGAATGGCAAATTTGGGAATAGTTTTTCAACCCAGAACAAAAACTGTTCTTTTACGGTCACTACAAATAACTTGACCAGCTAAAACAGTACTGATTTGGAGGAATATAAATGTCAAGTCTATTTTTTTCGCTATGAGGACTGGGTGACAGGCTCAACTTGCCCCTGATGTAGTATATGGCCAAAAAATAACCACACTGTTGATGGTTAAATGCACTTGGGTGACACAGGCTCAGCCTGCACCTGATGTAGTATATGGCCAAAAAATAACCACACTGTTGATGGTTAAATGCACTTCGGTGACACAGGCTCAGCCTGCAGCTGATGTAGGATATAGCAAAAAATAACCACACTATTGATGGTTAAAAACACTTGGTGGTAGCTTGTGCTGGCGCACCACAAGCCACAAAATGGCCACCGATCACCCCAGAAAAAGTGATATAAAAACGCTCTGGGCAGCCTAAAAAAAGTGAGCAATTCAATATTAGCACTTCAATGATCCACAGCTGGAGATCAATCACTGAATTAAGTCTTTTGGAGGAGTTAATCTGCCTAATCTCGCCCTAACGTCGCAGCAGCAACCTCTCCCAATGCTTGAATCAGCAGAGTGACGTGCAGCGCTACGTGACCCAAGCTTATATAGAGGCTGGGTCACATGCTGCACTGGCCAATCACAGCCATGCCAATAGTAGGCAAGGCTGTGATGGCCTCTTGGGGCAAGTAGTATGACGCTTGTTGATTGGCTGCTTTGCAGCCTTTCAAAAAGCGCCAAGAAAGCGCCGAACACCGAACCCGAACCCGGACTTTTACGAAAATGTTCGGGTTCGGGTCCGTGTCACGGACACCCCAAAATTCGGTACGAACCCGAACTATACAGTTCGGGTTCGCTCATCCCTAATTGTGATCACTCATATTTGTTTTGTGTCCCCCGTAGATTACCATCTACTATAACTTCTCTAACCTGAGCGCAGAAGCTAGGGACATTATCATAAGAAACAAAGTAGCTTTGGGTAGGCTCAAATCTGCAGCACATAACTCTGGTAGTCTGCACCTTCAGAGGAAAAGACTACTAGATTTGCCATATCCGGTGTAGCTGAACGCTGCCGGGCAGTGCCGGACACATACTGCAAGGTGCCAGTTTCCATAGTTCTGTGGCTATAGTATGTACAGTACTTTGAAGGTGTAAGTAGTGAGCATACCTCTACATCAGGGGTCAGCAACCTTCAGCACTCCAGCTGTTGTCAAACTATAATTCCTAGAATGCTCCATTCATTTCTATGGAAATTCTGAGAAGAGCAGAGCAGTAGAGTTGAGCGAACACCTGGATGTTCGGGTTCAAGAAGTTCGGCCGAACTTCCCGGAAATGTTCGGGTTCGGGATCCGAACCCGACCCGAACTTCGTCCCGAACCCCATTGAAGTCAATGGGGACCAGTGGCGTCTCTAGCTTTCAAATTTTGGGGGGGCACACTGGGGGCCAGGACAAAAGTAGGGGGGGGCAGCTATAACAATGATACATTTACACAAGTACGCTTAGAAATGCTACAATACTTTACCCAATACCTAAAACCGCAACAGGGAAGAAAAGTCCAGCTGTCTGTGGATGACACTTTTATAGAGAGGGGAATCTGTGGATGACACTGCTATGGGGGGGATCTGTGGATGCCACATACCGTATATAGCATCTTATGCTATATGTGTCATCCACAGATCCACCCCATGACAGTGTCATCCCCATTTCCCCCTCCATAACAGTGTCATCCACAGATCTCCCTCCCCATAACAGTGTCATCCACAGATCTCCCTCCCTATAACAGTGTCATCCACAGATCTCCCTCCCCGCCTCTCACAGGAGTGTACATATATAAAATAAACATATTTCACATGAACACTTACAGTTACTTGGCTTGGCCCTTGGGGATCTCGGACGCCACTTCAACACTTGGTCGGGGGCTCGGCGGAGCTGATGTTGTGTTTTATCCTAATGAGAAAGATTTCATAATAAGGATTTGGAGAAGGGGCAGAGGAATAGCAGAGCAGGGAGAGGATGGTGCTGCTACTAGGGGGTCATACTATGTGGGAGTAATAAAGCCCATCATAATGCCCCCCAGTAGAAATAATTCTCTTTATAATGTGCAAAACATACCCCCTTATGCCCCCAGTTGAGCTAATGTCTCCCATAATGTGCCAGTATAAAATACCCCTATATAGTGCCCCAGTAAATGCCTCCATAGTGCTCCTCTCCCGCCTTCCTGCTAGTGCCCCCCATAATGTACCAGTATAAAATGCCCCATATATCGTGCCCCAGTAGATGCCCTCAGTGTCCCCCATAATTTGCAAGTATAAAATACTCCTTCTTAGTGCCCCCCGTAGATGACTCCATAGTACTCCTGTCTCCCCTTCTCCATAGTACCCACCATAATCTGTCCCAGTATAAAATGCTACTGTACAGAGCCCCCCATATAAAACACCCCTTCTTTCTGGCCTCAGTAGATGCCCCTATAGTGCCCACCAATAATGTGCCAGTAATAAGTGCCCTCAATAACGTGCCACTGCCAGTAACAAGAGCCCCCCAATGTGCCAGTAATAAGCCCCCATCACGTGCCAGTAACAAGAGCCCCCATCACGTGCCAGTAATAAGCCCCCCATCACGTGCCAGTAATAAGCCCCCCATCACGTGCCAGTAATAAGCCCCCCATCACATGCCAGTAATAAGCCCCCCAATGTGCCAGTAATAAGCCCCCCATCACATGCCAGTAATAAGCCCCCATTACGTGCCAGTAATAAGCCCCCCATTACGTGCCAGTAATAAGCCCCCCATTACGTGCTAGTAATAAACCCCCCCATTACGTGCTAGTAATAAGCCCCCCCATTACGTGCCAGTAATAAGCCCCCCATTACGTGCTAGTAATAAGCCCCCATTACGTGCTAGTAATAAGCCCCCCATTACGTGCCAGTAATAAGCCCCCATTACGTGCTAGTAATAAGCCCCCCCATTACGTGCTAGTAATAAGCCCCCCATTACGTGCCAGTAATAAGCCCCCCCATTACGTGCTAGTAATAAGCCCCCATTACGTGCTAGTAATAAGCCCCCATTACGTGCCAGTAATAAGCCCCCCCATTACGTGCTAGTAATAAGCCCCCATTACGTGCTAGTAATAAGCCCCCCATTACGTGCCAGTAATAAGCCCCCCCATTACGTGCTAGTAATAAGCCCCCATTACGTGCCAGTAATAAGCCCCCCCATTATGTGCTAGTAATAAGCCCCCCATTACGTGCCAGTATTAAGCCCCCATCATGTGCCAGTATTAAGCCCCCCATCATGTGCCAGTATTAAGCCCCCCCATCATGTGCCAGTATTAAGTCCCCCCCATCATGTGCCAGTATTAAGTCCCCCCCATCATGTGCCAATATTAAGTCCCCCCATCATCATGTGCCAGTATTAAGCCCCCCCATTGTAATAAGCCCCCCCATTGTAATAAGCCCCCCATTGTAATAAGCCCCCCTATTGTAATAAGCCCCCCCATTGTAATAAGCCCCCCCATTGTAATAAGGCCTCCCCCATTGTAATAAGGCCTCCCCCATTGTAATAAGCCCCCCTCATTGTAATAAGCCCCCCCCACTGTAATAAGCCCCCCCCATTGTAATAAGCCCCCCATTGTAATAAGCCACCCCCCCCCCCAATGTGCCAGTAACACTATTGTAAAAAACAAAACAAAAAAAACACAAAACACTTATTATACTTACCTTAGTGTCAGCGATGCGATGCAGACTCTTCCTGTGTCCAGCGCTGTAAGGCTCAGGCGGCGCGATGACGTCATCGCCCCGCCTGCGCCAGCCTCTGATAGGCTGCCGGCCTAGTGCCTGCAGCCTATCAGAGGAAGGGGAAGGGACACCCCTCTCCCTCCCCTGCACCTCTGCTGGCACAGGAAGATTACTAAGGAGATGAGCGCAATGGAAGCGCTCATCTCCCTATGCCCGGCGGCGGCGGCTCACTTAGGGGGGGGGGGCATTTTAGTTGGGGGGGCACATGGGGGGGCACAGCATGATGTAGGGGAGGCTGTGGCCCCCTCTGGCCCCCCCCCCCCCTGGCGACGCCACTGATGGGGACCTGAACTTTTCGGCACTAAAAAGGCTGTAAAACAGCCCAGGAAAGAGCTAGAGGGCTGCAAAAGGCAGCAAAATGTAGTTAAATCCCCTGCAAACAAATGTGGATAGGAAAATGAATAAAAATAAAAATAAAATAAATAAAAATTAACCAATATCAATTGGAGAGAGGTCCCATAGCAGAGAATCAGGCTTCATGTCACCCACCACTGGAACAGGCCACTGTCAGATATTTAGACCCCGACACCCAGACAGAGGAGAGAGGTCCCATAGCAGAGAATCAGGCTTCATCTCATAGCAGAGAATCAGGCTTCATGTCATAGCAGAGAATCAGGCTTCATGTCATAGCAGAGAATCAGGCTTCATGTCATAGCAGAGAATCAGGCTTCATGTCACCCAACACTGGAACAGGCCACTGTCAGATATTTTTAGGCCCCGGCACCCAGACAGAGGAAAGAGGTCCCATAGCAGAGAATCAGGCTTCATGTCATAGCAGAGAATCAGGCTTCATGTCATAGCAGAGAATCAGGCTTCACGTCACCCACCACTGGAACAGGCCACTTGTAGTGTACGGGAACTGTAATACCCGTCACTACCAAAGTGTCACTTGGTGTGCTGTCGTCCCTCCTAATTATGGGAAGTTGCTATATGTCAGTTTTATAAAATGTCATGTAATGTATGTATTTTCCTGTTACTGAAACTTGCATGCAGAGGCCTGCTAGGGGTGTCATTCCAGCTTCTAGTCAATAGAGGGAGCTAGAGAGCCCTAGTTTATATAAGGCACAGACAAGGAAGTAAAAGTCAGTCTAGACCAGAGCTCAGAAGTTTCTAGAGCCTGAGGAAGCATGGAGAGACAGAGGCAAAGATCAGAGGAGCCAGAGGTACTAAGAGAAACAGAGGAGGTACTTATTTAAGCCATAATCAAGGATATAAAGCCAGACTTAGGTTAATGGGCCTTGGTGAAGAATTGCTACATTCCAGGATCAGACAGAGTTAGAGTGCAAGCTCCTTTGCTGCAAGTCCTGTGTTCAACACTCTGTAATTACCCTGCTGTAACTGAATTGCCTGCATCGACCGAATTGCAAAATCGACTGTATGCTGAGGAACTGCGTTTCCAAGATTGTCTCTGCTTAAAACTACTAAAGTTCAAGTTCTGTTTTAATTCCACGTTTCCTCAATTTATTTCTGCTTTCCGCAAACGGCGTGCCACCGTTTACTTGGCACTGGCGTCACGAACTATTTCTAATTCTATACCTGCCCTTGCAGAGAGTCAGCTGTACCAGGTTAGTGTATATTGCACTACTACACCCAGAAACACCTACTACGCACAACTTGAGTACACTGCACCTCTCTTTTGGCGTCACGAACAGGATCCGCACGCTTTATAGTGCAAGAAGCGTGAACTTTGTGCCTTATACAGTTGCCCTGTGACCAAAGTGACAATTTTCCTGTTTATTTAAAGTGGACTTTGTGGACTGAAAATTATACCCAAAGTGTACCAAAAACCTCTAAAAAGCGCTGTGCAGTATTGCGCTATACAGAGGAAGAAAATCGCCGCATTTGAGTGTGGTTTTGTGGACTTTTTATCACCCGGCTTGCTGTCAGTGAATAGACAGCATTTTGCTAAAGATGGCCACCGGCTGCCTGGAGTAAAGTTTCCCGCGCCGCTGAGGACATTCGTGGGCGGATCCCTGCAAAGACACAGAGAGTCCCGCCCCTCTTGATCATCGCACCGCCGCGGCCCTGCTTCTCCTGCGTCATCGGGTGCTCAGGACGTCCGGAACCTCGCGAGACTTGACCTGCGCAAGCCCGGCGATACCGGTAAGCACTTGTAACCGGAGGGAAGGGGAGTGTACCGGCCTCTTTAGTCGCCAGCGGCCACCTCTCAATAGACTACCATGTCAGAGCCAGGAGTGCCTGAGCAGCCGGCCCCGGGAGAGCTTGCGGCTCCTGGTCATCCGGCGGCCCCCAGCATGATGCCCTTTACCATGCCCTACTATTTCGGGGCCCCATGGTTCCCCCGCTACAGGGGAGAGACCCATACCCTACGGGACTTTGAAGAAAAGTTGCTGGCACTATTCCGATTGTACCCTATAAATGCCGACCAGCAAATGGAAATCATGCTGGCGCAACTGGAGGGGGCTGCCCGCAGGGAAGTGTTATCATGGCCTGCTACTGAGCGGAGTACTCTAGAACAGATATTCACCCGCCTCAGAGCCACTTTTGAAACTAGGACTGCCTCAGAGATAAAGATGCACTTCTTTGACAAGAGACAGAAACCCGGTGAGTCCCTCCGTGACTATGCCCTATCACTTCAGGAGGCTTTAGGGGCTGTAATTCAGATAGATCCCAAAGAGGCTGATAACCGGGACCAGACCCTAAGGGAACAATTTATAACCGGGGTGTCTAGTGAGCAAACAAGGACCCAATTAAAGATGCTGTCCGCCCAGCACCCTAACAGTGCCTTTCTGGACTTTAAAGAACTGGCTATAAAAATTCTGGGGTCCGCAGTACCTCCTGAGTTGAGCACCCCACCCGAGTCATCAGCCTGCAGACCGAAACCGCTTGTCACTAACCGAGCTGAGGCCGGCCAAGCTGTTCAAGTGTCAGCTACCGATACTATTGCCATGCTGACAGAGCAAGTAAATCACCTCACTAAAAGTCTAGAGAAGGTGTGCAGAAAATTAGAGGAATGGGAAAAACCCATAATGCTAGAAGAAGAATTCCTGTCACCTCCTAGGCCGTTCCCACCTCCTTACCAAGAGACTCACGCCAGGGATCCTGGGAGACGCAATAAAAACCGTAAGCGGCCCGTATGTACATATTGCAAAAAGCAGGGACACACAGAATCCACGTGCTGGCAGTTAAACGGGCAACCCCTGAGGCTGAGGACCACCCCTCGGGAGGTAGAACACTAGGTCCAGAAGATCCAAATTGGATGCCACGGTATGTAGGATCCCATCCTAAAATCAATATAGAGATCAACGGGGTCCCCTTTGAAGCCTTATTAGATACTGGGTCTCAGGTCACTACTATTCAGCTGCCCGCCTTTGAAAGGTTCTGGGACACCAACCAATTGACCCAGCCGCCTGAATCCTGGGTGGAGATTATCGCCAGCAATGGCAAACCAGTAAAGGTTCATGGATACTGGGAACCCACCCTGCAGGTGGGAGAAGTAACCCTGCCTCAACAGGGAGTGATCGTAGTACAGGCCGGTGACAGAGGAGGACATCCTGTCATTCTAGGCACCAATGTCTTCAAAAACTGTTATTCAGAAATACTTGCTGTATTACATCAAACTTTGCCCACTGCTTCCTCTGCATCCAGGAGAGTGATTCAAAAGACTATTACTGTGTTAAGTGCCCAGCAGAGGTTTGCTAATGAGAAAGGAGAAATTTGTACTGCCAGGATCCGTGATATTAAGCCTGTGACTTTGCCTCCTAATTCTCAAACTCTTTTGTGGTGTCGTGCTGTCCTGGGAGTCGAAGGCCGAGATTATCCAGCCCTGGTGGAACCAATCCAGATGGAGGATTATCCTTATGTGAGAGCTGCCAAGTGCCTGGTGAACGTCTCCCAAGGTAAAGTACCTGTCCGTCTGATTAATCTGAGTAATCATCCTGTTGCGCTTACTAAGCATTGCCCTGTTGCCCAGCTGTCCCAGGTGTCCTTCCAAGACATCATTCGTCTTCCAGTGACAGAAAAGCCGTCAGCTGCAGGCCGCGGATGTTCGCCGGTGACCCAGCCACAAGTGCCCTGGTGGGAAGAGCTCCATGTCGGGGACGAGAATACCCCCCAACGGCAACAAGAAGGGATTATACAGCTTGTCAAAGAGCACCACCAGGCCTTCAGTAAGCATGCCACTGATTATGGTGAGGTGAGTGCCATACAACACACTATACCTACTGGCTCTCATCCTCCTATCAAGGAGAGGTACAGACCTTTACCGCCTACTTCATATCAGACTGTAAAGGAAATGATCCAAGAGATGAAAGACTCTAATGTAATCCGGGACAGCCGTAGTCCGTGGGCTGCACCCCTGGTCCTTGTAAAGAAGAAGGACGGGGGTATCCGTTTCTGTGTGGATTATAGGAAAATTAATCAAATAACCCACAAAGACGCATACCCACTGCCCCGCATTGAGGAGTCACTAACTGCTCTGGGCTCCTCTGCCTATTTCTCCACATTGGACTTGACCAGTGGCTACTGGCAAGTACCCATGGCCCCTGCAGATAGAGAAAAGACTGCCTTCACTACTCCCATGGGCCTGTTCGAATTCAATTGTATGCCGTTCGGGCTATGTAATGCCCCAGGGACTTTCCAGAGACTAATGGAGCGGTGTTTGGGTCACAAAAACTTCGAAACAGTGCTGCTGTATCTAGATGACGTCATTGTGTACTCAAAAACATATGAGGACCATCTGAAACATTTGGCAGAAGTATTTGAAATCCTTATCAAATATGGCTTGAAGGTAAAGCCATCCAAATGTCACCTGCTCAAACCTGCAGTAAGATACCTGGGGCATGTGGTAAGCGGAGAGGGAGTGCAACCTGACCCTGATAAATTGGCAGCTGTCCGTAATTGGCCGGTTCCTACTACTGTCAAAGAGGTGAGGAGTTTCCTGGGTTTTGCCGGCTACTATAGACGTTTTATCCCCCATTTTGCTCAAATAGCTGATCCTATCCAGGAGCTCTTGAGGGGGCAACCCAAAAAGAGTCCTAGAACTCCTGTGCCCATTGAGTGGAATGAGGAAAGAGAGATAGCGTTCCAATTGCTAAAAAAGAAACTGACCGAGCCTCCAGTGTTAGGTTATCCAGATTATAGCAAGCCCTTCCATCTCTATACTGACGCTAGCAAGCAAGGCCTGGGAGCTGTGTTAGCCCAAATCCAAGAGGGAAAAGAGAGAGTGATAGCATATGCAAGCCGCTCCCTGAAAGGAGCTGAGAAAAATGACCAGAATTATAGTTCCTTCAAACTAGAGTTCCTGGCATTAGTGTGGGCGGTGACGGAAAAATTCAAGGACTATCTAGCCGCCACCCCGTTCATTGCATTCACTGACAATAACCCTCTGGCACATCTAAATACAGCTAGATTGGGGGCCTTGGAGCAGAGATGGGCCTCTCGCCTTGCCAACTATAATTTCTCTGTAAAGTATCGTGCTGGACGCACTAATGATAATGCTGATGCTTTATCCAGGCTTCCCACAGAGACAGCTCCTGATGATGTGCGAGATGCTTGGGAAGATGTAGAGATGCCGGCTTTCTATAACAAATTTGCTCAACAGGATCAGGCTCGAGCTACCAATAACAGAGCTGCAGTTCCTTCATGCTCCAATAGGCCTGAACCTAAAGAAGAAAGGTGGGTGAGACTGCAGTCTGAAAGTAGAGTGCTGGGTGAGCTGTTGGACTTCATTACTAGTGGCAGAGCCCCTGAGAGGATTCGGCGTAAGAGTGCAGATCCTGAGCTCATCAAACTATGGAGACAGCGCCACCAACTCTTCATACAAAAGGGCCTGTTGCTACGGAGGAGCCTAGACCCAGTGTCCAACGAAAGAGTACACCAGATTCTCATACCCCGACGAGATGCAGGTATGGTGTTGGAGATGTACCACAATCAATCCGGTCACTTTGGGGTCCAAAAGACTGAGGCTACTATCCGCCAGCGGTTTTACTGGGTGGGCATGAGAGAAGACATGGAGAAGTGGTGTCGAGAGTGTGTAGCCTGTGCCTTGAAACGAAGTGAGCACCATGATCAGAGGGCACCACTGAGACCCATTGTAAGTACCCGTCCTCTTGAACTTGTCGCCATCGACCATGTAAAACTGGAGCCTAGTCGCTCAGGGTATGCTTATGCCATGACTATTATTGACCATTTCACAAAGTTTGTTGTAGCAGTGCCTGTGAGAGACCAGACAGCTAAGACTACAGCCGAAATGTTCTGGAAGCACTTCCTCCTGCCCTATGGATGTCCAGAAAAGATCCTCACCGATCAAGGACCTGCTTTTGAGTCCCATCTGTTCCATGAACTGTGCCGCTTACACAACTGTAAGAAGATCCGGACGACGGCCTACCATCCTCAAGGTAACGGATTATGTGAAAAAATGAATCAGACCTTGATAGAGATGCTGAGGGCCGTGCCTCCTGAAAACAGAGGAGATTGGCCCAGTCTGTTGCCACAGCTCATGTTCACATACAATCATACCATACATTGTTCCACCGGGTATACCCCTTTTTACTTGATGTTTGGGCGCCAAGGGACATTGCCTGCTGATCATTCATTGGATGTACATGTGCCTGACTGCATTAACCCATTACCTAACACCGACTGGGTTGCTGAACATCAAAGGCGATTGGATGCAGCCAAGGCCATTGTTCAGGAACGTATGGACTTTGCTAGAGACCGGCAGCAGAAAGACTATGATCAGGCAGCCCAGGCAGAACCCTTGACCATAGGGGCCGTGGTATGGTTAAAGAATAACCGCCGTACCAGTAAATTGGACAGTAAATGGGAACGAAGTCCTTATGTTGTCACTGCAATCCCAAATGTTGGAACTCACACTTATGAGATCACCCGGGAAGACAAGGGATCCCAAATTGTACACCGAAACCGGTTGAAACTCTGCCTGACACCAGAACCTAGTGCCGAGAGTTCTGGATCAGAATATCCCGTGTCAGAGTCAGCCATACAGCCCGAGGATCCTATGCAGGCTGTTAGTAATCTGAGGTATGACGCTGATCCCATGCATTGGCTTCTGACACCTTGGTTGAACTTGCTGGTGCCTGCTCCGGCACCTACTGTAGCTTCACCTCCAGCAGAGCCGGTTCAAGATGCCCCGGATCCAGTTTCCCCTCTTGTGGATATTGTTGTTCCCGTTGTTCCTGTTGTTCCAGTTGTTCCAATTGTTCCTGACCAGGGTCTCGCTGATGGAGACCCTCCTGTTGCTCCTGTCCCTTCTACTTTGTTGCTGAGGGAAGAGGAGACCCCTGTACTGAGAAGGTCTACCCGGATGACCAGGGGACGCCCGCCAGTCCGTTTAGGAGACTTTGACTATTCTGGTGGCGTCTCCTCCCAAACCGTTGTTACTGGGAATACCTTGTTGGACATTTGTGCGCAAGAATGGACTCCCCCACGTGAGCCCTTGCCTGTGCTACACCCACAGGAAACCCCTGGGTAGTTCCGTTTTTATGCTGTCATTTTATTGTGCAACTTCATACTAAAGTATTGTGCCCAGAGATGGACTCCACCGCATGAGAGCCTCTGTGATTTAATAAGAAATAACCTGGGTACGGACTCATGTTTGTTATTTGAGCCTCCAAGAACTTTTATACCGTTTTCTACTGTTTTATCATGGACTTATTCATTGTCATGGACTATCCTGGTTATAATGTTACGCTGTGCCAGGTCAGCGCCCCCGTTCCATTCACTATCCTGAGAGAAGAGAACGACGCCCCTTGTCACTACCCTGCACCTTTGCCAATTGGACCTGATGTAAATGCAGATGAATCGCATATATGTATGCCTGCATGTCTCTATTTTCTATTTCAGGTGGAGATTCCAGTTGGGCGACCCATGATGGAGTACGAGGGCGTACTCAGCTTAAAGCAGTGGGGTATGTAGTGTACGGGAACTGTAATACCCGTCACTACCAAAGTGTCACTTGGTGTGCTGTCGTCCCTCCTAATTATGGGAAGTTGCTATATGTCAGTTTTATAAAATGTCATGTAATGTATGTATTTTCCTGTTACTGAAACTTGCATGCAGAGGCCTGCTAGGGGTGTCATTCCAGCTTCTAGTCAATAGAGGGAGCTAGAGAGCCCTAGTTTATATAAGGCACAGACAAGGAAGTAAAAGTCAGTCTAGACCAGAGCTCAGAAGTTTCTAGAGCCTGAGGAAGCATGGAGAGACAGAGGCAAAGATCAGAGGAGCCAGAGGTACTAAGAGAAACAGAGGAGGTACTTATTTAAGCCATAATCAAGGATATAAAGCCAGACTTAGGTTAATGGGCCTTGGTGAAGAATTGCTACATTCCAGGATCAGACAGAGTTAGAGTGCAAGCTCCTTTGCTGCAAGTCCTGTGTTCAACACTCTGTAATTACCCTGCTGTACTGAATTGCCTGCATCGACCGAATTGCAAAATCGACTGTATGCTGAGGAACTGCGTTTCCAAGATTGTCTCTGCTTAAAACTACTAAAGTTCAAGTTCTGTTTTAATTCCACGTTTCCTCAATTTATTTCTGCTTTCCGCAAACGGCGTGCCACCGTTTACTTGGCACTGGCGTCACGAACTATTTCTAATTCTATACCTGCCCTTGCAGAGAGTCAGCTGTACCAGGTTAGTGTATATTGCACTACTACACCCAGAAACACCTACTACGCACAACTTGAGTACACTGCACCTCGTCAGATATTTTTAGGCCCCAGCACCCAGACAGAGGAGAGAGGTCCCATAGCAGAGATTCAGGCTTCATGTCATAGCAGAGAATCATGCTTCATGTCACCCAACACTGGAACAGGCCACTGTCAGATATTTTTAGGCCCCGACACCCAGACAAAGGAGAGAGGTCCCATAGCAGAGAATCAGGCTTCATGTCATAGCAGAGAATCAGGCTTCATGTCACCCAACACTGGAACAGGCCACTGTCAGATATTTTTAGGCCCCGGCACCCAGACAGAGGAGAGAGGTCCCATAGCAGAGGATCAGGCTTCATGTCATAGCAGAGAATCAGGCTTCATGTCACCCAACACTGGAACAGGCCACTGTCAGATATTTTTAGGCCCCGGCACCCAGACAGAGGAGAGGTTCATTCAATTTTGGGTTGCCCCGCAATATAATGGTAAAATGAAAATAAAAATAGGATTGAATGAGAAAGTGCCCTGGAGTACAATAATATATGGTTAAGGGGAGATAGTTATAAATGTCTAATCTGCACAAGGGATGGACAGGTCCTGTGGGATCCATGCCTGGTTCATTTTTATGAACGTCAGCTTGTCCACATTGGCTGTAGACAGGCGGCTGCGTTTGTCTGTAATGACGCCCCCTGCCGTGCTGAATACACGTTCAGACAAAACGCTGGCCGCCGGGCAGGCCAGCACCTCCAAGGCATAAAAGGCTAGCTCTGGCCACGTGGACAATTTGGAGACCCAGAAGTTGAATGGGGCCGAACCATCAGTCAGTACGTGGAGGGGTGTGCACATGTACTGTTCCACCATGTTAGTGAAATGTTGCCTCCTGCTAACAAGTTCCGTATCAGGTGGTGGTGCAGTTAGCTGTGGCGTGTTGACAAAACTTTTCCACATCTCTGCCATGCTAACCCTGCCCTCAGAGGAGCTGGCTGTGACACAGCTGCGTTGGCGACCTCTTGCTCCTCCTCTGCCTTCGCCTTGGGCTTCCACTTGTTCCCCTGTGACATTTGGGAATGCTCTCAGTAGCGCGTCTACCAATGTGCGCTTGTACTCGCGCATCTTCCTATCACGCTCCAGTGCAGGAAGTAAGGTGGGCACATTGTCTTTGTACTGGGGATCCAGCAGGGTGGCAACCCAGTAGTCCGCACACATTAAAATGTGGGCAACTCTGCTGTCGTTGCGCAGGCACTGCAGCATGTAGTCGCTCATGTGTGCCAGGCTGCCCAGAGGTAAGGACAAGCTGTCCTCTGTGGGAGGCGTATCGTCATCGTCCTGCGTTTTCCCCCAGCCACGCACCAGTGATGGGCCCGAGCTGCGTTGGGTGCCACCCCGCTGTGAACATGCTTCATCCTCATCCTCCTCCACCTCCTCCTCATCCTCGTCCTCCTCGTCCTCCAGTAGTGGGCCCTGGCTGGCCACATTTGTACCTGGCCTCTGCTGTTGCAAAAAACCTCCCTCTGAGTCACTTCGAAGAGACTGGCCTGAAAGTGCTAAAAATGACCCCTCTTCCTCCTCCTCCTGGGCAACCTCCTCTTCCATCATCCCCGTAAGTGTTTTCTCAAGGAGACATAGAAGTGGTATTGTAACGCTGATAATGGCGTCATCGCCACTGGCCATGTTGGTGGAGTACTCGAAACAGCGCAACAGGGCACACAGGTCTCGCATGGAGGCCCAGTCATTGGTGGTGAAGTGGTGCTGTTCCGCAGTGCGACTGACCCGTGCGTGCTGCAGCTGAAACTCCACTATGGCCTGCTGCTGCTCGCACAGTCTGTCCAGCATATGCAAGGTGGAGTTCCACCTGGTGGGCACGTCGCATATGAGGCGGTGACCGGGAAGGCCGAAGTTACGCTGTAGCGCAGACAGGCGAGCAGCAGCAGGATGTGAACGCCTGAAGCGCGAACAGACGGCCTGCACTTCATGCAGCAGCTCTGACATGTCGGGGTAGTTGTGAATGAACTTCTGCACCACCAAATTCAGCACATGCGCCAGGCAAGGGATGTGCATCAAACCGGCTAGTCCTAGAGCTGCAACGAGATTTCTCACATTATCGCACACCACCAGGCCAGGCTTGAGGCTCACCGGCAGCAACCACTCGTCGGTCTGTTGTTCTATACCCCGCCACAACTCCTGTGCGGTGTGGGGCCTGTCCCCTAAACATATGAGTTTCAGAATGGCCTGCTGACGTTTACCCTGTGCTGTGCTGAAGTTGGTGGTGAAGGTGTGTGGCTGACTGGATGAGCAGGTGGAAGAAAAGGAGGAGGAAGCCGAGTAGGAGGAGGTGGCAACAGGAGGCAAAGAATGTTGCCCTGCGATCCTTGGCGGCGGAAGGACGTGCGCCAAACAGCTCTTCGCCTGGGGCCCAGCCGCCACTACATTTACCCAGTGTGCAGTTAGGGAGATATAGCGTCCCTGGCCGTGCTTACTGGTCCACGTATCTGTGGTTAGGTGGACCTTGCCACAGATGGCGTTGCGCAGTGCACACTTGATTTTATCGGATACTTGGTTGTGCAGGGAAGGCACGGCTCTCTTGGAGAAGTAGTGGCGGCTGGGAACAACATACTGCGGGACAGCAAGCGACATGAGCTGTTTGAAGCTGTCTGTGTCTACCAGCCTGAATGACAGCATTTCATAGGCCAGTAGTTTAGAAATGCTGGGATTCAGGGCCAGGGATCGAGGGTGGCTAGGTGGGAATTTATGCTTTCTCTCAAATGTTTGTGAGATGGAGAGCTGAACGCTGCCGTGTGACATGGTTGAGATGCTTGGTGATGGAGGTGGTGGTGTTGGTGGTACATCCTCTTCCTCCAGAGGCGGAGGAAGAGGCCGAGGCGGCGGCAGCAGCAGAAGAGGTAGCAGGGGGAGCCTGAGTGACTTCCTTGTTTTTAAGATGTTTACTCCACTGCAGTTCATGCTTTGCATGTAGATGCCTGGTCATGCAGGTTGTGCTAAGGTTCAGAACGTTAATGCCTCGCTTCAGGCTCTGATGGCACAGCGTGCAAACCACTCGGGTCTTGTCGTCAGCACATTGTTTGAAGAACTGCCACGCCAGGGAACTCCTTGAAGCTGCCTTTAGTGTGCTCGGTCCCAGATGGCGGTGGCCAGTAGCAGACGGACTCTCTTGGCGGCGGGTGTTCTGCTTTTGCCCACTGCTCCCTCTTTTGCTACGCTCTTGGCTCGGTCTCACCACTGCCTCTTCCTCCGAATTCTGAAAGACAGTGGCACGACCTTCATTCCATGTGGGGTCTAGGACCTCATCGTCCCCTGCATCGTCTTCCACCCAGTCTTCCTCCCTGACCTCCTGTTCAGTCTGCACACTGCAGAAAGACGCAGCAGTTGGCACCTGTGTTTCGTCATCATCAGAGACGTGCTGAGGTGGTATTCCCATGTCCTCATCATTAGGAAACATAAGTGGTTGTGCGTTAGTGCATTCTATCTCTTCCACCCCTGGGGAAGGGCTAGGTGGATGCCCTTGGGAAACCCTGGCAGCAGAGTCTTCAAACAGCATAAGAGACTGCTGCATAACTTGAGGCTCAGACAGTTTCCCTGATATGCATGGGGGTGATGTGACAGACTGATGGGCTTGGTTTTCATGCGCCATCTGTGCGCTTTCCGCAGAAGACTGGGTGGGAGATAATGTGACCGTGCTGGATGCACTGTCGGCCACCCAATTGACTAATGCCTGTACCTGCTCAGGCCTTACCATCCTTAGAACGGCATTGGGCCCCACCAAATATGGCTGTAAATTCTGGCGACTACTGGGACCTGAGGTAGTTGGTACACTAGGACGTGTGGCAGTGGCAGAACGGCCACGTCCTCTCCCAGCACCAGAGGGTCCACTAACACCACCACGACCATGTCCGCGTCCGCGTCCCTTACTAGATGTTTTCCTCATTGTTACCGTTCACCACAATAAGAAAAAAATTATTTGGCCCAATGTATTGAATTCAAATTCAGGCCTTTTTTTACAGGCACCTAACACTATCTGGCTATCTATTTAGGTACCGTATTACACTAATACAGGCACAGCAAAAGATGAAAAGACGAAGCACATGCAATGCGACAATTCACTGCAATATAAAGTACAAAATTGCATAAAAATTACAAGTGCTACACTAATAAGTGAGAGATACTTGGCAAATCGTTTTGTACAAAATAATCTGAGCCCGTCTGCCGAACGTCAAGGCAATCTCTATTAGACGGGTTCCTACGCTAAATTCTACCTCTTAGGCGCCATGACGGCTACCATACACTTCAGGGAGTTTAGGTTACACAACAGGCCCACTCCACAGCATCACCGCCTATCCGCACCTTCAATCTAATATACCCTTTTATAGATAGAGCAGAAACCACTGATTTAGGGAATTGCTAAGTTGGGAATTGTATTCAACCCAGAACAAAAACTGTGCTTTGGCAGACACTAAATAGATTGACCAGCCACAGCAGTAACCACAGATTTAGCTGAATATAAATTGTAGGCCTAGTATTTAGGCGCTAGATGACAGGTATCCCTTTTACGGACAGAATTAGACTTGGAGATGCACAGTAGAGTGTGAAGTTATTGAGGATGACACTGGCCGCACCTTCAATCTAATATACCCTTTTATGGATAGATTTAACCTTGGCCTGATACAGCAGAAACCACTAATTTAGGGAATTGCTAAGTTGGGAATTGTATTCAACCCAGAACAAAAACTGTGCTTCGGCAGACAGCAGACAGTATTACAATTGGCTAGCCACAGCTGAAACACCAGATTTAGGGTACTGCTATTTTGGCAATTGTATTTTTACCCCTCAATAAAATAGCAAGCACAGCCAAGCCCCTGATGTAGGATATAGCAAAAAAAACAACAACACACTATTGATGGTTAAATGGACTTGGTGGCAGCTTGTGTGCAAAATGGCCACCGATCACCCCAGAAAAAAGTGACTGAAAAACGCTCTGGGCAGCCTTAAAACATTGAGCAATTGAATAGCAGAGGTTGTATGATACAAAGCTGTATATCGATCACTTCAGTAAATAAATCCCTGCCTAATCTCGCCCTAACAGCAGCAGCTGCATCCTCTCCCTACACTGATCAGAGCAGAGTGACGTGCGGCGCTACGTGACTCCAGCTTAAATAGAGGCTGGGTCACATGCTGCACTGGCCAATCACAGCCATGCCAATAGTAGGCATGGCTGTGATGGCCTCTTGGGGCAAATAGTATGACGCTTGTTGATTGGCTGCTTTGCAGCCTTTCAAAAAGCGCCAAGAAAGCGCCGAACCCGAAGCCAGACTTTTACGAAAATGTTCGGGTTCGGGTCCGTGTCACGGACACCCCAAAATTCGGTACGAACCCGAACTATACAGTTCGGGTTCGCTCATCCCTACAGAGCAGTTATACATGCTGGGAGTTGTAGTTTCACAACATCTGGAGTGCCGGAGGTTGCCTATCCCTGCCCTACATGGAGCATAAGTATATGTATCACAGATACGTGACCTGCCGGAAACTCTTCTAGGAAAGAATAGCATCTAAACGGAGCATGGTGCAATTATTTTTAGTTTCCTTCCAGATTCATACAAAGAAATGGTCATTTGTCAGATTTGAACCTAGAATCACAATGCTGCAAAGTAATAATGATTACTACTCAGACATAGACCCAGAAAATGTAATGAAATACGATTTTCTTGACTTTTTCAGGAAGGTTCCTGGGTTTATTCTATTCACCATAATCTGTTGTATCTGCAAGGAGATGTATAAAACTCCTGTGACATTGATCTGTGGCCATAACTACTGCCTGGAATGTATTGAGAAGACCTGGAACAATCAGGATAGTGATGATACGTCCTGTCCCATCTGCAGAAGAAGGTTTAAGAACAGGCCTGAACTGAAGAAGAACCTGGTTCTCTGTCAAATAGCAGAATTTTGTGAATCATCAAAGTCAGACAAGAAGACACATGAGCGTTGTACATATTGTACTTTCACATGTAAAATTAATGCAGTTAAACAATGTCTGCTATGTGAAGCTTTCCTCTGTGAAGAACATTTAAATGTCCATAGCAAACATGTAATGTTAGAACCCAGCGTATCTCAAAAGAATAAAAAATGCTCCATCCATAGAACAGTCTTTCAGTATTACTGCTGTCAGGACTCTGCCTGTGTTTGTTCCCACTGCTGTATAGTTGGAGAACATAAAGGACACCAGGTGATACCTATCGGAGAAGCCATGGAGATAAAAAAAGATAAACTGAGGGATATTGAAGAAAATCTGAAGCTTAAGATGTCAGAGACAGAGAAAAGTATAAAGATGTGTATGCAAAAAGTTCAAGCAAAAGTACATACTATATCAGAACTAGGAACGGATGTGGTTGAGGACAAAGAGATTAGGGAAATTGTAAAATTAGTCCAGGGAGGTCTATTGATAGAAGAAGGACAAGTTGAATATCTAGTTGAGGATCTCATTAGGCAATTGGAAGCTAAAAGTTCTCATTTGTCCCAATGTATAGCCCACATTGAAGAACAGTGCTATGAGACTGATCCATTCCTGGTATTACAGGATCAGGAGGACTATAACCTGTAGTGCATTGTGTATGTGAGATGTTGAAGGAGAATACTTTTTGAGACATTCTAATTTGTTGGTTTTAATAATTTTTCCATTACTGTTGATCAGATACGATACTATCTGTTGAAATCATAATCTTGTTCAGTTTCATAATTTGCATCACTGCAGGATCCTTCAGACATATCCATCTGAACTTGAAGGACATAACGGTGAAACTTTGTCTCCATAATGTGTAGAATACTCAGTGGACATAAGATGATGGTGAACATTCTCTTTATCGTCAAGTATTGTTTGTTAGTAGAAAAGATGTTTTCCCCCCAAAGTGAGATGTATGATGTAGGTCCATAGAGGTGACATTGTGATGCTTCACACTGGTTTCCTTTTAGTATATTTAACCCTACAGATGCATCTTTTAAGCATTTTTGGGTACTTTTTTGGTTCCATTTCTATTCTGTGTCATTTTGTATGGTGTTTTTGAAGTTCTATGAAGAATCCATACCTTCAGCATGTTGTCATTTGGTTCAAATGCATTTAGCTTAAAATTAAGAAAACTGATTGTTCACGGATTGTTTTAAATAATAATTAACTAACAATGGATAAAAGTCAATCCACCCCCCCCCCCCCAAAATATTGTCCCTGAAAAATAAAACTTACCTCTGAAAAAACAAGCCCATTTACAGATGAAAAGCTATTGCCCTTGAATGGTTCTTAGGGTCTAAGCAGACTGATGCTTGAGAAGAAAATAACTAAATTTGGTTGATTTTATATATATTTTTTTTAAATGAGAGAAATTTTACTAATAAAGTTTTCCAAATAAATATATTTGCCACAAATAAATGTCTCCAGGTGTATTTTCTTTGATAGCATTGTGTGTGCATACAGATCGAGCTGTCAGTCCCTGTACCGATAGCTGTCCACAGGAAGTGGAAAAAAAACTGTGAAATAAATGTAGAAATTACAAGTTTTACTGAATCTTTATCTACAAAACTATACAGTCAGGTCCATAAATATTGGGACACGGACACAATTCTAACATTTTTGCCTCTATACACCACCACAATGGATTTGAAATGAAACGAACAAGATGTGCTTTACCTGCAGACTGTCAGTTTTAATTTGAGGGTATTTACATCCAAATCAGGTGAACAGTGTAGGAATTACAACAGTTTGTATATGTGCCTCCCACTTGTTAATGAGCCAAAAGTAATGGGACAATTGTCTTCTCAGCTGTTCCATGGCCAGGGGTGTGTTATTCCCTCATTATCCCAATTACAATGAGCAGATAAAAGGTCCAGAGTTCATTTCAAGTGTGCTATTTGCATTTGGAATCTGTTGCTGTCAACTCTCTAGATGAGATCCAAAGAGCTGTCACTATCAGTGAAGCAAGCCATCATTAGGCTGAAAAAACAAAACAAACCCATCAGAGAGATAGCAAAAACATTAGGCCTGGCCAAAACAACTGTTTGGAACATTCTTAAAAAGAAGGAACGCACCGGTGAGCTCAGCAACACCAAAAGACCTGGAAGACCACGGAAAACAACTGTGGTGGATAACCAAAGAACGGCAAATAATTCTTTCCATGGTGAAGAAAACACCCTTCACAACAGTTGGCCAGATCAAGAACACTCTCCAGGAGGTAGGTGTATGTGTGTCAAAGTCAACAATCAAGAGAAGACTTCACCAGAGTGAATACAGAGGGTTCACCACAAGATGTAAACCATTGGTGAGCCTCAAAAACAGGAAGACCAGATTAGAGTTTGCCAAACGACATCTAAAAAAGCCTTCACAGTTCTGGAACAACATCCTATGGACAGATGAGACCAAGATCAACTTGTACTAGAGTGATGGGAAGAAAAGAGTATGGAGAAGGAAAGGAACTGCTCATGATCCTAAGCATACCACCTCATCAGTGAAGCATGGTGGTGGTAGTGTCATGGCATGGGCATGTATGGCTGCCAATGGAACTGGTTATCTTGTATTTATTGATGATGTGACTGCTGACAAAAGCAGCAGGATGAATTATGAAGTGTTTCTGGCAATATTATCTGCTCATATTCATCCCAATGCTTCAGAACTCATTGGACGGCGCCTCACGGTGCAGATAGACAATGACCCAAAAGCATACTGCAAAAGCAACCAACGAGTTTTTTAAGGGAAAGAAGTGGAATGTTATGCAATGGCCAAGTCAATCACCTGACCTGAATCCGATTGAGCAAGCATTTCACTTGCTGAAGACAAAACTGAAGGGGAAATGCCCCAAGAACAAGCAGGAACTGAAGACAGTTGCAGTAGAGGCCTGGCAGAGCATCACCAGGGATGAAACCCAGCGTCTGGTGATGTCTATGCGTTCCAGACTTCAGGCTGTAATTGACTGCAAAGGATTTGCAACCAAGTATTAAAAAGTGAAAGTTTGATTTATGATTATTATTCTGTCCCATTACTTTTGGTTCCTTAACAAGTGGGAGGCACATATGCAAACTGTTGTAATTCCTGCACCGTTCACCTGATTTGGATGTAAATACCCTCAAATTAAAGCTGACAGTCTGCAGGTAAAGCACATCTTGTTCGTTTCATTTAAAATACATTGTGGTGGTGTATAGAGCCACAAATGTTAGAATTGTGTTGATGTCCCAATATTTATGGACCCGACTGTATATCGATATTGTCCATACTTTTCATAGTTGGTAAATGTATTTGGAAGCCATAAAATTAACAAGTGTTCGGGAGATTAAAGCTTAACATGTACTTAAAATGTAAGGGGACATTCACACGACCATATTTTCAGTGTGAGTCCAATCAGCACGGGGCGCACACGTTCGTGTCCAATGTTCAGCACCCTGCCGAAGCCGCTTCTCAGACAATCTATTAGCAGGTTGATGCTCATTTAGCCTGATCCTCATGCTCTGTAATGTTTGACAGAAATAAAATTTGCCACAAAGGCATTTCAACACGTTAATCAGACTGATGTGATTGCATGTGAAATTTCCATCTACCGAAATAAGTAGCAAAATCACATCTGCTGCGCCCTTTAGGAGAAGTCAGGGTCAGGCTTGATCACGTATGCACTGCCTGGACCAATCAAAGTGGGTGCAGCAGTAGAAGAGAGAGCAGAGCCTCTAGGTGTAATGGTAACGCCCCCGTTGCTCCTAGAGGCTCATTTGCATATATTAAAACTCAATTTTTCTCAGCCATGCGGGCACATACGAACACGGGACCAACACAGATGCCTTCAGCTGCCAAGTGCACATGGAACAGGTTAGCCCGTGTCATAGGGACAAATCTGCCCTTTAACACTTTTGCTATTAACACGGTACATGTACGGCGCTGGAGCGATAGGCAAACATGACGCCCACTCGCACGTGCAGTGGGCGGCATAGCAGGCAGGTCTCTGCCGTTTCAAACAGCAGAGACCTGCGGCTAATTACTGCAACCGCAATAATCAAGTACGATCACGGCATTTAAATGCACAAAAACCCGGACGCTTGTGCTCCCGGGAGTGTTACCGGCGTCCTCTGTGGCCAGTGAGGATGCCGGTAATTGATTTGAAAGCTCTCAGCCTCGCTTAAGAGGCTGAGCGCATTCAAACTGGAATTCTTATTTTGGCCACCAGGTGGCAGGTCAACATAAGAAATGGGCAATTGACAGTAATAAAGTCATTTTAACCCCTTGGCTACCGGAGGTTTTTTCATTTTTGCATTTTCATTTATGTTCCCTATTTTCCGTGAGCCATAACTTTTTTATATTTCCGGTCACATAGCTGCATAAGGGCTTATTTTTTGTGGGACAAGTTGTACTTTCTAATGCCACCATTAATTATGGCATAAAATGTAGTGGGAAGCGGGGAAAAAAATACAAATGGGGTGGAATTGGAAAAAAAAACGCAATCCCTCCACCATTTTACAGGTTTTGTCCCCATGGCGTTTTGTTTACAGCAAAACTTACCCATGCCCTTAATTCTCTGGGTCAGTATGATTACAACGATTGAGAATTATTTTTATTTTTTGTTACATCACCATATTCTGACCCCCATAACATTTTTATACTTATGTCTACTGAGCTGTTTAAGGGCTCATTTTTTGCGGAACAATCTGTACTTTTTATTGATACCATTTTGGAGTGTGTGTGACTTTTTGATCACATTTTATTAAATTTTTTGGGGTAAGAGAAGCAATGAAAAAATGGAAAATCTGCCATTTGACCCTTTTTTCCATTATGTCATTTGCTGTATTGGATTTTTTTTTTTCTATTTTAATAGTATGGGCGTTTTCAGTGGCGGCGATACCCAGGATGTTTATATATATTGTTATTTAGGTATTTAATTTTGAATTATACGTAAAGGGGGGTGATTTAAACTTTTAGATATTTTTTATATATTTTTTTAACATTTTTTTATTTTTTGTGATCATTTTGTGCCTCATATATGAGTTTATTAATGATATTTTAAAACTTTTTATTTTGGTTTATCAGGGATTTTATATTTGCCATTTACTATCAACTTTGCTCATTTCTTATCCTGGCCTGCCATCTGGTGGCCAAAATAAGAATTGCATCATGAACACTTTCACCCTTATCTGCAAGGCTGAGAGTGCTCAGCCCAACTACCGATGCACGAATTGGCCACACGGGGCATCGGTAGGAAGCCCGGAAGAGCGAGCTTCTAATTTTTTGTGCAGTTTGGTGCCGTGATCTCACTTGATCACAGCATCTAAAGCATTTAATTAACACGATCGGCATTATTGCTTGTCACGGTAATTAGCCGCAGGTCTAATTACCGTGCGGCCTTGACGCACGTGCAAGTGGGCGCCATGTTCGCACATCGCTACAGCATCGTACATGTACGGCGCTGGTAGTGAACGGGATGATTGTTCAAAATTCAAAATTAATAAATAGATTTTGTAGGCTCAAATACGAGCTTCAAAATCATTACAAAAAAAGGGTTAAAAAAAATCTAAAATGTATTACATTTTTTTTTAAATATATACGTTTATATCACTGCCCTTTCCGTATAATAATAAAAATAAATACCTAAATGACAAAAAAATATAAACTTCATGGATATCACCACGACTAAAAACGTCCATACTATTAAAGTATAAAATTATTTTTTCAATTCTGCGAATGGCGTCACTGAAAAGAGGGTCAAAATGGCCAATTTGCCATTTTTTCATTGCTTCTCTTACCCAAAAACATAAAATAAAATGTGATCAAAAAGTCACACAAACTCAAAAATATCAATAAAAGTATAAAAGTTACAGATTGTCCTGCAAAAGAGGAGCCCCCATACAGCTATGTGAATGGAAATATAAAAAAGGTATGGATAAAGGAAAATAGAAAAGAAAAATGAAAACACGAAAACGAAAAAACCTCCGGTATCCTAAGGGTTAATGCTTAAGAAGTAATATTTTTCAGAAATATCAGACATATAAAAGGACTATACAGGGTCTCAGAATGGAAATAAGGTACATTGAGTTCTTATACGGACTTTGATCTTCCATTGTTTTATAACCCTAATTCCCAAAATGTTGGGTTGCATTGTAAAATGGAAATAAAAACAGAATTCAATGATTTACAAATCTCATAGACCCATATTCTGTCCACAATAGATCCTAGAACTCACATCACGCGCTGAAAGTGAGACATTTTACCATTTCATGAGAAAAATAAGCTCTGGCCATGGAATATGTTGGCCCACCCCAGATGAGTCTGCCTGAGGTATTCAAGGAACTGGATCACCAGCGTGGTCGCCAACTGCTGTCATACATGTAGAATATTTCTGTCCGACTGGACGCTGTCACCACTGCCGCTGTGGCACCTGCAACCTCCAGGTGCAGCATCTGCAGAAATGTCTGACCAACTTCCACAGGGTTTTTGAGGAACCTGGCAGGACTACTTCTGCAAATTCTTACTTTTTCCATTTGCACCAGGTGCCAGTATGCCATACAGTTCTGCACTCTGGCTTACAAACTCGCCTGGATTGTTGGGGAGTCATTTATCAAATTGGTGTAAAGTAGAACTGGCTTATTTGCCCATAGAACTAGAATCCACCTTTCATTTTTGACAGCTCCTTTTGAAAATGAAAGTGCAATCTGATTGGTTGCTATGGGCAAATAATGATCCACACCTGATTCATCTTTAGAAAGGTCAGTTCTCCAAATCTTGGGTGTAAAGGCGAGTTCTCCTTGGGGTAACTATGCCCCCCACAGCACTAAACCCCGCTCTGCTGCCACACTACTGGCCGCCACACATGTCTTGCTGCTGCTGGTGGGTGGTTTCTTCAGTAGGCAAGTGAAGAAAAGATGTAGGTGCCACGTCTCCTGTTCCCTGGACAGCCAGATTTATCAACATTTGCTCCAGGATGTGAAGGAGTAAAATGAAATTGTAAATCCCGTAGTCCTGGTAACTGACAAAGTGGGCTCCTCAAAGGGCCTGAGCAAACGGCACGTGTCACGCAAAAGCAAAGGGGAGAGAAATTGTTGATGGCCTTCCTCTACTCATAAAGTCCGTCCAACATGTGGAGGGTAGAGTTCCAATGGGTGGAAACATCGAATATGAGGCGATGTTGGGGAATGCTATTTTGCCTTTGCATATTAAGGAGGGTGTGCTTTGAAGTGTAAAAGTGGCTGAAATGAATACACAGTTTCCTAGTCATTTTCAGTATGTCTTGCAGTTGGGTGTAAGACTTCAGGAAACAGTTTACAACCAGATTAAAGACGTGTGCCATGCAGGGCGCATGGGTCAGTCCTACATGATGCGGCGTTATTCCCGTTGTTGGTGACCATAGTTCTGATCTTAAGTTGGCGAGGAGACAACCAGTATTCGAACAGCGTGACACCGCCTTGCTCTGCACAGGTGGTATGCTGGAGTAGTACCCAGAATTGTGCCTACAGTGGAGGTAAAGGACAAGGTGAAGGATGAGGAGGCAGTGGAGGACATTGGCGCAGGACCCACAGCTTGAGAACGTGGAGGAGGCAGTGCCATCACCTGGCCAAGTTGCTGGCCTAGCTGGGCAGGAACCACATTTACCCAGTGTGCCATTAAGAACATATAACGTCCTTGACCGTAGTTATAGCTCCACATGTCAGCGTGGCTCAAGGACTGGCCAACCTTCTGTTCAACATAGGTGTGCAGGGCTGGTACAGCCTTTTTAGAGAAGTAATGATGGCTTGGGACTCTCCACCTTGGCTCGGCACTAGCCATCAGTTTAGAGTCCACCCACGGTAAGGGACTGTAGTACCAGCAACTTGGCCAGGAGTACAGGAGGATGAAAAGCAGGAGCATCAGGACCAGTTGATGATGGGAAGGAAACATAACTCCCTTCTGCTGAGGTGGTGGAACCTCTTGACGGCTGGAGAAGGGGTGCGGGCCACTGGGTTTTACAGCGGTCGCAGCGTCAGGTTGTACCACTACATTAGCGCCACGGTTTTCCCAGGCCACTTTATGGTGAAACTGCATGTGTTGCCACAGGGCCTTGGTGCCAACATTGGCACCCTGGCCACACTTCAATTTCTGCCAACAGATTCTACAAATGGCCACACTGACGTTATCGGTGGTTCATGAAAAATTCCCACACCACCGAGCATGGCATTTTCCTCCCATGCTGACTGCCTGCTGATGCTGCCTCCATGAACCCATGCACCGCTAGCTCTTTCCGGACAGTTAGGCTCCTGCGTAGCAGATGGTCTCCCCCGGTCACGTTTGGCTCCAGACCTCACACTGCTGCCACCCTGCTGGCTCAACCACTGCCTCATACGCAAAGCTGCCACTCTTTTCCCCTGATTATGATGATGAAGTCCCTTCTTCACCCTGCTCCCATGTGCGATCGGCTACATTATCATCCACTACTGTCTGCACGTCACTGATGTTACCCTCACCAGTCTTGGGGCCGGGTGCCTGTCCGCTCAAAAGACCAGCTCCCACGAGACTCTTATGGTCGCTACTTGCCCACCTACGGGAGGAAGCAGCGGATCTCTCCTCCACATTTTGGCCGGCCAGTAGCTGCTGACTGTCCTCTAGAATCTCATTCTTGCTGAAAAATAGAGCCGAACCAACGGCATACAATGCTTCCTGAGCTGAAGGAACAGAACATGACAGAGGCAGGTTCAGGACAGGTGAGGGTACAGAGCTTGTTCCCGGGCCATGCCAAGTAAGCGTGGTGTCAGAGGAAGCCGCCGACTCCTGGCTGGGTGTGTCTGATGTCACTTGAGACCGAGTCAACCATTCAAGGACAGCTGGGTTGCTGGTCAAAATATGACCTGCAACTGCTACTACCACCCCTTCTTTTTCTGCTGGTACTTCTGCCAGCACCAGAAACATTTTGGCCACTGCCCGTTCCCTTAGAAGGGCTTGTAAACTGTCTGTGGGACATACTGTACTGTGACAGTAACTGTAAGCATAAAATAGCAGTAGTTTCAGGCCGCAATTTCACCCCAATTACACAATTGAGGATTAACAGATTTACTTATGGAATAAAGAACGCAAACACCCTAAAAGGAGTAGTATCAGGCTGCAATTTCACCCCAGAATCAAGGATGAATGGATGTACTTATATATCTAAAAACAATTGCAAGAAAACTGACCCTGACTTGTTCCTTATGGCTTGTGTCAAAGAGGCCTTAGGCCTATCCCACCCAAGTGATACAAAACTCGTCCAAGTTCTGTTGGTGAAAAACTTAGCTTTTGTCCGTTTTGCTTCTAAGATTTCTGAGAATGTGTTTCATTTTTGCTTTTTTTTTTGGCAGGTGAAAAAAACTGAAGAACAACAAGAATAACATCTCCTACCAACCATCAGTGAAAAATGCACTGCATTCGGATGCAATGCGTGTGCTGTCAGTTTTTTTTCCCACTCATCTATTTAATTGAATGGTCCAGTCCTGCTTGTATAATGGATGAAGATAGAATATGCAGCATTTTTTTTTTTCCCCTGAACAGACAGATAGTCAGTGAAAAACAATGTTCATGTGGATAATCGGACCATCAGGAGGGAAAACTCACTTGTCTGAAATAAGCCTCAGGGCCAGGGGCTTAGCTATAGTGGGCGCAGTTGCTTTGGAGCACAAATTCAGAAGAGGTCCACCAAGTTGGTGGTAGGATATGTTCTATATTTTTGTGTATCCAACAGCACATGGTGTGATGTCTGCATCTATTGCGGTCCCATTGATATGAATGGGTCTGCGTCCGACTTGCAAAAAATGCCGATCGGAAGCGGACAAAAACAACATACATGTGAGCCCTTACTGTGTGAATCTAATTTTCTTCTGTTTTAGGTATACCAGAAGCACAAATCTATTTTTAAACATTGTCCTAATGTTCAATCAAGACCTGTCACCATACTGTAGAACAAGTTTACCAGTTCTGAATTCTGTCAACACCCAAGCTGACATCTCTGCTGGGAGGTGGTTACTCATGCTGATTAATTTTGTACATTTTCCTAGAAGGACATGACGTTGGCGTCATATATTTACTGCTCATTGCTTGACAGCTGGGAATTACAGGAAACACAAAAACTCACAGAAAAAAGTGGCCTAAATGGGTGGAAATCCTCCAAACCCAGACACTGTAGCATGTCTATAACCAGGGGAGCAATTCCTCTGCATGCGGTCCACAGATACCGGCAATCCCTAGCAAAAAATGTGTACAATGGAGGATGCCTGGGCGGACCACATGCACCACAAGGACATTGTCATGCCCTGCTCTGACTATTGTTTTGTTTTGGAGTCGTGCTGGATCCGCCTCCCTTCAGGTGCACTGGGTGGGGTCATTGGTTTAAATCTCACTCAATCCCAGTGTTCTGTGCGGGTTATAGAAATCAGTCTGGCCTTGGAAGCAAGGAAGGAAGGATTGTCTGTTCCAGCTCAGATAAGATAAGTTTGGTTTCTGTTTTTGTTGTTTGCTGTCTAGGTTGTTTGTGTGTCATCTGTCCCCTCCAGGTTCTGAGGGAGCAGGCTGCTCCTATTCCCCTTTTCACCATCTCAGGGATTCTAGGGTATTTTAGCCCAGGCACGAGTACACATTATTCCTACCATCAAGGTCTGAATGTGGGCTTAGCAGTGTAGGGAGAGAAGTCAGGGATTTGCTAGGAGGTGACCCTTCCCCTGCTTCTCGCCTAGAAACTGGTTTGTTGGTTTATCTGTGTATCTGAGATCCCGTCCGCCGTGAAAGACATCTTACACAAAATGATACATTGTGCAGATGAAAAAATACACATACACAAATCACAGCAAAAAATGCACCAAAATGATACGCAACTGACAATACTAGCTAATTCCTCAAGCCGATGTTAAAAGCTGAGAACTGTGCCAATATCTTCCAGTCAGGAACATATCGGAGCCCCTCATGCACCACGTCACGGTGTCTCAGCAAGCATGGGGTCCTACCACTAACCTGCCCGTGGTGTGTGAGCAGGGTCTGAACAGTGCAATTAACTCACAGCCAGGCTCTCACATGCCTCCATAGTGGTATCACCAATGCACTGTAAGGTAGGATAAAGCTGTGAGCCGCACCCACAACAGACCATGTGACACAGAAGCCGCACCCACAACAGACCATGTGACACAGAAGCTACCAGGTGCAAAAGAATGTTACCAACAATATAAAGTGGCACATTCCATACACATAAGGACAAAAACTCACTGAAAAAAGTGGCCTAAACGGGTGGAAATGGTCCAAACCCAGACACTGTAGCGCGTCTATAACCGGGGGAGCAATTCCTCTGCACAATGTATCATTTTGTTTAAGATGTTCTTGTGATGCATGCGGTCCGCCCCGGCATCCTCCATTGTACGCATTTTTTGCTGGAGATTGCCGTTGTCTGCGGACCGCATGCGGAGGAATTGCTCCCCCGGTTATAGACACGCTACAGTCTCTGGGTTTGGAGCATTTTCACCCGTTTAGGCCCCTTTTTTTAGTGAGTTTTTTGTCCTTATGTGTATGGAATGTGCCACTTAATTTTGCTGGTAACATTCTTTTGCACCTGGTAGCTTCTGTGTCACATGGTCTGTTGTGGGACGCGGCTTCTGTGTCGCATGGTCTGTTGTGGGTGCGGCTTCTGTGTCACATGGTCTGTTGTGGGTGTGGCTTCTGTGTCACATGGTCTGTTGTGGGTGCGGCTCACAGCTTTATCCTACCTCACAGTGCATTGGTGATACCACTATGGAGGCATGTGAGAGTCTGGCTGTGAGTTGGTTTCTAGCACTGATTCGGACCCTGTTCACACACCACGGGCAGTTGAGTGGTAGGACCCCATGCGTGCTGAGACATCGTGACTAGAGATGAGCGAACTTCTGTTTTAAGTTTGGCGTCTAAAGTTCGGCTTCCGGTTAGCGGAGGATCCCGATATGGATTCCGAATTCCGTTGTGGTCCGTGGTAGCGGAATCAATAATGGTCATTATTGATTCCGCTACCACGGACCACAACGGAATTCGGAATCCATATCGGGATCCTCCGCTAACCGGAAGCCGAACTTTAGACGCCGAACTTAAAACAGAAGTTCGCTCATCTCTGATCGTGACGTGGTGCATGAGGGGCTCCGATATGTTCCTGACTGGAAGATATTGGCAACGTTCTCAGCTTTTAACATCGGCCTGGGGAATTAGCTAGTATTGTCAGTTGCGTATCATTTTGGTGCATTTTTTGCAGTGATTTGTGTATGTAAATACAGAAAACACCTAGTAAGTCCTTGCTCTTCCTGTAAAGTTGACGTTAATGTTGGTGAAACATTCACTGGAAACACAATATAAATGCTGTTCTTCAGTGAGATAGTGAGACACCTGTATTAATACTAATACATTTATCGATATGCATTAGTGCTCAGTCTGGCACATTGATGCTCTATAAGGGTACGGCCACGTGGTCAGGTTTCCTGATGACATTTTTGAAGTCAAAAGCAGGATTAAATTCAAAATGGGGAAATGTTGTTCCTGTCCTTTATACTTTCTCTTCTTTTATGATCCACACCTAATTTTGTCTTCCTGACTGTATGGCCATATCTTAAAGGTATGACACAATAAACGAACTAGGTAACAGCACTTAGACACCATCTGTGTATCCTTCACAGATATGTTCAGAGATGGAAATCTTTGATCCAAGAAGGATAAGAGTGTTCACCTCTTGTATTTGTCCGTAGCCTTATAAACATGGTGCACTGCTGGGGTTATGAGAGTAGAGCCTATTTTCCTCAATTACCAACACTTCCATCCATTTCTATAGGCTGCTAGCTAGTACATGTATTCCATTATCTAAAACTGCACTGAGTCTACCCATCTCCACTGTCAATTTCATCAGGGGTCAATTAGACATTAGCGGCAGAATTGAGGATAGTTTAGAGGGGTGCAAGGGTAGTAGATGGGAGTCCATAGAGGAGGATTTTGCAGTAGTCCAGGTGGGAGAGCACAAGGGCAAGCACTAGCATTTAAGTTGACTCATGGGTGAGGATAGAGAAAATACAATAGATGTTCTTGAGTTGAGCGGCAGGTGGAGGTAAGGGTTTGGATTTGTGGCGTAAAGCAGTGTTCCCCAACTCCAGTCCTCAGGGCCCACTTACAAGTCTTGATTTGAGAATATGCCTCAGAATGAAAACTATATTTCCTTCCCAATACTAAGGAAATCCTGAAAACATGACCGGCAGGAGGCCCTGAGCACTGGAGTTGAGGAACACTGGCTTAAAGGACAGGGTAAAATCAAATGTTATCCTGAGGCAGTGGACTTGTGAGACTGGAGAAATTGTGGTGCTGTTAACTGTAATGGATAGGTGCCAGGGTGGAAAGATAATGAATTCAGTTTTCTCTATGTTGAATTTTAAGAAGCAGGAGGAGAAGAATGAAGATAGAACTGATAGACATGCTGGGATTCTAGACAGAAGGGAAATTACATCTGGGCCAGCTAGGTAGATTTGAGTGTCATCAGAATAAAGGTGGTATTGGAAGCCCTGGGACTCTATGAGATGCCCAAAGCCAAATGTATAAATGGAGAAAAGTTGGGGACACAGATCAGCGCATTGGGAGACACCAACAGAGAGAAAAAGCATGATGAGGAAGTGGTATATGAAGCCATAAAGGTTCTGTTGGTGAGGTAAGAGGAGATCCAGGGGAGGGTCAGGTCTCTGATGCCATGGGAGACATTAGCGAGTAAATTTGTTAAAAGCCAGGTTTGCCTTTGTATTCACATATACATTCTGACAGTACGGTGCTGGCATTGGCAAGTGCTGTATGCTGGAGATTTGCTCAAATAGAAGAGAATACAGTGACTTTATAGTACATTGTCCTCTGGAACATTACTTTTTTATGAAAAAAAGCCTTGTATTTTTCTTTAAAAAATTGGACACATGCAACAGTACACTAAGGGTGGCCATACACATTAGACAGACGTTGTTTGATGGTTGAAAAGCAGTTGAACAAACAATCATCTGGTGAGCATTTATTTTGCACGTTACAGTTGTTCAAACTGGCCTTACACATTCAATGAACCCGGGCGATGGATGAAAGATCTTTTGTCTAACTATTGGATGAAAATTTCACTGCTGGCTTCTTTTCAGATATTGATAATCTGTCATCAATGAATTAAAACAACCATTCATTGTTAAATTACACACAATTAAAGATCATTTTGGTTGACAATTTTCCATTTTGGTCATCTTAAGCCATGTGTATGAAGCCTTAAAATGCCACTTAAAATAAGTAAAAACAGCAAAAAAAAGTTATAAAACTATAAGACCCTGATAGATAAAAAAAGGTAACAAAAATAATCTCGCATTACTACTACTGTATATGTAGCTTGAACATAGTCTACTCCAGAGACAACTTCAAGTTTTTTGTAGACCTGTTTGAACAAAGTTATCGTCCTGAAATCTTCATCAAGGAATTTTAACTGAGGGCCTGAGGGTATTTCTTGCGTAGTATACTTTTCACATCACATTACTGTGGTTGGCGTCTCTCCAGCTCTTTGGGGCTGACAGTCTTGTTCACCACTCCCATTCATTTCAGGGAAGTGTCATTACTTCATCTGATAATTAACACTGGAATCTACATTATGACGATGCATATTGAGTTATTCACCAGTTTCTGGAAATTTGACCCTAATCCGAGCTCTTAACCTAATCCAGACTTCCGTCTTCTTTATATTCCAGGTGAAGAACAGAAGAACAGAACTGAATCTGACCTCGAGCATTAGTAAGTTGAAATATTCTATTATAATGAGCAATTAGTGTAATCAGCAACAAGCTATATAAGTATCTTCGAGATGGAATGGGATGGAAATGGAAGACCATTATGAGGAACAACCCTACTACTTAGCATGGTTAAACATTGTATGATGGAGGGGTTCTTATGCTATTATGGCGATTCTTAGGGGTTTTTCAAGGTGGACCTACATCAGCTTCAGCTTCACCACCGTCTATCAGCTGCACTTCAATAGAGGTAGTAGGAGAGACAGTTTGACTTCATAGAGACCCATATATTACAGAATCTTGAGGCCTTTTTGCCACATTACTAGTGTTTTTTCCTTATTTTTTTGAGTAATGAAAAACTAGATCAAAATTTATTTTTGTTAAAGAAGCAGTCTTTACTTTCTTCTGAAAGCTGCACTGTTTGCATCAGCTTGTAAGCCATGATTGGTATTCTCACTAGAGTTGTATCTATCAGCTCAATATGACAACCTTCGTGAGAACGGCATGTTGTAGACAGAGCCTGAGGTAAGTAATAAGTTGTTTTATTTCATTGCCTCCTTTAGACAAGGTGACTCGCTTCCCCCACTGTAAACATGCTCAGCTGTTCCTGTAGCTACCATAGGAGTAAATGAAGGCAGTTCACATTTTCATTCGTTCTCCATCGTCTGTTAGTGGCTTCTTCAAAATACTGGACAATGGTCACAGGATACCTGTTCTCCACCTACAGTGAGGAACAGAAGTATTTGAACACCCTGCTATTTTGCAAGTTCTCCCACTTAGAAATCATGGAGGGGTCTGAAATTCGCATTGTAGGTGCATTCCCACTCTGAGAGACAGAATAAAAAAATAAAAAAATCATGTATGATTTTTAAAGAATTTATTTGTCTTGCACTGCTGAACATAAGTATTTGAACACCTGAGAAAATCAGTGTTAATATTTGGTACAGAAGCCTTTGTTTGCAATTACAGAGGTCAAACGTTTCCTGTAGTTCTTGACCAGGTTTGCAGACACTGCAACAGGGATTTTGGCCCACTCCTCCACACAGATCTCCTCTATATCTGTCAGGTTTCGGGGCTGTCGCTGAACAACATGGAGTTTCAGCTCCCTCCAAAGATGTTCTATTGGATTGAGGTCTAGAGACTGGCTAGGCCACTCCAGAACCTTGATATGCTTCTTACGGAGCCACTCCTTGGTTATTCTGGCTGTGTGCTTCGGGTCGTGGTCATGTTGGAAGACCCAGCCATGACCCATCATCAATGCTCTGACTGAGGGAAGGAGGTTTTTGCTCAAAATCTCACAATAAATGGCCCCATTCATCCTCTCCTTAATGCAGTGCAGTAGTTCTGTCCCTATTGCAGAAAAGCACCCCCAAAGCATGATGTTACCACCCCCATGCTTCACAGTAGGGATGGTGTTCTTGGGATGCAACTCATCCTTCTTTTTCCTCCAAACACGACGAGTGAAGTTTAGACCAAAAAGTTCTACTTTGGTCTCATCTGACCACATGACTTTCTCCCATACCTCCTCTGGATCATCCAGATGGTCATTGGCAAACTTCAGACGGGTCTGGACATGTGATGATGAATTGAGCAGGGGAACCTTCCGTGCAATGCATGATTTGAAACCATGATGGCGTAGTGTTCTACCGACAGTGACCTTTGAAACTGTGGTCCCAGCTCTCTTCATGTCATTGACCAGCTCCTCCCTTGTAGTTCTGGGCTGATTCCTCACCTTTCTTATCATCAGTGATACCCCACAAGGTGAGATCTTGCATAGAGCCCCACTCTGAGGGAGACTGACAGTCGTCTTTAGCTTCTTCCATTTTCTAACAATTGCTCCAACAGTTGATCTATTTTCACCAAACTGCTTGGCAATTGTCCCGTAGCCCTTTCCAGCCTTGTGGAGGTCCACAATTATGTCTCTGGTGTCTTTTGACAGCTATTTGGTCTTGCCCATGGTAGTAGTTGGCGTCTGACCAAGTGGGAGGACTTGCAAAATTGCAGGGTGTTCAAATACTTCTGTTTCCACTGTAGACGAGGGTCCACTATTCTGTGGATATCCCATAATAGGGGGTCCTCATTCCCCACATAGGTGAAGGTCCCTGAGGGCCCACTATCCAGTCGATATGTCATAAAAGAGTTGTGAATACCATACCAAAAGAGTGTCCTGTACATCAGCATACTGTACCTTTTCTAAAACCATATAGTCTTCTACACAATTCAGCACAGAAACACCCTATAAAATACACCCTATGATTTTTTTTTTTTTACATGGTGCCATTTTGTTGACATATGCACCTATAGCGGCATGAGGCCTTTATCTGTGGAATATCAGGAAATATTCGGCATGCCATGGTGTAACCGGCTTTGCTCTATGTTTCGGCCAAGAGGACCAGGAAGTGGTTCTGATCACTGTGGTCGCAACGGCTTTCTGTTTTTTTTTCCTTCAATTCAGTGATAGGTGGAACTGAAAAGTAAAAACTGGAGTGGGATCTGTAACGGTATAAAATGTTTTACTATATTGACAAAATTGGTATACTTTGGGCATGGTGATACAGGGTAACACAGTGATAGCCCTTGGTGAGCCACCATAGCTCTCAGCATGCAAAATGTGGAGAGCGGTTGACTTCTTGTGTGGACTCATTCTTGACTGTTAACAATTTATTTTGTTGCAGTAAAGACTTGTATTTTGGCCTCTGCACATCATTATTAATTCACTGTGATATGCTTTAGGACCTGTGGTCATATGACTATATTAGCAGGTCCTCAAGTGAGAGATGTAGAGCATGCTGCTGTAGAGACACTGTGGTGTAGGCTCGGTGAGGTGGCAGTACTTTCCCTGAGTACTGAAGAGTGATAATGGCAAGGATTATGAAAAACGACCAACAGATTAAGGCAATAATTTGGACTTTCCGATTCCTCAGATCTCAATCCAATTAGGCTCCTGTAGGATGTTCCTAAAATACAAGGCTATTCATGGAGGTCACACCAATAGCTTATGGGACTTAAAGCTGCTAACAACTTATGGCAGATATCATAGGACAACGTGAGAGGATGTGTGGAGTCCAAGCAAAAAATGGGTCAGGGCAGTTTTTTTGGGGGGTAACCTACACAATATGAGGCCTCATGCAGATGACCACATGTTCGGTCTGTGTCGAGACTCTAGTACAAATAATATAGTAGATGTCACCTGCAGTCCTAAGTAACACTACAGTTAACACACAGTGTCAGCTCTCTGAGTACAGATAATGTAGTAGATGTTCCCTGCAGTCCTATGTAACACCTCAGATAACACAGTGATAGCTGTCTGAATAAATATAATGTAGTAGATAGTACCTACAGTCCTATGTAACACTACAGATAACATAAGGTAAAGGAGTTCTCCGAGATTTTAGTATTGATGGCCAGTCCTTAGGATAGGTCATCAATATGAGACTCGCGGAGGTCCAACTTCTGGCACCCCTACCAATCAGCTGTTTGAGAAGACCTCACTGCTCACAGCACTGCTTGGTATTGCAGTTCAGGCCCATTCAATTGGATGGGACTGAGCTGCTCCTAGAATACGTGACCAATGAATGTAATGTCACATGGCCTTGGAAGAACTAAGGACTGCAAGTAATATCTACTACACTATCTCTACTCAGATAGCTATCACAGTGTTATATGTGGTGTTACATAGGACTGCAAATGACATCTACTATATTATCTGTATTCAGAGCATTATCACTGTGTTATGTGGAGTTACATAGGACTGCAGGTGACATCTACTACATTATCTGTACTCAGAGAGTTATCACTGTACTATCTGAGATGTTACATAGGACTGCAGGTGTTATTTACTATCTGTACTCAGAGAGTTATAACGGTGTTATGTGGTGTTACATAGGACTGCAAATGACATCTACTATATTATCTGTATTCAGAGCATTATCACTGTGTTATATGGAGTTACATAGGACTGCAGGTGAAATCTACTACATTATCTGTACTCAGAGAGTTATCACTGTGCTATCTGAGATGTTACATAGGACTGCAGGTGTTATTTACTATCTGTACTCAGAGAGTTATAACTGTGTTATGTGATGTTACATAGGACTGCAGATGACTAGAGTTGAGCGAACACCTGGATGTTCGGGTTCGAGAAGTTCGGCCGAACTTCCCGGAAATGTTCGGGTTCGGGATCCGAACCCGACCCGAACTTCGTCCCGAACCCGAACCCCATTGAAGTCAATGGGGACCCGAACTTTTGGGCACTAAAAAGGCTGTAAAACAGCCCAGGAAAGAGATAGAGGGCTGCAAAAGGCAGCAACATGTAGGTAAATCCCCTGCAAACAAATGTGGATAGGGAAATGAATTAAAATAAAAATTAAAAAAATAAAAATTAACCAATATCAATTGGACAGAGGTCTCATAGCAGAGAATCTGGCTTCATGTCAGCACAGAATCAGTCTTCATGTCATAGCAGAGAATCAGGCTTCACGTCACCCACCACTGGAACAGGCCACTGTCACATATTTAGGCCCAGGCACCCAGGCAGAGGAGAGAGGTCCCGTAACAGAGAATCTGGCCTTATGTCAGCACAGAATCAGTCTTCATGTCATAGCAGAGAATCAGGCTTCACGTCACCCACCACTGGAACAGGCCACTGTCACATATTTAGGCCCCGGCACCCAGACAGAGGAGAGAGGTCCCGTAACAGAGAATCTGGCCTTATGTCAGCGCAGAATCAGTCTTCATGTCATAGCAGAGAATCAGGCTTCACGTCACCCACCACTGGAACAGGCCACTGTCACATATTTAGGCCCAGGCACCCAGACAGAGGAGAGAGGTCCCGTAACAGAGAATCTGGCCTTATGTCAGCACAGAATCTGTCTTCATGTCATAGCAGAGAATCAGGCTTCACGTCCCCCACCACTGGAACAGGCCACTGTCACATATTTAGGCCCCGGCACCCAGACAGAGGAGAGGTTCATTCAACTTTGGGTTGCCCCGCAATATAATGGTAAAATTAAAATAAAAATAGGATTAAATAAGGAAGTGCCCTGGAGTAGAATAATATATTGTTAAGGGGAGGTAGTTAATATCTAATCTGCACAAGGGATGGACAGGTCCTGTGGGATCCATGCCTGGTTCATTTTTATGAACGTCAGCTTGTCCACATTGGCTGTAGACAGGCGGCTGCGTTTGTCTGTAATGACGCCCCCTGCCGTGCTGAATACATGTTCAGACAAAACGCTGGCCGCCGGGCAGGCCAGCACCTCCAAGGCATAAAAGGCTAGCTCTGGCCACGTGGACAATTTGGAGACCCAGAAGTTGAATGGGGCCGAACCATCAGTCAGTACGTGGAGGGGTGTGCACAGGTACTGTTCCACCATGTTAGTGAAATGTTGCCTCCTGCTAACACGTTCCGTATCAGGTGGTGGTGCAGTTAGCTGTGGCGTGGTGACAAAACTTTTCCACATCTCTGGCATGCTAACCCTGCCCTCAGAGGAGCTGGCCGTGACACAGCTGCGTTGGCGACCTCTTGCTCCTCCTCTGCCTTCACCTTGGGCTTCCACTGGTTCCCCTGTGACATTTGGGAATGCTCTCAGTAGCGCGTCTACCAACGTGCGCTTCTACGCGCGCATCTTCCTATCACGCTCCAGTGTAGGAAGTAAGGTGGGCACATTGTCTTTGTACCGGGGATCCAGCAGGGTGGCAACCCAGTAGTCCGCACACGTTAAAATGTGGGCAACTCTGCTGTCGTTGCGCAGGCACTGCAGCATGTAGTCGCTCATGTGTGCCAGGCTGCCCAGAGGTAAGGACAAGCTGTCCTCTGTGGGAGGCGTATCGTCATCGTCCTGTGTTTCCCCCCAGCCACGCACCAGTGATGGGCCCGAGCTGCTTTGGGTGCCACCCCGCTGTGAACATGCTTCATCCTCATCCTCCTCCACCTCCTCCTCATCCTCGTCCTCCTCGTCCTCCAGTAGTGGGCCCTGTCTGGCCACATTTGTACCTGGCCTCTGGTGTTGCAAAAAACCTCCCTCTGAGTCACTTCGAAGAGACTGGACTGAAAGTGCTAAAAATGACCCCTCTTCCTCCTCCTCCTCCTGGGCCACCTCCTCTTCCATCATCGCCCTAAGTGTTTTCTCAAGGAGACATAGAAGTGGTATTGTAACGCTGATAACGGCGTCATCGCCACTGGCCATGTTAGTGGAGTACTCGAAACAGCGCAACAGGGCACACAGGTCTCGCATGGAGGCCCAGTCATTGGTGGTGAAGTGGTGCTGTTCCGCAGTGCGACTGACCCGTGCGTGCAGCAGCTGAAACTCCACTATAGCCTGCTGCTGCTCGCACAGTCTGTCCAGCATGTGCAAGGTGGAGTTCCACCTGGTGGGCACGTCGCATATGAGGCGGTGAGCAGGAAGGCCGAAGTTACGCTGTAGCGCAGACAGGCGTGCAGCAGCAGGGTGTGAACGCCGGAAGCGCGAACAGATGGCCCGCACTTTATGCAGCAGCTCTGACATGTCGGGGTAGTTGCGAATGAACTTCTGCACCACCAAATTCAGCACATGCGCCAGGCAAGGGATGTGCGTCAAACCGGCTAGTCCCAGAGCTGCAACGATATTTCGCCCATTATCGCACACCACCAGGCCGGGCTTGAGGCTCACCGGCAGCAACCACTCATCGGTCTGTTGTTCTATACCCCGCCACAACTCCTGTGCGGTGTGTGGCCTGTCCCCCAAACATATGAGTTTCAGAACGGCCTGCTGACGTTTACCCCGGGCTGTGCTGAAGTTGGTGGTGAAGGTGTGTGGCTGACTGGATGAGCAGGTGGAAGAAGAGGAGGAGGAAGCTGAGTAGGAGGAGGAGGAGACAGGAGGCAAAGAATGTTGCCCTGCGATCCTTGGCGGCGGAAGGACGTGCGCCAAACTGCTCTCCGCCTGGGGCCCAGCAGCCACTACATTTACCCAGTGTGCAGTTAGGGAGATATAGCGTCCCTGGCCGTGCTTACTGGTCCACGTATCTGTGGTTAGGTGGACCTTGCCACAGATGGCGTTGCGCAGTGCACACCTGATTTTATCGGACACTTGGTTGTGCAGGGAAGGCACGGCTCTCTTGGAGAAGTAGTGGCGGCTGGGAACAACATACTGTGGGACAGCAAGCGACATGAGCTGTTTGAAGCTGTCTGTGTCCACCAGCCTGAATGACAGCATTTCATAGGCCAGTAGTTTAGAAATGCTGGCATTCAGGGCCAGGGATCGAGGGTGGCTAGGTGAGAATTTACGCTTTCTCTCAAATGTTTGTGAGATGGAGAGCTGAACGCTGCCGTGTGACATGGTTGAGATGCTTGGTGACGCAGGTGGTGGTGTTGGTGGTACATCCCATGTTTGCTGGGCGGCAGGTGCCAACGTTCCTCCAGAGGCGGAGTAAGAGGCCGAGGTGGCGGCAGCAGCAGAAGAGGCCGAGGCGGCAGCAGCAGAAGAGGTACCAGGGGGAGCCTTAGTGACTTCCTTGTTTTTAAGGTGTTTACTCCACTGCAGTTCATGCTTTGCATGCAGGTGCCTGGTCATGCAGGTTGTGCTAAGGTTCAGAACGTTAATGCCTCGCTTCAGGCTCTGATGGCACAGCGTGCAAACCACTCGGGTCTTGTCGTCAGCACATTGTTTGAAGAAGTGCCATGCCAGGGAACTCCTTGAAGCTGCCTTTGGGGTGCTCGGTCCCAGATGGCGGCGGTCAGTAGCAGGCGGAGTCTCTTGGCGGCGGGTGTTCTGATTTTGCCCACTGCTCCCTCTTTTGCTACGCTGTTGGCTCGGTCTCACCACTGCCTCTTCGTCCGAACTGTGAAAGTCAGTGGCACGACCTTCATTTCATGTGTGGTCTAGGACCTCCTCGTCCCCTGCATCGTCTTCCACCCAGTCTTGATCCCTGACCTCCTGTTCAGTCTGCACACTGCAGAAAGACGCAGCAGTTGGCACCTGTGTTTCGTCATCATCAGAGATGTGCTGAGGTGGTATTCCCATGTCCTCATCATCATGAAAAATAAGTGGTTGTGCGTTAGTGCATTCTCTCTCTTCCACCCCAGGGGAAGGGCTAGGTGGATGCCCTTGGGAAACCCTGCCAGCACAGTCTTCAAACAGCATAAGAGACTGCTGCATAACTTGAGGCTCAGACAGTTTCCCTGATATGCATGGGGGTGATGTGACAGACTGATGGGCTTGGTTTTCATGCGCCATCTGTGTGCTTTCTGCAGAAGACTGGGTGGGAGATAATGTGAACGTGCTGGATCCACTGTCGGCCACCCAATTGACTAATGCCTGTACCTGCTCAGGCCTTACCATCCTTAGAACGGCATTGGGCCCCACCAAATATCGCTGTAAATTCTGCTGGCTACTGGGACCTGAGGTAGTTGTTTCACTAGGACGTGTGGCTGTGGCAGAACGGCCACGTCCTCTCCCAGCACCAGAGGGTCCACTAACACCACCACGACCATGTCCACGTCTGCGTACGCGTCCCTTATTAGATGTTTTCCTCATTGTTCCCGTTCACCACAATTTTGCGAATGGCAAATTTGGGAATAGTTTTTCAACCCAGAACAAAAACTGTGCTTTTACGGTCACTACAAATAACTTGACCAGCTAAAACAGTACAGATTTGGTTGAATAGAAATGTCAGGTCTATTTTTTAGGCGCTGGGTGACAGGCTCAACTTGCCCCTGATGTAATATATGGCCAAAAAATAACCAGACTGTTGATGGTTAAATGCACTTCGGTGACACAGGCTCAGCCTGCACCAGATGTAGTATATGGGCAAAAAATAACCAGACTGTTGATGGTTAAATGCACTTCGGTGACACAGGCTCAGCCTGCAGCTGATGTAGGATATAGCACAAAATAACCACACTATTGATGGTTAAATGCACTTGGTGGTAACTTGTGCTGGCGCACCACAAGCCACAAAATGGCCGCCGATCACCCCAGAAAAAAGTGATCTAAAAACGCTCTGGGCAGCCTCAAAAAAGTGAGCAAGTCAATATCAGCACTTCAATGATCCACAGCTGCAGATCGATCACAGAATGAAGTCTTTTGGAGGAGTTAATCTGCCTAATCTCGCCCTAACGTCGCAGCTGCATCCTCTCCCTACGCTTGTATTAGCAGAGTGACGTGCAGCGCTACGTGACCCAAGCTTATATAGAGGCTGGGTCACATGCTGCACTGGCCAATCACAGCCATGCCAATAGTAGGCAAGGCTGTGATGGCCTCTTGGGGCAAGTAGTATGATGCTTGTTCATTGGCTGCTTTGCAGCCTTTCAAAAAGCGCCAAGAAAGCGCCGAACACCGAACCCGAACCCAGACTTTTACGAAAATGTTCGGGTTCGGGTCCATGTCACGGACACCCCAAAATTCGGTACGAACCCGAACTATACAGTTCGGGTTCGCTCATCCCTATAGGTGACATCTACAACTTTATCTGTACTCAGAGCATTATCACTGTTTTATCTCTGGTGTTACATATTGAAGGCAACTACACATTATCAGTACTCAGCACTATCACTGTGTTATCTGAGGTGTTACATAGGACTGCAGGTGACATAAACTACATTATCTGTACTCAGAGAGTTATCACTGTGTTATCTGTGGTGTTACATAGGACTGCAGATGACATCTACTACATTATCTTTAGGCCTCATGCACACGGCCGTTGTCTTGGTCCGCATCCGAGCAGCCATTTTGGCGGCTCGGATGCGGACCCATTCACTTCAATGGGGCCGCAAAAGATGCGGACAGCACTCCGTGTGGTGTTCCGCATCCGTTGCTCCGTTCCGTGGCCCCGCAAAAAAAAATATAACGTGTCCTATAGAATAGGCATTTATATTAAACGCTGTCCGTGCCGTTCCGCAAATTGCGGAACGCGCACGGACGCCATCCGTGTTTTGCGAATCCGCGATTTGCAGACCGCAAAACACACCACGGTCGTGTGCATGAGGCCTTACTCAGAGAGTTATCACTGTGCAATCTGAGGTGTTACATAGGACTGCAGGTTATTCCTGTGTTATGTGGCACTGCATTATTCCCATCCACGCAGTATCAGTATTTCTCCACCTCCCGCCCTGTGTCTTGATGAATCACCTGCTCACAATCCCGGGCTCCTTCCTCTCACCTCAGGCCCATTACTCAGGAGGAGGAGGCGGCAGACGTTGTGTTACCTAATCAGCCCCTTTGCTGCCTTCTGATGCTGTGCAGACTTCTGGGGCTCAGTCTGGCATTGAGGTAATGCCCCCTCCCTCACTCCCCTGTATGTGTTTTGTCTCTTTGTGCAAATTTTGCTTTTATCGCTGTAATCTACTAAGACAGAGCGACCCTCACCCTCGGCAGCAGAATGGCTCATAGTGTAACACATAGGGCAAGTAGTTGTATGTTCTCCCCATGTTCCTGTGGGTCCGGTGCAGGTGAGGCAACAAATGGACAGACACATTGGAGTAGATTTACTAGTCCTGCCTAAATTTCACACTAAACTTTTGGGGGACGTATCAAAAACGGAGTGATTTTGCTTGTTTTGTCAGTGGAGTAGCATTTGTGAGAAATTCATTGCATTGTTTTTAGGGAGTGTTGCACCCTGGCCTGAAGTTTTAATTTTCTGAAGGGTTGGACATGTGTTTGTGCCAAAAAGTCGCAGGTGTACTCCAGTCCCTGGTGGCGTACAGACTGACAGGCCCTTTATAGTAAATATGACAAACTTCGGACTAAAGAATCCATCAGTATTTTGTGGGACAAATTTAAAAAAATGGCGTGCAACATTTTGTAATTTTTTTTTTTTAAAAAAAAAAAAAAAAAAATTGGCTTCAAACCAAGCTACAAATAAAGAGCAAAAGAATATCTGACCCCCTAAGCCAGGCCGGGTAGACCTTCACAGTTTCGCAGGTCATGCTACCTAGTCTAAGGGGGTGATGTATCAAGATGCAACTTTTTGGGCTTTTTTTTTTTTTGGTATGTGCTTGGTTTTTGACAAATTTGCAAAATGTTGTGCACCATTTGTTACTTTTCCCTTATTATTTTTATTTTTTGCACAAAAGCTTCCAGCTAAGTCAAGCCTGCTCATTGAGTGTCTAACTCTACTTTCACACTAGCGTTTTTGCAGGGTCCAGCAAAAACGCTTCCGTTACTGATAAGTTATGAACGGAGGACGGATCCGTTTTTCATTGTGGCAGAGAAAACGGATTCGTCCTCATTAACTTGCATTGGGGGTCATGCTGGATCCATCTGGTTCCGCATCCCATGACGGAAAGCAAAATACAGCATGTTGAGGTTTACTCTCCGGTATGGGGATGCAACTAAACGGAAATGAAATGCATTTTGAAGCGTTCCGTTCAGTTTTGTCCCTATTGACAATGAATGGTGACAAAACTGAAGCGTTTTTTTTCCAATATTGAGCCCCTATAATGGATATCAATACCGGAAAACGTAAACACTAGTGTAAAAGTACCCTAAAACGGAAGCCCTTAAAGGGTTTTCCAAGATTTAAATACATCCTCAGGATAGGTCATCAGTGTCTGATCGGTGGGGGTCTAACACGTGGGACCCCGGCCGATCACCTGTTTGAGGAGGCACTGGCACTCCTGTGAGCGCCACAGCCTTCTCTCTGCTCTTCCCAGGCTGAGTGATGACACGTTCATCGATCACGTGGCCTAGGAGCAGCTCAGCTTCAAGTGTTCCACCAACTGCTATATTACGGCGCCGTGCTTGGTAAGTTTGCAAAATCATTAAAAGGGTTTTCTGAGATATTTTTTTTTTTACCCTTTAGATCATCAGTATCTGATCGGTGGGGGTCAGACATGGTGGACCCTCACCAATCAACTTTTTAAATTTGGAAAACCTCTTTAAAAATGTGGTGCAGTGGTGATGTTCACATATAGCGGAAACGCAATAGACCTCCTGCTGTGGATTTGTCTATGGCAGAAATTACGGTTTGGGAGTATGTCACCACTGAGGCCAGTGATTGGCTGCAGTGGCACACATGATTCCATCCAGAAGTTTACACGCCGGGGACGGGAAGGAGCTGTACCCTCGGTGCTGGAACAGTAGAAATTAGCAAAGTATTGGAAAATTCGATTCAGCTGCTTCGCCAAATCTTGCAAAAAAATGTAGTTTGTGACAAATTCGTAGTGGGTGCAATGACAGGGAACGGTGATTGCGCCGCTCCCGGTCATTGACCTCAGATGCCCCATTCATAGCTGATCAGAGCATCTAACATTAATATAACAGTGAAAAATAAAAATAAAAAATCATACTTGCCTCATCCATTTGATTGCGAAGAGCTTGTGCAAGATCTTCAATCAAGATGGTGGCGACCAGCTCCTCACGCTCAAACGGATGAGGTAAGTATGTTTTGTTTTTTTGCCGCCATTCAGGGAAAATCGATTTGTTACCAAGAAGCACCTGGAAATTCGGCTTTGGGGCAATTCAAATTTTCCCTGAAATTCGGGTTTAAGTCCACTTAGTGGACTTCGATTCGCTCAACACTAGTTCTCGGTGTCATGCTGTAGACGCTCTGCATCAGAACCTTGAGGTCAAGTCCTCCATTGGTTTCTGTACTGTTCTTTTATTGGTTGTGCCATTGCAAACACGTCCATGGGATAGTGCATAAGTGTCTTATCAGGAGAGAGGTGTCTGACCTCTGGGGCCCCCACCCATCATGAGAACAAGCACTTGGCTCTTTTCGACAGTCCCACAGATTCTAATGGAGCAGCAGCACACATGCCAGGGGAACACAGGGCCCCAGTGGTTGGGCATGGTGCCATTAAGAAATATGACTTGACCCACAAATAGCAAGCCTTCTTACAGTACGGCTACAGTAATGGAAATGCAAAAAAGTTAAAAATAAAAATAGGCTGTGTCCTAAAAGGGTTAAAGGGAATGATATTTAAAGGGGTTGTCTGACTGTTTAACACTCAGGGTAGGTCATCAGTATCTGATCAGTGGGGGCAGCCCCTCCAATCAGCTGTTTGAAGAGGATGCAGTGGTTCGGTGAGTGCCACGGCCTCTTCCTAGGCTATGTGTGACTTTACGTTCATCAGGAGCTCTGCTTGGGAGGCTGAGTATCCTCTCACATGTCTTCTACATATGATTTACTTGTGTCTTTGTTCTCGATGTGACTCTTCGATAGTGACTTCATTAGATCCAAGGTTCTTCCTTGCTCGTCATTGGCCTGTGCTTGGAATTGACCACTAATATCTGATCAGTGGATATCCTACTTCTGGCAGCACTTTGATATTCTAAACAAAGGGTTCCATTCATCATTTAACCCCCCCCCAATGACACTTGCTGACTTTAATGTCCCGTATTGACTCTGGAGATTTAATTTGTGGACGTTCATACAGAATAAACTGTATATTGTGGGTCACAGTGTATGCTGTATGTGTATAACATAAACATATTTCACATGAAAACTTACAATTACTTGGCTTGGCCCTTGGAGATCTCGGACACCACTTCAACACTTGGCCGGGGGCTCGGTGGAGCTGATGTTGTGTTTTATCGTAATGAGAGAGATTTCATAATAAGCATTTGGAGAAGGGGCAGAGGGATAGCAGAGCAGGGAGAGGCTGGTGCTGCTACTAGGGGGTCATACCATGGGGGAGTAATAAAGCCCAACATAATGCCAGCCCAGTAGAAATAATTCTCCTTATAATGTGACAGTGCCAAAAATACCCCCTTGTAATGCCCCCAGTTGAGCTAATGTTTCAAATAGTGCCCGCATAATGTGCCAGTATAAAGTACCCCTATATAGTGCCCCCATAGTGCTCCTCTCCCCCCCCTCATGCCCCCCATAATGTACCAGTATAAAATGCCCCATATATAGTGCCCCAGTAGATGCCCTCAGTGTCACCCATAATTTGTAAGTATAAAATACCCCTTCTTAGTGCCCACCGTAGATGACCCCATAGTACCCACCATAATGTCACCCAGTAAAAAATGCCCATATACAGAGCCCCCATATAAAATACCTGTTCTTTGTGGCCTCAGTAGATGCCCCTATAGTGCCCACCAATAATGTGCCAGTAAGAAGTGCCCCCATAGATGTCCCGCAATAATGTGCCAGTAAAATGTGCCCCCATAGATGCCCCCCAATCATGTGCCAGTAATAAGAGCCCCCCCCATATTATGTGCCAGTAACAAGAGCTCCCCCATATTACGTGCCAGTAACAAGAGCCCCCCCCATATTATGTTCCGGTAGCCAGAGCCCCCCATATTATGTGCCGGTAGCCAGAGTCCCGCCCTATCAGGTGCCGGTAGCCAGAGGGACCCCCTCATATCAGTAGCCACCAGTATTGTACACATATAAAAAAAAATTAAAAACACTTATACTTGCCTCCATGTCAACGATGCGATGCAGGCCTCTTCTGGCCTGTGTCCCGCGCTGTACGGCTCAGGCGGCGCGATGACGTCATCACGCCACCTGCACCGGCCTCTAGGCCGGCAGCCTATCGGAGGAACAGGGAAGGGACACACCTCTCCCTCCCCTGCCCCACAACACAGACATCTGTATCACTGTCCGGAGGACGGCGATACAGATGACTATGGAGATTAGCGGGCCGACGGGGGCCACGGGGCCCACTAAAATATAGCTATTTGCGGGCCAACGGGGGCCCCTACGGACTTGGGGGCCCAGGGGCAATTGCCTCCCTTGCCTTAATGGAAGCGCCGGCCCTGATTTACCCAAGCACACCGCTACTGTAGTATCGGGAACAACCACAACCAGATGTATGGTGCTGTGCCTGGTAAACAATGAGGAGGATGCGGTGCTCTTGTTCTCTGTGATACATGTACTGTGTCTGAGATGTCTCTGGATCTTATGCAATGGGTGGCCTCTCCCCAGTGCCCTCTATATAGCGTTTTCCAGGTGTAGGAATGCTGAGAGGTACAGTGCGGCCTAAAATATCTCTTTGTGTGTCACGGTGCTCCTACCTGGATATGGCTGGACCCCAGGCTTTGGCTCCGAAGCAATAAATAGGGGGAATAATTGAGGGATAAAAGAATAACTGGAGACCAGACCTTGAGATGGAGTTCAATGGCAGCTTTACTATGAAACTGGCAGGCAAACTCCACTCTGTTATATCTCTGTTTCTCTCTGACTATGCTGTACTGACAGGCTGGCTGTATAACTCAGCTTCTTCTGTATGCTGCACCTCTGCTCTGTAGTTATGCCAGGGAACTTTCCTCCTGGCTCCTGAGGCTTTAACCTTTGGCCTCCATGACCAGCAGAGCTTAAGGTGCTCTAGCTGGCATGGGCACGTCAAGCAGAGACATGCCCTGCACACTCTTCCCCTATCTAGGGAAGACTTAAAACTGGAACTAACTGGTCCCCACCCTTCCTGCAGAAAGTAGGACTAGTCCACTTCTCTCCAGAGGGGGGTTAGAAAGGAATTTTAAGTTCCATTCTACCTAAGTACAGCGCTGCTTTGTTTGCTGCCACCTGCTGGTGAACCAGGCATATTACATGAACATAACAGTTGCAAAAAAGATTAAGAATGAGCAGTGTATAGGACCTGGACAAAAAAACATAAGATGACCCTGTGTTAGCCCATTAAAGACAGTAGCAGGGTGCAGGAGTGGTAACACCACTCTGGGGTGTTACACTTACACATCGCTCTAAACTGCATACATTTATTTTATAGGTAGAACTTACTGAATGCTGACAAGAGGCCATGACTTCAGGTAAGTAGCCTTCATGATGTCTTTTTTTTGTATCATGCCTTAACCAAGATGTTAAAGGGATTGTCTCACTTCAGTAAGTTGTATTTATCATGTAGACAAAGTGAATGCCATGCACTTACTAATGTATTGTCATTGTCCATATTGCCTCCTTTGCTGGCTGGATTAATTTTTCCATCACATTACACACTGCTCATTTCCATGGTTACGACCACCGAGCAATCCAGCAGCCGTGGTTGTGCATGCACATTATAGGAAAAGGCACAGGCTTTTCTGATAGCCGAGACTGTGGTAGTGCACATACTGTAGGCACATGTGCAGCAGCTCCTGTCCTGGCGGCAGGGTGGTCGTAACCCCTGCATATGAGCCGTGTATATGGACAATCGCAGTATGTGAGTATAACCTATCCTGTTATCTCATTGTCGGGGGTCTGAGTCCTGGCGCCCCATCGGTCAGCTATTTCAGGAAGCAGCGGCACTCGCCGGAACTCTGGCAAGCGTGTTGGCCTTCCAGGCACTTACCAAGCACAGCGTTGCCCATCGTATAGTGGTAGTGCATGGTATTACAGCTCAAACCCATTGATTTGAATGGTGCTGAGCAGCAACTAGGTCATGAGACTGATGTACGGTGATGTCACATGGTCTATGAAGAGGCCGCAGTGCTCAAGAAGCATCAGGCCTCTTCTAAAAGCTTATATGCGGGGGTCCCTGGTGTCAGACCCCCGCCAATCTGATATTGATGACTTATCCAGATTACAGGTCATCAATATTAATTCCCGGATAACCCCCTTTAACTTTGTCTACATGATGAAAGCCATTTGCGAAAGTGAGACAATCCCTTTAATGTGACTTTCATTAAAGAGGTCTGTCGCCAGGAAATTCACTGATAAACCAGGCACAATGTCTTGTAGGGCTATCTCCGCTGAACGCAACGATACCTTTCACTTACTAATCCGTTGTTTCATTCGGGAGAAATAGTGCTTCGAGTCCACATGCAAATGAGCAGTTAAGTGCACTGAGGGCGGGTCCAAGCCACTCTGTGCACCCTTGCTTCTCCTGCTTCCTCAGCCAGCCCCTCCCTCTCCTTATTGATTGACAGGACCAGGTGGGATCGGCCATTTGTGCGTGCCTATTAGGCTCTATACTGAAAACAACAATACAAAGAGATCATACGATCGAGCCGCCTTGTGGCGCTAAATAAGACTTGAATAATAAATACGACGCCGCGTTCATCGGTCACATGGTCTAAGTGAAGCTCAGGATAGGTCATCAATATCAGATTGGTGGCGGTCCAACTCCCAGCCCCCTCACCAATCAGCTTTATGGGATGGCTGTGCTTGTACAAGCGCTGCCTTCTCTGCTCTATTTACCTAGTCGCCAGAGGAATTGCAGTGGTGAGCAGGTGTAATTACAAGTATGGCGTCCCTATTCATTTCTATCGGATGGCTCTGTTTGTTCAAGTGTATAAGAAGGAGGTGTCACATAGAAGAGAAAGGGGACACCATACTTGTAATTACACCTTCTCACCACTGCAACTCCTATGGCGACTAGGTAAACAGAGCAGAGAAGGCAGCGCTTATACGAGCACTCATTCTCTAATACTGATGGGTGAAGGTGCCAGGAGTCATACCCTCGCTGATCTAATATTGATGACCTCTCCTGAGGACAGGTCATCAATACTAAAAAAGCAAACAACCCCTTTAAAGTAATTGGGACTGAGCTGCAATACTAAGCACAGCCAGTAGATGGTGCTGTGCTTGGTAAGTTGCCAGGAGGCCACAGCATTCACCGGAGTCCTGTGGACTATTCAAACAGCTGATAAGTGGGGATGCCGCACATGGGATCCCCACCGATCAGATGCTGGTGACCTATCCTTAGGATAGGTCATCAGTAGCTATGAGCGAAATTATGAAACATTCAATTTGGCTGCTTCGACGAATTTCGCTAAGAAATTTGATTTGTGACAAATGGCTTAGTCACAAAGCGCATTCCTTTGTATGTAGTGGGCGCAATGACGGGGAGCGGCGTGATCCCGTCATTGAACCCGTCAGATGCTAGAATTGAGGCCTTTTCAGGGGTTAGTCAGGTTAAAAAAAATAAAAATACATACTCAACTTATCCATTTGCGAGAAAATGGATAAGATGAGTATGTATTTGTTTTTGTTTTTTACCGCCATTTCAGGAGCATTAAATTCATTACCATAAAGCGTGAAGAAATTCGGCTTTGTGGCAAATCGAAATTCGGATCGAAGTCAATTAGTTTGGCTTTGATTCGCTCCACACTAGTCATCAGACATCCCCTTTAATGAAATTATTTTCTGCACACAGTGAACAATGTAAAAAAAAAACATCCACAGAATGCAATTAATTATGGTTCTCATAATATGAAGACTCAAAAACAAAGTTTTTTTTTTATAGTGCAAAAGTAATAAAACACAAAAATTTTATGTGTTTTATTTTTTTTATTTTTTTAAACCCAACCCCTGCAGTGCCCTCAGTATATATAACGCCCATGCATAGTGCCCCCCTCGGCATTCCATTGCCCCCAACCCCCAGTAGTGCTGACAGATCTTTTGAAAAAATATTCTCCTCATCCACTTGCAAAATCCACTTTATTTATATTTTAACCACTAAAAGGCCTTTTTATGTTTTACCTACTGTAATCGTTTTTAACGATTATTAGATGGGATACGCTCCTGTCTAAAGGGCCACTAAAAACAGGCTCATTGATTCCATTGAGGTCCATCTGACTGTGAACACTGGCAAAAATAGGAGATGCCCTGTTTTTTGATGGCCATTATTCACTTGCCATGTGTATAGCCCCACGGACTTCAATTGGTTCTGAAAACGGCCGCGTGACACTGTTACAAAAATGGCCATCACCCAGCCATTTTTCATTGTCGTGTGACTGTAGCTTTAGGCCAGACCCACTGACCCACTGTCTCACTAGGCCCTGCCTCCTTGTCGAATTAGGTGCAGAGGTTTTTCCCAAATGTAGATGCTCCAAATTGCTCAATTTGCATCAACTTGAGCTAAATTAATGACACGGTTTAGGTGCACTCACATTAGTAAATCTGGGCCATTATACTGTATGTACATGAAAATAGTGTTCTAAGAAAATGCAACGTATCCCACAAAAAGCAATCCCTTATGCTGTTGTGTTGATGGATTTTGGGCTTTTAGAATATAGGAATAAATGGGCACTAAATAGCTGCATCCAAGGGTCCCTTTTTAATAAACAGATCAAAAAGTGACCACTTGCTGGGACCTTCAGCTATCAGCTAATGTGTTGTATGAGTTGGGAAAGGGTATCTGTATTTGAGTGGGATCTGTGTGTGTCTGTGAGAGGTGCCGAGGATCTGTTTGTGGAACGGGGGGGTATCTGTGTGATTGAGGAGGTGCGATCTGTGTGTGTATTTGAGCAGGGAGGCAGGAGGTGTGTGAGCGGGGAGGCGGGATCTATGTATGAGCGGGAAGGCGGGATCTATGTATGAGCGGGAAGGCGGGATCTATGTATGAGCGGGAAGGCGGGATCTATGTATGAGCGGGAAGGCGGGATCTATGTATGAGCGGGAAGGCGGGATCTATGTATGAGCGGGAAGGCGGGATCTATGTATGAGCGAGAAGGCGGGATCTATGTATGAGCGAGAAGGCGGGATCTATGTATGGGAAAGGAGGCGGGATCTGTGTATAAGTGTGTGAGCAGGGAGGTGGAATCTGAGGGTGTATGTGTGAGTGGAGAGGTGGGATGTGCAATGTGCTGTCCCCTAGCCCGATCTTGTCCCAGGTTTTTAGCAATGCCTAATGGTGATGTGTCCCTATTAGTTCTGTGTGTGTCACGGTGCTCCTACCTGGATAATGTTGCTCCCCAGGGTTAGGCTCAGTAGCAATAAAGAGGGAAGTGATAGATGGAGTAAGAGTCCAGACTTGGTAAAGTTCAACAGCTTTACTTGAATAAACTTTCATCCAGACAATATTTAAATTTGTTCTGGCTCCAGCAAGTTTTGGGGTAAACTGGCAAGCAAACTTGGATACCTTGCTTTAATCTTTCTCTTCTGTGCTAGACTCTGGCTTTAGTCTGGTAACTGGACTTTCTGACAGTTCTAGTACCTTTTGAGTGGGGTGACTTTTGGCTGTTGATCCCCTCGTAATACTCTGTATACTGTAAGCAGTCAGGATGCTCTATGAGCTCCTTCCCTTTGGAGACTCCTGCTGCAGGGGGCGGGGGAGCATTTGCCTCACAGTACCATCTCTTGTGTCTTTCCAGCTCCATTATCGACTCTAGACTGTAGCTTCCTGCAACATGTCCCTTGGTAGGAAACAGGACTAGCCCACTACTGCCCAACAGGAGGGAGAATGGAATTGTAAGTTCCATTCTATCTAAAGATCTATCTCCGCCAAATACACTGCCACCTGCTGGTGAAACAGGCATAGAACATGAATTACAGTAAAAGTTACAGTACATAGCAATGTTATTAATGCACAGTATAAGAGGACCTGGGAATAAATACACAGCTGACATTCTCTGCTAGCCATTAGAGACAGTAGCAGGGTGTAGGAATGGTAGTGGCCTCTCTGGGGTACTACAGGATCTGCGTGTGTATGAGGGGAGGTGGGATCTGTGTGTTTGTGAGTGGGGAGGCAGGATCTATGTGTGAGTGGGGTGAGAGGGTGAGGTAGTGGCAGAGTCCTTCCCTGCATAACGGAAACGGGACGGATCCGTTTTGCAGCCCATAGACTTCTATTATGACGGAATGAATAACGGAATACCTCTAAAGGCATTGCGTTATGCATTCCGTCATGGCATTGCGTTATGGTCCGTGGTGTCGGAATCCATGACGCATTTCACCTTTAACCAACAAACGAAGTGTGAACGAATTTCAAAATATGAAATTCGCTCCTCTCTAGCTGTAACGTTGGGGATTTTGCTTTTTTTTGCTTTCCTTTGCTGTTTTTCATTATGTACACTCAGTTTTGTGCTATTTCTTTGAATCTGCCGCCAATCCCATCCTATTTATCTTTACAAGTTAACTCCTTAGGCCCCTTTCACATGGGCGAGATTTCTGCGCGGGTGCAATGCGTGAGGTGAACGCATTGCACCCGCACTGAATCCGGACCCGTTCACTTTAATGGGGCTGTTCAGATGAGCATTGATTTTCACGCATCACTTGTGCGTTGCATGAAAATCGCAGCAAGCTCTATATTCTGCGTTTTTCACGCAAAGCAGGCCCCATAGAAATGAAGGGGGCTGCGTGAAAATCGCAAGCAAGTGCGGATGCGGTGCGATTTTCACTCCCCTCATCCTGTTGTTTGCGCAGCTGGCATCATCTTCTTTCTTCTTCTTTCTTCTTCTTTCAGGACCTGCCAAAGGACCTTTGATGACGTCAGAAGATTTCTGTCTTCATTCAGCAGGACCTGCGCTGACGTCACCCATTAAGTCATCAAAGGTCCTTTGGCAGGTCCTGAAAGAAGAAGATGCCGCCTGCGCGAACAACAGGATGAGGCGAGTTCTTTTTTTTTATTATTTTTTAACCCCTAAAGCCACATTTTGAGTAAGCATGTTATAAGGGAAAATAATAAAATATACAGAACACCTAACCCGAACCCGAACGTCAGTGAAGAAGCCCGGGTTCGGGTCTGGGTACCACAGTCAGTTTTTTTTTTATCACACGAGTGCAAAACGCATTGCACCCGCACGATAAAAACTGAACATTGGAACACAATCACAGTCAAAACTGACTGCAAGTGCGTACCTATTCGCACGATTTTCCCTGATCACAGAAGCAACGCATCCGGACCTAATCCGGACACGCTCGTCTGCAAGGGGCCTTAAGGACACACAGTGCCGTAGATAAAAAAAATTCCTGGGGGGGGTTCAACTTTCTCAAATTATAAGACTTTAGCAGACACACCAGGGTTTGAAAAAAATATACCAGCCACCGCAGGGCCGGTGCAAGGTTTTTTACCAACTCAAGCGAACATACATTTTGGCGCCCCCAACCCCCCCCCTTCAGCTCACCTGGGGGGGGGGGGGATGCGCTAAAATGTAGGTTTGTCTCATAAGACGCACCTAGCTTTTAGAGGAGGATAATAGGAAACAATATTTTTCATTCCACCTCAGGTCAGACCAGCCATCAGACCCCAGCTCACAGGCACAGCCCCAATGCCTCAGATCAGACCCCCGTGTCAGCCATCAGCCCTCCATGTCATATTTCTCCCCGTCCATGGCACAGACAGACTACAGTCATTGTCTCCGGCCCATCATGTAACCCCATCCTCACCCATGTCACATTTCTCCCCCTCCATTTGATTGCTCTAACACCTAAAGAAAAAATAATAATTTAAAAAACCTGATGTTTCTCCAGATGATCTTATGCTAAAAGTAGGGGTAGCGCCATCCTGGCTGTTACCCTTCTGGTCTACCTTTTGGTGAGTCCCTCCTGCATGGGTATTTGTTAGATTTTTTTCTTTCCTGGATGTTTATTGACCATTTGGTCTGCATTCAGTGCGGCTATTCACCATGGCTGCTTGTCTTTACTCATTTCATTTTCTATTTCCATTATTTTTGTTTTTTTGCAGTTGATCAGTGACTCACCATTTATGTACATGCATGTGATCTTAGGGTTGGTTATCAAACCATACACATCCCTATTTTGATCCTCTATATTTATGTATTTTTTGACCAGTGTGTCCCTCCCAGGGTGGCGCCGTCATTTCCTTCCCTGTTCCTTTTTGTCCCTTGTCCCCCGGCATCATATGCATGCAATTGCATTTTTACTTGTGTTTTGTTACATAATAAAAGTCTACATTTATACTACTCATCTGGCATTTTTGGCTCCATTTTTTTCTGTTATTCTGTAAAAGTAGTGGTAATAGAGTCTGAAAGGTCTATAGAAGCAGGTACACTGTTTTTACAAACCTTTGAGACTCTATTAACGCTACTATCAACATCAGGTCATTTAGAGAAACAACATATTTTTTTAATTATGTTTTTCCTTTAGGTGTTAAAACATAACTTTCATTTGATTGCTGTAACACCTAAAGGAAAAATCATTTTAAAAACCTGCTGTGTCTCTAGATGACCTTATGTTGACAGTAGTGTTAATAGAGCCTCAAAGGTCTGTAAAAATAGGGTAACTGCTTCTATAGACCTTTCAGACTCTATTACCACTGCTATCAACATCTTTAGAAACAGCAGGTTTTTTATTTGTTTCCCTTTTAGGTGTTCAAGCAATCAAATAAGTTATGTTTTAACACCTAAAGGAAAAAAAAAATAATTTAAAAAACTTGCTCTTTCTCTCCTTTTATGATCCCCTCCTGATTCTGTCTTCCAAAACTGCATCAGGAAGCCTGACATTGTGGCCTTACCCTTAAAAGCTTCCCTACGCTTCTTCATCTGTGCATTTTAGAGTCTTAACTTTCTTTTTCTTTTTCCATCAACATGAGGACTTTTTTTTTTTTTTTGCCGAACCCTGGAAAAGACATTTAACCCCTTCCGACCAGCACGGCGCTGCCAGAAGTGACTTCCCGACCAGAGCCGTAGTACTTCGGCGGGTGCAAGAGCTGCGCCTGCCCGATCACCTGCAGGAGTCCGGCTGGTGAAAGCTGTAAAAATAAACAAATAAATAAAAAACTGTGCCAGAACAGTCATTTTTAGTCACCATGCCTTATAAAATGAGTAATATCGAGTGATCAAAATGTCATATGTACCCTAAAATGGTTCCCATTAAAAGTCATCCTGCAAAAAATGAACCCTGACATAAAAAAATCACTCAAAAAATAAACCAATGGCACCCGTAAACCAATCTATCAAAATCTGCGTTGCAAAAGCCATATGGTTCACCTTTTCTGCCATGTGCCCCCACAGCAGTTTACCACAATGTATGGGGTGTTTTCGTATTCAGGAGAAAATGGGTAACAAATTATTGGGTGCTTTTTCTTCTGTTGCTCCTTGTGAAAATGAAAATTTTGGGGCTAAAGCAACATTTTATTGGAAGAAATGAAACTTTTCATTTTCACAGCCAAGTGTTTCCAAATTCTGTATACCGCTTACGGGGTCAAAGTGCTTAGTACACCCCTTAATAAATTCTTTGAGGGGTGTAGTTTCCAAAATGGGTTCACCTTTTGAGGGTTTCCTCTGTAGGGGTATGTCAGGGTCTCTTCAAATACAAAATGGTGCCCAAAAACCATTCTAGCAAAATCTGCCCTCCAAAATCCATATGGCGCTCCTTCCATTCTGACCTTTGCCTCGTACCCATAGAGAAGTCTACCACCACATATGGGGTATTTATGTAAACTGCAGAATCAGAGTAATATATATAGAGGTTTATTGTGCTGTTAACCCTTGCTGTGTTGCAGGAAAAAATTGATTAACATGAAAAATCTGCAAAAAAAAATGAAATTAAAAAATGTTGCCTCCCTTTTCCTTTAATTCTTGTGGAACAACTAAAGGGTTAACAACATTTGTAACATCGGTTTTGAATTATTTGATGGGTGTAGTTTTCAAAATGGGGTCATTTATGGGTGGTTTCCATTACGTAAGCCACTGAAAATGACTAACTGAATTGGTGCTTAAAAAATGGTTCGGGAAATTTTGTTGATAATTTGAAAAATGACTTCTAAACTTCTAAGCCTTCTAACGTCCTAACAAAAATAAAATGAAATTTACAAAATGATGCCAGCATAAAGCAGACATATGGGGAATGGTGACTTCTTACTTTTACTATATATCCTAAAAGTAGAGAAATTTTAATTTAGAAAATTGTGAATTATTCCACATTTTTGGTAAATTTTGGGATTTTTTTTTATAAATAAAGGAAAAATATATTGACACAAATTTACCACTGTCATAAAGTACAATGTGTCACGAGAAAACAATGACTTGGATAAGTAAAAGTCTTCCAAAGTTATTACCACATAATATGACACATGTCAGATTTGCGAAAAATGGCCTGGGCAGGAAGGTGAAAACTGGCCCGGGGTAGAGAGGGTTAATGTAATGCAAAAAGTATTCAGAGCGGGGACAATGTATGATCTGTGATGATTTTATAATTTTTTTGCATTTTGCAGATAACAAATATATTCCTATCCAAATCCAACCACAAAGACAAGGGCAATCTACAGTCTACCAGGACACCTCCACTCCATCCACAGCCAACATTCCCTGTGAACTGGAAAACCTTACGAAGGTTAGAAATGTCTCTTCTCATGAGTCTACCATTAGTCATGTTCTTCTCTCGAACTCCTTACAAGGATTCACTACCAAAACCTCAACCCTTCTTTTTTCTTACAGGTAGAAGAGATTATATTTAAAGATAAAGGTAAAATAGTGGTAGAACCTTATTACTTATGATAATTGACCATAGTCCTGTTCAGAGCTAGTCAGGATGGTCTGTGGTCTATTTCTCGAATGTCAACTAAACAAGGTCTGAAATATAAAGTTGAATTTGTGGTGTTAGACTAAAGAAACCGTTCGAAAAAATAAATCAAAGGTTACTGGTCCAATTTGTAGAACATGAGCATGCCCTCTTCAGACCATAGACCTTGTCAACCATGTTGAGCCAAACAGAAGGTGGTCCTACAGTTGATTCCATGACTGCCACACAATTCAGTTGAACAGGAAGATTGACTTCTAGTCTCGGACACTCAAAGCTTGTCATGATCACCCTTGCTAGAGTTCACGTGATGTGTGTGTGTGTGTGTATGGGCAACCAAAACAAAAACATGTGATATATCTAAATAATGAATATTTCCCATTTATACTTCACCCTCAATACTGACACCCCAAATCTGCCACCAGTAACATATGTTTCAAGAGCTCACACTCTTACAGGTAGCATTCAGTTACTCCCTCTTATCTCCACATAATCATTAAACTTTTCAGGACTGGGACATTTTTTGTTTTTGCTTTTCTATTTTTTGCTCCCTGCAAGCCATAACTTTTTTATTTTTCCATTCACATAGTCGTATGAAGGCATGTTTTTTGCGGGATAAGTTGTACTTTCTAATGGCATAATTTAAGGTTGCATAGGATTTAGTAGGAAACTGAAAAAAAAAATTCCACCACAGTTTTATGGATTTTGTTTTTACTGCGTTCCCCATGTGGTAAAACTGACCTGTGCCATTCATTCTCCAGGTGAGGGCAGTTACAGCAATGCCTCATTTTTAATACAGAAAAAAAAATATATATTTTCATCGCCATATTCAGAATATAACCGTTTTATAGTTACATCTACGAAGATCTCGGCTCAATTTTTGCAAGCTGATCTGTAGTTTTTATTGATACAAATTTTGTGTATGACTTTTTGTTCAAAATATTTTTTGTTGGAGGTTAAGCAAAAAATAAAAATAGCAAATCGGCAATTTTTTTTTTTTTTTCAGTTTCGGTGTTCACTGTACAAGATAAATACATTTATATTTTGATAGTTTGGGCATTTTGGGATGCAGAAATGTCTATGTTTTTTTAATTTATTTTATCTTAATTATGGGGTAATTTGAATTTAATATTTTTAAAAACTTTGAAAAAAAAAATTAAACTTTAACAAGCAAGTGTTGGATTACTTGTCCTACAGACTTCACTGATTTAACACTGCTGTCTGCAGAACATTCAGTGTATTCCTATGGAGCCGTGCCACCTGCAGACCTCCAAAGGAACTACAGCTGTGGCAGGCAGGGATGCAGCTTTCAACCCAGCCTATACAGCGAAGGACCTATTTCCCTATAACCATGAAGGAAAGCTGTATCGGCCTTTCAGATGTATTGGTCACAATTGAAGGGTTAATGTGTGCGATTGGTGGTACCACTGATCACAAACAGTAGCCCTGGGTGTCTGCTGTATGAAACAGCAGAAATCTGGCGACTATGGCGTCCACTCCGATTGCAAGCAGACACCATTCTTATGCCTCATGCACACGACCGTTGTTTTATTCCGTGTCCGTTGTGCCGTTTTTCGTGATTTTTTTTACAGACCCATTGACTTTCAATGGGTCCGTTGAAAACTCGGCTAATGCACCGTTTGCCATCCGAGTCCGTGATCCGTGGTTCCAGTCCGTCAAAAAAATATAACCTGTCCTATTATTTTTGCAAAAAACGGTTCGCGGACCCATTCAAGTCAATGGGACCGCAAAAAAACATGGAGGCACACAAGATTGACATCCGTGTCCGTTTTTTTCCTATCATTTGCATGGCAAACCTGTCTTAGACTTTTTTTTACATTCCTTTATGTCTCGTGGTCCTCCGAAAATAAAGGAAGACACACGGAAACAAAAACGGATCACGGAACAACGGAACCCCTTTTTGCGGAAACGGAACACAACAACGGTCGTGTGCATGAGGCCTTAAAGGGTTCCTGTCACCTGAAATACCTAAATTAAACTCGCTGACATTAGCGATGTGCTCATGTCAGCTGAACCTAACTAGCCTATTCCCCCGTTACTCCATTAATGTAACTTTTATAATATGAAAATTAGCCTCTAGGAGCGGGGGGGGGGGGTGTGTTCTCCCTCCTCTGGCTCTGTTCTCCCACCTCTGTCACCTCCCTCCAAGTCTTGATTGACAGGGCCATGCAGTGTTGGCATCCTCCTGCCAGCCCTGAGTGCATGGTAAATCTCGTGCCTGCGCTGTGCCATTTAGTATTCGCCGCAGGCATAGTGAAGGAAGGACGCTCACTGGCTGCAAACTTCCTTACTGCGCCTGCGATGAATACTGAACGGCACGGCGCAGGCGCAAGATTTACCATGCACTCAGGGCTGGCAGGAGGATGCCAACACTGCATGCCCTGTCAATCAAGACTTGGAGGGAGGAGACAGAGGTGGGAGAACGGAGCCTCTAGGAGCAGGAGCAATGCCCCCCCTTCCTGATCCTAGAGGCTAATTTGCATATTATAAAAGTTACTCCATAAATGTAACAGGAATAGGCTAGTTAGGTTCAGCTGACATTAGCACATCGCTAATGTCCGCCTGTTTAATTTAGGTATTTCTGGTGACAGAAACCCTTTAAAGAATAGACTTCAACAGCGGTGGCGCTGAAGGTGTTAAATACTAATATTTGCCACAAACTATTAATTGATCCCCATATGTGCTCCAAGCTTGGCATGTACCTTCATTCAAGAACAAAGCAGAACTTTTTAAAAGGAGTTTACTAGGGTTGAGCGAACCCAAACTGTAAAGTTTGGGTTTGTTACGAACTTTAGGATTTTTGGACCCCGGACCCAAACCCAAACTTTTCAGTAAAAGTTCGTGTTCGGCGAGTTAATGGCGCTTTTTGAAAGTCTGCAGTGCAGCCAATCAACAAGCGTTTAACTCTGTGCCCTTAGAAGCCATCACAGCCATGCCTACTAATGGCATGGCTGTGATTGGCCAGTGCAGCATGTGACCCAGCCTCTATATAAGCTTGGGTCACTTAGTGCTGCACGTCACTCTGCTGTGCTTAGTGTAGGGAGAGGATGCTGCTGCTGTGAGGGAGAGAATAGGACAGATTCTTGAAGTGCTTGTTAACTCAGCGATCTACATAGATTTAGTTGTGTGGGTGCAGTGCACAATCTTTTTACCCTGCCCTGAGGCCAGTGACAGAGAAAAATAACTTTTATCCGTCTGTTAGTTAGGTGGGCGGCGGCGGCCATTTTATGCAAGCTCAGTGCACCAGCATAGCATTTGTGCTTTTGTGACATTCAAATCCAAGCTTGAAATACTGCAATAATAATCTGGGTTTAAAAAAACACCCATTTTTTGGCAATAGCCAACATCTGGTGCCTTTGCAGCATTAGTCAGTGTGAAATAGAAGCTTGCATTGCTTAAATAATTTTCTGGGTTTAAATAATTACCAATTTTTTGCAATACCCTACATCTGGGGCCTATGCAGCATTTGTCAGTGTGAAAGACAAGCTTGAAATTTTGGACAAAAAACTAAATTTGTGGCCTTTGCTGCATCTGTCAGTGTGAGATAAACGCGTTAGATACTGCTGTTTTTTCTGTTATTAAAAAACACCCATTTTGGGCAAGATCCTAAATTTGAGAAATATGAGGAGAGCGTCAAATAAGGGACGTGGCCCCGGTAGTGGTGCTGCTGGTGGAGCTCCTGTTGCAGGGACAGATCGTGGTCGATCTGTGCCAGCTACACGCACAACGCCTTCCTCAGGTGCAAGTAGACGTCAGAACCTGCAGCGGTATTTGGTCGGGCCTAATGCGGCTCTACGAATGGTGAGGCCAGAACAAGTACAGGCGATAGTAGATTGGGTTGCTTACAGTGCCTCCAGTTCCATTACATTGTCTCCCACCCAGTCTCCTGCTGAAAGATCAGAGTTGGCACCTGCAGCCGATGTCCATCAGTCTTTGACCTCACCTCCTTGCAAATCAGCCAAGCAGTCTGAGCCCCAAGTCATGCAGCAGTCTCTTCTGCTTTTTGATGACTCTGTTAGCAGGGTTTCCCAGGGCCATCCACCTAGCCCTTCCCCAGAAGTGGAAGAGATTGAGTGCAATTATGCCCAACCACTTAGGTTTCAAGATAAGTACATGGGAGGACCACCGCAGCACGTCTCGGATGATGACGAAACACAGGTGCCAACTGCTATGGCTTTAGAAAGTGTGCAGAAAGACAAGAAGGGCAGGGGTGAAGACTGGGTGGAAGATGATGTGGAGGACGATGAGGTCCTCGACTCCACATGGAATCAAGGTCATGCGAGTGACCTGTGTAGTTCAGAGGAAGAGGCAGTGGGCGCACAGAGCCACCAGCACAGCAGAAGAGGGAGCAGGGTGCAAAAGCGGAGCAGCCGTCCCCTAGACAGTACTCCTGATACTGCCCACCGCAGCAAGGGACCGAGCACACCAAAGCCAGCTCCAAGGAGTTCCCTGGCGTGGCAGTTCTTCAGACAATGTGCTGACGACAAGACACGAGTGGTTTGCACGCTGTGCAATCAGAGCCTGAAGCAACAAACAACCTGAGCACAACCTGCATGACCAGGCATCTAATTGCAAAGCACGAACTGCAGTGGAGTAGATGCCTTAAAAACCAATAAATTTCTCTGGCTCCTCCTGCTTCCTCTTCTGCTGCAGTCACGGCCTCTTCATCCACCTCTGGAGTGACAGTGCCACCTGCCACCCCGCAAACAGAGGATCTGCCAGCAACACCCCCACCTGGGTCACCAAGCATCTCCACAATGTCCGACGGAAGCGTTCAGCTCTCCATCTCCCAAACACTGGAGCGGAAGAGGAAGTACCCCCCTACCCACCAGCGATTCCTAGCCCTGAATGCCAGCATTTCAAAACTACTGGCCTTTAAAATGCTGACATTCTTTCTGGTGGAGACAGAGAGTTTTAAAGGCCTTATGGCGGTGGCTGTCCCACAGTACGTCGTCCCCAGCCGCCACTACTTTTCCAGGCTTGCCATCCCTTTCCTGCACAACCAAGTGGGGGCCAAAATTAGGTGTGCACTGCGCAACGCCTTCTGTGGCAAGGTGCACCTCACTACGGACGCGTGGACCAGTAAGCACGGTCAGGGACATTATATCTCCCTGAAAGCACACTGGGAAAATGCAGTGGCGGCTGCTCCTGAGGCGGATAGCAGTTTGACGCATGTCCTTCCACCACTGGGGATTGCAGGGCGCTTCAGTTTGCCTCCTGTTACTTCCTCCTCCTACTCCGCTTCCTCATCCTCTACTGCCTCCTCATCCGGTCAGCGTAACACCTTCACCACCAACTTAAGCACAGCCAGGAGTAAACGACAGCAGGCAGTTTTAAAACGTATCTGTTTGGGGGACAAACCCCCACACCGCGCAGGAGCTGTGGACGGGCCTTAAACAATAGACCGATGAGTGGATGGTGCGAGTGAGCCTCAAGCGCGGCCTGGTGGTGTGCGATAATGGGCGAAATCTCATAGCAGCTCTGGGACTAACCGGTTTGACGCACATCCTTTGCCTGGCGCATGTGCTGAATTTGGTGGTGCAGAGGTTCCTCAAAAATGACCCCGATATGTCAGAGCTGCGTTCTCACCCTGCTGCTGCTTGCCTGTCAGCGCTGCAGCATAATTTCGGCCTTCCAGCTCAACGCCTCATATGTCGCCCACAGGGTGGAACTCCACCTTGCACATGCTGGCCAGACTGCGAGCAGCAGCAGGCGATAGTGGAGTTTCAGCTGCAGCACGCACGGGTGAGTCGCTCTGCGGAATAGCTCCACTTCACCACCAATGACTGGGCCTCCATGCGAGACCTGTGTTCCTTGTTGCGCTCCACCAACATGGCCAGTGCCGATAACTCCGTTCTCAGCGTTACTATCCCACTTCTATGCCTCCTTGAAAAAACGCTCCTGGCGATGATGGAAGAGGATGTGGCACAGGAGGAGGAGGAAGAGGGATCATTTCGTAGGGTTTTCGGCCAGTCATTCCCAAGTGGCTCAAAGGGAGGGTTTCTGCACCCACAAATGCAAGGTACGCAATTGTCCAGCCAGTCAACCATTCTGGAAGATGAGGAGGTGGAGGATGAGGAGGAGGAGATGGAGGATAATCTGTGTTCACAGCAGGGTGGCACCCAAACCAGCTCATGGCCATTACTGGTGTGTGGCCGGGGGGATACAGAGGACACAGACAATACACCTCCCACAGAGGACAGCTTTTTGTTGCCTTTGGGCAGCCTGGCACACATGAGCGATTACATGCTGCAGTGTCTCCGCAACGACCGCCGAGTTGCCAACATTCTAACTTGTGCTGATTACTGGGTGGCCACGCTGCCGAATCCCCGTTACATGGACAACTTACCGTCCTTAATTCCGTCACTGGAGCGTGATCGTAAGATGTACAAGCGCACGCTGGTAGATGCGCTGCTGGTGGCATTACCACCTGACAGCGGGGGCACAGTGGAAGCACAAGACGAAGGCAGAGGAAGAGGTCACCAATGCAGCTGGGGGCACCGTCAGCACCTCAGAAGGCAGGGTTAGCATGGATGAAATGTGGAAATGCTTTGTCAGCACGGCACAACAACCAGCACCACCAGCTGATATGGAACGTCTTAGCAGGAGGCAGCATTTCACCAACATGGTGGAGCAGTATGTGTGCACACACCTACACGTACTGAATGACAGGTCTGACCCCTTTAACTTCTGGGTCTCCAAATTGGGCACATGGCCTGAGCTTGCCCTTCCCGCCTTGGATGTGCTGGCCTGCCCTGCAGCCAGTGTATTATCTGAACGTGTGTTTAGCACGGCAGGGGGCGTCATCACAGACAAGCGCAGCCTCCTGTCCACAGCCAATGTGGACAAGCTTACGTTTATTAAATTGAACCAGGCATGGATCCCTCAGGACTTGTCCGTACCTTGTGCAGAATAGACATGTATATACGGCCTTAACCAGCCATTGTTCTACTACAGCGCAATTGCTCATTGTTGTATTTTGTTTATTTCCCAAGTGTTGGCTACCTCGTCCACCTACACCGCTACCTCCACCGCCTCCTCAAACTCCTACTCCCTATGGACCTCCACCTCATAAATCAAGATTATAATTTTTTTTTTGTACGTATTTTATTTTATGTCATTTCACTAATTTGTCTGTTACATTCTTGGGTGACATTTGATCATTTTTGCCGTGATTAAACCCCTGCTCTGCATAGGTGATAGGGACAAATATTTCAAAAATTCTTCTTTGACGCGCGCCCCCTCCTTTCATTCAATGCTTAAACTTTAAAAAATTCTCCCACATTTGCGCTTCAATAATTTGTCCCACATTTCAATCATATTTAATTTCAAACAATTGACCTCCCTTGGATGTGGTCTCCCTTTCTCGCGCTCCCTCTCCGGCATGGAACCCTGATTCGCCACTAACCGTGATCAACATGGTAGGCTCAGAAAAGAACATCAAAAGTTGATAGAGCAGATATCCAATTGGATCGTGGACATCACGGGGACGTGTGACATGGTGAGCAGTATGTGTGCACACGCCTATAAGTACTGACAGATGGGTCTGCCCCCTTCAACTTCTGAGTCTCCAAATTTGGCACATGGCCTGAGCTTGCCCTTTACACCTTGGAGGTGCTGGCCTGCCCTGCAGCCAGTGTATTGTCTGAACGTGTGTTTAGCACGACTGAAGGGGGTTATCACAGGTTATATTTCCCAATGTTTTGGGGTGTACCCTAATAAAAAAAAAAAAATATGTAAAACCAAAAATCAGTGTAGGCTACCTCCTCCTCCTCCTCCTCCACTGCCGCTTCCACCTACACCGCCACATCCACCGCCTCCTCAACCTCCTACTCCATATGGACCTCGTCCTTCTAGATCAAGATTATTATTTTTTATTTTTATGTATTTTATATTATTTGAAGTCATTTCCCTATCCACATTTGTTTGCACAGCACTAACCATGCTCTCAACCACATTTCTGCCCTCTAGCCCTTTCCATGACCTTTTTAGAGCCTTTTTAGTGCTCAAAAGTTCGGGTCCTCATGACTTCAATGGGGTTCGGGGTCAAGTTCGGGTCCCGAACTCAAACTTTTTTGTGAAGTTTGGTCGAACCCGAACATCCAGGTGTCCGCTCAACTCCAGAGTTTATTATGATGAGAATAGTCACAATGTGTGTATGTGTGTGTGCAGTGCCTTGCAAAAATATTCATACCCCTTGAACTTTTCCACATTTTTTCATGTTACACCTATTCAAATGTATTTTATTGAGATTGCATGTGATAAACCAACACAAAGTAGCAACTATGTGTGAAGTAAAAAGAAAATTATACATGAATTTCCAAAAAAATAAAAATCTGGAAAGTGTAGTGTCCATTTGTATTCAGTCCCCTGTACTCTTATACCACTAAATAAAATCCAGTGTGACCAATTGCTTCAGAAGTCACCTAAGTATTAAAGGGATTCTGTCATGAGATTTTAGCCCTATAAGGTATACATGTGCCCATGTCCGTACTAATAACATGAATCCTAAACTGGCCTTATTAAACCTGCTTGTGGCTCTATTAGCCCAAAAAACTGGTTTTTATAACCGATCAATCGCCTACCTAAGGTGCCCAAGGGGACGTCAGTTAATACAGGGTGCCTGGCCATCTGGTGCCCAGCGCCTCCTTCCCAGTCTTAATCGCCGCCCTCCTCACCTCAGCGCTGCCTCCGCCAGATCCGGCCGGCCCTCTGCCAGATCCGGCGCCTGCGCACTATGCTCAGCCTGATGCGCCGCGGACTCCTGGCAGCGGCTTCATTGAGCGAAGTGTGCATGTGCACCAGGCTGGCCGGATCTGGCGGAGGCGGCGCTGAGGTGAGGGGGCGGCGATTAAGACTGGGAAGGAGGCGCTGGGCACCAGATGGCCGGGCACCATGTATTAACTGACGTCCCCTTGGGCACCTTAGGTAGGCGATTGACCGGTTATAAAAAACTGTTTTTTTGGGCTAATTGAGCCACAAGCAGGTTTAATAAGGCCAATTTAGGATTCATGTTATTAGTACGGACATGGGCATATGTATAGCTTATAGGGCTAAAATCTCATGACAGAATCCCTTTAAATATAGGCCACCTGTGTAACTTATTCTCAGTACAACTACAGCTGTTCTGTGAAGGTCTCAGTTTTTTTAGAGAACATTAGTGATCAAACAATATCATGAGAACCAAAGAACACACCAGACAGGTCAGGGATAAAGTTGTGGAGAAGTGTAAAGCAGGGTTAGGTAATAAAAATATCCCAAGCTCTAAACATCTCACGGAGCATTGTTCAATCCATCATCCGAAAATGGAAAGCGTATGGTACAACTGCAAACCTACTGAGACATGGCCATCCACCTAAACTGACAATCCAGGCAAGGAGGGAACTGATTAGAGAAGCAGCCAAGAGGCCCATGGTCACTGTGGAGGAACTGCAGAGATTAATAGCTCAGGTAGGAGAATCTGTCTACAGGACAACTGATAGTCATGTGCTCCACAAATCTGGCCTTTATGGAAGAGTGGCAAGAAGATCATTTTTAAAAGCAAGCCATAAGAAGTCCCAGTTTGCCACAAGCCATGTAGGGGACACAGCGAACATGTGGAAAAAGGTGCTCTGGTTAGATGAAACCAAAGTTGAACTTTTTGGCCTAAATGCAAAATGTTATTTGTGGCGGAAAGCTAACACTGTACATTACCCTGAACACACCGACCCCACCGTGACACATGCTGGCGGCAGCATCATGTTGTGAAGAGGATTTTCTTCAGCAGAGACAGAGAATCTGCTCAGAGTTGATGGGAAGTTGGGTGGGCCAAATACAGGGCAATCCTGGTAGAGGCTGAAAAAGACTTGAGACTGGGGTAGTTTAGAACAAAGCATATTTATGTGTTAGAATGGCCCAGTCACAGTCCAGACCTAAATCCCATTGAGAATCTGTGGCAAGACTTCAAATTTGCTGTTCACAGACGCTCTCCATCCAATCTGACTGAGCTTGAGCTATTTTGCAAAGAAGAATGGGCAAGACTTTCAGCCTCTAGATGTGCAAAGATGGTAGATACATATCACAAAAGACTTGCAGCTGTACTTGCAGTGAAAGGTGGTCCTACAAAGTATTGAAAACCTTGCATCATTTTCTTTGCACTTCACACATACTTGCTACCTTGTGTTGGTCCATCACATAAAATCCCAATAAAATTGATTTAAGTTTGTTAGTGTAACTTGAAAAAATTAGGGCCATAGGATCCAGTGTCGTAGATAATAGAAGTCTATGGCTGCAAAACGGATCCGTTCCGTTTCCGTTATGCAGGGGAGTCCTCTCCTGCATAACGGAAACGGGCCGGATCTGTTTTGTAGCCCATAGACTTCTATTATGATGGAATGAATAACGGAATGCCTCTAAAGGCATTCAGTTATGCATTCCATCATAGAATTGCGTTATGGTCCGTGGTAACGGAATTCATAACGCAATTCGCCTTTTACCATTAAACGAAGCGTGAATATATTTCAAAATATGAAATTCGCTCATCTCTAGTTCTCATGTTGATTTTAGAATAGATACAGATCTAGGCCCGAGAGAGATATGTAAATGTCCTATTGTACAGGTACACGGTGTAGTTTAGGCCCGATGTGAGTGAGGTGGCCTTGTCATGACAGATGGGCTAACACAATTTCATGGAAGTTTGTACTAAGAACTTCAAATGTTTGGTGTGGCATAGTGCTGACGTGTAGTGTTGAGCGAACTTGTGTTTTAAGTTCGGCGTCTAAAGTTGGAGTTCGGGTTATTGAAGAATCGCGTTATGGATTCCGCTACCACAGACCATAATGGAATTTAGAATCCATAACGCAATTCTTCGATAACCCAAACCCGAACTTTAGACGCCGAACGTGTCTTTGCTTTTGCATTGTAGTTATAGTATCTTTTCTTCTGCTTATTTTGCTTTGTTAGAAGGTGCAGACTAGCTTTGTCTTTTGCATTGAGTGAAAGGGGTCACCTCATTGGAGACATTGGTGGCATATCTCTGGAATATGCCACCAATGTCAGATAGGGGTGGGTCCCTCCTCTGGGACCGGCACCTATCTCCAGAATGTGACTCTCGAAAATAGCACAGTGCTAGCTCTGCTATTTTCAGCACTCACATAGAAGTAAAAGGAGCAGTGGTTGTGTTTGCTCAGTACATTTACCATTCAATTCCAGGGGACTTCTGAAAATAGCTGAGCACGCTTGCAAGGCTTTTTTCGGAACTCCCATAGAAATTAATAGAGAGCAGGCCATGCATGTGCGGTGAGCTCGTCTTCACTTTCAAAGGCCCGCTTTTAGATAAAAGTCTCGGAGGACTATGTTGGCATTTCCTAGCTATATGCCATCAAAGTCCCAGATAAAACAACTACTTTAATCTTTTCATGGGTCAGAAAGAAGCTGTATATAATAGATGGTTTGTACGACATTGTTTTCTAAACCCTTATTCCTGCACCGTTGCCTATTTTCTAGTCTTCCAGACTCGTGATGGGAAAACCCTCTTCTCAGTACATCACAAAACGGAACCCTCTGGATCCTCCCTAAACCTATATCTCAGAGATTGCTACAAGAAGGACACAGTTTGGCTTCATTTGATTTCAGATGATGCTGGTCATGACCCTTATGTAAGTACAATACTGATCTGTATCGTAGTCAAAAGTGGCAAATAATTTTTTAAAAAGTCTATCCAGCTAGTTTATCCAGAGGATGAGTTTTGACCAGGCTGTAAAAATATTCACAGACTGAAACAACTCTTGACTTCATGACATGTAATGAAATGCTATTATAGACATTTATTGGTAGCATCACTGAGTAGTTGCATAGTCCTAGTCCCTCCCCCGCAGAGCCGATTTCCGTACCCAGAGTCGTAGCTATATAGGCTGCTGAAATAGCAGTCACACAAGGACTTTGATGCCTCGGAAGTCCCAAAAGCTTCTTTGCAGAGACAAATGGTACGTAGTAGGTTGGGGCCTGTTACAGATTTAGCATCAAAGCCCCTGGGTTTTATGTTGCACATCTGCTGTTAACCTTCTACTTTCCTGCACAATGCCCTCTTTTCCATTAGAGTAGGTCTGATGGAATCAATTAGTGAGGGTGAAGATTCTCCATGAGTTGGACCCTAAAGAGAAAGGGGAGTCTATATATCTGATCACAAATTCCATGCCTCTACATTATCCATACACTTCAATAGAGGGGGCTTGATCTTACCATAACTTAACCACCAAGCGTATGGAGTGGAGAATGTGGTGATCGGGAATCATGAATAGAAGTCAACGTCTCCCCTTTCTCTTGATAAGTAAGGGTCCCAGGGGTGGAATCTGCAGTTATAGTACCAGACATTGTATATCATGATGATGCTATACCATAAAAGGCTAATATGGGAGCAGAAGCTTGAAGCTCCAGTGAAATGATACTGTGAGCCTTTATATAGGAATACTAAATCTGGTGCAAAATTGTACAGCACCATATATACCATTATTCTGTGCAAACGTCATACTGCAATATGGTGCCTAAATAATACCAAACCTGATACCATGAAGTAACTTTAATGCAATCCAATGGGGTTATAACCTTCCTTTCCCTTCCTTTTGGTAGTGTTCATTGTATTTGATATTGCCCTGTTATGTCGCTATCGCTGCCCCTGTGTGATTGCCCCTACAGTGGGGCACTGTACATGGTGGCAGTGCCGATCTGACAGTCCCTAGGAAACAGTGTTCTGGTTTCCAGTGCACATGAGAGAGAGTCCAGTGTCAAAAGTAGAGCAGAGTGTTGGATTGTGGCATGAATGTGTAGGGAGGGTACAACTGGATGGCACACTAAGTAGAGGAGGTGAAACTGTGTGGTGACTACGTGTCAGCAGGCCCAAGTACAGCCACAAGTTGTACAGGATAGTGACAAAGAGTTTTCTGATGGACTGAACAGTGGACAGAGAGACTGGCTGCTCTGGGGCCTACTGGAGGGTTTATAATAGATGAGTGGACTGGTTGGGCAAAAAGTGGGCAATGTCAAGAGTGCCTCTCAACCTCCTGAGAAACAATAGATAGTTCAAGGAGTTAGCTCTGTCTTCTGTGATTGGTCTTTACCTTATTTAAAGTTGCTGTTATATCATCACTACCAATGACAAATTTAGAGAGATGGCAGCACTTTTCAAAAGGACTTGGAGTAGACATATGTGTACCACCCTCTGGCTTGGGGGTCGCTTTCCAAGTAGTATGCATGTTACACACATTACATCTAGGCAGGATAGGCTATGGTGGAGGGTGTCCTATCAGTCAGTAAGGGGTCATGCACACGGACGTATGTATTTTGCGGTACTCAAAGAATACGGATGACATCCGTGTGCATTCCATATTTTGCGGAATGGAACAGCTGGCCCTTCATAGAACTGTACTATCCTTGTCTGTAATGCGGACAATAATAGGACATGTTCTATTTTTTTGTGGACATACGGAAACGGAATGCACAAGGAGTAACTTCCGTTTTTTTTTTGCGAACCCATTGAAGTTAATGGTTCCGCATACGGTCCGTAAAAAAACAAAAACTGAACTGACACGGAAAGAAAATACGTTTCTGTGCATGAGCCCTAACCCTGAGTGAGTGGTAATAGTCACCTTGGTATGTCCTACTGGAAATTGAAGTTCCCAACCCTGGTTTGCGGGCCACTTGGAAAAATCATTTTACTGTTAGTAAAACAAATAGTTCAACTACAATGCTATCCCGTAAACCACCTAACCAGATATTTTGCTTCTATTCTCCTAGTTGCAGATTGTTGCCCTTCCAATGCACGGCCTGGGTTCTGTAAAAATTGATCCTGTATCCGGAAACCTGAAAATTTGCATTCAGACCACAAAGGACACGTCTACGTTAATTGCAAGTCTTCCAATGTTTCTACAGACGCAAAGGAACACTTCTATAGAGGTCAGTGATTTTGTGTAGGTAGTTATAGCATAGAATAAAGATTTACTGGAAGGAGGGGTGGAAGAGCTAAGACTTACATTCTGAATATACAGGTCATCTCATTCTTTGTCCTCTTATCATCCCTAAGATACTGAGCATGAACGGGTCTCATCAAGTAGCCAAAATAATGAGCGAGAAAGAAGGTGGATCTGCCTGGGTCGTCTTCCGGTTCTCTGTAGACATGGAGTCCTGTGAGAAAATTGTAATTCTCGGGGCTTTCCTCTACTTGGTGAGTACATGCTCCTATGTCATCTATGATGATGTGGAAGACTATAGCTGAAGGTTTGGAATATTGTTTACCATATCTTATGTTTTCTGTCTCTGATGACCTGCTAGAAACCTGTCGGTGTAGCACTGATGGACATAGTATACCTATACTACATATATATTTGATAATATTTGTATTGATTTATTATAACAACTCTTGCTATGAAATGAATGGTAATCGGTCACCAGCGACCTCCGTTTCCCTTGCTGTTTTGGCACTGCCTGGCCTTTACCCCAAAATAAAATAAAAAATAATCAAACAAGGCAAAAATGATAAAAAAAATAAATGCATCTTAATACATAAGTAATCACAAGAACCATATAAAAAAATTAATTTATAAAACAGACGGATTGCCATATAATCCACCATGTCACCCTATAGCTGAGAGAGTGGAAAAGAGTGGAGCTTGGGTGAACAAAAAAAGTAATGGTGACACCCTCATTGCACTAAAGGCCTAATTTGCATATTGCAGGTGTTTACAGAGACTTTTTAACTGATGACCTATCCTCTGGGGGTTGGGGCTCTGACAGCCCACGATCAGCTGTTTGAGAAGGCCTGTCACTACTTTGAGCCTTCTCGCAGCTTAGTCTAGGGCATGGATGACACTTTTAAAGATGAGCAGAGTTTCTTAAATATTCAATTAAGTTGCTAAACCGAATTTTGCAAAAAAAAATTCACTGCCACAAAGCGCATTTCTTTGTAAGTAGTGGGTGCAATGACGGGGAACAGCTATTTTCGCCGCCCTTCCCTCCCTTCGTCATTGAACCCCTCAGATGCTACGTCTGATCGTAGCCTTTCAGGGGTTAATCATTCAAAAATAAAAAATAAATTGTACTTACCTCATCTATTTGAGCACGAAGAGGCCGCTGCGACCATCCTGCTTGAAAGTCCAACGCAAATTTTTGCGCAGTGCACGATGACGACATGGCGCTGCCTGCCGTGGTGACGTCATAAGTCGCAGTGCACAAGATTTCAAGCGGGATCGTCAATCAACATGGCCGTGGAGGCCTCTTCGCCCCCAAATGGATGAGGTTAGTATGATTATTTTTTTTTCTTACCATCATTTCAGGGAAAATTCATTTAGGAAATTCACCTTCGCAACAAATCAAATTTTCCCTGAAATTTGGATCGGAGTTCACTTTGGATACTTCGATGCGCTCAACACTAGTCACGTTCATCGGTCACGTGGCCTCGGCGCAACGCAACTCTATTCAAGTGAATGGGGCTGAGCTGCGATGCCAAGCAATGTACAGCACTGTGCTTGGTGAGCTGCGAGAAGGTTGTGGAGCTCACAGCAGCACCGGGGGCCTTCTCAAACAGCAGGGGTTCCCTGGTGTCAGACCCTCACCAATCATGTCATGTTTTTTTATTTTTTATTAGAAAAAAAAGTTATTTTACTAACTGGGCTGTTGTCTTCAGAGACTAGTGGGAGATGATTCTTATCAGTCATGTACAGCCAATTTATTAGTGCTTTTTCTATATTTTAGAACTTTCACCTCCATGAGGTTCGAAAACTGGAAAATTCTTCCACCCGTTTCCAAGATGTTTGGATTATTGACTGTATGGACTGGGAAAACGGATCCGGGTTAAGCAGCAGACTTTGTGAAAAACAGAGGGATGGAGTTTTGGATTCTGCTGAAGAAGGTGGCTGCTGCCGGGACTGTCACACTGGGTGCAAGAATTGCTTGTCCTGTTTTCACAATTGCCTGCAGTGCTGCACTGAATGCTGCTACCCCTGCTTATGTCTTCTCACCGTCATACACTGTTGTTTATAGTGCTGATTGCATTAACAGTGTTTGAAGAATATGCATACTGTGTGGTCTCAAAAACGGTGCTTCTATGTCCACAGGGCATTGAGTCCATTATTTGAGGTAGCTTTATTTGTCTTGGTGGTAGAAACTTTGCACATCAGAATGAATATATTTTTCCAATTCTTGGTCTCTTTGCAGTTAGTACTGTATATTGAGGGGTTCAGGACTACGCCTCTCAAAAGGAAAAATTTGATTAGCAACAAATGCAAATTTTCTCGCGCTTCGTGGTAACGAATCACATTTTTCCTAAAATGGCGGCTGCACATGTGAGGACATGGAGACAGGAAGTCTGGGAAGGCGGGATCACCCTGATTGACATGCATGCAGCCAATCAGCAGCCAGCCAGCCAGCCAGCCAGCCCTGTGATGTCACAGCCCTATAAATACGATGGCCATCTTAGATTCAGACATTTTCCAGCGTTCTGAGTGCAGGGACAGAAGTGAGAAGGCGCTAGGAACAGCAATTGGAAAAACCTAATTGTGAAAAAAAAAAATGAAAACTATTCAAAAGTACAGAGACTGCTGGTATTCAGGAGAGGGCAAAGGAGAGCTAGGAACCGGGCCGGCACCTCTGCCTACCTAAAGCTCCCCATATTTGAACACTGCCCATATAATAAACACGCAGGACAACAAGTAACCTTTTAGCTGGGTGATGATCGGCCACAGCTTATTTATTTTATGCGGCAAAACCAAATAACATCTTGGAGCGGTATGCCAACCGCCAGTCTCCCGGCGGGCAAGTACGCCATCAGCCATTTCCAACATTCCGCTGTATCAATTGCCGCCAGCTGTGACTTCGAATCCCAAATCCAACCGCCCATCTTAAAAGAAGAAGACAACGTAAAAACTCAAAACAAAAGCAAAGAATTAACATCTTCTTAAACTGTTCCTTACTTCATCGTCATTCCTATAACCTTGCTTTATCCCATCATTCTCTTTCATTCGTTGTTTTTTTTTTTTTTTTTTTTTTTTTTACAGAAAAAAAAAAAAAAACCTTGAGGTACCCATTCAAGGGCGGGAGGGTGGGCAACTTGGCTTCCGCTGCAAAGAGGAAGTGCAGCAGCCGGGGAGGGGGTTATAAACCCTAGCAAGAGGGAGGAGACCTCACATACTCGTCCCCCAGTGACGTGCCATTACACCACCATTAACCCCTCAAGCACCAAACATAAACCGGCAAGGTGCTATCTCAAACCCATGGCTAGGAAGGGGAAAAGGGGGACCACCAGTCCCTAATCGCCCTCCTTAGGAGTCGGGCGCTTGCCAGAAAGGATAGGGAGGATTTATTTCACAGCATCTTAGTGCAGGGAGAGATGTCAGAAAGCACTAGGGACATTGATAGAAAAGCTATTTACAAGTGCAGAGAAAGATTATTTGGGGATCCAAGTAGCCATTAGACAGCTCTGTCATTCCAGCAATTTATTCTTGTTATTGGGGTGCAAGTGCTATGTTGAAAAGCCTTTAGTGGCCTATTTTAGTACAAAAAGAAAAATATATATGCACTTCAGTGTTGCAGTTATTTGTGGTGAAAGCGTTTAGTGGCCTATTTCAGCACAGAAAAAAAATATATATACGCATTTCAGTTCTGCAGGTATATGTGGTGATGGCGTTTATTGGCCTATTTCAGTACAAAAAAGAAATATTTATGCAGTTCACTTTTTAATTTATTTGCACCATAAGCGTTTACCGCCCTATTTCTGTGCAAAAATAGAAATATATACGCAGTTCACTTCTGCACGTACAGTACAGACCAAAAGTTTGGACACACCTTCTCATTCAAAGAGTTTTCTTTATTTTCATGACTATGAAGGCATCAAAACTATGAATGAACACATGTGGAATTATATACATAACAAACAAGTGTGAAACAACTGAAAATATGTCATATTCTAGGTTCTTCAAAGTAGCCACCTTTTGCTTTGATTACTGCTTTGCACACTCTTGGCATTCTCTTGATGAGCTTCAAGAGGTAGTCCCCTGAAATGGTTTTCACTTCACAGGTGTGCCCTGTCAGGTTTAATAAGTGGGATTTCTTGCCTTATAAATGGGGTTGGGACCATCAGTGGCGTTGAGGAGAAGTCAGGTGGATACACAGCTGATAGTCCTACTGAATAGACTGTTAGAATTTGTATTATGGCAAGAAAAAAGCAGCTAAGTAAAGAAAAACGAGTGGCCATCATTACTTAAAAAAAATGAAGGTCAGTCAGTCAGCCGAAAAATTGGGAAAACTTTGAAAGTAAGGGCTATTTGACCATGAAGGAGAGTGATGGGGTGCTGCGCCAGATGACCTGGCCTCCACAGTCACCGGACCTGAACCCAATCGAGATGGTTTGGGGTGAGCTGGACCGCAGAGTGAAGACAAAAGGGCCAACAAGTGGTAAGCATCTCTGGGAACTCCTTCAAGACTGTTGGAAGACCATTTCAGGGGACTACCTCTTGAAGCTCATCAAGAGAATGCCAAGAGTGTGCAAAGCAGTAATCAAAGCAAAAGTGGCTACTTTGAAGAACCTAGAATATGACATATTTTCAGTTTTTTCACACTTGTTTGTTATGTATATAATTCCACATGTGTTAATTCATAGTTTTGATGCCTTCATAGTCATGAAAATAAAAAAAAATCCTTGAATGAGAAGGTGTGTCCAAACTTTTGGTCTGTACTGTATGTGTGGTGATAGCGTTGATTGGCCTATTTCAGTACAAAAAGAGAAATATAGACGCACTTCACTTTTGCAGTAATTTTTACTAAAAGTGTTTACTGGCCTATTTCTGTGCTAAAAGAGAAATATATACACAGTTCACCTTTGCTGTTATTTGCGCTGAAAGCATTTAGTGGCGTATTTCGGTATAAAAGCAAAATATATTCAGTGTTCACTGTTGCAGTGATATGTGTTAAGATCTTTAGTGACGTATTTCGTTACAAAAGAAATTTGTTCAGCGCTGCAGTAATATTTGTGGTAAAATCTTTAGTTTCGTATTTTGGTAGAAAAACAAAATTTTGTCAGCGTTCACCGCTGCAGTAATATTTGTGGTGAAATCTTTAGTGACGTATTTGTATAGAAAACTAAACATTTATTCAGCGTGAATGATATTATTCTACTGTTTCTTGTCCTGGAACAGATGGTGGTAACAATGGCTGGTCAAGGGATTGGAGACGTGGCATTTACATCTCTAAGCCACATGAGCTCTGTGGAGGCTGAACTGGAAGAGGAGGAGGAGGAGGAGGAGGAGGAGGAGGAGTAGGAGGAGGAGGACGAGGACATTGGTGCACGGGCAATGTTTAGCGAAATGGGTGGTTTTTCTACTCAGGGGACAGGAGAGGAGGAGCAGGAGCAGCCAGAGGAGCTACAGGGCGATGAGGGAGACGAGACAGAGGACCCAGACACACCGTGGCAGTATGCAGTGGAGATGGAGGCAGGGAGTCCCTCTGACTCACTTGCACAAATGGCCCACTGCATGCTCGTTTGCTTGTATAGTGACAGCAGAATTTTTACCATTCGGCAGAGGGATGACTTCTAGCTCTCCACCTTTTGGGACCCTGGCTACCAGTCCAAATTGGGGGACTTTTTTAACCACCTCAGCCCCCAGTGCTTAAACACCCTGAAAGACCAGGCCACTTTTTACACTTCTGCACTACACTACTTTCACCGTTTATTGCTCGGTCATGCAACTTACCACCATAATGAATTTTACCTCCTTTTCTTCTCACTAATAGAGCTTTCATTTGGTGGTATTTCATTGCTGCTGACATTTTTACTTTTTTTGTTATTAATCGAAATTTAACGATTTTTTTGCAAAAAAATGACATTTTTCACTTTCAGTTGTAAAATTTTGCAAAAAAAAACGAGATCCATATAGAAATGTTGCTCTAAATTTATTGTTCTACATGTCTTTGATAAAAAAAAAATGTTTGGGTAAAAGTTATAGCGTTTACAAACTATGGTACAAAAATGTGAATTTCCGCTTTTTGAAGCAGCTCTGACTTTCTGAGCACCTGTTATGTTTCCTGAGGTTCTACAATGGCCAGACAGTACAAACACCCCACAAATGACCCCATTTCGGAAAGTAGACACCCTAAGGTATTCGCTGATGGGCATAATGAGTTCATAGAACTTTTTATTTTTTGTCACAAGTTAGTGGAAAATGATGATTTTTTTTTTATTTCACATTCCATATTCCACTAACTTGTGACAAAAAATAAAAGCTTCCATGAACTCAATATGCCCATCAGCGAATACCTTGGGATGTCTTCTTTCCAAAATGGGGTCACTTGTGGGGTAGTTATACTGCCCTGGCATTCTAGGGGCCCAAATGTGTGGTAAGGAGTTTGAAATCAAATTCTGTAAAAAATGGCTGGTGAAATCCGAAAGGTGCTCTTTGGAATGTGGGCCCCTTTGCCCACCTAGGCTGCAAAAAAGTGTCACAAATGTGGTATCTCCGTATTCAGGAGAAGTTGGGGAATGTGTTTTGGGGTGTCTTTTTACATATACCCATGCTGGGTGAGAGAAATATCTTGGCAAAAGACAACTTTGTATAAAAAAATGGTAAAAGTTGTCTTTTGCCAAGATATTTCTCTCAGCCAGCATGGGTATATGTAAAATGACACCCCAAAACACATTCCCCAACTTCTCCTGAGTACGGAGATACCACATGTGTGACACTTTTTTGCAGCCTAGGTGGGCAAAGGGGCCCATATTCCAAAGAGCACCTTTCGGATTTCACAGGTCATTTTTTACAGAATTTGATTTCAAACTCCTTACCACACATTTGGGCCCCTAGAATGCCAGGGCAGTATAACTACCCCACAAGTGACCCCATTTTGGAAAGAAGACACCCCAAGGTATTCGCTGATGGGCATAGTGAGTTCATGGAAGTTTTTATTTTTTGTCACAAGTTAGTGGAATATGAGACTTTGTAAGAAAAAAATAAAAATAAAAAAATATCATCATTTTCCACTAACTTGTGACAAAAAATAAAAAATTCTAGGAACTCGCCATGCCCCTCACGGAATACCTTGGGGTATCTTATTTCCAAAATGGGGTCACTTGTGGGGTAGTTATACTGCCCTGGAATTTTCCAGGGGCCCTAATGTGTGGTAAGTAGGTAAATGACCTGTGAAATCCTAAAGGTGGTCTTTGGAATGTGGGCACCTTTGCCCACCTAGGCTGCAAAAAAGTGTCACACATGTGGTATCGCCGTATTCAGGAGAAGTTGGGGAATATGTTTTGGGGTGTCATTTTACATATACCCATGCTGGGTGAGAGAAATATCTTGGCAAATGACAACTTTTCCCATTTTTTTTCTAAAAAGTTGGCATTTGACCAAGATATTTCTCTCACCCAGCATGGGTATATGTAAAATGACACCCCAAAACACATTCCCCAACTTCTCCTGAGTACGGCGATACCAGATGTGTGACACTTTTTTGCAGCCTAGATGCGCAAAGGTGCCCAAATTCCTTTTAGGAGGGCATTTTTAGACATTTGGATACCAGACTTCTTCTCACGCTTTGGGGCCCCTAGAATGCCAGGGCAGTATAAATACCCCACATGTGACCCCATTTTGGAAAGAAGACACCCCAAGGTATTCAATGAGGGGCATGGCGAGTTCATAGAAATTTTTTTTTTTGGCACAAGTTAGCGGAAATTGATATTTTTTATTTTTTTTTCTCACAAAGTCTCCCTTTCCGCTAACTTGGGACAAAAATTTCAATCTTTCATGGACTCAATATGCCACTCACAGAATACCTGGGGGTGTCTTCTTTCCGAAATGGGGTCACATGTGGGGTATTTATACTGCCCTGGCATTCTAGGGGCCCTAAAGCGTGAGAAGAAGTCTGGAATATAAATGTCTAAAAAATTTTACGCATTTGGATTCCGTGAGGGGTATGGTGAGTTCATGTGAGATTTAATTTTTTGACACAAGTTAGTGGAATATGAGACTTTGTAAGAAAAAAAAAAAAATAATTCCACTAACTTGGGCCAAAAAAATGTCTGAATGGAGCCTTACAGAGGGGTGATCAATGACAGGGGGGGTGATCAGAGAGTCTATATGGGGTGATCACCCCCCTATAAGGCTCCATTCAGATGTCTGTATGTGTTTTGCGGATCCGATCCATGTATCCGTGGATTCGTAAAAATCATACGGACATCTGAATGTAGCCTGACAGGGGGGTGATCAATGACAGGGGGGTGATCAGGGAGTCTATATGGGGTGATCACCCCCCCCGGAAGGCTCCAGGGAGATGCCTGTATGTGTTTTGCGGATTCGATCCATCTATCAGTGGATCCGTAAAAATCATGCGGACGTCTGAATGGAGCTTTACAGGGGTGTAATCAATGACAGGGGGGTGATCAGGGAGTCTATATGGGGTGATCAACACAGTCATTGATCACGCCCCTGTAAGGCTCCATTCAGACGTCCGTATGCGTTTTGCGGATCCGATCCATCTATCAGTGGATCCGTAAAAATCATGCGGACGTCTGAATGGAGCTTTACAGGGGTGTAATCAATGACAGGGGGGTGATCAGGGAGTCTATATGGGGTGATCAACACAGTCATTGATCACGCCCCTGTAAGGCTCCATTCAGACGTCCGTATGCGTTTTGCGGATCCGATCCATCTATCAGTGGATCCGTAAAAATCATGCGGACATCTGAATGGAGCTTTACAGGGGGTTGATCAATGACAGGGGGGTGATCAGGGAGTCTATATGGGGTGATCACCACAGTCATTGATCATGCCCCTGTAAGGCTCCATTCAGACGTCCGTATGCGTTTTGCGGATCCGATCCATCTATTAGTGGATCCGTAAAAATCATGCGGATGTCTAAATGGAGCTTTACAGGGGGGTGATCAATGACTGGTGGGTAATCAATGACAGGGGGGTGATCAGGGAGTCTATATGGGGTGATCAAGGGTGACTAAGGGGTTAATAAGTGACAGGGGGGGGGGTGTAGTGTAGTGGTGCTTGGTGCAACATATTACTAAGCTACCTGTGTCCTCTGGTGGTCGATCCAAACAAAGGGGACCACCAGAGGACCAGGTAGCAGGTATATTAGACGCTGTTATCAAAACAGCGTCTAATATACCTGTTAGGGGTTGAAAAAAACACATCTCCAGCCTGCCAGCGAATGATCGCCGCTGGCAGGCTGGAGATCAACTCTCTTACCTTCCGTTCCTGTGAGCGCGCGTTCACAGGAAATCTCGCGTCTCGCGAGATGACGCGTATATGCGTGACTGTGCGCAGCGCTGCCACCTCCGGAACGCGAATCTGCGTTAGGCGGTCCGGAGGTGGTTAAACCCACTGAGAAGGGAGTACAAACTAACCTACTACAGAGGCATCCTATGTAGTCAGTTGGCCACTGCCTATCTGTGCCATCGTCCATCTTCTCGCAGGTCTGACGGAGGGGGCCCCTCTGCGCTCTCGTTCCTTAGCCATGGCTGCAGGGTGGAGGGAAAAGAGCAGTTCCAGCTCCATCAGGAACAACTTGAGTCTAGAGTCACTGATGAGCAGCTTTTTTCAGCCACATAGTGAAAAACTACTCACCAGCAGCTAGACATAGAGCAGAACCTGACCCAGCAGTTGGTGGCATACTTGAAGTGCACCCTGACAGCTGTCATTGAAGAACCTCCGGACTACTGGGTAGCCAAACTGGATTTGTGGCCGCAACTGGCCGAGTTTGCCCTGGAAAAGCTGTCCTCCCCGGCCAGTAGTATGGCATTAGAGTGGGTGTTTAGTGCAGCGGGGGCCATAGTTACCCCAAGAAGAACTCGCCTGTACACCCAAAATGTAGAGAGACTGACCTTTGTCCAGATGAATCAGGCCTGGATCAGCCAGGATTTCCACCCACCAATGCCTGCTGCATCTGATTAGATCATCCATGTTGCCTCACCCAAACCTTGACAAAAGAGACCGGTTTCTTCTGGCTACCTGCCTCAGCTACTACTCTGATGCTGCCACCTGCCTGATGCCAAGCACTCCTTCTTTCAGTCACCTTCATCAGCGGGTACCGGTATTGCCACCCACCGCCCCACTCTGTAACTGAGTAACTTTCAGGTCTCCTGATGCTGCTGCTGCCGCCATCTCCATACTATGTCACTTAGCCACTCTGTGGTATCCTGATGCTGCTGCCATATCCACACTATGTCACTGGGTCACTTTCAAGTCTCCTGCTGCTGCACTCTACATACTATGTCACCTTGCCACTCTGTGGTATCCTGATGCTAATGCTGCTGCCATATCCACACTATGTCACCTTGCCACTCTTTGGTCTCCTGATGCTGCTGCCATGTCCACACTATGTCATCTTGCCACTCTGTGGTCTCCTCCTGATGCTGCTGCTGTCGTCACCTCAGGACTCTGTCATTGTGCCACTTGTTGCCCTCCTCATACTGCTGCCAACTCCAGACTTGATCATTGTGCCACTCGGTGGCCTTCTCCAAGTGCTGCCAAGTCCAGACTAAGTCATTGTGCGACTCGTTGGCCTTCTCCGAATGCTGCCACCTCCACACTCAGTCATTGTGCCGTTCTGCAGCCTCCTGATGCTGCCGCCACCTCCAGACTCTATCATTGTGCAGTTCTGTTGTCTCCTCATGCTTCTGCCACCTCCAAACTCTGTCACTGTTCCACTCTGCGGCCTCCTCATGCTGCTTCCACCCTCCCCACTTCATGACTGGACCTCTCTTTTGCCTTTCGGCCTGGCTGACATTATCATTTATTTGATCTTTCTTCTGATCTGTTAGAAGGAAGGAAAAATGAGACGCACAACGGATCCTGTCTGTGTAGCAGCTGTAAGGCCTGTATGGTCACATCAGAATTGGCTTATGATTTGGTAGCCAAAAGCAGGAATTGCTACAAAACATAGAAGGCATGCAAATATTCCATTCACGTGTCATCTCTGTTTTGGATCCATTTTTTTTTTTTGGCATTAGTAATACTAATGGATTACTGACCAAATGCTGACCAAGTGAAAGCGGATGCTCTACAGACAGGATCCGTTTTTTGTGGGTTATTGTTCTGACGGATCAGAGGAAGGGCAAAATAATCAGTGACCTCAACACAAACTTACTGCTGACACACCCCCTCCACACTGTCGGGGGCTCTACTTGTATAATCGTTTAATAGAACAGGTTCTGTAGACATCTATGTGGAATCAGCTGATGAGGGTGTTAAAGGAGTGCGCTTCTTGGCGCTAACATCGACCTGTAAGGCTGGTTTCATACTTGAGTTATTTGGATATTTGGTATGTTACGGGGTTGTAGAGGACTAGATAACCATGGTTGCTTTCTCAAGACGGCATTGGGCATCTGGTTGGGGTTGCTCCATCGATTTTCATATACACATGGGCTAATCAGTGGGACAGGCTGGTTCACAGTTTTTTTGCTGATGACACAAAGATTTGTAACAGGGTTGATGTAATCTGGCAACTAAAATTAAATGTTGATAAGTGTAGGATAATGCACCTGGGGCGTAAAAACCCAAGAGCAGAATATAAAATCAGTGATACAGTCCTAACCTCAGTATCTGAGGAAAGGGATTTAGGGGTCATTATTTCAGAAGACTTAAAGGTAGGCAGACCATGTCACAGAGCAGCAGGAGATGCTAGCAGAATGCTTGGGTGTATAGGGAGAGGCATTACCAGTAGAAAGAGGGAGGTGCTCATGCCGCTCTATAGAGCACTAGTGAGACCTCATTTGGAGTATGGTGCTCAGTACTGGAGACCATATCTCCAGAAGGATATTGATACTTTGGAGAGAGTTCAGAGAAGAGCTACTAAACTGGTACATGGATTGCAGGATAAAACTTACCAGGAAAGATTAAAGGACCTTAACATGTATAGCTTGGAAGAAAGACGAGACAGAGGGGATATGATAGAAACTTTTAAATACATAAAGGGAATCAACAAGGTAAAAGAGGAGAGAATATTTAAAAGAAGAAAAACTGCTACAAGAGGACATAGTTTTAAATTAGAGGGGCAAAGGTTTAAAAGTAATATCAGGAAGTATTACTTTACTGAGAGAGTAGTGGATGCATGGAATAGCCTTCATGCAGAAGTGGTAGCTGCAAATACAGTGAAGGAGTTTAAGCATGCATGGGATAGGCATAAGGCCATCCTTCATATAAGATAGGGCCGGGGGCTATCCATAGTATTCAGTATATTGGGCAGACTAGATGGGCCAAATGGTTCTTATCTGCAGACACTTTCTATGTTCCAGTCACCAACTAGGGATTCATGGCTGTCAACTATGACTATAGGCACTTATAGAGAAGGAACATGCAATTCATTTGATTACACGATGACAAATAAATTTAGCAGAAGGAATGATGTATTAGAACCATTTATTAATGTTTGAGAGGGAACAGCCTGCCACAGCTCTCTGGTTCTGGTGTTCCGTGATATTTCCCCTACCCGTGAAATTTCCCTACCCTTGTCACTTCCTGTTGTGACGTGGCCGCACCAGACATGACGTTCCCAGCTTTGGAGGAGGTGTACCGCGCAGGCGCACAACGACGGGGTAGGGAAATTTCACACCAGAGCTGGGGAGAAGGGGCCACCTAATGCGCTTGCGCCTTACCTCTTACCGGTGCGGCCGCGTCACGACAGGAAGTTACGAGGGTAGGGAAATTTCACGGGTAGGGAAATATCACGGAACACCGGCATTGCTGGACACTGCCTGAATGTCTGCCAACCCCATTAACTATGAAGGGGACCAGCTTTCCAGCCACAACCTGGAAAATATGATAAAAATCGGCTGGACAAATACTGCTGCACGCAGAGATGTTTGTCCGCCTGATTTTTAGCATATTTGCTGGGTTGCGGCCAGATCTCAGCCAGCCCCCATTATAGTTAATGGGGCCGGTGGGTATTTAGCCAGTATCCGCCAATGACAGATCAGGAAAGCTCCAGAAGGCTGTTCCCTGCCAGAGCAGCGTGCCAAAGCTCTCCAACACAAGGTAAGAGGAGCCGTGTTTATGGTAACATAGGATTGTGATCGCCACAACTCATTTGTAGGTCACGCAAAGAGGATAGATCTTCTTATTTTCAGGCATTGTGCTGATATGATGATGATGCATTTCATTTGGACGTTTTCAATTAATTTCAATGGGGCTGCAAAAGATATGGGCATCGTATCGTGTACTGTCCGCATCTGTACTTCTGTTCTGTTGCCCCCCGCAAAAAGGATATAGCATGTCCTATTCTTGTCCTTAATTGCGAACATAAATAAGCATTTCTGTCAAAGCACTGACCATTCCGTTCTGCAAAATGTGGAACAGGCCTATCCATGTTTTGCGGATCTGCAATTGACGGGCAGCAAAACGCATACGGCCATCTCAATGGGCCCTTAATACCCTACAGGCTAACTTGGAAATCCAGTTCCCAGTTGATTACAACAAGAGTACACTAGATCTCCAGCTTTGAGTACACAGGAATATGACTAGCAGAGAATTTGTTAGTAAGAACTGTGCAATGTTTTATGTGAACTACTCTACCTCCTTCCTCAGGCACACGCTTACAATAAATGAAGCATGAGGAGGAATACCAAAGACCCGGAAGTGACAAAAAATCAGTCGCAAGAACTTACATTTACAGAAATGTAATTACATTCAGACAGGATCCATCAAAACAAAGGTAGCATATCTACATACTGCACAAGGGACCATGTGGGAGTAGAAAACAATAGTTCATATATGGGTCTAGAGCAGCGGGGTTGAACAGAATCACATTTGAGAAAGATACTGTAGAAATTTCAGGAAGACGTACAGTTAGGGTCAGTTCACACAACGTTTTTCGCCAGATAAAGCCTCTGAAAAGCCTTGCATTCATTTCATTGGGAGACAGAAATAAATGACAGACTTTTCAGAGGTGTTTGTTGGCACAAAAAATGGTGCCAAAAAATGTTGTGCGAACTGGCCCTTAGAGCAGTGAAAAATGCTAGCAGGAAGTGCTAAAGATATGTAGATAGCAGAGGACGAGGGTAGCAGAGTGCAAGATATTAGTAGCAGAGGAGAGTGTGGAGCAAAAAGAGTGAAATGAGCAGAAATTTGATTAATCAGGAAAAGAGGGCACCAGGTGGTGTATTAGGAGCAAAAGGGTCGGAGAAAAGGGTGACATGGGAATGAACAAATGTGTGTGTGGTATAGCAGGGAACAAGAGGGCAAGGCGGAAAGAGGTAAAAAACAGAGAAGAGGAAGCTTTCAGCCCAAGCACAGTTACTTCATGTTCATTATCAGGAATTAACCTTTCAGTAGCAGGGGAGTCCATAACGCAATTCACCTTTTACCAGTAATTGAATCGCAAACGAATTTCATACCCAGAAATTCGCTCATCTCTAGACATTTTCTTTCTCTGTATGAAATTTTTTTAAATTGACAGTAACTGAGATTTTTTTTTCTTTTTTTGAGGCTACTGACTTTTGTTTCTGACCTTTCATTGGGTTTTTGTACATTGTTTATTACTGACTGGAAAGATAAAGTAGATGACCGATTCTAAACAGGCTCGCATTTCTTGGTTCCTTAGGCTGTATATTATAGGATTGAGCAAGGGAGTTAGCACAGTGTAGCAAAGTGAAAGGATTTTGTTGATTTCCAATGAACGTTGTCGGGAAGGAACCAAGTAGAGGATGAGTATTGTCCCAAAGTACATACAGACAGAGGCCAGATGGGAGCTACAAGTGGAAAAAGCCTTATATCTTCCAATATTTGAAGGTATCCTAAAAATGGTACAAAATATGACCACATAACTTAAGATGATGAGCAGAAAGGGGAGAAGGCCCATCACCATGGCGTATACCAAAACTTCAATTTCCACTAGTGAGGTGTCAGATGGAGACAAATGTAAAATAGGTTCTAAGTCACAAAAGAAATGATCCACTATATCTGATCCACAGAACTGTAGATTGGATATTGTTATGATTATTATAAACATGCCTATGAAGCCAGAAAGCCAAGCCCAGACCACCAGATGACAACAGGTTTTGAAATTCATGACTGAAGAGTACCTCAAGGGGTTGTAGATGGCTATGTACCGATCAAACGCCATTACAGTAAGAAGAAGGCACTCTGCGCTCCCAGATGATGAGTAAACATAAAATTGGGTGATACAACCACTCAAGGAGATTATCCCACCATCGCTCCACATGACGTAGATCATATTAGGCATGATGTTGGCAGTGAAAATAATTTCACAAGAAGAAAGGTTGCAGAGGAAAAAGTACATAGGGGAGCTGAGCCTTGGGCTTGTGGTAATCAAGATAATTATTAAAAAGTTTCCAGCCAGAATGATCAAATAGATTAGAAGAACCATTGAGAGAATCACAGGCTTGACCAGGTGGAGTTGTCCAAATCCTAGAAGGACCAGTTCTGTTGGTGATGTCTGGTTTTCTACACACATTCTCTGTTGCACTCTAATACATTATTATTGGAGTTCCTTATTGTATAAATTAAGAGCATAAAATCAGAAACTACAAAAAGGTGTCCTAGGCTAACGTAACTTGTGACTCCCAAGGCTGAAAATGACCTAACACACAATGTAGGGAAGGAGGAAACTGTGACTTGGTCAACTCACTCAGGTAGTGTTCCCCTTTATGTAGAAGTATGTTCTCTATAACAGAAGTACACATACTGTAAGTACACTTAGTAGGATCCTTCTCAGAAGACCCACCTTAGGGAAAGCTCCTACACACAGGATCACAACAAGTAACCAAGGAACCCCATGGAAAAACGTTGAAGCAGACCAAACCTCATCATTACCACCTTCTGCATCCCACAAGGATATTGTAAAGTGCATGAATAGCGCACAGTGATGTCGCATTACAGGAATAATAAACACAGCAATGTTACAGTACAGAGATAATGCACACAGCGATGTCACAGTACAGGGATCATAAACACAGTGATGTCACAGTAGAGGGATAATGCACACAGCGATATCACAGTACAGAGATAATGCACAAATCAATGTTACAGTACAGAGATAAAAACAATGATGTCACAGTATAGTGATAATGCACACAGTGATGTCATAGCACAACGTCGATGAACACACCGATATCACAGTACAGGGATAATGAACACAGTGATGTCACAGTACAGGGACAATAAACACAGTGATGTCATAGCATAGGGATAATAAACACAGTGATGTCACAGTACAAGGAAAATGCATACTATGATATCATACCACCAGACCACATAATATTGGATATCACAACATAGAAAACACACGCAGAGTTGCATGCAAATATAATGCACACATGATGTCACAGTCCTGGGATAATCCAGGGATAAGCACAGGAATAGTGCAGAGGATGAGGTGTAATGCAAAATGCACCTTATGTCTGAGTGGAAATGGGCCCCTTAATTGTAGGGCTACATAGTAATTGCTATCAAAGCTATCTTTGTAGTTACGCCCATTCTTACACAGCTTCCCTGTTCCACCCCAGCAAGGCCTAAATAGAGAAAACCTTGCTCCGCGCTCCCGACCCGAACAGCTCAGATCATGCTCTACACACTGACTTTCTTCCAGTATAAATTATCTCCTGGTTCCGAATACTATTCAGGAGCAAATATGTTTACTAAAACAGGATGACTAATCTAAGGAAAATGAAACTTGATAACTGGTCCTAGATCCTAGTCCATTGCAGATAAGGCATTGCTATGACTGTGAGGAGCAATGGTAAAATGGATGAGGTCTAAGTCATAAAATCTAGGCCAGGCATGAGCACAACTGTAGCCACGTGGCCAAGGGCTGAAGGGTCCACTCAGGAATAAGCTTCCTTTCTGGTGGGGAAAATCTGTGGAGAATTTCTGCTACCAAGAATTAAAAGTTTGTCTTTTAGTCTTTAGATCATGCAATTTTAATGGAGCAACATACTGCAGGGATCTACGTATTCAAATCCGAATAATTCAGGGGCAGATCATTTTCTGTGGAGACTCCAATGGAGAAAGAAGATGGTCAAAAGGTCTAGGCCATCAATAAAAGATTTTATTGAATCAGAGTTAAAGGCAAAGTGTATTGATCACTCAATGATCAGGGACAAGATGATAACTTACGGGAGGAGAAGACAAAGACTGGAAGAGGAATGGAAAAGGAACGGTCAAGATGGATCAGATGCACAGAGAGCTCGACCAGCAAACTGGGCCTTAGTATGAACCAGTGCCCTATTGTGCCATGGTTGTTTTTTTTATAGGGAATGTGGGAATATGCAATTAAGTGCATTGGCTCAAGTAGACAGCCCTCTTTTCATGCTTCATTGGCCTTTTCGGCTATCAATATGAGTTCTTCATCCGTAATCTTCATGTATCTGCAGATGAATGAGGGAAGATAAAATAATTGTTAACATGAGGTCATAAAGCATCCATTAAAATAAGTAGGTGACCAGATAAAGTATGACTTTACTGTGTCCTCCGGAGCAGCAGCATTTAGGCTGTTTCCATTTAGCTCAGAGGCAGGTGTTTGGAGTTGGGAATATGTTCTAACAGAAAATGTCCAATATGTAACTAAAGAACATTTAAAGGGAACCTGTCATGTGGATATTTGATTATAATCTAACTAATTATATACAATCAATAACTACTGTGAGGATTTGCTCTGGTAGGCAGGGTAAGCGGATGCAGAACAGAGGCAAAAGAAGCAGTTTGTAAAACAAAACTTCAGTGTTTATTCACACAGGATGAAAAAACAAAGCAACCTTTTTCAGTCTAAGTGTTCGTTCACACAAAGGAAAGTCCAAAGAACAAAACAGTCACCTTGTTAGCAGGTTTTTTCAGCGGTCCACATCAGGCTTTAGGGGGCCTGTTTCCCCGCATGCGGCTCTCAGCCCTCTAGCACGGCACCATGCCTCAGATCCCAAAACAGAGACCTCGATTCTGAGCCCAGCTGCCTATTTAACCTCTTAAGGACACAGGGCGTACAGGTACACCCTGATGTCCTGGTACTTACCTGTGTATTTCTGATCACCGCCGTTCGGAGGGCGGTGATCGGAACAAGGTGCCTGCTTAAATCATTGAGCAGGCACCTTGGTACAATGCCGAAGGGGGTCCTGTGACCCCCCGTATCGGCGATCGCTGCGGATTAACCCCTTCTATGCCGCTACCACGGCATAGAAGGGGTTTGTGTTTGAGGGAGCGCATCGAGTCCCCGCGCTGCTTTGGCGGGGACTCGATGTCTCAGAAGGCAGCCCGATGCCTTGCACGGCATCGGGATCTGCCTTCTACGGGAGCCGAGGAGATCCAGCCTCAGGCTGGGTCTCCTAGGCAACCTGTTTGTGTTCTACTCACTGTAGTACATGAACAGGCAATGCATTATAATACAAATGTATTATAATGCATTGCAGAGAGGATCATATCCCCAAAAGTGAACATCAGAAATAAAGTAAAGAAAAAAAAAGTAAAAAATAAAGTAATAAAATTAAACCCACACATATTAGGTATTGCCGCGTCCTTAATGACCGGCTCTATAAATATATTACATGATCCACCCTGTCTGATTACTACCATTAAAAAATTAAATAAAAACGGTGTAAAAAAAGCCATTTTTGTCACCCTACATCACAAAAAGTGTAATAGCAAGCAATCAAAAAGTCATACGCACCCCAAAATAGTGCCAATCAAGCCATCATCTCATCCCGCAAAAATCATACACTACCCAAGATAATCGCCCAAAAACTGAAAAAAACTATGGCTCTCAGACTATAGAGACACTAAAACATGATATTTTTTGTTTAAAAAATGAAATCATTGTGTAAAACTTACATAAATAAAAAAAGTACACATATAAAGTATCACCGCGTCTGTAATAACCTGCTCTATAAAAAGATTACATGACCTAACCCCGCAGATGAACACCGTAAAAAAATAAATAAATAAACCGTGTAAAAAAAGCCATTTTTTGTGACCTTACATCATAAAAAGTGTAATAGCAAGCAATCAAAAAGTCGTACGCACCCCAAAATAGTGCCAATCAAACCATCATATCATCCCGCAAAAATAATACCCTACCCAAGATAATCGCCCAAAAAACTGAAAAAAACTATGGCTCTCAGACTATGGAGTCACTAAAACATGATATTTTTTGTTTAAAAAATGAAATCATTGTGTAAAACTTACATAAATAAAAAAAAGTACACATATTAGGTATCACCGCGTCCGTAATAACCTGCTCTATAAAAATATCACATGACCTAACCCCTCAGGTGAACACCGTAAAAAAAAAAAAGTGCAAAAAAGGCATTTTTTTGTCACCTTACATCACAAACAGTGTAATTGTAAAATAGTGCCAATCAAACCATCATCTCATCCCGCAAAAATCATAACCTACCCAAGATAATCACCCAAAAACTGAAAAAACTATGGCTTTCAGACTATGGAGACAATAAAACATGATATTTTTTTTTCAAAAATTAAATCATTGTGTAAAACTTGTCAAAAAGTTGACATATTAGGTATCGCCGCGTCTGTAATAACCTGCTCAATAAAAATATCACATGACCTAAGAAAATACCGTAAGAAAATAAAAATAAAAACGGTTCAAAAAAAGGCATTTTTTGTCACCTTACATCACAAAAAGTGTAATAGCAAGCGATCAAAAAGTCATACGCCCCCCAAAATAGTGCCAATCAAACCATCATCTCATCCCGAAAAAAATTAGCCCCTACACAAGACAGTCACCCAAAAAATAAATAAAACTATGGCTTTCAGAATGTGGAGACAAAAGAATATATATATATTTTTTTAATGCTTTGTTATGTAAAACTTAAACAAATAACCAAAAAAAGTAATCATATTTGGTATTGTCGCGTTTGTGACATAAAAATACCACATGATCTAACCTGTCAGATGAATGTTGTAAATAACAAAAGATAAAAATGGTGCCAAAACATCTATATAACCCTAACCCTAACCTTTGCCTCACAAAAAGTGTAATATAGAGCAACCAAAAATCATATGTACCCTAAAATAGTACCAACAAAACTGCCACCCTATCCTGTAGTTTTCAAAATTGGGTAACTTTTTTGGAGTTTCTACTCTAGGGGTGCATCAGGGGGGCTTCAAATGGGACATGGTGTCAAAAAACCAGTCCAGCATAATCTGCCTTTCAAAAAACGTATGGCATTCCTTTTCTTCTGTGCCCTGCCGTGTGCCCGTACAGAAGTTTACGACCACATATGGGGTGTTTCTGTAATCTACAGAATAATGGCCATAAATATTGAGTTTTGTTTGGCTGTTAACCCTTGCTTTGTAACTGGAAAAAATGGATTCAAATGAAAAATCTGCCAAAAAAGTGAAATTTTATCTCTATTTTCCATTAATTCTTGTGGAACACCTAAAGGGTTAACAAAGTTAGTAAAATCAGTTTTGAATACCTTGAGGGGTGTAATTTGTAAAATGGGGTCATTTTTGGGTGGTTTCTATTATGTAAGCCTCACAAAGTGACTTCAGACCTGAACTGGTCCATAAAAAGTGGGTTTTAGAAATTTTCTGAAAAATTTCAAGATATGCTTCTAAACTTCTAAGCCTTGTAACGTCCCCAAAAAATAAAATGGCATTCCCAAAATGATCCAAACATGAAGTAGACATATGGGGAATGTAAAATAATAGCAATTTTTGGAGGTATTACTATCTATTATAAAAGTAAAGAAATAGAAATTTGGAAATTTACGAATTTTTCAAAATTTTTGGTAAATTTTGTATTTTTTTATAAATAAAAATGAATGTTTTTGACTCCATTTTACCACTGTCATGAAGTACAATATGTGATGAAAAAACAATCTCAGAATGGCCTGGATAAGCAAAAAACCTTTTAAAGTTATTCACACATAAAGTGACACTGGTCAGATTTGCAAAAAATGGCCTGGTCCTTAAGGTGAAATATGGCCATGTCCTTAAGGGGTTAAAGGACAGCCAGTTGCTGCCAAAACCCGGATCGGCACTTAAACTCCGGTCCGGTATTTGATCTCACCTGGCTGGAAATCAGCCCAGCCGCCCATGTTGGGAGGAAAATACCCGCCTTCCCAAACAAAATCCCTTGCTATGTCACACTACTAAAAAGTACCTTGGATGTATTCACTTACTGGTGTGACAGTAAGATGCCACACAAAGATGCCACATGCCGCATGCAAACGACCTGATTTGAGTCCAGCGTGACATCAGTGAGTCCAGTGTTTTTTTTTTATTCAGAGCTATAGCCACTCCCCTGCCCAACTGCTGCTGATTCATATGGAAAAAACTGTCAATCAGCAGCAGGTAGGCAGCGAGTCAGGAGCTCATGAATATTTAGGACTCATCATTATGAGCTGTAGCTTTTCAATACAAGTGTCACGGATGTAATAGGGGAGAACAGCAAAAGACAACAAGAAGGAAGGGGAAAGACACTAGGCCTCACCGCTAGGGAAGGAAAAGGGTTACCACCTATAAAACCCTTCTCCTGGCCCTTACTCCTATCCGTATGGGCACCTCTCGGTGGTAGAGCTACCCATACACAGGAACCTAGAAAACCCCGGTGACCCTCGGATGCCCTAAAGGTAATGACAGGGCAGAGACAACCCGTTCCTTCCCTGGTGAAGGATCCAGCATCTCGCTGAGGCCTAGTAAACACCCGGGTGGGGGGGGGGGGGGAATACAAAACACAACAAGCGGAACACTTAACTTCTGAAGATGATGGATGAACAGGACTTCAACAAGAACCAAACTCCAGCTCTTCAAAACCAAATGAAGCTATCCAGAGTAAGGAGTGATTGGTAAAGTCAGACTAAATAGGGATAGGTAAAGGTCACATGATCCACACCTGAACAGGAGGTGTGGACAACCACACACAGACAAAGTGAAACCAAAAGAGGCTGTCAGATCACTAATGTGCAGATAATATTTCAGACATTCTAAGACCTGTCACAGGTGTGACAACAAGATGTTGGCAGATTGACTGGGTCAATTAAAGAGCATTTTGCTAAGAGAATCAGTCACTTTTTTATGTTGCCCTTAGTTAGGACACTATAAAAGTGGTGACAGGTTCCCTTTAAGAAAAATTCAGCCTAGGCCTTAAGTTATCAGATAGTCAGAACTGGCTCAGCTGGTAAACCCTAAAAGTTATCGGTTCAAACTGTTATATCTGAGATGGAGCCTATGCTTCCTGGGAATTTAGGACAGTGGTGGGCATGGGCACTGCTCTGCTTACCTCTAATCTCCTTATCTTGCAGCCTTGGCCTGCCAACCTTCAACTGCTCCCTCGCGGTGGGCCTGGCCACTGTAGTCGCCTGATTATTCTTCCCTGCAGGTCCCAGCTTACTCCTTGAGTTGCCCACCATGACCTTGGAATGTTTACTGATTGCATGTACTCTACTTGCGCTGACCTAAGCCTGTCGCTGACTACAGTGTTGCTTGACCCTTCTGTGCTCCAAAACAGTGTTTCTTGGCCACTGTGGGTCAGCAATCATCCAAACAGAAACTACTCCAGGTGGTAGCGGCCTGATGGTCCCCTTGCAATGAAGTCCAGATTCCTGTACATTGGATATGGCACATAGGAGTAGCCCCAAGTCAAATTTGTTCAGATGACACAGTGACTCTACCCCATGGAGGAGCATGGCCATAGTGATCGTATTACATGAGAACTGAGCTTTCTTTCTTAAGATGTTTGTTTGGTAATGAGTTAGATAAGCAGCACCAAACAACTGTTCAGAAGGGAGAATGCCAACCCACATCCAAACTGGACAAAGAGTGGAATTTGTATTTTTCTGTTCCAGCACTCACAGTTTCTTCTTTAGTCAATTTAAAGAATAGCTAAAAGCGTTACAGTTGCAAGAAAAAGTATGTGAACCCTTTGGAATGATATGGATTTCTGCACAAATTATTCATAAAATATGATCTGATCTTCATCTAAGTCACAACAATAGACAATCACAGTCTGCCTAAACTAATAACACACAAAGAATTAAATGTTACCATGTTTTTATTGAACACACCATGTAAACATTCACAGTGCAGGTGGAAAAAGTATGTGAACCCCTAGACTAATTGGAGTGAAGTGTCAGCCAACTGGAGTCCAATCAATGAGATGAGATTGGAGGTGTTGGTTACAGGTGCCCTGCCCTATAAAAATCACACAGCAGTTCTGGATTTGCTTTTCACAAGAAGCATTGCCTGATGTGAATGATGCCTCTTCGCACAAAAGAGCTCTCAGAAGACCTACGATTAAGAATTGTTGACTTGCATAAAGCTGGAAAGGGCTAAAAAAGTATCTCCAAAAGCCTTGCTGTTCATCAGTCCATGGTAAGACAAATTGTCTATAAATGGAGAAAGTTCAGCACTGCTGCTACTCTCCCTAGGCGTGCCATCCTGTAAAGATGACTGCAAAAGCACAGCGCAGACTGCTCAATGAGGTGAAGAAGAATCCTAGAGTGTCAGCTAAAGACTTACAAAAGTCTCTGGCATATGCTAACATCCTTGTTAGCGAATCTACGTTACATAAAACACTAAACAAGAGTGGATTTCATGGGAGGATACCACAGAGGAAGCCACTGCTGTCCAAAAAAACCATTGCTGCACGTTTACAGTTTGCACAAGAGCACCTGGATGTTCCACAGCAGTACTGGCAAAATATTCTGTGGACTGATGAAACCAAAGTTGAGTTGTTTGGCAGAAACACACAACACTATGTGTGGAGAAAAAGAGGCACAGCAAACCAACATCAAAACCTCATCCCAACTGTGAAGTATGGTGGTGGGGGCATCATGGTTTGGGGCTGCTTTGCTGCGTCAGGGCCTGGACAGATTGCTATCATTGAAGGAAAAATGAATTCCCAAGTTTATCAAGACATTTTGCACGATAACTTAAGGCCATCTGTCCACCAGCTGAAGCTCAACAGAAGATGGGTGTTGCAAAAGGACAATGACCCAAAGCATAGAAGTAAAACAACAGAATGGCTTAAACAGAAGAAAATACGCCTTCTGGAGTGGCCCAGTCAGAGTTCTGACCTCAACCCGATTGAGATGCTGTGGCATGACCTCAAGAAAGCGATTCACACCAGACATCCCAAGAATATTGCTGAACTGAAACAGTTCTGTAAAGAGGAATGGTCAAGAATTACTCCTGACCGTTGTGCACATCTGATCTACAACTACAGGAAACGTTTGGTGGAAGATATTGCTGCCAAAGGAGGTTCAACCAGTTATTAAATCCAAGGGTTCACATACTTTTTCCACCTGCACTGTGAATGTTTACATGGTGTGTTCAATAAAAACATGGTAACATTTAATTCTTTGTGTGTTATTAGTTTAAGCAGACTGTGATTGTCTATTGTTGTGACTTAGATGAAGATCAGATCCCATTTTATGACCAATTTGTGCAGAAATCCATATCATTCCAAAGGGTTCACATACTTTTTCTTGCAACTGTATCTGCTTTGGAGAATCGCTTTTTACAGAAAAGGTCCCTCAAAGTTAAATCAGTTGCAGGGTATCCTTCTGCTAGGACCTGAAGTGGTCAGTTGTAAAATGTAGAGAATTTAGCATCAAGTGTTTGAATCTCATGTAGCACCACCACAGGGGAAATAAAATATTACACAACCCAACAAGGTGGAGGGTGAAGGCTTTGTTTGTGGCCTCTCCTCTCCGGGTAATAGATGAGAATCCTGTACGGGGACTCTGTAAAACACATGACAGGCCAGTGCTCTCATTAGCAGGGAGAGAGAGACAGTGCACACTGTCGTGTGCTGACAGGAGTAACAGAGAATCCCTCAGCTGAGAGCAGCCTGCTGTGCATAGGAAGCACATGCCGGCTGGAGAACAAAAAAGAAAAAAGAAAGATAAACACAACTAATTGGAGAAATGATTTTCTCCACATAATACATTAATTAATTTTATTTCTTTTTTCCTAGTAAAGCATTAGAATTTTTTTTCTTTTTTTAGATTCATACAAATAAACTAAAAACATAATAACAATAATAAAAATCTAAATATACTCTGACAAAAATACTGCACCCAGATAAAAATGTTGAAATGCAGGGGTGACCCACTCACTATACCCATCCCCTCTCTTTAGGATAGGCATTAAGAATTTTATCACTGGTTATCTGACTGCTGCATCTTCCAAAGATCATGAGAAGTGGTGGTGTGCATTCAGCTTTATGGGACTGCCGAGTACAGTCCTACTGCTAATTCTTGTACTGCCTTAGACGTGCATGGAGTGGTGGTCATACATGTGCTCCACTACTCTATTTTCAAAGGGCACTCTGGGGCCTTTATTCTCATGATCTCTGGGTTGGAAAAACAGCAATTTAGATACTTAGCCCCTACCCTGTGGATGAGAGTTAAGTATTGTTAGTGGGATAGCCCCTTAATGAGACAGATATCATAGAATGTATACCCACCATCCTTCCAGTGAAGTGATGTTAATGCAGAAGTATAAAGGGCACATAAAGTAGATAAAACACATAACAGGCTTCCAGAGACCTGCATGGAACGTGTTATACATGAAATGCTTGCATCTTTTATGCTGTATTTATACATGAATCTGCCCATCGGGGACTCAACATATAATAACCTCAGGAGAGAATTCTAGGAAGAGTCATTTATTTAATTGGATAAAGATAGAACTTCTATATTTATAGTTTAACCCTAACCCTAATTAACCCCTTCAGGACACAGCCTTATTTCACCTTAAAGGGTTTCTATCACTTTGTTTCACCTATTTAGCTTTCAGACACTAGCGATCCGCTAGTGTCTGCTCTATTTAACCACCCTAATATAAGAGCTTATTGTCCTGCCGTTTAGCTAAAAAAATAACTTATATAGATATGCAAATGAGCCTCTAGGTGCTATGGGGGCGTGATTAGCACCTAGAGGCTCCGTCTACCTTAACAAACTGCCGCCGCCCAGCGCGTCCCTCCAGCCCGGCCATCTCCTCCGGAATGCGATGCTCCTCGTATTCGGCGCATGTGCAGTGAATGTCTGATCGCTTCCCTGCTCAGACATCTCCACTGCGCCTGCGCCGATGACGTCATAGTGCTCCGAGGAACAGGCGCAGTGGAGATGTCTGAGCAGGGAAGCGGTCAGACATTCACTGCGCATGCGCCGAATACGAGGAGCATCGCATTCAGCAGGAGATGGGCGGGCTGGAGGGACGCGCTGGGCGGCGGCAGTTTGTTAAGGTAGACGGAGCCTCTAGGTGCTAATCACGCCCCCATAGCACCTAGAGGCTCATTTGCATATCTATATAAGTTATTTTTTTTAGCTAAACGGCAGGACAATAAGCTCTTATATTAGGATGGTTAAATAGAGCAGACACTAGCGGATCGCTAGTGTCTGAAAGCTAAATAGGTGAAACGAAGTGATAGAAACCCTTTAAGGACCAGGCCATTTTTTGCAAATCTGACCAGTGTCAATTTAAGTGGTGATAACTTTAAAACACTTTGACTTATACAGGCCATTCTGAGAATTTTTTTCCGTCACATATTGTACTTCATGACACTGGTAAAATGAAGTAAAAAAATATCATTTTTATTTATAAAAAAAATACAAAATTTACCAAAATTTTTTTAAAAATTGCAAATTTCCAAGTTTCAAGTTCTCTACTTCTATAATACATAGTAATGCCTACAAAAATAGTTATTACTTTACATTCCCCATATGTCTACTTCATGTTTGGATTAATTTGGGAATGATATTTTATTTTTGGGGGATGTTACAAGGCTTAGAAGTTTAGAAGAATTTTCAAAAACCCACTTTTTAGGGACCAGTTCAAGTCTGAAGTCACTTTGTGAGGCTTACATAATAGAAACTGTGGCGAAACCAACCTCGCCACTGGGTTTTGGAGGGGCCTGGCTGCTGGCCTCTTGCCCCAGGATTATGGGCCCTCTCATCAGCCAGGCCTCATTTGTTCACAAAGGACTTGAATTAACTTGAACTCCTGGTCTAATTCGTGCCATTTTGGGATGTTAAATGTCTGTGTATTGATAAGGGTTGTGACATTGTATGTTTAAATGGTGATTTCTGTTCTGTTGTCCCCACATGTGTATTGGTGATTTCCCTTTGTCTTGAGAGATGATTGGATTGCTCCTCGGGTGTCTCCAGGGCAGAGAGGAGGAAACCATGATGCATTGTGGGGATGTATTGTCTCTGCATATCTGTCCTGTGTCCCAGTCTTCCTTCTGGTCCCCTAGGGGCGTGTACACCAGATGGGCTTGGTTGTTTTATACCTCCCTGTGGGCAGACCTGTATTTGCAACAACTGTAATAAAAACCAGGCTGGGTGTGCCAGCACCTCAGACCACTGCTTGACCCTCAACACGGAGCCTTGTCTCGTTATTGGGGGGATCCACTGTATGCTGTTGGAGACTGATTGCCAGGAGTGTAAGCTGATTCCTGTTCGTCTGCTAGCAGCTATTCGTGAGGTTCCAGTTTGGAGTGCTATTTTGTATCCAGTTCGGGAGTTTGGTGTTCTGCAGTAGCTGTGCCTGTCTCTCAGAAAGGGGCCTATCGCCTAAATGGATTTTAACCCCTTGTCTGCTGAAACGGTCCGTTACATTGGTGGCAAGCAGCGGGATCGTTCCTACAGCCAGAAGGACAGCTAGAGGAGACACCATTTCTTTGGATTTTACAACTTAAGGGCAACGCATGTCTCAGTACAGCGACCCTAAAAGCACCAGGATGGAACCAGCAGTGGAGTACAGATACTCTGTTGAGGAATTTGACCGTATGATGTGGTTGCGGCTGAACTTCTTCGGACCCAATCCAGCTGAGAAATCCGTGAAGTTCGTGAGGAGTCTAGTGTTCAAGACCCTACTATACCGGGCAGAAGGTGATGGTCAGCTGCCACGTTGGGTGGACCTCCATCGGAAGTTACAGTTGCGGGACAGAGAGAGCTCAGTCTCCTCTCCCCAGCGGCAGAGTGTCCAGCAGGGAATTGGGAGCCCAGTCTCCATTCCCCAGCGGCAGTGTGAATTGCAGGGAATTGGGAGCCCAGTCTCCATTCCCCAGCGGCAGGCTGAGTTACAGGGGGCAGAGGTAGTTGTTCCTGCCCCCCAGCAGCAGAGTGATATGCCGGGAAGGCAGTGTGAAGTGCAGGGAGAGGAGAGCAGCGTCCTCCCTCCTCAGCGGCAGGCTGAGTTACAGGGGGCAGAGGTAGTTGTTCCTGCCCCCCAGCAGCAGGGTGATATGCCGGGAAGGCAGTGTGAAATGCAGGGAGAGGAGAGCAGCGTCCTCCATCCCCAACGGCAGGCTGAGTTACAGGGAGCAGAGGTAGTTGTTCCTGCCCCCCAGCAGCAGCATGATTTTTTGGGAATTGGGAGCCCAGTCTCCATTCCCCAGCGGCCGAGTGATGTACAGAGAATTGGGAGCCCAGTCTCCATTCCCCAGCGGCCGTGTGATTTATTGGGAATTGGGAGCCCAGTCTCCATTCTCCAGCGGCAGGAGGAGTTACAGGGGGCAGAGACAGTCGGTCCCGTCCCCCAGCGGCAGAGTGTCCAGCAGGGAATAGAGAGCCCAGTCTCCTTTCCCCAGCAGCAGGACACTGTATTGGGAGCGGAGACGGACTGTCGCCCTTCCCAGCGGCTGGAAGTATGTATGGGAGAGGAGCTCGTTACCCCCTCTCCCCAGCGGCAGCTTAACACACCAGGGGGAGACAGTAAGCCCCACAACAGTGCAGATGGGATCGTGGTCTCTGCACTTACAGCACAGGGGGTAGAGACAGTCGGTCTCCCCCTCCAACAACCAGGGCAGAGTACCGCTGATACCTGCCCACAAAGCAACCTCCACCCCAAGCCAGGGAGCAACACAGAGACTGGGAGAATCAGCTACCAACATAACCTTGGTGGACTCACTGGACAGAGACAGGCTACCAAATCCAACAGGTCCAGTATTAGGTTGTGGGTGGACTGCCAGACTAGCTCAGGTACTGACCGTGAGGTCAGGTACCTGGTTAGTCTTCCCTGGGAGGGGGAGATGTGTGGCAAAACCAACCTCGCCACTGGGTTTTGGAGGGGCCTGGCTGCTGGCCTCTTGCCCCAGGATTATGGGCCCTCTCATCAGCCAGGTCTCATTTGTTCACAAAGGACTTGAACTAACTTGAACTCCTGGTCTAATTCGTGCCATTTTGGGATGTTAAATGTCTGTGTATTGAAAAGGGTTGTGACATTGTATGTTTAAATGGTGATTTCTGTTCTGTTGTCCCCACATGTGTATAGGTGATTTCCCTTTGTCTTGAGAGATAATTGGATTGCTCCTCGGGTGTCTCCAGGGCAGAGAGGAGGAAACCATGATGCATTGTGGGGATGTATTGTCTCTGCATATCTGTCCTGTGTCCCAGTCTTCCTTCTGGTCCCCTAGGGGCGTGTACACCAGATGGGCTTGGTTGTTTTATACCTCCCTGTGGGCGGACCTGTATTTGCAGAAACTGTAATAAAAACCAGGCTGGGTGTGCCAGACCTCAGACCACTGCTTGACCCTCAACACGGAGCCTTGTCTCGTTATTGGGGGGATCCACTGTATGCTGTTGGAGACTGATTGCCAGGAGTGTAAGCTGATTCCTGTTCGTCTGCTAGCAGCTATTCGTGAGGTTCCAGTTTGGAGTGCTATTTTATATCCAGTTTGGGAGTTTGGTGTTCTGCAGTAGCTGTGCCTGTCTCTCAGAAAGGGGCATATCGCCTAAACGGATTTTAACCCCTTGTCTGCTGAAACGGTCCGTTACAGAAACCATTTAAAAATGACCCCATTCTAGAAACTACACCACTCAAGGTATTCAAAACTGATTTTACAGTTAACCCTTTAGGTGTTCCACAAGAGTTATGGGCAAATGGTGATAAAATTTCAGAATTTAGATTTTTTGGCAAATTTTCCATTTTAATCCATTTTTTCCAGTAACAAAGCAAGGGTTAACAGCCAAACAAAATGCTATACTTATTGCCCCGATTCTGTAGTTTTCAGAAACACCCCATATGTGGCCGTAAACTACTGTACGGGCACACAGTAGGGCGTAGAGGGAAAGTTGTGCCGTATGGTTTTTGGAAGGCAGATTTTGCTGGACTGGTTTTTTTGACACTCTGTCCGATTTAAAGCCCCCCTGATGCACCCCTATAGTAGAAACTCCATAAAAGTGACCCCATATAAGAAACTACACCCCTCAAGGTATTCAAAACTGATTTTACAAACTTTGTTAACCCTTTAGGTGTTGCACAAGATTTAATGGAAATAGAGATACAATTTCAAAATTTCACTTTTTTGGCAGATTTTCCATTTTAATATATTTTTTTTCAGTTACAAAGCAAGGGTTAACAGCCAAACAAAACTCATTATTTATGGCCCTGATTCTGTAGTTTACAGAAACACCCCATATGTGGTCGTAAACTGCTGTACGGGCACACGGCAGGGTGCAGAAGGAAAGGAATGCCATATGGTTTTTGGAAGACAGATTTTGCTGGACTGTTTTTTTTGACACCATGTCCCATTTGAAGCCCCCCTGATGCACCCCTAGAGTAGAAACTCCAAAAAAGTGACCCCATTTTAGAAACTACGGGATATGGTGGCAGTTTTGTTGGTACTAGTTTAGGGTACATATGAATTTTGGTTGCTCTATATTACACTTTTTGTGAGGCAAGGTAACAAGAAATAGCTTTTTTGGCACTTTTTTTTTTTGTTATATACAACATTCATCTGACAGGTTAGATCATGTGGTATTTTTATAGAGCAGGTTGTCACGGACGCGGCAATACCTAATATGTATACAATTTTTTTTATTTATATAAGTTTTACACAATGATTTCTCTTTTGAAACAAAAAAATCATGTTTTAGTGTCTCCATAGTCTGAGAGCCATAGTTTTTTCAGTTTTTGGGTGATTATCTTAGGTAGGGTCTCATTTTTTGTGGGATGAGATGACGGTTTGATTGGCACTATTTTGGGGTGCATATGACTTTTTGATCGCTTGCTATTACACTTTTTGTGACGTAAGATGACAAAAAATTGCTTTTTTTACACCGTTTTTATTTTATTTCTTTACGGTGGTCACCTGAGGGGTTAGGTCATGTGATATTTTTATAGAGCCGGTTGATACGGACACGGCAATAACTAATATGTATACTTTTTTTTATTTATATAAGTTTTACACAATGATTTCATTTTTGAAGCAAAAAAAATCATGTTTCAAAAATCCGGCCTGCACCCCCCCCTGCACCACCCTATAGGATGGAACCATCCTATAGGGCATAAATAGGGATACCTCCGTATCTTAGGTTAAGGTATCCGGACAGGGCCGCCCCTTGCGTGTTAGGAACTCTGTGTAGACAGACAGGTGAACATTAGCAATGCCCCCCTCCCCATCCAGGGCTCACTAGGGACAGTGGTTCCCTGCACCAGTCTACATCTTCTAACAACCTACGACCAGATTTAATTATCGGCCCAGACGCGGTATTATTTCCACCACGCTAGGCTGATCCCTATCACGATGCGTCGGAATGGTAAGACTATTCCTTATTTTTAGCCATACCTCAATCATCTGTTTGTGGCGCCTATTTTCTTAAATAGTCTAATAGTAAAAGTTATATTTTAAGCTCCCTCAAATTCCATATTGTTCTTTAGTAGGATTTTATGGACACAACGTTTTAGAAAGGATTTTCTACATCCAGCCATGACAGGATTCAAAATGCCTATCAATGTGAGAATTGGCTTTTTTTCTATTCATAGAATATTCACCCATGGCAGCTGGGAGTCATTGTTGAAGCACCAAGATTGCTTTGAGGTTGTCTGATTATTGGAGCACAGAGGTGTTAGATCAGTTCTTCAGCAGTATTGAGTAGTTTCTTTAGACACTCTGGATATTTTATGTTGCATTAAGTATTACAGTAGCATTTCTGCAGCACTACCTATAGCAATAGTAGAAGCAGCAGTGAGATAATTTTCTATTTTTGAAGGAGGCAAACCTTACTTAAGATATTTTTGGCTCAGGAGTGGTATGTGTGGTTCCTCACTCTAGAATGGTGGAAGGAATCCAGTTGGATTCAGTTACAACTTGCAAAAGGATATTTATTAGTTTTGCATGGGACAAGCACCTTATTATTTGCTGTAATCTCAAATGAGGCAAAAAGTTGGTGGTTACAGAGGATGTCAGAGAGGGCACATTCTTAAGAGGAAACCTTGTCTTGCATGCAACCAACTTCTCTATCTATATCCTTCCCGTATTTAGGCCTAGGGGTTATGCACCCTTAAGCCTACTACTGCTTACCAACATTGATACCTAGTGTAGGAAGGCGCAAGGGGCTGTCAATGATGGAAGGTATGTGTCACCGAGGTTCCTGGCCTCGGTGAGGTAAGAGTCAGTAGTTTTAAGTGTCAGCAGCAGCTAGTGCTGATTGACACTGTTTGTTGTTAGTATGGCTGTGAAGCTGATCCGGGCCGGCTCTTACTGGGAGTAGCCAAAGTGCTGGGTGGGTGGCTGCTCCCCACGATCCAGGCCGGGTCTTTATTGGCCTATATAAAACCCAGCCAGCACTCTCAGCTGGGTGTGGATGATCCTCCATCTGACAGGGAAGCTGTGGAGACTCTGTTTTGGGATCTGTGAGTTGGTGTCGTGCTAAAGGCTTGAAAGCCGCGTGCTGGAAAACTGGCACCTAAAGCCTGCTGTGGACGGCTGGGGGAAAGACTGCTAACCAGGTGAAGATTTTGTTCTATGGACATTGCATGGTGTGAACAAACACAAAGACTGTGAACGGTCATTTTGTGTTTCCTCATGTGTGAATAAACACCTAACTGTTTAAGTTAAAGACGTTGTCATTGTCTCTATACTGCGTCCGCTAGCCTGTCTACCAGAGCAAAACCCCACAATTGGTGGAGGATGCGTGCAAACACAGTTTCCTGGGCACAAGTGCATGTCCTATATTAAGTCGGCAAGGTTACGAAATGTGTCCCCTGACAAAATGGAGGCGGTCGTGAAAGCCCTCGTGGATGCTAACTTACATCAGCGAGAGACTAACAAGCAGCAGCAGGAAACTAACCAGCTGCTATTACAACATGTAATGGCGTTGCAAGCAGCCGGAGCGTCCCAGAACGTCCACGATGCCCGGAAAGCTGTCCGTGCGGCGATCCCTAAATTGTCCCCCTCGGATGATGTCGAGACCTATCTGCCGATGTTCAAAAAGGTGGCGTGAGGGAGAAGTTACCCCGAGACCAGTGGGCTGAGGTTGTCGCTCCGTTCCTGGCGTCTGAAACCTTGCAAGTGTTTTTTGATCTCCCCAATGATAAAGCGGCCGACTACTCGACGGTAAAAGGTAAGATCCTGGCGAAACTGGGGGTGAATGTATTGGTCCGGGCTCAGCGGGTGCACCAGTGGGAATTTAACCCGGCTGAACCCGCCAGACCACAATATTATGACATGCTACACCGGTTGCAGAAATGGCTGCAGCCTGACATATTGACTCCCACTGCTGTACTGGACCGTCTGTTGGCGGATGTGTTTTGGAGGGCTTAGCCATAACCTCTCCAGCACTGGATCGGCCAGGTGTCTCCTGGTATTGCCTTAGAGATGGTCAACCTGGTGGAGTGCTACGAGGCCACCAGAAATCTGCCAGGGTTTTTTTTTGGGAGTGGGCCAGTCAAACCCCGGAAATCTCCACTCCAGACCCAGGGGCCAGTGCCAGCCAACCCCGCCCGGGACGTATTCCCTGCAGACCCAGTGGTTTGCTGGCAGTGTCACGAGCCTGGAAACATAAGGGCCGACTGTCTCCATCGGGGTAAACCCATAGATACCAACTATGGCTACCTCTACTCATAGTATGCTAGGAAGCTGTGTGACACAGGTACCTCCGAGACTGTAGACAATAGCCACGTGTGCCAGGTGTAAGTGGGAGACACTCTGGCAGTGGCACTGCTGGATTCAGGGAGCCTGGTGTCACTGTTGCGGCCTGTCGAGTATAGTAGCTGAAAGGTTGGCGTTGTGTGCATTCATGGGGACTTAAAAGACTATCCCACCGCCCTGGTCTGTCTATCAACGGTGGCCGGCAGGTGGACTCATGAGGTGTCTGTCGCAACAAAATTACCGTATGCAATAATAATTGGCAGAGACTTCCCAAATACGAAAGTTACTGATACCCCTGAGACAGATGTAACCCTAGCAGAGTGGCCCGGCTCAGGGGGGAGACCAGAACCCTGGGAACCTAAGTCCGAAGGGCCAGCGGTAGGGGTGACCGCTACTTTGGTGGAAGAGGGCGAGACATGATGGTGGGAGACAGGGAGGACTTGCCGCCAGGTCCAGAGCTAGCCGACCTCAATGTCTCTGGGGATAATTTTGGTACTGCACAACACCAGGACCCAACCCTATCCCGAGGCTGGGAAAATGTATTAATAATAGATGGGGAACCACAACAACCGGGGGCAGAGTCAGTGTTTCCCCGTTTTGTGGTTCATCAAGAGATGTATCAAGTAAACTAGCTGCGAGGTGAATTCATTGAACAGTTGGTGGTGCCCCAGGCTTATCGCAAACTCATGCTAGAGTTAGCCCACCAGCATGTGCAGCCAGCCAGTCGCAGGGGGAACACGTGAGGTTCACGGTGGACCGATGAGGGGCCAAATGGTATAACACACAGTTCATCAGTTTACTCACGGTTAGCAGATAGCCTCCCTGGGCTGGCAGCACAGTGTTGAGGTGGACAGCACGAAATCCTCTGGGGCACGCTGTGTGGTAGGAAGCATCAGCCAAGATGGTGGTTGAGGTGCCCTTGATGTTAGGGGTGCTTAGGGTGCTTGTTGCGGCTGAGTCCTTTGATGGTTTTTGTCGTGACGCCAGTAACGTTAATGGTGGTACAACCATAGGTAGTAATAATGAGGTAGACAGTGGCAAGATGCAACTCACAACTTTTACTTTGGATGTCTTTCAGTTGCAGTAGTACAGTACAATAATGCAGTCTTTAAATGATACAGAGATAATTCTGCAACTCCACTGTTTAAGGCTTGTCAGGTTTTTGGTGGGTTTTGGAGCAGTGGGTTAGGTGTACCTGGTTCCTTTAGATGCCTTGGATCCTATTCCTTGACTTTCCCTACAAGCTAAATATTTTTAGACAGGAAAACTCAACTGTCCCTTAGAAGTTCGGTGTGGCTGCCTGAAGCTATAAAACCTCCACCATGCAAAGGTGTCTGTGGCCCTAAATAATGGCTCTTATGACCTATGAATTCCTAGGATTGCTTGTTTCTTTTCCAGGGAGGCAAACTCTTCTCCTACTGGTCAGGGATGCAAGTCTATAGTCCAGCTACAGAAGGAAAATGCTCTTCTGCGCCTAACATCTGAGTAAACACCTCCTAGCAAAGTTGGCTCCACTCACTAATCTGTGTTGCAAAGTCTTCACTCTATCTTTCCTCCCACTAACTTGATCTGACTACCTCAGATCTGCTCACTTCTGAACTACATCCTCTCATCTCAACCACTCTCAACTCCCTCCTGGTCTCAACTGACTAACTAGGCCTTACCTGAATATATATAAGACCTAAGCTCTATCCCCATCCAGTGGTGGGATGTATAAATTACACCTAATAGGCCTGTTAACAGGGATTTTGCAGTCACATAAATGCAAAATTCAATGTCAACCTAATATTCTCAATAATATAAAAAAAGTGCTTTTTAAGCAGTGCCCACACACACGTAGTGGGACGCTGCACATGTTCTCGGGGGTCATCTGGGAATGCAAAAAATGCAGGACCGGATTCTACAGCGGTTTTACTGGCCCAGTGTGTTCAGAGAGGTAGAAGAAAATTGTAAGTCTTGCCCAACCTGCCAGATTACGAGCCCCCAGCCACATTTCCGTAGTCCCCCAGTACCCCTCCCGATTATCAAGGTCCCATTCAAGTGACTTGCTATGGATCTCATAGGCCCAGTATCGAAGTCTGCTAGAGGACACCAACACATCTTGGTCGTCCTCGACTATGCCACTCGGTACCGGGAGGCGGTGCCACTGCGGCAAACATCAGCCAAACTCATAGCTAAAGATTTAATAAGGATGTTTTCTTGAGTGGGTCTACCTAAGGAGGTTCTGACTGACCAAAGGACCCCTTGGTCATGAGGGAACTCTGCAAGTTGCTCCACATAAAACAGCTACGGACGTCCGTGTATCATCCGCAAACAAATGGCCTGGTAGAGAGGTTTAATGAAACATAAAAAAATATGCTAAAAGAGTGGTCTCTAAGGATGGGAGAGACTGGAACCTTCTATTGCCCTATCTCATGTTTGCAGTGCGAGAGGTGCCGCAGGCCTCTACTGGGTTCTCGCCCTTCGAACTGCTATACGGCAGACACCCTCGCGGTCTGTTGGATGTGGCCAAAGAGGCGTGGTAACAACAACCCACACTGCACAGAAGTGTTGTTGAGTACGTCACCCAGATGCAAGGACGGATGGAAACAGTTTTACCTCTGGTTAGGGAACATATGGAGGCAGCGCAGCAAGACCAGAGTAGGATCTATAATCGACAGGCTCGGGTCCGGACCTTTAACCCGGGTGATCGGGTATTGGTTCTGGTGCAAACTGTAGGCAGTAAGTTCCTAGCTAGGTGGCAGGGGCCCTACGTGGTGCTTGAAAAAATTGGGTAGATTACAAGGTACACCAGCCAGGGAGGCGAAAGCCAGAGCAGGTGTACCATGTGAATCTGCTCAAACCCTGGAAAGATAGGAAAACCTGTAGGGAAGACAGCGCACAACCAGGGTTCCTAAGGGAAGCGGTTTCGGCCCCTCTGTCTGAAGCAGGGGAAGCGGCTGCCACAGTGAAAATTGTTGACAGCCTCTCCTCTAAACAGGCTCAGGAAGCCAGGGAGTTCATTAGTCGGAACACGGATGTGTTCTCGGACCTCCCTGGACGCACTTCCATAGTCCGACATGACATTATCACTGAGCCTCAGGCAAAAGTCCGGTTAAAGCCATACCGAGTACCTGTCACCGCCGGCCCTGGGAAAGATCTTAGAAGTTCTAATAGATGGAAGACTCGGGTGTCTATTTGACAGATCTCTCTTGTTTTCATTGTTGCTGACAGGTTTCCACTCGTTTGCAGATGCTGCTCATTATCAGTCAGGTGGCTCTTTATATGTTTCACCTCTTCCTTGTTTTCCCTGCGGCTGACAGCTCTCCTGTGGAGTGCTCTGCTTGTGTGGTGGTTCTCCTGTTCCAGTTGCTTCTCAAGCTAAGTACTTTTCCCTTTTTCTGTTGTGTCTGTCCTGACTAGGCCTCAGGGAGACACTGGCTCCTTCAGTTTGAAAGGAGCCAGTTGCCTCTTTTACTGTTCTCTAAGCTGAGAGTTTGGTGCAGTGTTTCAGCAGTCTCAGGTTCCTGTGCATGTGCATTTCTACCATTGAGATTTGCACATGTTTTGAGCAGCTTAGGGAGAGTATCAGGGAATGCGACTTCCGCAAACTGAATGAGGTGTCCAAGTTTGACAAATATCCCATGCTCCGAGTGGATGAGCTTATTGAGAAGTTGGGCCAAGCCCGGTATTTTTCTGTGTTGGACCTCACCAAAGGGTATTGGCATGTATCCTTGACAGAGGCTGCCAAGGAAAAAACGTCTTTCATCACGCCAGAGGGGCTGTATCAGTACAAGGTATTACCCTTTGGTCTACATTCTGTAACGACTTCCGCAAACTGAATGAGGTGTCCAAGTTTGACACATATCCCATGCTCCGAGTGGATGAGCTTATTGAGAAGTTGGGCCAAGCCCGGTATTTTTCTGTGTTGGACCTCACCAAAGGGTATTGGCATGTATCCTTGACGGAGGCTGCCAAGGAAAAAACGGCTTTCATCACACCAGAGGGGCTGTATCAGTACAAGGTATTACCCTTTGGTCTTGTCACGACTGTGACTGATCCAGACAGGTCTGGGAGGAGAAGGTCGCAGCGACTTGCTACTCGCGATAGCTTGTGAGTTTGCTCCGTGGTTCAGGGTATGTCATCTGGGTTTTGCCTTGTGAACCTTTTTGTCCTGACTGGGAGTTTGTAGGCATCCTTCTCAGGTGAGTCCTGTCTGCCACTCCCAGCTACTATATTAGTTTCACTTTCACTTGCAGTCATTGCCAGATATAGTCCTTACTTCCAGTTCTATTCTGACCTTTTGAGGAGTGGCGTCATTTTTTGGAGGGGGCGGTTCATCCCGTCACGGTGATTACTGATCACAGAAACTTATTATATCTGGAGTCTGCTAAACGTCTCACCCCTAGACAGGCTCGGTGGTCGTTATTTTTTACTAGGTTTAATTTTGTAATAACCTATCGCCCGGGGGCAAAAAATACTAAGGCGGATGCATTGTCTCGAAGTTTTCCTGGAGGGGGTGATGTTGAGGTACCAGAGCCCATTTTGCAAAAGGGGGTGGTGGTCTCTGCATTACACTCAGGTTTGGAGGGGAGGGTGTTGGAAGCTCAGGGGGACGCCCCGGCCTCCTGCCCCTCGGGTAAACTGTTTGTGCCAGAAAATTTACGACTGGAGATACTAAAAGAACACCATAACTCCACAATGGCAGGACACCCAGGTAGTAGGGCAACCTCTGAGTTAGTGTCTCGTCGGTTCTGGTGGCCTAAATGGCGCCAGGAGGTGTTGAATTTTGTGTCTGCATGTGCTACCTGTGCTCGTTCTAATGTAGATCATACTCGTCCGGCAGGGCGTCTTTTACCTCTGGCCATCCCCAACAGGCCTTGGACGCACCTGTCAATGGATTTCATTACGGATCTACCAGTATCAGAGGGGAAGAATGTTATCCTGGTAGTTGTTGACAGATTCAGTAAAATGGTGCACTTTATTGCTCTTGCCGCATTGCCTAATAGTGATGTCGCGAACATAAAATTTTCAGTTCGCGAACAGCGAACGCGAACTTCCGCAAATGTTCGCGAACTGGCGAACCGGGCGAACCGCCATAGACTTCAATAGACAGGCGAATTTTAAAACCCACAGGGACTCTTTCTGGCCACAATAGTGATGAGAAAGTTGTTTCAAGGGGTCTAACACCTGGACTGTGGCATGCCGGAGGGGGATCTATGGCAAAACTCCCATGGAAAATTACGTAGTGGACGCAGAGTCGGGTTTTAATCCATAAAGGGCATAAATCAACTAACATTCCTAAATTGTTTGGAATAACGTGCTTTAAAACATCCAGTGTGTGTATACGATCAGGTATGATGTTGTATCGATCAGGTAGTGTAAGGGTTACGCCCGCATCACAGACATTGACAGACCAAACTCCCCTTTTAATGCACCGCAAACAGTTCATTTGCACAACCGCAAACTCCCCATTTGCACAAGGTTGGATACCAAGCTAGCCACGTCCCGGTGATGTCATTGAAGGTTTCTTCCTCCACCCAGCCACGTACAACACCAAGGGTCCCCGAAAGGTCAATTGAATTGATTTTTCGAACGGGGAGATGGTTAAAAAAACGCTGGCTCCCTCCCCTTTGTTTTTATCCACGGTGACTGCGTCTGCGCCGTGCAATTTACTGTCACACCCGATATGAGTGGTATTTTCTGTAGTACTATTCTCATCAGTTTAATCCCTCTAACGTCCCCGACTCCCCAATCTGGGGGCCATTTATTAAACAGATTTTTCGGACGGGGAGATGGTTAAAAAAACGCTGGCTCCCTCCACTCTGTTTTAATCCACGGTGACTGCGTCTGCGCCGTGCAATTTACTGTCACACCCGATATGAGTGGTATTTTCTGTAGTACTATTCTCATCAGTTTAATCCCTCTAACGTCCCCAATCTGGGTGCCATTTATTGAATAGATTTTTCGAACGGGGAGATGGTTAAAAAAAACCTGGCTCCCTCCACTCTGTTTTAAACCACGGTGACTGCGTCTGCGCCGTGCAATTTACTGTCACACCCGATATGAGTGGTATTTTCTGTAGTACTATTCTCATCAGTTTAATCCCTCTAACGTCCCCAATCTGGGTGCCATTTATTGAATAGATTTTTCGAACGGGGAGATGGTTAAAAAAACGCTGGCTCCCTCCACTCTGTTTTAAACCACGGTGACTGCATCTGCGCCGTGCAATTTACTGTCACACCCGATATGAGTGGTATTTTCTGTAGTACTATTCTCATCAGTATAATCCCTCTAACATCCCCAATCTGGGGGCCATTTATTAAATAGATTTTTTGAACGGGGAGATGGTTAAAAAAACGCTGGCTCCCTCCACCGATATGAGTGGTATTTTCTGTAGTATTATTCTCATCAGTTTAATCCCTGTTACGTCCCATATCAGGAATTGCCTTTTATGAAAAACAGTCAGTGGAAGCGGGCCTGACACACACTGGCAGCAGGCAAGCAACTGAAATTACACTAAAGTGTAAAAATTAAATGCCTTATTTATCGGCAAGCTACTGTGCCACCCGGTATGAGTGGTTGGCACTGGCAGTGGGCACACTACAGTCAGTAGAAGCGGGCCTGACACACACTGGCAGCAGGCAAGCAACTGAAATTACACTAAAGTGTAAAAATTAAATGCCTTATTTATCGGCAAGCTACTGTGCCACCCGGTATGAGTGGTTGGCACTGGCAGTGGGCACACTACAGTCAGTGGAAGAGGGCCTGACACACTGACTGGCAGCAGGCAAGCAACTGAATTTAGACTACTGTCTAAAAATTAAATGCCTTATTTATCGGCAAGCTACTGTGCCACCCGGTATCAGTGGTTGGCACTGGCAGTGGGCACACTACAGTCAGTGGAAGCGGGCCTGACACACACTGGCAGCAGGCAAGCAACTGAAATTACACTAAAGTGTAAAAATTAAATGCCTTATTTATCGGCAAGCTACTGTGCCACCCGGTATCAGTGGTTGGCACTGGCAGTGGGCACACTACAGTCAGTAGAAGCGGGCCTGACACACACTGGCAGCAGGCAAGCAACTGAAATTACACTAAAGTGTAAAAATTAAATGCCTTATTTATCGGCAAGCTACTGTGCCACCCGGTATGAGTGGTTGGCACTGGCAGTGGGCACACTACAGTCAGTGGAAGAGGGCCTGACACACTGACTGGCAGCAGGCAAGCAACTGAATTTAGACTACTGTCTAAAAATTAAATGCCTTATTTATCGGCAAGCTACTGTGCCACCCGGTATCAGTGGTTGGCACTGGCAGTGGGCACACTACAGTCAGTGGAAGCGGGCCTGACACACACTGGCAGCAGGCAAGCAACTGAAATTACACTAAAGTGTAAAAATTAAATGCCTTATTTATCGGCAAGCTACTGTGCCACCCGGTATCAGTGGTTGGCACTGGCAGTGGGCACACTACAGTCAGTGGAAGAGGGCCTGACACACACTGGCAGCAGGCAAGCAACTGAATTTAGACTACTGTCTAAAAATTAAATGCCTTATTTATCGGCAAGCTACTGTGCCACCCGGTATCAGTGGTTGGCACTGGCAGTGGGCACACTACAGTCAGTGGAAGCGGGCCTGACACACACTGGCAGCAGGCAAGCAACTGAATTTAGACTACTGTCTAAAAATTAAATGCCTTATTTATCGGCAAGCTACTGTGCCACCCGGTATCAGTGGTTGGCACTGGCAGTGGGCACACTACAGTCAGTTGAAGTCGGCCTGACACACACTAGCAGCAGGCAAGCAGCTGAAATTACACTAAAGTGTAAAAATTAAATGCCTTTTTTATGCAAAGTCCTGTGCCAGCCGGTATGAGTGGTGGGCACTGGCAGTGGGCACACTACAGTCAGTGGAAGTCAGCCTGACACACACTGGCAGGCAACTAACCTTAGATTAAAGTGTAAAAATTAAGTGCCTATTTTTTAAGCAAAGTCCTGTGCCACTCGGGATGACAGGGGTGGGCACTGGCAGTGGGCACACTACAGTCAGTTGAAGTCGGCCTGACACACACTGGCAGGCAACTAACCTTAGATTAAAGTGTAAAAATGAAGTGCCTTTTTTTTAAGCAAAGTCCTGTGCCACACGGGATGACAGGGGTGGGCACTGGCAGTGGGCACACTACAGTCAGTTGAAGTCGGCCTGACACACACTAGCAGCAGGCAAGCAGCTGAAATTACACTAAAGTGTAAAAATTAAATGCCTTTTTTATGCAAAGTCCTGTGCCAGCCGGTATGAGTGGTGGGCACTGGCAGTGGGCACACTACAGTCAGTGGAAGTCAGCCTGACACACACTGGCAGGCAACTAACCTTAGATTAAAGTGTAAAAATTAAGTGCCTATTTTTTAAGCAAAGTCCTGTGCCACTCGGGATGACAGGGGTGGGCACTGGCAGTGGGCACACTACAGTCAGTTGAAGTCGGTCTGACACACACTGGCAGGCAACTAACCTTAGATTAAAGTGTAAAAATGAAGTGCCTTTTTTTTAAGCAAAGTCCTGTGCCACACGGGATGACAGGGGTGGGCACTGGCAGTGGGCACACTACAGTCAGTTGAAGTCGGCCTGACACACACTAGCAGCAGGCAAGCAGCTGAAATTACACTAAAGTGTAAAAATTAAATGCCTTTTTTATGCAAAGTCCTGTGCCAGCCGGTATGAGTGGTGGGCACTGGCAGTGGGCACACTACAGTCAGTGGAAGTCAGCCTGACACACACTGGCAGGCAACTAACCTTAGATTAAAGTGTAAAAATTAAGTGCCTTTTTTTAAGCAAAGTCCTGTGCCACACGGAATGACAGGGGTGAGCACTGGCAGTGGGCACACTACAGTCTGTGGGCCTGCAGCTCCTCACACACAGGCAGGCCAGGCAACTGCAATATGTATATAAAGGAAAAAAAAAAAGCAGACTAATGTTGCAGCCCTAAAAAGGGCTTTTTGGGGTGCTGTCAGGACGCTGTCCTTACAGCAGAGATCAGATGAGTCTTTCAGGACTGGAGTGGACACTGAATTCACTAGCCTAGGTATCGATTTCCCAATTAAATCAGCAGCAGTTACAGTCTCCCTCCTCTCACTAAGACTGCAGCTTCAGAATGAATCTAAAATGGATGCTGTGCAGGAGGTGGGAGGGTCTGGGAGGGAGGGTATGCTGCTGATTGGCTGGAATGTGTCTGCTGACTGTGAGGTACAGGGTCAAAGTTTGCTCAATGATGATGTATAGGGGGCGGACCGAACATCGCATGTGTTCGCCCGGCAGAGGCGAACGCGAACAAGCTATGTTCGCCGGGAACTGTTCGCCGTCGGATAGTTCGGGCCATCTCTATTGCCTAATGCTAACACACTTGCTCAGGTTTTTATTGACCACATCGTGAAGCTTCACGGGGTCCCTTCCGATATTGTTTCGGATCGTGGTACCCAATTCGTTTCTAAATTTTGGAAAGCTTTTTGTTCTCGTTTAGAGGTTCATCTGTCGTTTTCTTCATCTTTCCATCCACAGTCCAACGGTCAGACTGAACGTACCAATCAAAACCTAGAGACATATTTGAGATGCTTTGTTTCCGAAAATCAGGAGGAATGGTCATCTTATTTACCGTTAGCCGAGTTTGCCATTAATAATCGTCGTCAAGAATCCACCGATAAGTCACCATTTTTTGGTGCGTATGGTTTCCATCCTCAGTTTTGTACGTTTAGTGAGGGGGGGCCATCTGGGATTCCCGAGGAGGAACGATTTGCGTCTTCACTTTCTTCAGTGTGGCAGAGTGTGCAAGAAAGTTTGAAGAGAATTGGTGGTAGATACAAACGTGCGGCTGATAGGAAGCGCTCTGAAGGTCCGGACCTTGGGGTGAATGACTTGGTGTGGTTGTCTACCAGAAATATCAAGTTGAAGGTTCCCTCGTGGAAATTAGGTCCAAGATTTATTGGTCCTTATAGGGTAATTAAGATCATTAACCCGGTGGCTTTTCGTCTGGAGCTACCTCAGACTCTAAGGATCCATAATGTCTTCCACAGATCTCTGCTTAAGAGATATGTAGAACCTCCTGAACCATTGCCACTACCGCCTCCACCGGTGGTTGTTGATGGCAGTCTTGAGTTTCAGGTAGAAAAGATTGTTGATTCACGATATGTTCGCCGCTCTCTTCAGTACCTGGTGCACTGGAAAGGTTATGGTTCCGAAGAGAGAATGTGGGTTCCAGCATCAGAGATAAAAGCGGACAGACTCATTCGGGCTTTTCATAGCTCCCATCCGGAGAGGCCTGGTCTTGAGGGTCCAGGGGCCCCTCGTAGAAAGGGGGGTACTGTCACGACTGTGACTGATCCAGACAGGTCTGGGAGGAGAAGGTCGCAGCGACTTGCTACTCGCGATAGCTTGTGAGTTTGCTCCGTGGTTCAGGGTATGTCATCTGGGTTTTGCCTTGTGAACCTTTTTGTCCTGACTGGGAGTTTGTAGGCATCCTTCTCAGGTGAGTCCTGTCTGCCACTCCCAGCTACTATATTAGTTTCACTTTCACTTGCAGTCATTGCCAGATATAGTCCTTACTTCCAGTTCTATTCTGACCTTTGAAGGTGATCGTTTGATGGTGTTGCTGTGGAACTCTTGTCCGGCGTGGACTGTCGTGATTGGGATCGCCTTCTTTGCTCGTGACTGGATAAGTCTATCTCTGATATAGTTTGTTTGTTGCTGTCTTCCCCTGCTGTTCTCCTCGACATGAGTGATGGTGACTAGTGCTCCCATCGGCCTTTCCCCACTCTAGGCTTGTTAGGGTGACTGAGGGTTTAGGCATCCTGCTCGCCGCACGGGTTCACACCCCATCTAGGGTATCAGGGCAGACAGGTGCCAGCTTAGGGTTAGTCAGGGGTGGCCATACTATTCCCATCCGTAGATAAGGGTCCCCCTTCCCCTCCGTCTGGTGCGACACGAATGCTGCTGGGGTAGCGGTCGTGACAGGTCTACATTCTGTAACGACTTCCGCAAACTGAATAAGTGTCACGGAACCATGAACCAGACGTACAACAAGAGATAAGTGAAAATAAGAAGGCTTTATTGCAAATCAAGCTATAAAGCAAAAGTCCAAACGGATGGTGAAACCGAAGCAGAGTCTTTGCGTAGCCAGAGGTCAGGAAACCGGAAGGGTAGTCAGACGAAGCCAGGATCAGGAACCAGCAGGGTAGTCAGACGAAGCCAGGATCAGGAACCAGCAGGGAAGTCAGACGAAGCCAGGATTAGGAACCAGAAGCAGCAGCAGTCTTAGAGGCATGTGAACACAGGAGGACCAAGCAAGGAACTGACGCCACAGACCTCCTATATATATGAGCTAGGCATCCAGCTCCTCCCAGTGGGAAGGAGGAGCCGCGGGGTGGAAGGCTACAAGAAACCCAGAAACCAAGATGGCCGCCAGCACATGTCAAACGAGGGAGAACAGCAAGAAGGTAAGACCATGACAGTACCTCCCCCTCAAGGGCCCCTCCTCCGCGGAGCAAAAAACGGTTTCTGAGGGAAGCGTGCGTGGAAGGCTCGGAGCAAGGCAGGAGCATGGACATCTGCGGAGGGAACCCAGGAACGCTCCTCTGGACCATAACCACGCCAATGGACCAAAAACTGCACCCGACCGCGGACCAGGCGTGAGTCCAGGATATTGCTCACCTCATACTCCTCACGATTGCCCACTTGGACCGGACGAGGCCGAGGAACCGAGGAAGTGAAACGATTACACACCAGTGGCTTCAACAGGGAGACATGAAACACGTTGGAGATCCGCATGCCAGGAGGAAGCGCAAGGGCATAGGCTACCGGGTTTACCCTGCGAAGCACTCGGAAGGGACCAACAAAGCGAGGAGCCAGCTTGGGAGTGGGCACTCGAAGGTTGAGGTTGCGGGTGGACAACCATACACGGTCTCCGACCTGGTAGGAAGGAGCAGGCGCTCGTCTGCGATCAGCCTGGAGTTTCTGGCGCTGCGCAGAGACCTCAAGGGACTTCTGGATCTGTACCCAAGAAGCACGTAGGACGGAAAGGTGATCCTCCACAGCAGGAATATCCTGGGGAGAGAATACCTCCGGTAAGACGGCAGGTTGGAACCCATAATTGGCCAAGAAGGGAGACGTCCCAGAGGAAGAGTTCACCGCCGTGTTCCTGGCAAACTCAGCCCAAGGCAGGAGGTCAACCCAATTGTCTTGGTGATCGGAGACATAGCAACGAAGGAATTGCTCCAAGGCCTGATTGGATCGTTCTGCGGCCCCATTGGACTGAGGGTGGTAGGCCGAGGAGAAGGAGAGATGAATCCCCAACTGGGAGCAAAAGGCGCGCCAGAACCTGGACACAAACTGACTCCCCCGATCCGACACAATCTCCTTGGGCAAACCGTGCAACCGGAAGACCTCCCTGGCAAAAATCGTGGCCAACTCTTGTGCAGAGGGTAACTTCTTGAGAGGAACACAGTGGCACATTTTGGAAAACCGATCCACAATCATGAGAATGACCGTATGGCCTCGGGATGCAGGGAGGTCCACAATGAAATCCATCCCCAGGTGTGACCATGGGCGCTCCCCGGTAGCTATGGGTTGCAGAAGCCCCAACGGAAGGTGCCGAGGGGACTTACTCTGGGCACAAACGGAGCATGCCGCTACATATGCGGCGATGTCGGAACGTAGGGAAGGCCACCAGAACAGACGTGAAACAGCCCAGGACAGCTGATTCTTTCCAGGATGCCCCGCGGTCTTGGAGTTATGGTAGGTTCGCAACAACCGAGTGCGCAACTCCTCAGGCACAAAACATCTGCCGTTGGGTCTCCCAGAGGGAGCACCAGATTGAGCCGCCAAAATCTGCTCACCCAGAGGAGAGGTCAGGCTGGTGCGAATGGCGGCCAAGATCTGATTCGGAGGTATGACCGAGGTCGGAATCGACTCCTCCCTGGACAGCTCGGAGTACTGCCGTGATAAGGCATCCGCCCTGATGTTCTTGGAACCGGGTAGGTAGGAGACCACGTAATTAAAACGTGACAAGAACAGAGCCCATCTGGCCTGACGTGGTGTCAATCTCTTGGCCTCAGAAAGGTAGGTCAGATTCTTGTGGTCCGTCAGGATGAGAACCGGAACCACCGAACCCTCGAGCAAGTGCCTCCATTCTTTAAGGGCCTGCACGATGGCCAATAACTCCCTGTCACCAATCTGATAGTTGCACTCCGCGGGAGACAGTTTCCGGGAGTAAAACCCACAAGGAAGCAGAGGACCCTCTGGTGTTCTACGCTGAGACAGAAGGGCGCCTACTCCCGTCTCAGACGCGTCCACCTCGAGGACAAAGGGCAACCCAGGGTTGGGATGCGACAGAATGGGAGCCGACACAAAGGCGGATTTTAGGGTCTCAAAAGCTCGGATGGCCTCGAGCGGCCAGACCTGGGAATTACTGCCCTTCCTGGTCAGATCCGTGAGAGGCTTGGCCAGCATGGAAAAGTCCCTGATGAACTTCCGATAATAATTGGCGAAGCCCAAAAAGCGCTGCAGGGAACGAAGACCACTGGGCTGGGGCCACTGTAAGACAGCCGAAACCTTCTCAGGGTCCATGGAGAACCCCTCAGCGGAAATGATGTACCCTAAGAAGGTTACCTGGGATCGGTGAAATTCGCATTTCTCAAGCTTACCGAACAGCTTGTTCTCTCGTAACCGTTGCAACACTCGTCTGACATCCAGAATGTGGGCCTCCATGGATTCAGAATATACCAAGATGTCATCCAAATAGACCACCACACACTGCTGCAACAGTTCACGGAAAACATCGTTGATGAATTCCTGAAAGACTGCGGGCGCATTGCACAACCCAAAGGGCATAACCAAGGATTCATAATGACCGGTCCTGGTGTTAAACGCGGTCTTCCACTCATCGCCCGCCTTGATCCTTACCAGGTTATATGCCGCCCTCAGGTCGAGTTTGGTAAAGACCGTGGCCCCTTTAAGGCGATCGAACAGCTCGGAAATCAAGGGTATCGGGTAAGCGTTCTTGATCGTGATGCGATTGAGACCCCTGTAATCGATGCAAGGCCTCAACTCACCGCCCTTCTTTTTCACAAAGAAAAATCCAGCCCCTGCCGGGGACGAGGATTTGCGAATGTGTCCGCGTGAAAGCGCCTCCCTCACGTACTCCTCCATGGCCTCATTCTCCGCTACCGACAGTGGATAGACCTTGCCACGAGGAGGAACGGCACCAGATTGTAACTCTATGGCACAATCGTATGGGCGGTGCGGAGGTAGGGCAACCGCACGCACCTTATCGAATACATCCCGGTACTCCTCGTATTCAGGAGGCAACAGAGAGTCCGAGGAAGTACACAGCAACTTGGCAGGCCCATGGATGCAACTAGCCCCACACTGCGGTGACCACGAGAGGATCTCGGCCGATCTCCAATCGAAAGTCGGATTATGCTTCTGGAGCCAGGGGTACCCCAAGACCACCGAGTAGTGTGGAGACGAAATAACCTGGAGGCAGACCGACTCTCTGTGAACGGCACCAATGGCTATCCCCACTGGAAGGGTCTCATGAGTCACGTGTGGCGGCAGAAGGGGTCTGCCGTCTATCGCCTCAAGAACCAGTGGGGAACCTCGAGCTTGCAGAGGAATGGAATTGGCGGCAGCGAACATACTATCAATGAACAAACCACCAGCACCAGAGTCCACCAACGCCTGGGTCGTCACCGAGCCCCCGACCCAGGAGAGGACAACAGTGATCAGAGGTTTGTCAACACGGGAAACCGGGGACGAGGAGACTCCACCCAAGATCTGCCCCCGACAGGATCTCAGGTACGAGCGTTTTCCCGGACGGTTCGGACATGCCAACCGAAAATGCCCACCGAGACCACAGTACATGCATCGGCCCTCGCGTCTCCGGAGTGCCCTCTCCCCCTCGGACAGGCGAGCAAACCCCAGCTGCATGGGTTCACCCCCAGACAAGTCATCCCCAGGAGGCGTGGGAGGAGAGGGAGGCACGGGTGGGATAGCAAACGTAGGCGCCAATCTGTTAGAAGACCTCCGCAGGCTCTCCTTAAAGGAAGGTCTCTCCTTGAGTCTGGTGTCAATCAAAATCAGGAAAGAAATAAGAGCCTCGAGCTCCACTGGTAGGTCCTTAGCTGCAACCTCATCCTTCAAGGCATCCGAGAGACTATGAGAGAAAGCAGCGACCAGAGCCTCATTATTCCAGCCCACCTCTGCTGCCAGGGTACGAAACTCAATGGCGTATTCGGCTACGGATCGTGAACCCTGTCTGATGGACATAAGGAGCTTCGCAGCAGAGGCAGCACGAGCCGGCACATCGAATACCTTCCGAAGAGAAGCAATGAAACCGGAAAACTCGGCAACCACCGGATCGTTGTTCTCCCATAAAGGGCTGGCCCAGGCCAAGGCCTTGTCTGCGAGCAGCGAGATCAAGAAGCCCACCTTTGATCTCTCAGTAGGAAAGGCATGTGGCAGCAACTCGAAATAAATGCCCACCTGGTTAAGGAAACCTCGGCACTGAGTTGGCTCTCCCCCAAAGCGCTGTGGAAGAGGGGCAGAACCGGACATACCCCGAAACACCGCAGGCGCAACAACAGGTGTCGGGGTAGACTCTGGCGCAACAACCGGAGCGGCAGTAGGAGCGAAATGAGCCGTGCGTTCAAGCAGGGTTTGCAACGCCACAGCGAACCGACCCAACAGGTGATCCTGCTGATCAAGTCTGGCAACCAGCGTGGGTAGCGAGGATGGCCCTGTACCGTCAGAATTCATGGCTTGGTCCTAATGTCACGGAACCATGAACCAGACGTACAACAAGAGATAAGTGAAAATAAGAAGGCTTTATTGCAAATCAAGCTATAAAGCAAAAGTCCAAACGGATGGTGAAACCGAAGCAGAGTCTTTGCGTAGCCAGAGGTCAGGAAACCGGAAGGGTAGTCAGACGAAGCCAGGATCAGGAACCAGCAGGGTAGTCAGACGAAGCCAGGATCAGGAACCAGCAGGGAAGTCAGACGAAGCCAGGATTAGGAACCAGAAGCAGCAGCAGTCTTAGAGGCATGTGAACACAGGAGGACCAAGCAAGGAACTGACGCCACAGACCTCCTATATATATGAGCTAGGCATCCAGCTCCTCCCAGTGGGAAGGAGGAGCCGCGGGGTGGAAGGCTACAAGAAACCCAGAAACCAAGATGGCCGCCAGCACATGTCAAACGAGGGAGAACAGCAAGAAGGTAAGACCATGACAATAAGGTGTCCAAGTTTGACACATATCCCATGCTCCGAGTGGATGAGCTTATTGAGAAGTTGGGCCAAGCCCGGTATTTTTCTGTGTTGGACCTCACCAAAAGGTATTGGCATGTATCCTTGACGGGCGCTGCCAAGGAAAAAACGGCTTTCATCACGCCAGAGGGGCTGTATCAGAACAAGGTATTACCCTTTGGTCTACATGGCGCTCCCGCCACGTTTCAAAGGCTAATGGACATTGTACTCCATCCACATCGTCGGTACGCTTCGGCGTACCTGGATGATATCGTTATCTACAGCACCGACTAAAGTACAGGCTGTAGTGGACTCCTTTAGGAAGACTGGCTTAGGGCTCTTTCACACTTGCGTTGTCCGGATCCGTCGTGCACTCCATTTCCCGGAGGTGCCCGCCGGATCCGTAACAACGCAAGTGAACTGAAAGCATTTGAAGACGGATCCGTCTTCAAAATGCGTTCAGTGTTACTATGGCACCCAGGACGCTATTAAAGTCCTGGCTGCCATAGTAGTAGTGGGGAGCGGGGGATCAGTATACTTACAGTCCGTGCGGCTCCCAGGGCGCTCCAGAATGACGTCAGAGCGCCCCATGCGCATGGATGACGTGATCCATGTGATCACGTCACCCATGCGCGTGGGGCACCCTGACGTCACTCTGAAGCGCCCTGGGAGCCGCACGGACGGTAAGTATACTGCTCCCCCGCTCCCCACTACACTTTACCATGGCAAACAGGACTTTAGTGTCCTGGGAGCCATGGTAACCATTCAGAAAAAGCTAAACGTCGGATCCGGTAATGCGCCAAAACGACGTTTAGCTTAAGGCCGGATCCGGATTAATGCCTTTCAATGGGCATTAATTCCGGATCCGGCCTTGCGGCAAGTGTTCAGGATTTTTGACCGGAGCAAAAAGCGCAGCATGCTGCGGTATTTTCTCCGGCCAAAAAACGTTCCGTTCCGGAACTGATGACATCCTGATGCATTCTGAACGGATTTCTCTCCATTCAGAATGCATGGGGATAATCCTGATCAGGATTCTTCCGGCATAGAGCCCCGACAATGGAACTCTATGCCGGAAAAGAACAACGCAAGTGTGAAAGAGCCCTTAACCGCTAATCCCATAAAGGGCGCGATAGCGTTAGAAGAGATCAAGTACATGGGGTATGTAATTGAGCGCAGAATTATCAAACCTCAGGTGAACAAAATTGAGGCAATTCGGAATTGGCCGCAACCTGTCACTACTCGGCAAGTAAAGTTTCTGGGTATGGTGGGGTACTATATGAGGTTTGTCCCCAATTTTGCTACAGTCGCTGCACCATTGACAGGCCATTTGAAGGGACGCAAGTCAATGTCGGTTCAGTGGAATGAGCAGGCGGAAAAGGCTACAGTATCTCCGCTTTGAAGTCTGCCCTGTGTGGTGACGCCTGACTTCAAGAGGGAGTTTGAGGTACAGACCGATGCCTCTGAAGTAGGCCTCGGAGCTGTACGCTCTCAGGACATCAATGGGGAGGAACATCCTGTTGTTTTACTGAGCTGAAAGCTTACCCCAGCCGAGACTAGGTACAGTATAGTGGAGAGAGAGTGCCTGGCCATCAAATGGGCACTCGAGACTCTCCGCTATTATCTGCTGGGGAGAAAGTTTAGTCTGGTGACCGACCACTCCCGTCTCAAGTGGATGAGCCAGGCTAAAGAGAGGAATGCTTGCCCCTAAGGTTTTAGATGGTCAGATCAGCAGGCCCTTGATCCAAATTTTTTAGAGGGTCACCAGCAGGCCATCAATCATAATTTTTCAAGGGTGTGTATGATGCCCTCCTTTATCTGTAATGAGGGTTGTTTTGGAGTGCCGGTTCCTTGCAATTTTTGGCAGCCCTTTCACTTAGTACATAGGCTTTATGAGTGTAGGAGTCCCACTACCTGAATAATTGTACCACAATGTGAATGAGGCCCTCCTTTATGTGATATACAGGCTGTTTCGGAGTGTCTCTTGCTTGTAATTTTTTGCAGCACTTGCACTTTATATAAAATTGAATATACAGGAAAGAATGTTTCCTAACAATTTTTTATGTAAAATTGTTTTTTGGGGGGGTTTTGTGCGTATTTTTGTCAGTCTGTAAAAGTGGCATACAACTCGGACAATATGGTTCCCAGCAGCGAGTCCAAGATGCATCCAGACATTGTCCTCATGCTGTTCCCGATCCATTTCGGTGGTGTTTTTGTCACTTTCTGACCTTTTCCAATGGACCAGGCACCCTCCCCTCTTCAGAGCAGGGGCTGCCTGGTTGTCTCCTATTGACTTCCATAATACTCGGGTGCTCGGCTGAGCACACGAATATAGCAATGTGTTTGGGCCGAACACCCGAATACTTTGGTGCTCAATCATCACTATATATGAAATCACGTAAATTGAGACAGGGTAGGACAGCTACACTTAAGAAAAGAGAGACACAGACAAATACCTGCTAGGACGGTGTTCACATTTGATTACACCCTAATGGCTCCACTCAACAAGAAAGCTATATTAAGTAATTGGCACATGTTAGCACAAGATGTCTCTTTGAAAGAGAGGACACACATGACTCCTATTATCAGTTTTAGGAGGAGTCGAACCATTTGGGATGAAATCGTCAGGAGCAACTTACCAAAGACTGATTTAAATTTGTTAGGCAGATGCAGATCGTGGGATAACTTTGTATGCGGACATTGTTCAATGTGTAGATTTATGTACAAACATAGATACCTCCGAATAGGAGGAGTGGAACAGTTTGTAGCGTATGCTGTCTTTTGCCCATGCGGGAGGTTTTATATAGGCAAAACCTTGAGATCTCTTTATGTGAGATCCAGAGAACATAGGGAATCGATGGAAACTAAAATTGGGGCCACCAAATTAATTGAGCATATACAGGTCCTTCTCAAAAAATTTGCATATTGTCATAAAGTTCATTATTTTCTGTAATGTACTGATAAACATTAGACTTTCATATATTTTAGATTCATTACACACAACTGAAGTAGTTCAAGCCTTTTCTTGTTTTAATATTGATGATTTTGGCATACAGCTCATGAAAACCCCAAATTCCTATCTCAAAAAATTAGCATATTTCATCCGACCAATAAAAGAAGTGTTTTTAATACAAAAAAAAGTCAACCTTCAAATTAAGTTCAGTTATGCACTCAATACTTGGTCGGGAATCCTTTTGCAGAAATGACTGCTTCAATGCGGCGTGGCATGGAGGCAATCAGCCTGTGGCACTGCTGAGGTGTTATGGAGGCCCAGGATGCTTCCATAGCGGCCTTAAGCTCATCCAGAGTGTTGGGTCTTGCGTCTCTCAACTTTCTCTTCCCAATATCCCACAGATTCTCTATGGGGTTCAGGTCAGGAGAGTTGGCAGGCCAATTGAGCACAGTAATACCATTGTCAGTAAACCATTTACCAGTGGTTTTGGCACTGTGAGCAGGTGCCAGGTCGTGCTGAAAAATGAAATCTTCATCACCATAAAGCTTTTCAGCAGATGGAAGCATGAAGTGCTCCAAAATCTCCTGATAGCTAGCTGCATTGACCCTGCCCTTGATAAAACACAGTGGACCAACACCAGCAGCTGACATGGCCCCCCAGACCATCACTGACTGTGGGTACTTGACACTGGACTTCAGGCATTTTGGCATTTCCTTCTCCCCAGTCTTCCTCCAGACTCTGGCACCTTGATTTCAGAATGACATGCAAAATTTGCTTTCATCCAAAAAAAGTACTTTGGACCACTGAGCAACAGTCCAGTGCTGCTTCTCTGTAGCCCAGGTCAGGCGCTTCTGCCGCTGTTTCCGGTTCAAAAGTGGCTTTGTAGCGGAGAGCTGATATTCCACAGCGAATCTCCACTTAAGATCCCAGTGAGGCTCAGGAACAAGTCTTATAAATCCATAGAGTAGTAATTCCAGCAGGCAAAGTAATCCAATAATATCCCAACAGCAATCCCAATGACTGGACGACACACAGCATCAGGAGCAGAACTGACTTTATTTAGACACAGCACACACTTTTAAACCCCCCAACAGCCCCATTTACATACAATAGGGCACATAGAAGATTATGGTACAAGGAAGGGTAGGGCCAGACAATAGCAAGGACTGATGGGAGATGGAGGAGGGACAGAAAAGCAATACATTTAACATAGTAAACATTGCAGTTTACAATACATAGCAATACAATTAACCGAATGCCATTTTACAGGAATTAAACAGGACAGGCTAAATACAATCCGCTACAATGCGCCCACAAGCCGGCATACACAGTCTGATCCAGCACGGATCGGCTTGGGGATGTCCGGGGTGCTCACGGATCATTTCTCCAAATCAGTTTGTCTCGACAACCCGTCAGCGTTTCCATTTTGTCTGCCTGGGCGGTACTGAATATTAAAGTCAAAAGGCTGCAGCGCCAAACTCCAGCGCAGCAGCCTGGCATTGTCCCCAGCCACCCGGTTCAGCCATACTAACGGGTTGTGATCCGTGAGCAGGGAAAAAGCCTGTCCATATAAATACGGCTGTAACTTCTTTAGGGCCCACACCACAGCCAGGCATTCCTTCTCGATGGCGGCGTAGCTTACTTCTCTGGGTAATAGTTTGCGACTGATGTAAGCCACGGGATGTTCTCCGCCATCGGCCCCAACTTGGCTCAGCACTGCCCCCAATCCAAACATAGAAGCGTCTGTGTGAACAAGAAAACGTTTAGTTCGATTGGGAGCTGCCAAGACAGGGGCATTAATAAGTGCATTTTTCAGATGTTGGAAGGCCTGCTCACACTCCGGGGTCCAGGTTACTTGGCGGGGAAGATTCTTACGGGTCAGGTCAGTAAGGGGTTTGGCCAGGGCGCTATAATTGGGGACAAACTTTCTGTAATATCCTGCTGTCCCTAGAAATGCCAACACCTGAGTCTTAGTCCTAGGGGTAGGCCATTGGGCTACAGCCTCTACTTTGGCTGGTTCTGGCTTCTGTTTCCCACAACCCACTCGATGGCCCAGGTACTGTACCTCGGCCATTCCTATACTGCATTTGGCCGGTTTCAACGTCAAACCGGCCTCCCTAATCCTGTCTAGAACCGCTCCTATATGGGTCAAGTGCTCCTGCCAGGTATTGCTAAAAATTGCAATATCGTCGAGGTAGGCACAGGTGTAGTCCTGGAACCCATCTAGAAGTCGGTCCACCATCCGCTGGAACGTAGCCGGAGCGTTTTTCATCCCAAATGGCATAACCTTAAAGTGGTATAGGCCGAATGGGGTGACAAAGGCTGACTTAGGTATGGCGTCCGGAGCCAGGGGTATCTGCCAGTACCCCTTACACAGATCAATAGTAGTGAGGTATTGGCCTCTGGCCATCCGGTCTAGCAGTTCATCTATCCTGGGCATCGGATAAGCGTCTGATACAGTCTTTTCATTCAACCTCCGGTAGTCTACGCAGAAGCGGGTCGTACCGTCCCGCTTCGGTACGAGGACTACCGGAGATGCCCACGGGCTGTCTGAGGGCTCAATCACCCCCAGCTGGAGCATCTCGTCGATCTCCTTACGCATATTCTCTCGCACCGCTTCAGGGATGCGGTACGGGGTCTGGCGCATGGGTAGTTGCCCTGGGGTTTCTACTCTGTGAGTGGCCAGAGGAGTGTACCCAGGCACATTGGAGAAGGTCTCCTGCTTCTCTCTTAGCAGCTGTTGTACCTCGGTACGTTCCTGTGGGCTCAGCCGGTCCCCCAGTACAACTTCTCCTAAATCCCCAGACAGCTGACCGTCCCCCAGTAGATCCGGCAGGGGAAGACTGTCAAACTCTTCAGAGCTGGGTGCACAAATAGCGGTCACCTCCTCTGAGCGTTCCTGGTAGGGCTTCATCATGTTCACATGGAGCATGCGTCGCCCTCCGGTCCCTGCACAGGGGCCAATTATATAAGTGGTGTCACATCTCTGTTCCACTACTTTATAAGGGCCTTGCCAGGCGGCCTGTAACTTATCATGTCGGACAGGTTTCAAAATTAAAACTTTCTGCCCAACCTGGAAGCTACGGTCCCTGGCGCCCCGATCGTACCATGTGCGCTGGCGCGTCTGAGCCGCCCGGAGGTTTTCCTTTACCGTCTTGGTTAGAGCTTCCAAGCGATCTCGGAGCGCCAACACATATGGTACAATGGGGGTGCCGTCTGCGCGCCTGTCTCCCTCCCAATGCTCCCTAATTAAGTCCAGCGGTCCCCTTACTCTCCTCCCGAACAACAATTCAAATGGGGAGAATCCTGTGGATTCCTGCGGCACCTCCCGGTAAGCAAAGAGGAGGTGAGGCAGGAATCGTTCCCAGTCTCGGTGGGTCTCAGCAAAGGTTCGGAGCATTTGTTTTAAGGTGCCATTGAATCGCTCGCAGAGGCCGTTGGTCTGAGGATGGTAGGGGGCACTGATTATAGGTCTGATTTTGCAAAATTTCCAGAGGTGCTGGGTGACCTCTGCAGTAAATTGAGTACCCTGATCTGAGATGATCTCCCTGGGTAACCCCATCCGGGAGAAAATCTGCATCAGGGCCTCTGCCACGGTTTCTGCGTGGATGTTTGTCAAGGCTACGGCCTCTGGGTAGCGGGTGGCGTAATCCACCACCGTCAAAATATACCTCTTGCCAGAGGGGCTAGGTTTCCGGAGGGAACCTACTATATCTACGGCTATTCTATGGAACGGTTCCTCGATTATAGGTAGCGGGTGTAACTTTGCTTTCCGCCGGTCCCCCCTCTTCCCTACCCTCTGGCACGTATCGCAGGTGCTGCAATATTTGCGTACTTCCTGGCTAATTCCTGGCCAAAAGAAACTTTGGGTCATCCGGTATCTAGTACGACTGACCCCCAAATGTCCGGAACGGAATATCGTGCGCTATCCGGAGCAGTTCGGCTCGGTACCTCTGTGGTACAACTAGCTGTCTCATGACGATCGGGTCTGACCCAGCTACCTGCTTGTCTGACTCCCTGTACAATAGCTGCCTATCCCATACAAATCTTTCCCCCTCCGCCCCCGGTTAGTCAGAGGTGTCTTTGTCTCTATATACCTGTAGAGTAGGGTCAGTGATCACCTCTGCCGCAAATTCGTCAGGAGGGGCCCAAGGGACACAGTCTAGGGAAGGGGAAGGTTGTCTTACCTGGACCTCTGGCAGTGTGTTGTATTCCTGGGTGCGGGCCTGTTGCCTGGTGACCACTGGATGGGCTTCCTCAGTGGTTGTGGTTTGCGGCTCAAACGCAGATGTGAGCTTTCCCAGGTCATTTCCCAGTATCACCTCTGCGGGTAATTGGGGCATCAACCACACCTCCACAGTCCCTGACCCCGCACCCCAATGCAAATGAACCCTTGCTGTATTCAGCCGATATACGGCTCCCCCAGCAACCCTGACAGCCACAGTCCTATTGGTTTTAGCTTTGTCCGCGACCAAGTGGCTTTGGACCAAGGTTGTGGTTGCTCCCGAATCTCTGAGTCCCTGCATAGGTTTCCCCTCCAGGTATACTGTTTGCCTGTGGTGCTGCCGATTATCCGCCTGTGCTTGTAGTGGGTTGGCTTCGTGGAGTACTTCCCACTGTTCTATAGTGGTGACTGGAACTGCAGAGCCATAAGCGGTGGGTGTCTCCTCCTGATAGTGGTATGCTGCGGCTCTCGGTGGTGGTGGTGGTCCTGGTCGGATCCAGGTGGATCGGTCTCTAAGCTGCGGGCATTCCCGCTTGTAGTGTCCCCACCTCTGGCACTGGTGGCATTGCACAGAGGAGGGTGGGCGAAACCTCGGTTGAGCCGCTGTAGGAGCTGGTGGGGGTAGCGGTCTCAGTGGTGTGTTGGTGCTAGCTGAAAATTGGTTTCCCCCTAGAGGTCGCACAGCTGGTTTAACACCCACAAGCTTGTGCTGCCTGCGGGCATCCATATAGTCATCGGCCTTTTTAGCTGCTTCTGTGATAGACGTGGGGTTACGGTCTTTCACCCATTCCTGCAGGTCTGCGGGTATCCCATCATAGAACTGTTCTAGTAGCAGCATTTGTAATAGGTCCTCCATGGACCGTGCCTGGTTCGCCTGTACCCATCCGAGGGCTGCCCTTTGTAAACGGCAAGCCCATTCTGCATGCGAGTCTTTTTCTGCTTTTTTCAATTCCCTGAACCGTCTCCGGTATGCCTCTGGTGTCATAGCATATCGGGCCAGGATAACCTCTTTGACACGGCTGTAATTCCTAATTTCTGTATCTGGTATCGTACGGTAGGCTTCAGCTGCCCTCCCAGTTAACCGTCCTGCTAAGATGGGTACCCAATCTTCCATATGTATTTTATGTAACGTGCATAGTCTTTCAAAGTCTTGGAGGAATGCATCTATATCTTCCTCTGCTTCTACATACATTTTAAATGCCTGGTATGGAATTTTTGGCTTACCCTCTTGCACCATAGACACTGCTGGGCTTGGTCTTTGTGGTCTCCTTTGCCGCGTTATAAATTCTTGAACCTCTGTCATTGTCTTGGAGATAATTTCCACTGGTGGGTTCTCCCCATAAAATGACAGTCTGAATTGGAGCTGCCTTTGGAACTCTGCTTGCTCTGTTCCGTCCGTCTCGTTCCTCTGTGCAGTGACCGAATCATCCTCTGTTCGGATTTCTGCCATTATTTCAGAGATGAGTGTTGCCTTTGTTTTGTTGCTGGCTGAAATACCTCTTGCTTCCAGAAGATCTTTAAGTGTGGATCGTTTTAAAGTGGAGTAATCAATCTCCATTAATCCTTGTTCCTCTGTGAGTCTGGATCCCAGCGCTGCCAACCAATGTAGCGGAGAGCTGATATTCCACAGCGAATCTCCACTTAAGATCCCAGTGAGGCTCAGGAACAAGTCTTATAAATCCATAGAGTAGTAATTCCAGCAGGCAAAGTAATCCAATAATATCCCAACAGCAATCCCAATGACTGGACGACACACAGCATCAGGAGCAGAACTGACTTTATTTAGACACAGCACACACTTTTAAACCCCCCAACAGCCCCATTTACATACAATAGGGCACATAGAAGATTATGGTACAAGGAAGGGTAGGGCCAGACAATAGCAAGGACTGATGGGAGATGGAGGAGGGACAGAAAAGCAATACATTTAACATAGTAAACATTGCAGTTTACAATACATAGCAATATAATTAACCGAATGCCATTTTACAGGAATTAAACAGGACAGGCTAAATACAATCCGCTACAGGCTTGACCTGGGGAATGCGGCACCTGTAGCCCATTTCCTGCACACGCCTGTACACGGTGGCTCTGGATGTTTCTTCTGTGTCTTACCCTCTTGCTTGAGGGTGTCAATGATGGCCTTCTGGACAGCAGTCAGGTCGGCAGTCTTACCCATGATTGCGGTTTTGAGTAATGAAACAGGCTGGGAGTTTTTAAAAGCCTCAGGAATCTTTTGCAGGTGTTTAGAGTTAATTAGTTGATTCAGATGATTAGGTTAATAGTTCGTTTAGAGAACCTTTTCATGATATGCTAATGTTTTGAGATAGGAATTTTGGGTTTTCATGAGCTGTATGCCAAAATCATCAATATTAAAACAAGAAAAGGCTTGAACTACTTCAGTTGTGTGTAATGAATCTAAAATATATGAAAGTCTAATGTTTATCAGTACATTACAGAAAATAATGAACTTTATCACAATATGCTAATTTTTTTTAGAAGGACCTGTACATGCAGAACATGGAGGAAGCAACAATGTTTTGAAGTGTGCAGGATTAGAAATGGTGCAGATGCCAGAATGAGGAGGAGATAGAAAACATTATTTTTTACAGAGGGATGCCACATTGATTATCAGAACTAATGCGATGGGTCCTTTAGGATTGAATGATAATAAAGTGAGGACGGACGGGAAGAAGTTGCAGGGAGGACGACATGAAAGGTGTTGGTAAGTAGGGCCCGGGTAGGTAAGGGTTAAGGCTGATAGTGCAGGGGATGGGGGTGAGTGATCAGTGGGGGGTTGGACGGAGGAGTTAAATAGGAAAGTGTGTGGGGAGCAGGCGCCATTTTGAGGGAGCAGAGCAGGTGAAACAAACTCCCTCCCTCCCTTCCTAGGTATTTCCAGAGGTTTTGGGGTTGAATGTTGTGGCGAAACTAACCTCGCCACTGGGTTTTGGAGGGGCCTGGTTGCCAGCCTCTTGCCCCAGGATTATGGGCCCTCTCATCAGCCCATGCTAAACTTAAACCCCATGGCGATTTGACTGTGTTTGTGGCATCTGAGCGCTGTTTGGATATTTTGAGCGCTCAGATCCAAGCCATCTGGGGATATGTTAAATGTCTATGTTACTGTAATGGTTGGGACATTGTATATTTAAATAGTGATGTCTGTCCCATTGTCCTCACGTGTGTATTGGCGATTTCCTTTTGTCCTGAGAGATAATTTACTTACTACTCGGTTGTCTCCAGGACAGAGGACATTGTGTATTCTCCTGCCTGTGATAATTACATCAACCCATTGTGTAAGGTAATTGTATCACAGGCAGAGGGGAGGATTTTGTGTGGGAGTGTTTCTACTGTATTGTACGTGGTTATTGGTTGTTTTACAAAACCCTGTGGGTGGTACCGATGTGTACCAATGTTATATAAGATCAATAAAACGCACAGCTCTGGGTGACCACTGCTTGACCCTCAACACGGAGCCTCGTCTCGTTCTTGGGGGGATTCACTGTATGCTGTTAGAGACTGATTGGTAGGAGTGTAATCCGCTTGGGTGCGTTTCCTATTCGTCTGCTAGCAGCTATTTGTGAGGTTCCGTTTGGAGTTTGGAGCATTCCCTTGTATGCCTTTACAAATGTATTTAAAAATAAAATTAAAATAAATAAATAAATGTAATTCAATCACCGAGATGGTTCGGTGGGCGGGGTGTGTGAGGTTTTTGTGGCAATTATTGTCGCGGCAGTCGTGGCGGTGGGAGATCCTAGAAGCTGGTGGTACAGGATGGTATAGGTCAGGGGTCTGCAACCTTTAAGACATAAAGAGCCACTTGGACCAGTTTCCGAAGGGAAAAAAAAACTGGGAGCCGCAAAACCATTGCGACATTTAAAACAAATATAACACTGCATATATTGTTTCTTACCTTAATGCTATATACAGGATCGTGCAGTCAGCTGTCAATCTGAAGAAAAAAAGGACTTTTTCACTTAACAATGTAAAATATATTTTTGCAAATTAATAGCTAATTAAAATATTTAATTTACCTTTACTAGACCACCCCCAATCATGTGCCAGTAATACCAGCCCCCCCCCAATCATGTGCCAGTAATACCAGACCCCCCTCCAATCATGTGCCAGTAATACCAGACCCCCCAATCATGTGCCAGTAATACCAGACCCCCCTCCAATCATGTGCCAGTAATACCAAACCCCCCTCCAATCATGTGCCAGTAATACCAACCCCCCCCTCCAATCATGTGCCAGTAATACCAGACCCCCCTCCAATCATGTGCCAGTAATACCAGACCCCCCTCCAATCATGTGCCAGTAATACCAGACCCCCCTCTAATCATGTGCCAGTAATACCAGACCCCCCTCCAATCATGTGCCAGTAATACCAGACCCCCCTCCAATCATGTGCCAGTAATACCAGACCTCCCCAATCATGTGCCAGTAGTAATACCAGACCCCCCCAATCATGTGCCAGTAGTAATACCAGACCCCCCCAATCATGTGCCAGTAGTAATACCAGACCCCCCCCCCAAATCATGTGCCAGTAGTAATACCAGACCCCCCCAATCATGTGCCAGTAGTAATACCAGACCCCCCCAATCATGTGCCAGTAATTCCAGGGGCCCCCCCAAATTCCCCAATCATGTGCCAGTATAATACCATTATGTGCCAGACTGCCAGTTAAAAAAAAAAATAATTAACACTTATACTTACCTCTTTGGAGCGATGCGATGCAGGCCTCTTCCGGCCTGTGTCCCGACTCCAGCGCTGTACGGCTCAGGTGGCCTAGTAGTGCCGGCAGCCTATCAGAGGAACAGGAAAGGGACACACCTCCCTGCCCTGCTCATCCGCACAGCCTTCTGTTTGTATCGCTGTCCTGAGGATGACGATGCAAACAGATCACTATGGAGATGAGCGCTTCGCTTCCACAATGGAAGCGCTCATCTCAGTGCCTGCCCAGCCGCCGCCGCACAGTGCCTGCCCCGCCGCCGCCGCCGCACACACACTGCTCATGCCGCACACACACTGCTCATGCCCATGCCAGAGCCGCGGCAAAGGTTCAAAAGAGCCGCATGCGGCTCCAGAGCCTCGGGTTGCTGACCACTGGTATAGGTTAATGGGAGGGCCTCAATGGGGGCTGGACTCTAATAAGTTGAGCACCTGGTTGCTTCGGAGAGGCGTCCATCAGTTGGTGTCTCCGAGCTGGTGTTACACAGCTGGAGGCAAGATGCAATTGCCATGGTGGTTGTTTATGGAGGTTTAATTTTTGGTGCTTCTATGACCTCCCTCCTCAGGTTTATTGTTAATATTATTGTTATTTATGTTATATATTTTATTTATTAATAAAATGGCTTCTATGGCCGATTTAATCCGAACAGTGGCTGTGTGTTCCTTTTGAGGGAAAAAGGGGAGCTGAAGGAATCAACAGTAAGGGTGGGGCCCCGTAGAATAACCAATAACCTACTCATGACCTTGCTGTTTTTGTTTAAACTGTTTTTAGATTATGTGTTTTTGTCCTTTGATGTGTATACCATATAGTGATTTGGAGTGATAACCTCACCTGTTCAACATGATGTGGCAGTGGGAGTGTTATAAATTATGCACCCCCCTGACTATGTCATGGGAGGCTTGACAAAGCGCAGGTAGCGCGAAACGGCTGTTGCCTTATTTATCAAAACGCAAGAAAAACTGTACATATATGGTATCGCCAGATTCGTACTGTCCTATAGAAAAAAAGCAACTGGTCAGTTTTATCGTACATTGAAGGTCGTAAATAAACCTGTAAAACTGTGGTAGAATTGCTTTTTTTTTTTGCAATTTCACCCCATTTGAATTTTTTTTCCTGCTTCCCACTACATCATATGCAATATTAAATGGTGGCGTTGGAAAGTACAACTTGTCCCACAAAAAACAAGCCCTCATATGGCTATGTGAACAGAAAAATAAAAAAGTTATGGCTCTGGGAAAGCGAAACGAAAACACAAAAAAAAAAAAAAAAAACAACCTCCGGGCTTGAAAGGGTTAAGGGGTTAAACAAAGGAGTAATCACAGTATAAAATAGACAAGATCTTGTTGACATTAGTAGAATCCTTCTGGTACAGGACCATATACATTATCAGGGGACCATAACATGAACATACCAAAGCCAAGTGAAAGCTACAGGTATTAAGAAAATAGAACATTGGACTTTGGAGTTGATGACTTTTTGTCACTAGAACGGCTGTGAGAACATCACTTGTTCAAGGGGTTCTCCAGGCTTTTTATATTGATGACCTATCCTCAGGATAGGTCATCAATATCAGATTGTCGGGGGTCCAACATCCGGCACCCCCGCCGATCAGCTGTATGAAGAGAAGGCGCGCGCGCAGTGTGTGCCGTCTCCCGTCTATCTTTCGATTTGCTATGGACACAGTAGCAGCGTGTGCCTTCCCTTCACACAGCTGATCGGCGGGGGTGTCGGACACCGCCAATGTGATATTGATGACCTATCCTGAGGATAAGTCATCATTATTAAAAGCCTGGAGAACCCATTTAAGCTGAATTGTAAAAAAAAATAGGCACTTAGGGGGAGATTTATGAAACTGGTGTAAAGTAGAACGGACTTAGCTGTCCATAGCAATCATTTAGATTCCACCTTTTGTTTTCCAAAGGAGCTGTAAAAAATGATAGGTTGCTATGGGCATCTAAGCCGGGTCTAATTTACACCAGTTTGAGAAATCTCCCCCTTAATATCTTGACTTACGTGTAGTGATAATTTAAATGATCTGACTGGAAATGTGATCTTTATTTGAAGACAATTAGCTGAAAGGGATATGATTAATTTATGGTCCATTTTTGGCCTCATTTATGAAAGATTTGTTCAAAGTCCAGTAGATTGCTAATGAAGGGGTTTTTTATAAAACTGGACTTTACTGAATCAAAGCACTGCTTCCATGAAGACAGCTCCTGTATATGCCATAGGGCAACTGAATTTAGTGGTTTGATAGACCATAGAACATGGGGCGTTCCCCAACCTTGTGCCCTCTTCCCACTGCCACAATGCCATGCCCTGTCTACGGACAACATCACCTTTCTGTGACAGCATTGGCAATTGGGTGTTCCCATCCTCATGGTCAAACGGATATGTCTCTACATACTTCCAGTGATCATTCATCACTGACAGTATAATACCGTGTAAGGACACATCACTGACAGTATAATACCGTGTAAGGACACATCACTGACAGTATAATACCGTGTAAGGACACATCACTGACAGTATAATACTGTGTAAGGACACATCACTGACAGTATAATACTGTGTAAGGACACATCACTGACAGTATAATACCGTGTAGTGACACATCACTGACAGTATAATACTGTGTAAGGACACATCACTGACAGTATAATACTGTGTAAGGACACATCACTGACAGTATAATACTGTGTAAGGACACATCACTGACAGTATAATACCGTGTAAGGACACATCACTGACAGTATAATACTGTGTAAGGACACATCACTGACAGTATAATACTGTGTAAGGACACATCACTGACAGTATAATACCGTGTAAGGACACATCACTGACAGTATAATACTGTGTAAGGACACATCACTGACAGTATAATACTGTGTAAGGACACATCACTGACAGTATAATACTGTGTAAGGACACATCACTGACAGTATAATACTGTGTAAGGACACATCACTGACAGTATAATACTGTGTAAGGACACATCACTGACAGTATAATACTGTGTAAGGACACATCACTGACAGTATAATACCGTGTAAGGACACATCACTGACAGTATAATACTGTGTAAGGACACATCACTGACAGTATAATACCGTGTAAGGACACATCACTGACAGTATAATACTGTGTAAGGACACATCACTGACAGTATAATACCGTGTAAGGACACATCACTGACAGTATAATACCGTGTAAGGACACATCACTGACAGTATAATACCGTGTAAGGACACATCACTGACAGTATAATACCGTGTAAGGACACATCACTGACAGTATAATACCGTGTAAGGACACATCACTGACAGTATAATACCGTGTAAGGACACATCACTGACAGTATAATACCGTGTAAGGACACATCACTGACAGTATAATACTGTGTAAGGACACATCACTGACAGTATAATACCGTGTAAGGACACATCACTGACAGTATAATACCGTGTAAGTACACATCACTGACAGTATAATACCGTGTAAGGACACATCACTGACAGTATAATACCGTGTAAGGACACATCACTGACAGTATAATACTGTGTAAGGACACATCACTGACAGTATAATACCGTGTAAGGACACATCACTGACAGTATAATACCGTGTAAGGACACATCACTGACAGTATAATACTGTGTATGGACACATCACTGACAGTATAATACCGTGTAAGGACACATCACTGACAGTATAATACCGTGTAGGGACACATCACTGACAGTATAATACCGTGTAAGGACACATCACTGACAGTATAATACCGTGTAAGGACACATCACTGACAGTATAATACTGTGTAAGGACACATCACTGACAGTATAATACTGTGTAAGTACACATCACTGACAGTATAATACTGTGTAAGGACACATCACTGACAGTATAATACTGTGTAAGGACACATCACTGACAGTATAATACCGTGTAAGGACACATCACTGACAGTATAATACCGTGTAAGGACACATCACTGACAGTATAATACCGTGTAGGGACACATTACTGACAGTATAATACTGTGTAAGGACACATCACTGACAGTATAATACTGTGTAAGGACACATCACTGACAGTATAATACCGTGTAAGGACACATCACTGACAGTATAATACCGTGTAAGGACACATCACTGACAGTATAATACTGTGTAAGGACACATCACTGACAGTATAATACCGTGTAAGGACACATCACTGACAGTATAATACCGTGTAAGGACACATCACTGACAGTATAATACTGTGTAAGGACACATCACTGACAGTATAATACCGTGTAAGGACACATCACTGACAGTATAATACTGTGTAAGGACACATCACTGACAGTATAATACTGTGTAAGGACACATCACTGACAGTATAATACCGTGTAAGGACACATCACTGACAGTATAATACCGTGTAAGGACACATCACTGACAGTATAATACTGTGTAAGGACACATCACTGACAGTATAATACTGTGTAAGGACACATCACTGACAGTATAATACCGTGTAAGGACACATCACTGACAGTATAATACTGTGTAAGGACACATCACTGACAGTATAATACTGTGTAAGGACACATCACTGACAGTATAATACCGTGTAAGGACACATCACTGACAGTATAATACCGTGTAAGGACACATCACTGACAGTATAATACCGTGTAAGGACACATCACTGACAGTATAATACTGTGTAAGGACACATCACTGACAGTATAATACTGTGTAAGGACACATCACTGACAGTATAATACCGTGTAAGGACACATCACTGACAGTATAATACCGTGTAAGGACACATCACTGACAGTATAATACCGTGTAAGGACACATCACTGACAGTATAATACTGTGTAAGGACACATCACTGACAGTATAATACTGTGTAAGGACACATCACTGACAGTATAATACTGTGTAAGGACACATCACTGACAGTATAATACTGTGTAAGGACACATCACTGACAGTATAATACCGTGTAAGGACACATCACTGACAGTATAATACCGTGTAAGGACACATCACTGACAGTATAATACCGTGTAAGGACACATCACTGACAGTATAATACTGTGTAAGGACACATCACTGACAGTATAATACTGTGTAAGGACACATCACTGACAGTATAATACCGTGTAAGGACACATCACTGACAGTATAATACCGTGTAAGGACACATCACTGACAGTATAATACCGTGTAAGGACACATCACTGACAGTATAATACTGTGTAAGGACACAACACTGACAGTATAATACTGTGTAAGGACACATCACTGACAGTATAATACTGTGTAAGGACACATCACTGACAGTATAATACCGTGTAAGGACACATCACTGACAGTATAATACTGTGTAAGGACACATCACTGACAGTATAATACCGTGTAAGGACACATCACTGACAGTATAATACGTGTAAGGACACATCACTGACAGTATAATACTGTGTAAGGACACATCACTGACAGTATAATACTGTGTAAGGACACATCACTGACAGTATAATACTGTGTAAGGACACATCACTGACAGTATAATACCGTGTAAGGACACATCACTGACAGTATAATACTGTGTAAGGACACATCACTGACAGTATAATACAGTGTAAGGACACATCACTGACAGTATAATACTGTGTAAGGACACATCACTGACAGTATAATACTGTGTAAGGACACATCACTGACAGTATAATACTGTGTAAGGACACATCACTGACAGTATAATACTGTGTAAGGACACATCACTGACAGTATAATACTGTGTAAGGACACATCACTGACAGTATAATACTGTGTAAGGACACATCACTGACAGTATAATACTGTGTAAGGACACATCACTGACAGTATAATACCGTGTAAGGACACATCACTGACAGTATAATACGTGTAAGGACACATCACTGACAGTATAATACTGTGTAAGGACACATCACTGACAGTATAATACCGTGTAAGGACACATCACTGACAGTATAATACCGTGTAAGGACACATCACTGACAGTATAATACTGTGTAAGGACACATCACTGACAGTATAATACCGTGTAAGGACACATCACTGACAGTATAATACTGTGTAAGGACACATCACTGACAGTATAATACCGTGTAAGGACACATCACTGACAGTATAATACCGTGTAAGGGACACATCACTGACAGTATAATACCGTGTAAGGACACATCACTGACAGTATAATACTGTGTAAGGACACATCACTGACAGTATAATACCGTGTAAGGACACATCACTGACAGTATAATACTGTGTAAGGACACATCACTGACAGTATAATACCGTGTAAGGACACATCACTGACAGTATAATACTGTGTAAGGACACATCACTGACAGTATAATACCGTGTAAGGACACATCACTGACAGTATAATACTGTGTAAGGACACATCACTGACAGTATAATACCGTGTAAGGACACATCACTGACAGTATAATACTGTGTAAGGACACATCACTGACAGTATAATACCGTGTAAGGACACATCACTGACAGTATAATACCGTGTAAGGACACATCACTGACAGTATAATACCTGTGTAAGGACACATCACTGACAGTATAATACTGTGTAAGGACACATCACTGACAGTATAATACCGTGTAAGGACACATCACTGACAGTATAATACCGTGTAAGGACACATCACTGACAGTATAATACCGTGTAAGGACACATCACTGACAGTATAATACCGTGTAAGGACACATCACTGACAGTATAATACCGTGTAAGGACACATCACTGACAGTATAATACTGTGTAAGGACACATCACTGACAGTATAATACCGTGTAAGGACACATCACTGACAGTATAATACCGTGTAAGGACACATCACTGACAGTATAATACCGTGTAAGGACACATCACTGACAGTATAATACCGTGTAAGGACACATCACTGACAGTATAATACTGTGTAAGGACACATCACTGACAGTATAATACCGTGTAAGGACACATCACTGACAGTATAATACTGTGTAAGGACACATCACTGACAGTATAATACCGTGTAAGGACACATCACTGACAGTATAATACTGTGTAAGGACACATCACTGACAGTATAATACCGTGTAAGGACACATCACTGACAGTATAATACTGTGTAAGGACACATCACTGACAGTATAATACCGTGTAAGGACACATCACTGACAGTATAATACCGTGTAAGGACACATCACTGACAGTATAATACCGTGTAAGGACACATCACTGACAGTATAATACCGTGTAAGGACACATCACTGACAGTATAATACCGTGTAAGGACACATCACTGACAGTATAATACTGTGTAAGGACACATCACTGACAGTATAATACCGTGTAAGGACACATCACTGACAGTATAATACTGTGTAAGGACACATCACTGACAGTATAATACCGTGTAAGGACACATCACTGACAGTATAATACTGTGTAAGGACACATCACTGACAGTATAATACCGTGTAAGGACACATCACTGACAGTATAATACTGTGTAAGGACACATCACTGACAGTATAATACCGTGTAAGGACACATCACTGACAGTATAATACTGTGTAAGGACACATCACTGACAGTATAATACCGTGTAAGGACACATCACTGACAGTATATTACTGTGTAAGGACACATCACTGACAGTATAATACCGTGTAAGGACACATCACTGACAGTATAATACTGTGTAAGGACACATCACTGACAGTATAATACCGTGTAAGGACACATCACTGACAGTATAATACTGTGTAAGGACACATCACTGACAGTATAATACTGTGTAAGGACACATCACTGACAGTATAATACCGTGTAAGGACACATCACTGACAGTATAATACCGTGTAAGGACACATCACTGACAGTATAATACCGTGTAAGGACACATCACTGACAGTATAATACCGTGTAGGGACACATCACTGACAGTATAATACCGTGTAAGGACACATCACTGACAGTATAATACTGTGTAAGGACACATCACTGACAGTATAATACCGTGTAAGGACACATCACTGACAGTATAATACCGTGTAAGGACACATCACTGACAGTATAATACCGTGTAAGGACACATCACTGACAGTATAATACCGTGTAAGGACACATCACTGACAGTATAATACCGTGTAAGGACACATCACTGACAGTATAATACTGTGTAAGGACACATCACTGACAGTATAATACCGTGTAAGGACACATCACTGACAGTATAATACCGTGTAAGGACACATCACTGACAGTATAATACCGTGTAAGGACACATCACTGACAGTATAATACCGTGTAAGGACACATCACTGACAGTATAATACCGTGTAAGGACACATCACTGACAGTATAATACCGTGTAAGGACACATCACTGACAGTATAATACTGTGTAAGGACACATCACTGACAGTATAATACCGTGTAAGGACACATCACTGACAGTATAATACCGTGTAAGGACACATCACTGACAGTATAATACCGTGTAAGGACACATCACTGACAGTATAATACTGTGTAAGGACACATCACTGACAGTATAATACCGTGTAAGGACACATCACTGACAGTATAATACTGTGTAAGGACACATCACTGACAGTATAATACCGTGTAGGGACACATCACTGACAGTATAATACCGTGTAGTGACACATCACTGACAGTATAATACCGTGCAGGGACACATCACTGACAGTATAATACCGTGTAAGGACACATCACTGACAGTATAATACTGTGTAAGGACACATCACTGACAGTATAATACCGTGTAAGGACACATCACTGACAGTATAATACCGTGTAGGGACACATCACTGACAGTATAATACCGTGTAGGGACACATCACTGACAGTATAATACCGTGTAAGGACACATCACTGACAGTATAATACTGTGTAAGGACACATCACTGACAGTATAATACCGTGTAAGGACACATCACTGACAGTATAATACCTGTGTAAGGACACATCACTGACAGTATAATACCGTGTAAGGACACATCACTGACAGTATAATACCGTGTAAGGACACATCACTGACAGTATAATACTGTGTAAGGACACATCACTGACAGTATAATACCGTGTAAGGACACATCACTGACAGTATAATACCGTGTAAGGACACATCACTGACAGTATAATACCGTGTAAGGACACATCACTGACAGTATAATACCGTGTAAGGACACATCACTGACAGTATAATACCGTGTAAGGACACATCACTGACAGTATAATACCTTGTAGGGACACATCACTGACAGTATAATACCGTGTAGGGACACATCACTGACAGTATAATACCGTGTAAGGACACATCACTGACAGTATAATACTGTGTAAGGACACATCACTGACAGTATAATACCGTGTAAGGACACATCACTGACAGTATAATACCGTGTAAGGACACATCACTGACAGTATAATACCATGTAGGGACACATCACTGACAGTATAATACCGTGTAGGGACACATCACTGACAGTATAATACCGTGTAAGGACACATCACTGACAGTATAATACTGTGTAAGGACACATCACTGACAGTATAATACCGTGTAAGGACACATCACTGACAGTATAATACTGTGTAAGGACACATCACTGACAGTATAATACCGTGTAAGGACACATCACTGACAGTATAATACCGTGTAAGGACACATCACTGACAGTATAATACTGTGTAAGGACACATCACTGACAGTATAATACCGTGTAAGGACACATCACTGACAGTATAATACCGTGTAAGGACACATCACTGACAGTATAATACCGTGTAAGGACACATCACTGACAGTATAATACCGTGTAAGGACACATCACTGACAGTATAATACCGTGTAAGGACACATCACTGACAGTATAATACCATGTAGGGACACATCACTGACAGTATAATACCGTGTAGGGACACATCACTGACAGTATAATACCGTGTAAGGACACATCACTGACAGTATAATACTGTGTAAGGACACATCACTGACAGTATAATACCGTGTAGGGACACATCACTGACAGTATAATACCGTGTAAGGACACATCACTGACAGTATAATACTGTGTAAGGACACATCACTGACAGTATAATACCGTGTAAGGACACATCACTGACAGTATAATACCGTGTAAGGACACATCACTGACAGTATAATACCGTGTAAGGACACATCACTGACAGTATAATACCGTGTAAGGACACATCACTGACAGTATAATACCGTGTAAGGACACATCACTGACAGTATAATACCGTGTAAGGACACATCACTGACAGTATAATACCGTGTAAGGACACATCACTGACAGTATAATACCGTGTAAGGACACATCACTGACAGTATAATACCGTGTAAGGACACATCACTGACAGTATAATACTGTGTAAGGACACATCACTGACAGTATAATACTGTGTAAGGACACATCACTGACAGTATAATACAGTGTAAGGACACATCACTGACAGTATAATACCGTGTAAGGACACATCACTGACAGTATAATACCGTGTAAGGACACATCACTGACAGTATAATACTGTGTAAGGACACATCACTGACAGTATAATACTGTGTAAGGACACATCACTGACAGTATAATACTGTGTAAGGACACATCACTGACAGTATAATACTGTGTAAGGACACATCACTGACAGTATAATACTGTGTAAGGACACATCACTGACAGTATAATACCGTGTAAGGACACATCACTGACAGTATAATACCGTGTAAGGACACATCACTGACAGTATAATACTGTGTAAGGACACATCACTGACAGTATAATACCGTGTAAGGACACATCACTGACAGTATAATACCGTGTAAGGACACATCACTGACAGTATAATACTGTGTAAGGACACATCACTGACAGTATAATACCGTGTAGGGACACATCACTGACAGTATAATACCGTGTAAGGACACATCACTGACAGTATAATACCGTGTAAGGACACATCACTGACAGTATAATACCGTGTAAGGACACATCACTGACAGTATAATACCGTGTAAGGACACATCACTGACAGTATAATACCGTGTAAGGACACATCACTGACAGTATAATACCGTGTAAGGACACATCACTGACAGTATAATACCGTGTAAGGACACATCACTGACAGTATAATACCGTGTAAGGACACATCACTGACAGTATAATACCGTGTAAGGACACATCACTGACAGTATAATACTGTGTAAGGACACATCACTGACAGTATAATACTGTGTAAGGACACATCACTGACAGTATAATACAGTGTAAGGACACATCACTGACAGTATAATACCGTGTAAGGACACATCACTGACAGTATAATACCGTGTAAGGACACATCACTGACAGTATAATACTGTGTAAGGACACATCACTGACAGTATAATACTGTGTAAGGACACATCACTGACAGTATAATACTGTGTAAGGACACATCACTGACAGTATAATACTGTGTAAGGACACATCACTGACAGTATAATACTGTGTAAGGACACATCACTGACAGTATAATACCGTGTAAGGACACATCACTGACAGTATAATACCGTGTAAGGACACATCACTGACAGTATAATACTGTGTAAGGACACATCACTGACAGTATAATACCGTGTAAGGACACATCACTGACAGTATAATACCGTGTAAGGACACATCACTGACAGTATAATACTGTGTAAGGACACATCACTGACAGTATAATACCGTGTAAGGACACATCACTGACAGTATAATACCGTGTAGTGACACATCACTGACAGTATAATACTGTGTAAGGACACATCACTGACAGTATAATACTGTGTAAGGACACATCACTGACAGTATAATACCGTGTAAGGACACATCACTGACAGTATAATACTGTGTAAGGACACATCACTGACAGTATATTACTGTGTAAGGATACATCACTGACAGTATAATACCGTGTAGGGACACATCACTGACAGTATAATACCGTGTAAGGACACATCACTGACAGTATAATACTGTGTAAGGACACATCACTGACAGTATAATACCGTGTAAGGACACATCACTGACAGTATAATACCGTGTAAGGACACATCACTGACAGTATAATACCGTGTAAGGACACATCACTGACAGTATAATACTGTGTAAGGACACATCACTGACAGTATAATACCATGTAAGGACACATCACTGACAGTATAATACCGTGTAGTGACACATCACTGACAGTATAATACCGTGTAAGGACACATCACTGACAGTATAATACCGTGTAAGGACACATCACTGACAGTATAATACTGTGTAAGGACACATCACTGACAGTATAATACCGTGTAAGGACACATCACTGACAGTATAATACCGTGTAAGGACACATCACTGACAGTATAATACCGTGTAAGGACACATCACTGACAGTATAATACTGTGTAAGGACACATCACTGACAGTATAATACTGTGTAAGGACACATCACTGACAGTATAATACCGTGTAAGGACACATCACTGACAGTATAATACCGTGTAAGGACACATCACTGACAGTATAATACTGTGTAAGGACACATCACTGACAGTATAATACCGTGTAGTGACACATCACTGACAGTATAATACCGTGTAAGGACACATCACTGACAGTATAATACCGTGTAAGGACACATCACTGACAGTATAATACCGTGTAAGGACACATCACTGACAGTATAATACTGTGTAAGGACACATCACTGACAGTATAATACCGTGTAAGGACACATCACTGACAGTATAATACCGTGTAAGGACACATCACTGACAGTATAATACCGTGTAAGGACACATCACTGACAGTATAATACTGTGTAAGGACACATCACTGACAGTATAATACCGTGTAGTGACACATCACTGACAGTATAATACCGTGTAAGGACACATCACTGACAGTATAATACTGTGTAAGGACACATCACTGACAGTATAATACCGTGTAAGGACACATCACTGACAGTATAATACTGTGTAAGGACACATCACTGACAGTATAATACCGTGTAAGGACACATCACTGACAGTATAATACTGTGTAAGGACACATCACTGACAGTATAATACCGTGTAGTGACACATCACTGACAGTATAATACTGTGTAAGGACACATCACTGACAGTATAATACTGTGTAAGGACACATCACTGACAGTATAATACCGTGTAAGGACACATCACTGACAGTATAATACTGTGTAAGGACACATCACTGACAGTATAATACTGTGTAAGGACACATCACTGACAGTATAATACAGTGTAAGGACACATCACTGACAGTATAATACTGTGTAAGGACACATCACTGACAGTATAATACCGTGTAGTGACACATCACTGACAGTATAATACTGTGTAAGGACACATCACTGACAGTATAATACCGTGTAAGGACACATCACTGACAGTATAATACCGTGTAAGGACACATCACTGACAGTATAATACCGTGTAAGGACACATCACTGACAGTATAATACCGTATAGTGACACATCACTGACAGTATAATACCGTGTAAGGACACATCACTGACAGTATAATACCGTGTAAGGACACATCACTGACAGTATAATACTGTGTAAGGACACATCACTGACAGTATAATACCGTATAGTGACACATCACTGACAGTATAATACCGTGTAAGGACACATCACTGACAGTATAATACCGTGTAAGGACACATCACTGACAGTATAATACTGTGTAAGGACACATCACTGACAGTATAATACCGTGTAAGGACACATCACTGACAGTATAATACCGTGTAAGGACACATCACTGACAGTATAATACTGTGTAAGGACACATCACTGACAGTATAATACTGTGTAAGGACACATCACTGACAGTATAATACCGTGTAAGGACACATCACTGACAGTATAATACCGTGTAAGGACACATCACTGACAGTATAATACCGTGTAAGGACACATCACTGACAGTATAATACCGTGTAAGGACACATCACTGACAGTATAATACCGTGTAAGGACACATCACTGACAGTATAATACCGTGTAGTGACACATCACTGACAGTATAATACCGTGTAAGGACACATCACTGACAGTATAATACCGTGTAAGGACACATCACTGACAGTATAATACTGTGTAAGGACACATCACTGACAGTATAATACCGTGTAAGGACACATCACTGACAGTATAATACTGTGTAAGGACACATCACTGACAGTATAATACCGTGTAAGGACACATCACTGACAGTATAATACTGTGTAAGGACACATCACTGACAGTATAATACCGTGTAAGGACACATCACTGACAGTATAATACCGTGTAAGGACACATCACTGACAGTATAATACTGTGTAAGGACACATCACTGACAGTATAATACCGTGTAAGGACACATCACTGACAGTATAATACTGTGTAAGGACACATCACTGACAGTATAATACTGTGTAAGGACACATCACTGACAGTATAATACCGTGTAAGGACACATCACTGACAGTATAATACCGTGTAAGGACACATCACTGACAGTATAATACCGTGTAAGGACACATCACTGACAGTATAATACCGTGTAAGGACACATCACTGACAGTATAATACCGTGTAAGGACACATCACTGACAGTATAATACTGTGTAAGGACACATCACTGACAGTATAATACCGTGTAAGGACACATCACTGACAGTATAATACCGTGTAAGGACACATCACTGACAGTATAATACCGTGTAAGGACACATCACTGACAGTATAATACCATGTAAGGACACATCACTGACAGTATAATACCGTGTAAGGACACATCACTGACAGTATAATACTGTGTAAGGACACAACACTGACAGTATAATACTGTGTAAGGACACATCACTGACAGTATAATACTGTGTAAGGACACATCACTGACAGTATAATACCGTGTAAGGACACATCACTGACAGTATAATACCGTGTAAGGACACATCACTGACAGTATAATACCGTGTAAGGACACATCACTGACAGTATAATACCGTGTAAGGACACATCACTGACAGTATAATACCGTGTAAGGACACATCACTGACAGTATAATACCGTGTAAGGACACATCACTGACAGTATAATACCGTGTAAGGACACATCACTGACAGTATAATACCGTGTAAGGACACATCACTGACAGTATAATACTGTGTAAGGACACAACACTGACAGTATAATACTGTGTAAGGACACATCACTGACAGTATAATACTGTGTAAGGACACATCACTGACAGTATAATACTGTGTAAGGACACATCACTGACAGTATAATACCGTGTAGGGACACATCACTGACAGTATAATACCGTGTAGGGACACATCACTGACAGTATAATACTGTGTAAGGACACATCACTGACAGTATAATACCGTGTAAGGACACATCACTGACAGTATAATACTGTGTAAGGACACATCACTGACAGTATAATACTGTGTAAGGACACATCACTGACAGTATAATACCGTGTAAGGACACATCACTGACAGTATAATACTGTGTAAGGACACATCACTGACAGTATAATACCGTGTAAGGACACATCACTGACAGTATAATACCGTGTAAGGACACATCACTGACAGTATAATACCATGTAGGGACACATCACTGACAGTATAATACCGTGTAGGGACACATCACTGACAGTATAATACTGTGTAAGGACACATCACTGACAGTATAATACTGTGTAAGGACACATCACTGACAGTATAATACTGTGTAAGGACACATCACTGACAGTATAATACCGTGTAAGGACACATCACTGACAGTATAATACCGTGTAAGGACACATCACTGACAGTATAATACCGTGTAAGGACACATCACTGACAGTATAATACCGTGTAAGGACACATCACTGACAGTATAATACCGTGTAAGGACACATCACTGACAGTATAATACCGTGTAAGGACACATCACTGACAGTATAATACCGTGTAAGGACACATCACTGACAGTATAATACCGTGTAGTGACACATCACTGACAGTATAATACCGTGTAAGGACACATCACTGACAGTATAATACTGTGTAAGGACACATCACTGACAGTATAATACCGTGTAAGGACACATCACTGACAGTATAATACCGTGTAAGGACACATCACTGACAGTATAATACTGTGTAAGGACACATCACTGACAGTATAATACTGTGTAAGGACACATCACTGACAGTATAATACCGTGTAAGGACACATCACTGACAGTATAATACTGTGTAAGGACACATCACTGACAGTATAATACCGTGTAGGGACACATCACTGACAGTATAATACCGTGTAGGGACACATCACTGACAGTATAATACTGTGTAAGGACACATCACTGACAGTATAATACTGTGTAAGGACACATCACTGACAGTATAATACCGTGTAAGGACACATCACTGACAGTATAATACCGTGTAAGGACACATCACTGACAGTATAATACCATGTAGGGACACATCACTGACAGTATAATACCGTGTAGGGACACATCACTGACAGTATAATACTGTGTAAGGACACATCACTGACAGTATAATACTGTGTAAGGACACATCACTGACAGTATAATACTGTGTAAGGACACATCACTGACAGTATAATACCGTGTAAGGACACATCACTGACAGTATAATACCGTGTAAGGACACATCACTGACAGTATAATACCGTGTAAGGACACATCACTGACAGTATAATACCGTGTAAGGACACATCACTGACAGTATAATACCGTGTAAGGACACATCACTGACAGTATAATACCGTGTAAGGACACATCACTGACAGTATAATACCGTGTAAGGACACATCACTGACAGTATAATACCGTGTAGTGACACATCACTGACAGTATAATACCGTGTAAGGACACATCACTGACAGTATAATACTGTGTAAGGACACATCACTGACAGTATAATACCGTGTAAGGACACATCACTGACAGTATAATACCGTGTAAGGACACATCACTGACAGTATAATACTGTGTAAGGACACATCACTGACAGTATAATACCGTGTAAGGACACATCACTGACAGTATAATACCGTGTAAGGACACATCACTGACAGTATAATACTGTGTAAGGACACATCACTGACAGTATAATACTGTGTAAGGACACATCACTGACAGTATAATACCGTGTAAGGACACATCACTGACAGTATATTACTGTGTAAGGACACATCACTGACAGTATAATACTGTGTAAGGACACATCACTGACAGTATAATACCGTGTAAGGACACATCACTGACAGTATAATACCGTGTAGTGACACATCACTGACAGTATAATACCGTGTAAGGACACATCACTGACAGTATAATACCGTGTAAGGACACATCACTGACAGTATAATACCGTGTAAGGACACATCACTGACAGTATAATACTGTGTAAGGACACATCACTGACAGTATAATACTGTGTAAGGACACATCACTGACAGTATAATACCGTGTAAGGACACATCACTGACAGTATAATACTGTGTAAGGACACATCACTGACAGTATAATACCGTGTAAGGACACATCACTGACAGTATAATACCGTGTAAGGACACATCACTGACAGTATAATACTGTGTAAGGACACATCACTGACAGTATAATACCGTGTAAGGACACATCACTGACAGTATAATACCGTGTAAGGACACATCACTGACAGTATAATACTGTGTAAGGACACATCACTGACAGTATAATACCGTGTAAGGACACATCACTGACAGTATAATACTGTGTAAGGACACATCACTGACAGTATAATACCGTGTAAGGACACATCACTGACAGTATAATACCGTGTAAGGACACATCACTGACAGTATAATACCGTGTAAAGACACATCACTGACAGTATAATACTGTGTAAGGACACATCACTGACAGTATAATACCGTGTAAGGACACATCACTGACAGTATAATACTGTGTAAGGACACATCACTGACAGTATAATACCGTGTAAGGACACATCACTGACAGTATAATACCGTGTAAGGACACATCACTGACAGTATAATACCGTGTAAGGACACATCACTGACAGTATAATACCGTGTAAGGACACATCACTGACAGTATAATACCGTGTAAGGACACATCACTGACAGTATAATACCGTGTAAGGACACATCACTGACAGTATAATACCGTGTAGTGACACATCACTGACAGTATAATACCGTGTAAGGACACATCACTGACAGTATAATACTGTGTAAGGACACATCACTGACAGTATAATACCGTGTAAGGACACATCACTGACAGTATAATACCGTGTAAGGACACATCACTGACAGTATAATACTGTGTAAGGACACATCACTGACAGTATAATACCGTGTAAGGACACATCACTGACAGTATAATACTGTGTAAGGACACATCACTGACAGTATAATACCGTGTAAGGACACATCACTGACAGTATAATACTGTGTAAGAACACATCACTGACAGTATAATACCGTGTAGTGACACATCACTGACAGTATAATACCGTGTAAGGACACATCACTGACAGTATAATACCGTGTAAGGACACATCACTGACAGTATAATACCGTGTAAGGACACATCACTGACAGTATAATACTGTGTAAGGACACATCACTGACAGTATAATACTGTGTAAGGACACATCACTGACAGTATAATACCGTGTAAGGACACATCACTGACAGTATAATACCGTGTAAGGACACATCACTGACAGTATAATACTGTGTAAGGACACATCACTGACAGTATAATACCGTGTAAGGACACATCACTGACAGTATAATACCGTGTAAGGACACATCACTGACAGTATAATACTGTGTAAGGACACATCACTGACAGTATAATACCGTGTAAGGACACATCACTGACAGTATAATACTGTGTAAGGACACATCACTGACAGTATAATACCGTGTAAGGACACATCACTGACAGTATAATACCGTGTAAGGACACATCACTGACAGTATAATACCGTGTAAAGACACATCACTGACAGTATAATACTGTGTAAGGACACATCACTGACAGTATAATACCGTGTAAGGACACATCACTGACAGTATAATACTGTGTAAGGACACATCACTGACAGTATAATACCGTGTAAGGACACATCACTGACAGTATAATACTGTGTAAGGACACATCACTGACAGTATAATACCGTGTAAGGACACATCACTGACAGTATAATACCGTGTAAGGACACATCACTGACAGTATAATACTGTGTAAGGACACATCACTGACAGTATAATACCGTGTAAGGACACATCACTGACAGTATAATACCGTGTAAGGACACATCACTGACAGTATAATACCGTGTAAGGACACATCACTGACAGTATAATACCGTGTAAGGACACATCACTGACAGTATAATACCGTGTAAGGACACATCACTGACAGTATAATACTGTGTAAGGACACATCACTGACAGTATAATACTGTGTAAGGACACATCACTGACAGTATAATACCGTGTAAGGACACATCACTGACAGTATAATACCGTGTAAGGACACATCACTGACAGTATAATACCGTGTAAGGACACATCACTGACAGTATAATACCGTGTAAGGACACATCACTGACAGTATAATACTGTGTAAGGACACATCACTGACAGTATAATACTGTGTAAGGACACATCACTGACAGTATAATACCGTGTAAGGACACATCACTGACAGTATAATACTGTGTAAGGACACATCACTGACAGTATAATACTGTGTAAGGACACATCACTGACAGTATAATACCGTGTAAGGACACATCACTGACAGTATAATACCGTGTAAGGACACATCACTGACAGTATAATACTGTGTAAGGACACATCACTGACAGTATAATACCGTGTAAGGACACATCACTGACAGTATAATACCGTGTAAGGACACATCACTGACAGTATAATACTGTGTAAGGACACATCACTGACAGTATAATACCGTGTAAGGACACATCACTGACAGTATAATACTGTGTAAGGACACATCACTGACAGTATAATACTGTGTAAGGACACATCACTGACAGTATAATACTGTGTAAGGACACATCACTGACAGTATAATACTGTGTAAGGACACATCACTGACAGTATAATACTGTGTAAGGACACATCACTGACAGTATAATACTGTGTAAGGACACATCACTGACAGTATAATACCGTGTAAGGACACATCACTGACAGTATAATACCGTGTAGTGACACATCACTGACAGTATAATACAGTGTAAGGACACATCACTGACAGTATAATACTGTGTAAGGACACATCACTGACAGTATAATACCGTGTAAGGACACATCACTGACAGTATAATACTGTGTAAGGACACATCACTGACAGTATAATACCGTGTAAGGACACATCACTGACAGTATAATACCGTGTAAGGACACATCACTGACAGTATAATACCGTGTAAGGACACATCACTGACAGTATAATACAGTGTAAGGACACATCACTGACAGTATAATACCGTGTAGTGACACATCACTGACAGTATAATACTGTGTAAGGACACATCACTGACAGTATAATACTGTGTAAGGACACATCACTGACAGTATAATGCTGTGTAAGGACACATCACTGACAGTATAATACCGTGTAGGGACACATCACTGACAGTATAATACCGTGTAAGGACACATCACTGACAGTATAATACTGTGTAAGGACACATCACTGACAGTATAATACTGTGTAAGGACACATCACTGACAGTATAATACTGTGTAAGGACACATCACTGACAGTATAATACCGTGTAAGGACACATCACTGACAGTATAATACTGTGTAAGGACACATCACTGACAGTATAATACCGTGTAAGGACACATCACTGACAGTATAATACTGTGTAAGGACACATCACTGACAGTATAATACTGTGTAAGGACACATCACTGACAGTATAATACCGTGTAAGGACACATCACTGACAGTATAATACTGTGTAAGGACACATCACTGACAGTATAATACCGTGTAAGGACACATCACTGACAGTATAATACTGTGTAAGGACACATCACTGACAGTATAATACCGTATAGTGACACATCACTGACAGTATAATACCGTGTAAGGACACATCACTGACAGTATAATACTGTGTAAGGACACATCACTGACAGTATAATACCGTGTAGTGACACATCACTGACAGTATAATACCGTGTAAGGACACATCACTGACAGTATAATACTGTGTAAGGACACATCACTGACAGTATAATACTGTGTAAGGACACATCACTGACAGTATAATACTGTGTAAGGACACATCACTGACAGTATAATACCGTGTAAGGACACATCACTGACAGTATAATACCGTGTAAGGACACATCACTGACAGTATATTACTGTGTAAGGACACATCACTGACAGTATAATACCGTGTAAGGACACATCACTGACAGTATATTACTGTGTAAGGACACATCACTGACAGTATAATACCGTGTAAGGACACATCACTGACAGTATAATACTGTGTAAGGACACATCACTGACAGTATAATACTGTGTAAGGACACATCACTGACAGTATAATACTGTGTAAGGACACATCACTGACAGTATAATACCGTGTAAGGACACATCACTGACAGTATAATACTGTGTAAGGACACATCACTGACAGTATAATACTGTGTAAGGACACATCACTGACAGTATAATACCGTGTAAGGACACATCACTGACAGTATAATACCGTGTAAGGACACATCACTGACAGTATAATACCGTGTAAGGACACATCACTGACAGTATAATACTGTGTAAGGACACATCACTGACAGTATAATACTGTGTAAGGACACATCACTGACAGTATAATACCGTGTAAGGACACATCACTGACAGTATAATACTGTGTAAGGACACATCACTGACAGTATAATACCGTGTAAGGACACATCACTGACAGTATAATACTGTGTAAGGACACATCACTGACAGTATAATACCGTATAGTGACACATCACTGACAGTATAATACCGTGTAAGGACACATCACTGACAGTATAATACTGTGTAAGGACACATCACTGACAGTATAATACCGTGTAGTGACACATCACTGACAGTATAATACCGTGTAAGGACACATCACTGACAGTATAATACTGTGTAAGGACACATCACTGACAGTATAATACCGTGTAAGGACACATCACTGACAGTATAATACCGTGTAAGGACACATCACTGACAGTATAATACCGTGTAAGGACACATCACTGACAGTATAATACCGTGTAAGGACACATCACTGACAGTATAATACTGTGTAAGGACACATCACTGACAGTATAATACCGTGTAGTGACACATCACTGACAGTATAATACTGTGTAAGGACACATCACTGACAGTATAATACTGTGTAAGGACACATCACTGACAGTATAATACCGTGTAAGGACACATCACTGACAGTATAATACTGTGTAAGGACACATCACTGACAGTATAATACCGTGTAAGGACACATCACTGACAGTATAATACCGTGTAAGGACACATCACTGACAGTATAATACTGTGTAAGGACACATCACTGACAGTATAATACCGTGTAAGGACACATCACTGACAGTATAATACCGTGTAAGGACACATCACTGACAGTATAATACTGTGTAAGGACACATCACTGACAGTATAATACTGTGTAAGGACACAACACTGACAGTATAATACTGTGTAAGGACACATCACTGACAGTATAATACTGTGTAAGGACACATCACTGACAGTATAATACCGTGTAAGGACACATCACTGACAGTATAATACTGTGTAAGGACACATCACTGACAGTATAATACCGTGTAAGGACACATCACTGACAGTATAATACTGTGTAAGTACACATCACTGACAGTATAATACTGTGTAAGGACACATCACTGACAGTATAATACCGTGTAAGGACACATCACTGACAGTATAATACCGTGTAAGGACACATCACTGACAGTATAATACCGTGTAGGGACACATCACTGACAGTATAATACCGTGTAAGGACACATCACTGACAGTATAATACTGTGTAAGGACACATCACTGACAGTATAATACTGTGTAAGGACACATCACTGACAGTATAATACCGTGTAAGGACACATCACTGACAGTATAATACCGTGTAAGGACACATCACTGACAGTATAATACCGTGTAAGGACACATCACTGACAGTATAATACAGTGTAAGGACACATCACTGACAGTATAATGCTGTGTAAGGACACATCACTGACAGTATAATACCGTGTAAGGACACATCACTGACAGTATAATACTGTGTAAGGACACATCACTGACAGTATAATACCGTGTAAGGACACATCACTGACAGTATAATACCGTGTAGGGACACATCACTGACAGTATAATACCATGTAAGGACACATCACTGACAGTATAATACCGTGTAAGGACACATCACTGACAGTATAATACTGTGTAAGGACACAACACTGACAGTATAATACCGTGTAAGGACACATCACTGACAGTATAATACCGTGTAAGGACACATCACTGACAGTATAATACTGTGTAAGGACACATCACTGACAGTATAATACTGTGTAAGGACACATCACTGACAGTATAATACCGTGTAGTGACACATCACTGACAGTATAATACCGTGTAAGGACACATCACTGACAGTATAATACTGTGTAAGGACACATCACTGACAGTATAATACCGTGTAAGGACACATCACTGACAGTATAATACCGTGTAGTGACACATCACTGACAGTATAATACCGTGTAAGGACACATCACTGACAGTATAATACCGTGTAAGGACACATCACTGACAGTATAATACCGTGTAAGGACACATCACTGACAGTATAATACTGTGTAAGGACACATCACTGACAGTATAATACCGTGTAAGGACACATCACTGACAGTATAATACTGTGTAAGGACACATCACTGACAGTATAATACCGTGTAAGGACACATCACTGACAGTATAATACCGTGTAAGGACACATCACTGACAGTATAATACCGTGTAAGGACACATCACTGACAGTATAATACCGTGTAAGGACACATCACTGACAGTATAATACTGTGTAAGGACACATCACTGACAGTATAATACCGTGTAAGGACACATCACTGACAGTATAATACCGTGTAAGGACACATCACTGACAGTATAATACTGTGTAAGGACACATCACTGACAGTATAATACCGTGTAGTGACACATCACTGACAGTATAATACTGTGTAAGGACACATCACTGACAGTATAATACCGTGTAAGGACACATCACTGACAGTATAATACCGTGTAAGGACACATCACTGACAGTATAATACCGTGTAAGGACACATCACTGACAGTATAATACCATGTAAGGACACATCACTGACAGTATAATACCGTGTAAGGACACATCACTGACAGTATAATACTGTGTAAGGACACAACACTGACAGTATAATACTGTGTAAGGACACATCACTGACAGTATAATACTGTGTAAGGACACATCACTGACAGTATAATACTGTGTAAGGACACATCACTGACAGTATAATACCGTGTAGGGACACATCACTGACAGTATAATACCGTGTAGGGACACATCACTGACAGTATAATACCGTGTAAGGACACATCACTGACAGTATAATACTGTGTAAGGACACATCACTGACAGTATAATACCGTGTAAGGACACATCACTGACAGTATAATACTGTGTAAGGACACATCACTGACAGTATAATACCGTGTAAGGACACATCACTGACAGTATAATACCGTGTAAGGACACATCACTGACAGTATAATACCGTGTAAGGACACATCACTGACAGTATAATACCGTGTAAGGACACATCACTGACAGTATAATACTGTGTAAGGACACATCACTGACAGTATAATACCGTGTAAGGACACATCACTGACAGTATAATACCGTGTAAGGACACATCACTGACAGTATAATACTGTGTAAGGACACATCACTGACAGTATAATACCGTGTAGTGACACATCACTGACAGTATAATACTGTGTAAGGACACATCACTGACAGTATAATACCGTGTAAGGACACATCACTGACAGTATAATACCGTGTAAGGACACATCACTGACAGTATAATACCGTGTAAGGACACATCACTGACAGTATAATACCGTGTAAGGACACATCACTGACAGTATAATACCGTGTAAGGACACATCACTGACAGTATAATACTGTGTAAGGACACAACACTGACAGTATAATACTGTGTAAGGACACATCACTGACAGTATAATACTGTGTAAGGACACATCACTGACAGTATAATACTGTGTAAGGACACATCACTGACAGTATAATACCGTGTAGGGACACATCACTGACAGTATAATACCGTGTAGGGACACATCACTGACAGTATAATACTGTGTAAGGACACATCACTGACAGTATAATACCGTGTAAGGACACATCACTGACAGTATAATACCGTGTAAGGACACATCACTGACAGTATAATACTGTGTAAGGACACATCACTGACAGTATAATACCGTGTAAGGACACATCACTGACAGTATAATACTGTGTAAGGACACATCACTGACAGTATAATACCGTGTAAGGACACATCACTGACAGTATAATACTGTGTAAGGACACATCACTGACAGTATAATACCGTGTAAGGACACATCACTGACAGTATAATACCGTGTAAGGACACATCACTGACAGTATAATACTGTGTAAGGACACATCACTGACAGTATAATACCGTGTAAGGACACATCACTGACAGTATAATACCGTGTAAGGACACATCACTGACAGTATAATACCGTGTAAGGACACATCACTGACAGTATAATACCGTGTAAGGACACATCACTGACAGTATAATACCGTGTAAGGACACATCACTGACAGTATAATACCATGTAGGGACACATCACTGACAGTATAATACCGTGTAGGGACACATCACTGACAGTATAATACTGTGTAAGGACACATCACTGACAGTATAATACTGTGTAAGGACACATCACTGACAGTATAATAACGTGTAAGGACACATCACTGACAGTATAATACCGTGTAAGGACACATCACTGACAGTATAATACCGTGTAGTGACACATCACTGACAGTATAATACTGTGTAAGGACACATCACTGACAGTATAATACTGTGTAAGGACACATCACTGACAGTATAATACTGTGTAAGGACACATCACTGACAGTATAATACCGTGTAAGGACACATCACTGACAGTATAATACTGTGTAAGGACACATCACTGACAGTATAATACCGTGTAAGGACACATCACTGACAGTATAATACCGTGTAAGGACACATCACTGACAGTATAATACTGTGTAAGGACACATCACTGACAGTATAATACTGTGTAAGGACACATCACTGACAGTATAATACCGTGTAAGGACACATCACTGACAGTATAATACTGTGTAAGAACACATCACTGACAGTATAATACCGTGTAGTGACACATCACTGACAGTATAATACCGTGTAAGGACACATCACTGACAGTATAATACCGTGTAAGGACACATCACTGACAGTATAATACCGTGTAAGGACACATCACTGACAGTATAATACCGTGTAGTGACACATCACTGACAGTATAATACCGTGTAAGGACACATCACTGACAGTATAATACTGTGTAAGGACACATCACTGACAGTATAATACTGTGTAAGGACACATCACTGACAGTATAATACTGTGTAAGGACACATCACTGACAGTATAATACCGTGTAAGGACACATCACTGACAGTATAATACCGTGTAGTGACACATCACTGACAGTATAATACCGTGTAAGGACACATCACTGACAGTATAATACTGTGTAAGGACACATCACTGACAGTATAATACTGTGTAAGGACACATCACTGACAGTATAATACTGTGTAAGGACACATCACTGACAGTATAATACTGTGTAGTGACACATCACTGACAGTATAATACTGTGTAAGGACACATCACTGACAGTATAATACCGTGTAAGGACACATCACTGACAGTATAATACTGTGTAAGGACACATCACTGACAGTATAATACCGTGTAAGGACACATCACTGACAGTATAATACCGTGTAAGGACACATCACTGACAGTATAATACCGTGTAAGGACACATCACTGACAGTATAATACTGTGTAAGGACACATCACTGAAAGTATAATACTGTGTAAGGACACATCACTGACAGTATAATACTGTGTAAGGACACATCACTGACAGTATAATACCGTGTAAGGACACATCACTGACAGTATAATACTGTGTAAGGACACATCACTGACAGTATAATACTGTGTAAGGACACATCACTGACAGTATAATACCGTGTAAGGACACATCACTGACAGTATAATACCGTGTAAGGACACATCACTGACAGTATAATACTGTGTAAGGACACATCACTGACAGTATAATACCGTGTAAGGACACATCACTGACAGTATAATACCGTGTAAGGACACATCACTGACAGTATAATACTGTGTAAGGACACATCACTGACAGTATAATACCGTGTAAGGACACATCACTGACAGTATAATACTGTGTAAGGACACATCACTGACAGTATAATACCGTGTAAGGACACATCACTGACAGTATAATACCGTGTAAGGACACATCACTGACAGTATAATACAGTGTAAGGACACATCACTGACAGTATAATACTGTGTAAGGACACATCACTGACAGTATAATACTGTGTAAGGACACATCACTGACAGTATAATACTGTGTAAGGACACATCACTGACAGTATAATACCGTGCAGGGACACATCACTGACAGTATAATACCGTGTAAGGACACATCACTGACAGTATAATACCGTGTAAGGACACATCACTGACAGTATAATACCGTGTAAGGACACATCACTGACAGTATAATACCGTGTAAGGACACATCACTGACAGTATAATACCGTGTAAGGACACATCACTGACAGTATAATACCGTGTAAGGACACATCACTGACAGTATAATACTGTGTAAGGACACATCACTGACAGTATAATACCGTGTAAGGACACATCACTGACAGTATAATACAGTGTAAGGACACATCACTGACAGTATAATACTGTGTAAGGACACATCACTGACAGTATAATACTGTGTAAGGACACATCACTGACAGTATAATACCGTGTAAGGACACATCACTGACAGTATAATACTGTGTAAGGACACATCACTGACAGTATAATACCGTGTAAGGACACATCACTGACAGTATAATACCGTGTAAGGACACATCACTGACAGTATAATACTGTGTAAGGACACATCACTGACAGTATAATACCGTGTAGTGACACATCACTGACAGTATAATACTGTGTAAGGACACATCACTGACAGTATAATACTGTGTAAGGACACATCACTGACAGTATAATACCGTGTAAGGACACATCACTGACAGTATAATACTGTGTAAGTACACATCACTGACAGTATAATACTGTGTAAGGACACATCACTGACAGTATAATACCGTGTAAGGACACATCACTGACAGTATAATACCGTGTAAGGACACATCACTGACAGTATAATACCGTGTAGTGACACATCACTGACAGTATAATACCGTGTAAGGACACATCACTGACAGTATAATACCGTGTAAGGACACATCACTGACAGTATAATACTGTGTAAGGACACATCACTGACAGTATAATACTGTGTAAGGACACATCACTGACAGTATAATACCGTGTAAGGACACATCACTGACAGTATAATACCGTGCAGAGACACATCACTGTCAGTATAATACCGTGTAGTGACACATCCCTGACAGTATAATACCGTGTAAGGACACATCACTGACAGTATAATACCGTGTAAGGACACATCACTGACAGTATAATACCGTGTAGTGACACATCACTGACAGTATAATACTGTGTAAGGACACATCACTGACAGTATAATACCGTGTAAGGACACATCACTGACAGTATAATACTGTGTAAGGACACATCACTGACAGTATAATACCGTGTAAGGACACATCACTGACAGTATAATACCGTGTAAGGACACATCACTGACAGTATAATACCGTGTAAAGACACATCACTGACAGTATAATACCGTGTAGGGACACATCACTGACAGTATAATACCGTGTAAGGACACATCACTGACAGTATAATACTGTGTAAGGACACATCACTGACAGTATAATACCGTGTAAGGACACATCACTGACAGTATAATACCGTGTAAGGACACATCACTGACAGTATAATACTGTGTAAGGACACATCACTGACAGTATAATACCGTGTAGTGACACATCACTGACAGTATAATACCGTGTAGTGACACATCACTGACAGTATAATACCGTGTAGTGACACATCACTGACAGTATAATACCGTGTAAGGACACATCACTGACAGTATAAGGGTCCATTCACACATTCGCATATTGGGTCTGGATCCGTTTCGCAATATTGTGGAACAGGTACGGACCCATTTATTTTCAATGGGGACGGAACGGATGCGAACAGCACACTTTTTTACTCAGCCAACCAGGTGTGATGATGTCACTGCATCACACCTGCTCGGGAGAGCACAGGTCTGGGAACGACAGACATCCATAACGGCATGTGTCCACCTGCCACTGCCAGCCCTGTAGTGTATACCATCACTTGCTGGGGTGCACTACACCATGCTTAGGATTTTCTAAAGTTTGATGGAATGTCCAACTGAGCCAAGCTACAGTCTCCACATGTCATCAGCTGACTACCACTGCCTTCTCCCTCCGGGCTGATGTCCCTCATAACATCTCCACTCCCAGAGCTAACCCTACAACAAAGTTGCACCTATCACCCAACCTATACCACTTCAGTGACAGCCTGCACAGACCACTAGAGGCCATCGTCTTCCATAGTCTAGCCCCAGACCGACATGCATGTTTCCTCGCTGAAGATTTCAGTAATAACTTTTCAGGCCTTGCTTAGTAAAGCAGCCATACCATTTCATTTATTAACCTAAGCCGACTGTATTACCCTTTACAGAGTTCTCCAGAGGCTCCATATCATACATTCTAGCCTGTAGGCAAGCTGCTCCAGCCTCCAGACCACCTCCAGATGATCTGCCTTGACCATCTTCAAGCTCACCACTTCTTGTCAAGTGGATGGGTCAAACTATCTCATAAACCAACCACAGTTCAACCAACCCCACATGTGGACCACCTTCATGGCACAAAACCTTTCCTTTTTATCTCCTTCCTATTTGTCCTCCCAGCAGCCTGGTAGCTCATCATTCTCACTACACACACATCTTCCAGTTGGCATTAGATACCTCCTGAGCTTGTGCTGACATCTGCACCACAAATGAATTAATTAATTGAAAAGGGCATTAAGATGACAAGTTATTCCTGGAAAAAAGACCATACTCAATTATACAGGGTTAAATCAATGTACTACACAGTGAGGCCCCAGGACCACCATCCGCCTACAGCAATATAGCTAGTGGCTCTTCCATCTTGACCTGCAATGTAAAACATTATGTATCCGGCATAACAAACACAATTCACATATACGTACAAGCAGATACACCATAAATAAATCATTGAACGATTAGATAATGATCAAGTCCATTTAAATATCTTAAAGGGTCATACTCAGTCAATAGGCTATAAACGGAGAACATTTAACGCCCCCCCCCCCCCCCGGCCCTCACACACTGTTACATCTAAAATTGCAATTCTAATTAATCAGATGTTATAATTTTTCCCTACTGAATAAATCAAGTTCTCCGAGAAGCATAACATTATCTTAGCCGTTAATTAGCCACAAATTCCCTGAGCAATTAACATTACCTTTCAATGTAAGCAGAAGACCTATAAATAGGGAGAAGTATAATGAGCATTAGATTTTTCATGGAATATCGGCCTCGTGGTATCTGCTGCTGCCGTCTCTTGAACCAGAAGTAATCTTCGTGTGATTGGTATCTCATATTGGCAAGAATGGTACTAGTGCTTAGTTCTTCCATCGTATCCCACCATTCCTGGACAGGAGAGAGGCAGTTGTGGCCATCTCACTACTTCCTTCCCATCCTTAATAAGTTAAGGGTATTATTATCCACTGACCCTTTCCTTCAGAATTATTAACATTTACGCCATCAGGAATTTCTGGACCCGACATGATCAGGACCTCTTAACAAACTGTTGTGCTCAATTTGTTCTTCTGTATCTTAGCCACAAATATTTAAGTGGAAAGAATATGTTTCTCTAACAAGTAAACTGACATAAGGCTTTCATATTACAGCTTGAAATAATATAAAAAAGTAACAGCTTAACAGCAGATGGCATGTCCTCATCTAAAGCGAGTACTAATTCATTCTCTGGTCCATGCTGAGGAATACCTGTACTGTATGTAAACAATATGACCTTGGGTTTATAGTAGAGATGAGCAAATTGATTCTTTAGAACTGAAATTTTAGATTTAGAAATTCTTAAAATTCGACTTCAAATTTTTCTGGGAGAGAGAGATTGAGACCAGGCATTCAAAGTACTTTCAAGTACAGTAATTTTAGACTTTACTTAATATCTTCAATTGTCTAGATATATTTGGCCAGAAACAGTTAAGTAATTATCAATACATGTTTATTAACAAATATATTCATTTGGACTATATGAGTTAAAGAGATTTTCTAGAATTCTAAAAACATGAGTGATGAGATATAATATCACACATGACCTGTGGTTTTAAAAAAAAACATGTTTATTTTTCTAATACAATTCATTGACTGGCTGTGGACCTGGTTGAAAGTATCAATCTAAATTAAGATAAGTTAGACTAGACCATCCAAAGTCAGAGGAGCACATCCATAAAGCTTACATACTGAGCAAACAAACGGCAGCACATTGCAGCACACTGTTATACATGTAAAAAATGGTACTGGGGATTATTTTGGATTACATTGTTACTTTACCTACTATACACTCACCTAAAGAATTATTAGGAACACCATACTAATGCGGTGTTGGACACCCTTTTGATTTCAGAACTGCCTTAATTCTACGTGGCATTGATTCCACAAGGTGCTGATAGCATTCTTTAGAAATGTTGGCCCATATTGATAGGATAGCATCTTGCAGTTGATGGAGATTTGAGGGATGCACATCCAGGGCACGAAGCTCCCGTTCCACCACATCCCAAAGATGCTCTATTGGGTTGAGATCTGGTGACTGTGGGGGCCATTTTAGTACAGTGAACTCATTGTCATGTTCAAGAAACCAATTTGAAATGATTAGAGCTTTGTGACATGGTGCATTATCCTGCTGGAAGTAGCCATCAGAGGATGATACATGTTCTCATTCTGTTTACGCCAAATTCGGACTCTACCATTTGAATGTCTCAACAGAAATCGAGACTCATCAGACCAGGCAGCATTTTTCCAGTCTTCAACAGTCCAATTTTGGTGAGTTTGTGCAAATTGTAGCCTCTTTTTCCTATTTGTAGTGGAGATGAGTGGTACCCGGTGGGGTCTTCTGCTGTTGTAGCCCATCCGCCTCAAGGTTGTGCGTGTTGTGGCTTCACAAATGCTTTGCTGCATACCTCGGTTGTAATGAGTGGTTATTTCAGTCAACGTTGCTCTTCTATCAGCTTGAATCAGTCGGCCCATTCTCCTCTGACCTCTAGCATCCACAAGGCATTTTTGCCCACAGGACTGCCGCATACTGGATGTTTTTCCCTTTTCACACCATTCTTTGTAAACCCTAGAAATGGTTGTGCGTGAAAATCCCAGTAACTGAGCAGATTGTGAAATACTCAGACCGGCCCGTCTGGCACCAACAACCATGCCACGCTCAAAATTGCTTAAATCACCTTTCTTTCCCATTCTGACATTCAGTTTGGAGTTCAGGAGATTGTCTTGACCAGGACCACACCTCTAAATGCATTGAAGCAACTGCCATCTGATTGGTTGACTAGATAACTGCATTAATGAGAAATAGAACAGGTGTTCCTAATAATTCTTTAGGTGAGTGTATATGAAAAATGGAAGCCCTTTATGCACATTTTTGATCAAACGTGTGTTGGGTACATCTACATACCAATGTCAAAGTGGCTTCTGCAGATGGTTTACCTAACACTAACACAACTGCCTCTTCTGGGCCTAACTTAAGCCTTCAAAATTCAGGGTGGTATAGGAACCAGGTATATTTTTACTCGATACTCTACAGTGCTGCCCATAATTATTCATACCCCTGGCAAATTTTGACTTAAAGTTACTTTTATTCAACCAGCAAGTAATTTTTTGACGGGAAATGACATAGGTGTCTCCTAAAAGATAATAAGACGATGTACAAGAGGCATTATTGTGGAAAAAAAAACATTTCTCAGCTTTTATTTGCATTTGAGCAAAAAGTGTACAGTCCAAAATTCTTCATACCCTTCTCAATAATCAATAGAAAAGCCTTTATTGGCTATTACAGCAATCAAACGCTTCCTATAATTGCAGACCAGCTTTTTGCAGGTCTACGCAGGTATTTTTGCCCATTCATCTTTAGCGATGAGCTCCAAATCTTTCAGGTTGGAAGGTCTTCTTGCCATCACCCTGATCTTTAGCTCCCTCCACAGATTCTCAATTGGATCCAAGTCTGGACTCTGGCTGGGCCACTCCAAAACGTTAATGTTGTTGTCTGCTAATCATTTCTTCACCACTTTTGTTGTGTGTTTTGCGTAATTGTCATGCTGAAATGTCCACTGGTGCCCAAGGCCAAGTTTCTCTGCAGACTGCCTGATGTTGTCATTGAGAATCCTTATGTATTGCTCTTTTTTTCATGGTGCAGTTTATTGTGATTAGTTTCCCTGGTCCATTGGCTGAAAAACACCCCCAAAGCATTAGGGTCCCACCACCATGTTTGACAGTGGGGATGGTGTTCCTTGGGTTGAAGGCTTCTCCTTTTTTACGACAAATGAAGGAAACATCATTGTGACCAAACAATTCAATTTTTGTTTCATCTGACCATAACACAGAAGACCTGTAGTCTTCTTCTTTGTCCAGATGAGCTTTTGCAAAGGCCAAGCGAGCTTTTGTGTGCCTTATCTGGAGAAGTGGCATCCTCCTTGGTCTGCATCCGTGGAACCCAGCAGTGTGCAGTGTCTATTGGATTGCCTGCCTTGAGACATTGCCACTAGCAGAACCCAGATTCACCAGGATGGCACTTTTGGCTTCCGACCACGTCCTCTGAGATTTTCCACAGTGCGGAACATCTTGTATTTTTTAATAATACTTTGCACTGTAGGCACTGGAACTTGAAAACATTTAGAAATGGCCTTGTAGCCCTTTCCTGACTTGTGAGCAGCCACAATGCGCAGCCGCAGGTCCTCACTGAGCTCCTTTGTCTTAGCCATGACTGTCCACAAACCAACTGCAGAGAGCTGCTGTTTTTCACCTGTTGAGTTGATAAAACAGCTGTTCCCAATTAATCAGGGTAATTAGGATGCTTTCAAACAGCTTGGACTATTTGGAATGGTATAGAACTTTTGATTTTCCCACAGACGGTGACAGTTTGTGAAGGGTATGAATAATTTTGGACTGGACACTTTTTGCTCAAATGTAAATAAAAGCTGAGAAATGTTTATTTTTTTTTTCCCACAATAATGCCTCTTATACATCGTCTTATTATCTTTTGGGAGATGCCTATGTCATTTCCCATCAAAAATTACTTGCTGGTTGAATAAAGTAACTTTAAGTCAAAATTTGCCAGGGATATGAATAATTATGGGCAGAACTGTATATACTCTATACTATACTTAATCAAAAAAGAGGGCAGCTACCCTCAAAACACACAGCAAGAGAATTTAGACTAGCACATCCAAAGTCATAGGTGCTGGTCTAAATTAGGCACAGGAGAGACAGTTCTGTTAGTGTTAGTTACCCATATGCAGAAGCCACCTTGACGTGGTTATATGAGCCCAACACACGTTTGATCAAAAATGTGCGCAAAGAGCTTCCATTTTACATGTATAGTAACAATGTAATCCAGATTAATCCCTAGTTCCATTGATTGCATGTACAGTATAACAGTATACTGCCACATATTGTTTGTTTATGTCAATCTAAAGTAAGAAATCATCTTAAACTAGTTAATGGGAAAATTCAGGAGATGTTCTCTTCAGGTTGTATTCAGCAATTTCCTAGTTTTCCCAGGAAGCTAACTGACAACTAACAATGGCCACCACTATAGCTTTTAAACTGATTGTCAGCTTTTTTCCACCCAATTGAACCAATGAGGGCTTCATTACTGCAGCAGAGAATGTTCTTAATCCAGCAATATATGGTACACATTACTAAATTATAAATGCGGAATCAATGTACTACTGATTAACTCCCCCTCTCCGAAAAAGTCATATTTTGGTCTTTTCTTCCAGCTATGGCTACGTAAAGTGATGGACTAATAGCTGAACTTTCACATCAATCTCCTGTATGGATATATCAGTTAGAACAATGGACAACAACCAAACAACAGTCACAAAGTTCATTTTACTTGGTTTCCAAATCTATGAACCTTTCCATATATTGCTCTTTACTTTATTCCTGTTGACATATGTGATAACCCTCACCGGTGATTTTCTCATAGTGATTCTGGTGACAAGAAGCCATCGTCTCCAATATCCTATGTTCTATTTCCTCAAGCACCTCTCAGTTTCGGAAATCTTATTCACCTCTAATATCACCCCCAATATGTTGCATATCATTTTGAGACATGGTGGCTCCATGCCGTTTGCTGGTTGTATCATTCAGTTCTACATTTACATAGCCTCGGGGAGCTTAGAGTCTCTTCTTCTCACTGTTATGTCATATGATCGATATCTGGCCATATGTAACCCATTACGCTATGCTGACATGATGAACCTCCAGTTTTGTCGGACCCTCGTCTTAGCCTCCTGGTTATTGAGCTTCACACTTGTTTTAATAACTGTTACTCTTTTATGTCAACTGAGCTTCTGTGGCCCCAATATCATTGACCATTTCTTCTGTGACTTTGCTCCTCTTGTGGATCTTTCCTGCTCAGATACATATGTCATCAGGTTGGAGGTTGTGGCCCTCTCTGTTCCTATAGTGGCCTCTACGTTTTCTTTTATTCTATGGACATATATTTACATTTCCATCACCATCCTCCATATTCAATCCACCACTGGGAGACGGAAAGTCTTCTCCACCTGCAGCTCCCATTTGGCATCCGTATGCTCGTATTATGGTCCACTCATTGTGATATACATGGTACCATATAAAAGGCATTCCATCAATGTGAACAAGTTTTTATCAGTTCTCTACACTGTATTTACACCATTCTTTAACCCTCTAATATACAGCCTAAGGAATGAAGAACTTCAACATGTTCTTTGGAGGCTACTGAACATTGAACATATATAGAAAGCAATGCTTGTTATATTAACTCAATAGTGTTGTTTAATAAGTTCATGTCAATTCATAGGATAAAATAATTAAAGGGATTGTGCAGGATTAGAAAAAAGGTCTACAATTATTTTTCTAGAAAGAGCACCACCCTTATTTTGATCTGTGTTTGGCATTCAAAGGAATTAGGGCTGAACTCCAGTGCTAGTGGCCCTGGTGAAGTGTTTTGTTATATAGGTACAAATACTGGGAGAAGCAGCAGCCAGTCAGCTCTTCATGAGATGGGAGATGGGCCTTGAGTATATTGATGAGTGTCAGATTATATTTTTTTTTTACATAACCCATTTCCATGGGGGTGGAAGGCTGTGATCCTCAGTTTCTTGCAACAGTACACTTGTATTTTCTCCTAGAATAAATAGTAAAAGTTACATTTATCTCGATAAGGGTGACCCTATACAGGGACTATTTTTTGGGTTATCAATAGGGTTAAGCAAATACCTGGAAGTCGGGTTCGGCCGAACTTCGCTGCAAAGTTCGGGTTAGGGACCCGAACTTGACCCCGAACCCCATTGAAGTCAATGGGGACCCGAACTTTGGGCACTAAAATGGCTCTAAAAAAGTTATAGAAAGGGCTAAAGGGCTGCAAAAGGAAGCAAAATAGGGGTAAGAGCAGGACAATTGCCCTGCAAACAAATGTGGATAGGGAAATTAATTAAAATAACATAGAATTAAAAAATTTTTTAAAAATAATGATCTTGAACTAGGAGGTGGAGGTCAAAGTAGAGTAGGAGGTTGAGGAGGCAGTGGATGTGGCAGTGTAGGTGGAAGCGGTGGTGGAGGAGGTAGCCAAAACATTGGGAAATATAAAAAAGAAAACAAAGAAAAAGTGCGCTGCAGTATAGCAATGGCCGGGTGCGACTGGTATACTTGTCTATTCTGCACAAGGTACAGACAAGTCCTGTGGGATCCATGGCTGGTTCATTTTAATGAACGTGAGCTTGTCCACATTGGCTGTGGACAGGCGGCTGCACTTGTCTGTGATCACCCCCCCCCCCCCCCCCCTTCTGCTGTGCTAAACACACATTCAGACAATACACTGGCTGCAGGGCAGGCCAGCACCTCCAAGGCTTAAAGGGCAAGCTCAGGCCATGTGCCCAATTTGGAGACCCAGAAGTTGAATGGGGCAGACCCATCATTCAGTACGTGTAGGCGTGTGCACACATACTGCTCCACCATGTTGGTGAAATGCTGCCTCCTGCTAAGACGTTCCATATCAGCTGGTGGTGCTGGTTGTTGTGGCGTGCTGACAAAGCTTTTCCACATTTCGGCCATGCTAACCCTGCCTTTTGAGGTGCTGGGGGTGCCCCAGCTGCGTGGCGACCTCTTCCTCGTCCTCTGCCTTCGCCTTGTGCTTCCACTGTGCCCTCACTGTCAGGTGGGAATGCCACCAGCAGCGCGTCTACCAGCGTGCACTTGTATTTGCGCATATTCTGATCACGCTCCAGTGACAAAATTAAGGACGGTACGTTGTTCTTGTAGCGGGGATCCAGCAGCGTGGCCACCCAGTAATCAGCACTGGTTAGAATGTGGGGAACTCTTCGGTCGCTGCGCAGGCACTGCAGCATGTAGTCGCTCATGTGTGCTGAGCTGCCCAAAGGCAAAGACAAGCTGTCCTCTGTGGGAGGTGTATCATCTGTGTCCTCTGTATCCCCCCAGCCACGCTCCAGTGATGCCCATGAGCTGCTTTGGGAGCCATCCTGCTGTGAACACGGTTCCTCCTCCTCATCATCCTCCTCATACTCCAGAACTATGTCCTGGCTGGACAGTTGTGTACCTGGCCTCTGTTGGTGCAGGAACCCACCCTCCGAACCACTTGTGAATGACTGTCCTGATAACCGTGGAAATGATCCCTCTTCCTCCTGTGCCACATCCTCGTCCATCATCGCCCAAAGCGTTTTTTCAAGGAGACATAGAAGTTGGATAGTATAGCTGAGGACTGCGTCATCGGCACTGGCCACGTTGGTAGAGTACTCGAAACAGCTCAACGCGGCATACATATCCCGCATGGAGGCCCAGTCATTGGCGGTGAAGTGGTGCTGTTCCGCAGAGTGACTCAGCTGAAACTCGACTATTGCCTGCTGCTACTTGCACAGTCTCTCCAGCATGTACAAGGTGGAGTTCCACCTTGTGGGTACGTTGCATATGAGGCGGTGAGCCGGAAGGCCGAAGTTACGCTGCAGCACAGACAGGCGAGCAGCAGCAGGGTAAGAATGCCGAAAGCGCGCACAGACGGCCCGCACTTTCTGAAGCAGCTCTGATATATCGGTATAATTTTTCAGGAACCTCTCCACCACCAAATTCGGCACATGCGCCAGGCAAGGGATGTGCGTCAAACCGGCTAGTCCCAGAGCTGCTACGAGATTTCACCCATTATCGCACACCACCAGGCTGGGCATGAGGCTCAGTGGCACCAACCACTCATCGGTCTGTTGTTCTATGCCCGTCCACAGCTCCTGCGCGCTGTGGGTTTTTTCCCCAAAACAGATGAGTTTCAAAACATCCTGCTGTCGTTTACCTCTGGCTGTGCTGAAGTTGGTGGTAAAGTTGTTACGCTGACCAGATAAGGAGGCGGTAGAGGAGGAAGCGGACAAGGAGGAGGAGGCAACAAAAGATAAAGAGAAACGTCCTGCATACCTTGGTAGCGGAAGGACATGCGCCAAACTGCTATCCGCCTCAGGCCCAGCCGCCACTGCATTTACCCAGTGTCCAGTTAGGGAGATATAACGCCCCTGCCCGTGCTTACTGGTCCACGTATCGGTGCAGGGCGGGGATGGCTCGCCTGTAAAAGTAGTGGCAGCTGGGCACGACGTACTGTGGGACAGCCACTGCCATAGGTTTTTTTAAAAGTCTCCGTTTCCACTAGACAGAATGACAGCATTTCAAAGGCCAGGAATTTTGAAATGCTGACATTCAGGGCCATGGATCGTGGGTGGGTAGTGGGGGGGTACTTCTTCTTTCTTCCCAGTGTTTGGGGAATGGACAGCTGAACGCTTCCATGGGACAGTGTGGAGATGCTTGGTGACGGTGACGGACATGGTGTCGTTGCTGCCACATCCTCTGTTTGCGGGGAGGCAGGTGCCACTGTTACTCCAGAGGGGGAGGAAGAGGCCGAGACTGCAGCAAAAGAGGGAACAGGAGGAGCCTGAGATCTTTCGTGGTTTTTCAGGTGTGTACTCCACTGCAGCTCTTGCTTTGCATTTAGATGCCTGGTCATGCAGGTGGTGCTCAGGTTTAGAACGTTTATGCCTCCCTTCAGGCTCTGATTGCACAGCGTGCAAACCACTTGCCTTTTGGCGTCAGCACATTGTCTGAAGAACTGCCACGTCAGGGAACTTTTGAAGCTGTCTTTTGTGTGCTCAGTCCCTGGGTGCGGTGGGCAGTAGCAGGTGTACTGGCTAGGGGACGGCCACTCTGCTTTTGCACATTGCTCCCTCTTTTGCTGTGCGGCTGGTGCTTTGTGACCACCACCTCTTCCTCCAAACTGCACACCTTCATTCCATGTGGGGCCTAGGACCTTATTATCATCCACATCATCTGCCACCCAAACTTCACCCCTACCCTCCTTGCCGGTCTGCACACTGCAGAAAGCCGCCACAGTTGGCACCTGTGTTTCGTCATCAGAGACGTGCTGCGGTGGTCCTCCCATGTCCACATCCTGGAACATAAGTGGTTGGGTATCAGTGCACTCAATCTCTTCCACTTCTGGGGCAAGGCTATATGTATGGCCCTGGGAAACCCTGCTAGCAGAGTCATCAAAAAGCAGAAGAGAGTGCTGCATGACTTGGGGCTCAGACTGCTTGGCTGATTTGCAAGTGGGTGAGGTGAAAGACTGATGGCCAAGGGCTGTAGGTGCCAATTCGGCGCTTTCAGCAGGAGACTGGGTGGGAGTCAATGTGAAGGAACTGGAGTAACTGTCAGCCACCCAATCTACTACCGCCTCTACTTGTTCTGGCCTCACCATTCGTACACCGGTATTCGGGCCTACAAAATAACTCTGAATGTTCTGTCGCCTACGTGCACCTGAGGAAGGTTCATTTGGGCGTGAAGCTGGCACAGATTGATCACGTCCTCTCCATTCAACAGGAGCTTCACCAGCAGCACCACGACTGGGGCCACGTCCCTTTTTTGATGCTCTCCTCATTCTTTGAGGCCACCCACTGAACTAACAGACAGATTAACTATATTATTTTCCCTGTCACGTATGCAGTGCAGGTGTACTTCACGCAATAAATGGGTATAAGATGCGCACCTAACTAACAGAATGATTAACTATTATATAAGTGTGTGAGGGGTACAAAGTACAATGCTGCATTACACCCACACAAAAAAATCGCTGTAGGTCACCCACAGGATTAACAGCCAGATTTATGATTAGCTTTCTGTGTCAGGAGTGCAAATTTGGTGTATTTCGCCCACAAAAAATCGCACTGATACTGTCCCTCACTTTAGCCTGATTTCTGTCCCTTCACTACTGAGAGCTGATGGACGGTGCTACATGTGATCCAGCTTATATAGAGGATGGGTCACATCATGCACGGGCCAATCACAGCCATGCCATTAGTAGGCATGGCTGTGATGGCTTCTAAGTGCTCACAGCTTAAAAGCTGGTTGATTGGCTGCCCTGCAGCCTTTCAACAAGCTTTATTAAATGCCCGAACGCCAAACTCAAACGCAAACATTTCCGGCAAAGTTCGGGTCCGGGTACCTGAACTCGAAAAGTTTCAAACTTTCAAAGATCAAACTTTTCAAAAACTTCGGATCGAATTCCACTTTGTGAATTTTAATTAGCTCAACACTAGTTTAGAACACAAGAAGGCTCTTATTAAAGTGAAATTTTAATATGCACAAGATGCTGGCAAGTGCGTACAAAAATGCAGTTATCAGAATGTAAAAATATGACATAAAAATACAATGGACAAAATAACAGTTAGAAAATAAAAAGGATAAAAGAAACATACTTCAATACGCCACAAAATGGTAGAAGAGCGTTTGCCTGGGGTCAGCATAAAAGTCAGCCAGATCATCAAACAAGTTGTCCCCCAAAGAAATTACTTTTTGGTAAAGGGAGACACATCTTAAGAAGGTCTGCAGTAACGGGGGTGGAATTTGCACCAACACGAGATGGTGCTGTGTTTCTGAGCTCCGCTGTAACATCTCCCATTTGTCCTAGCTAACTTCAGCCTTCTGACTCTGGGATGGTGAAGATCGGTAACTTAAAGCCTGGGGAGGCTACACACCACTCTAAGGCCCAGATACCCCATTCTTACAGCAAAAGGAACTAAAGTGCTCAGTACAAACATAAACAGTTACATAACAAGTTTATGAATGCACATTGTGGAGGACATGGAAAGACATACATAAGATGACATTATATTAGCCCATTAGAGATAGTAGCAGGGGGCAGTAGTGGTAACACCACTCTGGGGTGTTACAATATCAAGACTTGAAAACTTATAGCTCTCTATGACACTTCAAAGTTAATATGAAGAAGTCTCTGATTATTTCATCAGGATTGAGTCCAAACAGAAAACAATTGACCCAATCATCTCCCTTAGAGTGGACTGCCCCATACCTCACTTATGAGTTCAGATCCTTCTCAATTATTCTTTCTTAATTACTCCCCCTCGTTGCACTCTGTCAGCACTAGCCTGGCCACACTGGCTCTTCCCACATTGTCATGGTTTGGAAGAAAAAACTTTCTTGTGTTGTTAATATTGCCTCGCTTGACTATCCAAGTCCCTAAAGTATACTAGATTGAGCAAAGAATTTAGGAAGTTCATCTGGCAATGTAAGAGGGCACAAATATTTTATGTGACCCTTACCAGGTCGAAGAAGATGGGGGTATAGCTCTTCCTGACCCAGAACTATATAGGAGGTTTGTGTTAATGTCCAGACTTCTGGACTGGTTAAGAGTAGAGTTGAGCGAACACCTGGATGTTCAGGTTCGAGAAGTTCGGCCGAACTTCCCGGAAATGTTCGGGTTCGGGATCCGAACCCGACCCGAACTTCGTCCCGAACCCGAACCCCATTGAAGTCAATAGGGACCCAAACTTTTCGGCACTAAAAAGGCTGTAAAACAGCCCAGGAAAGAGCTAGAGGGCTGCAAAAGGCAGCAACATGTAGGTAAATCCCCTGCAAACAAATGTGGATAGGGAAATGAATAAAAATAAAAATAAAATAAATAAAAATTAACCAATATCAATTGGAGAGAGGTCCCATAGCAGAGAATCTGGCTTCATGTCAGCAGAGAATCAGTCTTCATGTCATAGCAGAGAATCAGGCTTCACGTCACCCACCACTGGAACAGTCCATTGTCACACATTTAGGCCCCGGCACCGAGGCAGAGGAGAGAGGTCCCATAACAGAGATTCAGGCTTCATGTCAGCAGAGAATCAGTCTTCATGTCATAGCAGAGAATCAGGCTTTATGTCACCCACCACTGGAACAGGCCACTGTCAGATATTTTTAGGCCCCGGCACCCAGACAGAGGAGAGAGGTCACATAACAGAGATTCAGGCTTCATGTCAGCAGAGAATCAGTCTTCATATCATAGCAGAGAATCAGGCTTCATGTCACCCACCACTGGAACAGGCCACTGTCAGATATTTTTAGGCCCCGGCACCCAGACAGAGGAGAGAGGTCCCATAACAGAGACTCAGGCTTCATGTCATAGCAGAGAATCAGGCTTCACGTCACCCACCAATGGAACAGTCCATTGTCACATATTTAGGCCCAGGCACCCAGACAGTGGAGAGAGGTCCCATAACAGAGATTCAGGCTTCATGTCAGCACAGAATCAGTCTTCATGTCATAGCAGAGAATCAGGATTCATGTCACCCACCACTGGAACAGGCCACTGTCAGATATTTTTAGGCCCCGGCACCCAGACAGAGGAGAGATTCATTCAATTTTGGGTTGCCCCGCAATATAATGGTAAAATGAAAATAAAAATAGGATTGAATGAGGAAGTGCCCTGGAGTACAATAATATATGGTTAAGCGGAGGTAGTTAATGTCTAATCTGCACAAGGGATGGACAGGTCCTGTGGGATCCATGCCTGGTTCATTTTTATGAACGTCAGCTTGTCCACATTGGCTGTAGACAGGCGGCTGCGTTTGTCTGTAATGACGCCCCCTGCCGTGCTGAATACACGTTCAGACAAAACGCTGGCCGCCGGGCAGGCCAGCACCTCCAAGGCATAAAAGGCTAGCTCTGGCCACGTGGACAATTTGGAGACCCAGAAGTTGAATGGGGCCGAACCATCAGTCAGTACGTGGAGGGGTGTGCACAGGTACTGTTCCACCATGTTATTGAAATGTTGCCTCCTGCTAACACATTCCGTATCAGGTGGTGGTGCAGTTAGCTGTGGCGTGGTGACAAAACTTTTCCACATCTCTGCCATGCTAACCCTGCCCTCAGAGGAGCTGGCCGTGACACAGCTGCGTTGGCGACCTCTTGCTCCTCCTCTGCCTTCGCCTTGGGCTTCCACTTGTTCCCCTGTGACATTTGGGAATGCTCTCAGTAGCGCGTCTACCAACGTGCGCTTGTACTCGCGCATCTTCCTATCACGCTCCAGTGTAGGAAGTAAGGTGGGCACATTGTCTTTGTACCGGGGATCCAGCAGGGTGGCAACCCAGTAGTCCACACACGTTAAAATGTGGGCAACTCTCCTGTCGTTGCGCAGGCACTGCATCATGTAGTCGCTCATGTGTGCCAGGCTGCCCAGAGGTAAGGACAAGCTGTCCTCTGTGGGAGGCGTATCGTCATCGTCCTGCGTTTCCCCCCAGCCACGCACCAGTGATGGGCCCGAGCTGCGTTTTGTGCCAGCCCGCTGTGAACCTGCTTCATTCTCAACCTCCTCCACCTCCTCCTCATCCTCGTCCTCCTCGTCCTCCAGTAGTGGGCCCTGTCTGGCCACATTTGTACCTGGCCTCTGCTGTTGCAAAAAAACCTCCCTCTGAGTCAATTCAAAGAGACTGGCCTGAAAGTGCTAAAAATGACCCCTCTTCCTCCTCTTCCTCCTGGGCCACCTCCTCTTCCATCATCGCCCTACGTGTTTTCTCAAGGAGACATAGAAGTGGTATTGTAACGCTGATAACGGCGTCATCGCCACTGGCCATGTTGGTGGAGTACTCGAAACAGCGCAACAGGGCACACAGGTCTCGCATGGAGGCCCAGTCATTGGTGGTGAAGTGGTGCTGTTCCGCAGTGCGACTGACCCGTGCGTGCTGCAGCTGAAACTCCACTATAGCCTGCTGCTGCTCGCACAGTCTGTCCAGCATGTGCAAGGTGGAGTTCCACCTGGTGGGTACGTCGCATATGAGGCGGTGAGCGGGAAGGCCGAAGTTATGCTGTAGCGCAGACAGGCGAGCAGCGGCAGGATGTGAACGCCGGAAGCGCGAACAGACGGCCCGCACTTTATGCAGCAGCTCTGACATGTCGGGGTAGTTGTGAATGAACTTCTGCACCACCAAATTCAGCACATGCGCCAGGCAAGGGATGTGCGTCAAACCGGCTAGTCCCAGAGCTGCAAAGAGATTTCGCCCATTATCGCACACCACCAGGCCGGGCTTGAGGCTCACCGGCAGCAACCACTCATCGGTCTGTTGTTCTATACCCCCCCACAACTCCTGTGCGGTGTGGGGCCTGTCCCCCAAACATATGAGTTTCAGAACGGCCTGCTGACGTTTACCCCGGGCTGTGCTGAAGTTAGTGGTGAAGGTGTGTGGGTGACTGGATGAAGAGGAGGAAGCTGAGTAGTAGGAGGAGGAGACAGGAGGCAAAGAATGTTGCCCTGCGATCCTTGGCGGCAGAAGGACGTCCGCCAAACAGCTCTCCGCCTGGGGCCCAGCCGCCAATACATTTACCCAGTCTGCAGTTAGGGAGATATAGCGTCCCTGGCCGTGCTTACTGGTCCACGTATCTGTGGTTAGGTGGACCTTGCCACAGATGGCGTTGCGCAGTGCACACTTGATTTTATCGGATACTTGGTTGTGCAGGGAAGGCACGGCTCTCTTGGAGAAGTAGTGCCGGCTGGGAACAACATACTGTGGGACAGCAAGCGACATGAGCTGTTTGAAGCTGTCTGTGTCCACCAGCCTAAATGACAGCATTTCATAGGCCAGTAGTTTAGAAATGCAGGCGTTTAGGGCCAGGGATCGAGGGTGGCTAGGTGGGAATTTACGCTTTCTCTCAAATGTTTGTGAGATGGAGAGCTGAACGCTGCCGTGTGACATGGTTGAGATGCTTGGTGACGCAGGTGGTGGTGTTGGTGGTACATCCCATGTTTGCTGGGCGGCAGGTGCCAACGTTCCTCCAGAGGCGGAGGAAGAGGCCGAGGCGGCGGCAGCAGTAGAAGAGGCTGAGTCGGCAGCAGCAGAAGAGGTAGCAGGGGGAGCCTGAGTGACTTCCTTGTTTTTAAGGTGTTTACTCCACTGCAGTTCATGCTTTGCATGCAGGTGCCTGGTCATGCAGGTTGTGCTAAGGTTCAGAACGTTAATGCCTCGCTTCAGGCTCTGATGGAACAGCGTGCAAACCACTCGGGTCTTGTCGTCAGCACATTGTTTGAAGAAGTGCCATGCCAGGGAACTCCTTGAAGCTGCCTTTGGGGTGCTCGGTCCCAGATGGCGGCGGTCAGTAGCAGGCGGAGTCTTTTGGCGGCGGGTGTTCTGATTTTGCCCACTGCTCCCTCTTTTGCTACGCTGTTGGCTCGGTCTCACCACTGCCTCTTCCTCCGAACTGTGAAAGTCAGTGGCACGACCTTCATTCCATGTGGGGTCTAGGATTTCATCGTCCCCTGAATCGTCTTCCACCCAGTCTTGACCCCTGACCTCCTGTTCAGTCTGCACACTGCAATAAGACGCAGCAGTTGGCACCTGTGTTTCGTCATCATCAGAGACGTGCTGAGGTGGTATTCCCATGTCCTCATCATCAGGAAACATAAGTGGTTGTGCGTTAGTGCATTCTATCTCTTCCACCCCTGGGGAAGGGCTAGGTGGATGCCCTTGGGAAACCCTGGCAGCAGAGTCTTCAAACAGCATAAGAGACTGCTGCATAACTTGAGGCTCAGACAGTTTCCCTGATATGCATGGGGGTGATGTGACAGACTGATGGGCTTGGTTTTCATGCGCCATCTGTGCGCTTTCTGCAGAAGACTGGGTGGGAGATAATGTGAACGTGCTGGATGCACTGTCGGCCACCCAATTGACTAATGCCTGTACCTGCTCAGGCCTTACCATCCTTAGAACGGCATTGGGCCCCACCAAATATGGCTGTAAATTCTGGCGGCTACTGGGACCTGAGGTAGTT